>NW_012267225.1:9636179-9693846 GCF_000151885.1 Dipodomys ordii
AAAGAAAGAAAGGAAGAAAGAAAGAAAGGAAGGAAGGAAGGAAGGAAGGAAGGAAGGAAGGAAGGAAGGAAGGAAGGAAGGAAGGAAGGAAGGAAGGATGAACCATGGGTTTAAAAGCAATACAAACTAAAAGCAGTAAATAACAATACAAATTAAAAGCAGTCAGATAAATTTGTTCAAAAGCTGTAAGCTAGTGAAATTCATTCTCCTGAAATCACCTAGAAAGTTATTATCTTACACTTTTAACTTTCAGTTACAGCCAGTAATAATGTAACAGGCATATTCTGAGACCTTCACACTCTGAGGCCTCTCCCTTGTATATTCAATCCAAATCTAGAAGCTTGTCAGATAGAAGCATAACCTAGTGAACTGCCACATCTATTGGGATTACTGGCACAAGTGGTAAAACAGGATCCAAAATGAATCAGCCATGCCTTAGAGAGGACAATTTTGTTTTAACCAAAACAACCTGGGTTCAATGGCTCATCCTGTAATCCTAGCTAGTCAAAAGGCTTAGATATGAGGATCACAGTCCAAAGCCATCTGGAGCAGGAAAGTCTGAGGGTTCGTATCTCCAATTAACTAGAAAAAAAGCCAGAAAGGGAGTTATAGCCCAAGTGGTAGATTACCAGCCTTGAGTAGAAAAAGCTAAGGGCCAAATTTCAAGCTCCAGTACTAGCACATACAGACACACACACACACACACACACACACACACACAAGGGAGCTAAAGAAGTTGTCTGTGTGTTGTGCTGCTTGGAACTCACCATCAGATGTGGAAAGTGAGATGATTTGGGAGTGTCTTAGAGGAGAAGAAAAGAATATAAAACTTCTCTCATAAGAAATATCTCATTAATACTGGACTCCTGGGCTTATTGGCCAATTCTCTATTTTCCCTTGTTCATTTCTCACCATTAGCAAACTGCTGTATCAGTCCTTAGCATTTACTGAGTACCCATTGTATGAAGGAAGCCATGTTGAGGAACTGACTTTCATGACCCTATTGGCCACATCCTAAGTCTGGGGCTCTTTGTTTCTTGAAGTGGATTTTCAAGGAGTTTTCATTTAGCTGCATGCTTTGGTCATTTTCATTGTCATAGAAGTTTCCCGAAGATGGAGTATATTTTTTTAAAATCTCAGCTTAGGCAAACAGGCTCATCGGAGACTGAATCAAGAGGAGGACCTCAAGTTCAAGGCCAACCTGGGCTACATAATAGACAACATTTCAAAAAAATATGTTTAGAAGGAAGGACTCTGATCAAGACACATTGTACACACAAATGGACATGTTTGAATTGAAACCTTGTTGTATAACTATTCAAAGATAAGAAAATACACATTAAATGTAGAATCTGAGCATATTAAATAGATGTTACTATTCACTTATCAGCAACTCAAATATCAAGAAGTACATGCCATGACATATTCCAGTCCAGTCAGATCTGAGCCAAGAAAACTGGAGCTCAGCTTCAACAACAAATGTGACACTGAAGGCAACTCGTCTTGGTATGGTTACTTATTCATAAAGGTAGAGAGAGCCAATGTCAAAAGGTGGAGGGTGGCATCATCCTCAATTAAAATTTGATTCCATGCATTTTAAGCGCTGGAGCTCAAATTCAGACTCTGCCAAAGAGCAATCAAGCTATGTGCCCCTCTGGAGTTGCTGAACAATTAGAGGAATAGGCCAGGAATGTTTCCTGGGAATATTCACTAGTGTTTGGAAATCAGGGAGTCTGGTTTCCTTGGCCCCTAAGGTGGCCCTACTGTGCCTGTACCAGGCCCTATAGCACTTGTGTGCAATCGAGAAGCCCCTCCCTCTCCAAATCATTTTGAATTAAATTGACTTTTATTCTAGTGGAGCTTACTCCTAAGTCTGAAGAAAAATAGAACAACAGGTCTGCAATATTCATGCTGAAGAAGAATGTAGCCCTGCACTAGAACCCACCATGTAAAAAGCACAAAGTGAGCACGTTTTGCCCCAATTTAGCTGCACAGCTCTGTGGTCTGGGACCTGCACAGCCCTTCCTAATCTGACTAGCTGAGGCCTGTGAAACTCAGAAAACATAGAGCATTGGGCCCAATTGTTACTTTTTTTAGTCACTGTTTTATTAAAATGTCATACCAAATCTTGTGATCACTCATGAATTTGCTAAACAGGAAATTAGACTTAAAAGTCTAGCTACCTATGTTCTTATATTCCTCAAAAAGACTATAATAAATAGATAAAAGTGAAAAATACTGACTTATTATCACTACTCCATTCCACACAAACCCTGCACTAAGCGTCTGTCATATCTAACAATGTCTACATGAAAAAGAATGAAACCAGACCCCTCTTTCAACATATTCATAAAACAACTTAGGTCCGGTGCTGTTAGTCTACTCCTCTAATCCTAACTACTCAGGAAGCTGAGATCTGCGGATTGTGGTTGGAAGTCAGCCCATGCAGGAAAGCCCTTGAGACTCTTATCTCCAATTAACTGCCAAAAAAGCTGGAAGTAGAGCTGTGGTTAAAGTGACACAACAACAACAAAAACAAAACAAACAAAAACAAAAACACCCTTGGGGGACAGCACCCAGACCCTGAGGCCTGGCATAAAAAAATTAAAAAGCAACTCAAAGTGAACAAAGGAAAAGAGAAATCAGGCATGAATATAATCAAAATATAATCAAATACATTGCATAAATGAAAACATCACAACCAAACTCCTTTGTACAGTTAATATACACTAATTTAGTTTTTACAATTTTCCAGACTCAAATGTAATTGCTTAAATTCTGGAACCCCTAGAAGAAACAGAGGGAAACACTTCAAGCAAAGAGTCCTTGGAAAAAGACCCTAAAAGCCCAGGCTGCAACTGCAGCAATAGGCGAATGAGAATGCATGAAGCACTCTGCAATGCAAAGGCTACAACCATCAAAGCAACAGCATAAAGAATGGGGAAAATATCTGCCATCCAGCTGACAAGGGATTGATACCCAGAATATAGAAGGAATTCAAAGAACTCAATTGCAAATTAATAATAATCTAATTTTTCAATGGCGCATAATCTGAATAGGTGTTTTTCATAAGATATACAACAGGTACATAAAAATACTCAGCTTTATTAATCATCAGAAGAGTACAAGTCAAAACTACAATGAGATAACATCTCATCCCATTTAGAAAGGTTATCAAAAAACAAAACAATAACAAGTGCATGGAAAAAGGGAACAACGGTGCACTGTTGGCCCCAATGTAAATTAACACAGCCATATGAAAAGCTGTGTGGAAATTCCTCAAACTAAAAATCAGATTACCCTACCATCCAGCTATACCACTACTGGGTACATGATAGCAGTGTGTAGGAGCATCTTGTTTATTACATTAATTACAATAGTAAGACATGAACTTGAGTAGATGTCCATCATTGGATGAATGGATAAAGAAAATTTGGTATCTATATACAATGGAATATTGCTCATCCTTTAATTCCTCTACTTATGCAACATGGCTACAAGTGGGGGATACTATGTGAAGTGGAATAAGCCATCAGAGAAATTCAGATACCACATTTTCTTGCTCAGCTGTGGAAGCTAAATAAGTTGATATCAGAAAATCTTTAGAATAACAGACACTAAAGGCTAAAAAGAGTAGGAAGAGGGAGGTTAGACAGAGATTGGCTAGTGAGTACTAAAATAATGTTCAATAGGAGTTAGAAGTTCTGGTATTCTATAGCACAGTAAAATGACATGGTTAACATCAATTAATTACATATTTCATAATCACTGAAAGAATAATTCAAAAATTCCACACATGGAAAAATAGTAAATCTTTGAGGAGTTAGATCATTACACATTGTATACACATATTAAATTATCATACTCTGCCCATAAATGTACATTTTCCATATGTCATCTTAAAATATACAGATACATATATCACTATTTGATCACTTGGAACAAATTATTTCTGTGGATGGTGAGAGTTAAGAGATCTATCTCTCAGGTGAACTTTTTATTCCATTTATTTGACATGTCAATTCTATCCATCTGTTCTTGGAAAACTCTATGGCTTAATTTGGTAAATGAAACTGTGGAATCTAATCATGACAAATGACCGTATCACACAACAAATTTCATGTGGGTATCACACTTTGGGTTTTCTTCTCTGTTTGTTAGTGAAAACTCCTTCCACACGTTATAATGATGATTATTTTTATACTTTAAAACTGAAGTGTGAATTCTCTCTGCTGTACTCACCACCAGAGCTCACACCTATAATAGCTAATTCAGGAGGCTGGGAACTGAAGATCACAGTTCAAAGCTGTCCCAAGCAAGACATGGCTCAAATGTACTAGAGTGCTAACATTAAGCACAAACACTCAGAGACAGTGCCCAGCCTGTGAGTTCAAGCTCCAAGAATGGCACCAAAACAAATCCCAAAAACATCTTGGGAAGAATTTCCAATTTAGTCCAAGCTGATGCTGCATTTTTATCTTTTCCTTTTGACTTTTTAGCAAAGGAAACTTGTCAGCAAATCTAATATTTGGGTTACCAAAATAAGTCAAAGCTCAATACAAAAAAAAAAATAAAAAAGCCTTTGTTTTTGAGACAAGATCTTACTTTTTAAGCCAGCAACTAGTGGCTCACACCTCTAATCCTAGCTACTTGGGTAGCTGAGATCTGAGGTCCAAGGTTCAAAACAACCCAGGCAGAAAAGTCTTTGAAACTCTTTTCTTTTTTTTTCTTTTTTTTTAATTGTGAAAATACTGTACAGAGGGGTTACAATTACATGGGCAAGATAATGAGTAGATTTCTTATCAAGCATTGTAGCCTCCTCCTTTGTTTCCCTTTCCCATCCATTCCCATCCTCCCCCCCTACCCAATCCTCTCCACCCTCCCTCCCCCCCATCAAAGTTGTAAAGTTCATTTTCGACATAACGACTTGTACATCTCATTGTTTTTTATTGTAAAAGTACAGTACAGAGGGTACAGAGGGGTAACAGTTACATAAGTCAGGTAATGAGTACCTTTCTTTTTGAGCAGTGTTATACTCTCCCTCATTTTCTCCCACTTTTGCCCTCCCAACCTCCTCCCCCTGCAAGTTGTAAAGTTCATTTCCAACATAGTGTCCAGTGAGTATTGTTGCTAAACCATGAAGCTCTTTTCTCCAAAAACCCACCAAGAAGCCAGAGGCATGGCTCAAGTGTTTAGCATTAGCCTTGAGCAAAAAAGGCTAAATGACAATGCCCAGACCACAAATTCAAGCCTTAGTACCATCTCTCTATCTCTTTCTCTCTCACGTACACACACACACACACACACACACACACACACACACACACACACAATTTTACTATATAGCCCAAGCTATCCTTAACTTCCTGCCTCAGCCTCCAGGGTTCTAGGACTACAGACATATAGCACCAAGCCTGGCTAACTATCCTTCCTAATGAAAACAACTACTTGATTTCTCTCAACATTCTCAAGTTCTGCTTTCACATACAGAATCAGGTCCTACTTGAGTATCAACTTTCTAGACAACTTTCCAAATAGCCCTATCATCACTGATGAAAAATAAGTTTAAGTCTTACAAAAAGACATGTAAATAAACTTGAGTTTTCTTTCACTTGATTTAATAACAGGCTTGAACATGGAGAAAGCAAATCCTCTGTTAGACAGGACAAAAGCCCGAATGGCTCTTGTCCAAGTCCTAAGGTCCCTGAACATTCAGTGAGCCACCCAATGGCTGACGGACACACTTTGTAATCACTCAGGACTGGAAGACAGGCTCCAGGCCAAGGTGCTATGGCAGTAGAATGCTGATCTTCAAATGTACAAGTTTCCTGCTAACGCATCATTGCTGCAGAATCCACCCCTCCTGTCCCTAGGAGAGACCAAGGTAAGATTCCTCTTTAATTCTTTCCAAACAGACCAATGAACTGGCCCCCATAAACCTTGAGAAATACAATCGTCCCTCTACCCAGTCCCTTTTACATGAACTCAAGTATTAAAATTTTCCACATGTTGTGTCAGAGGTTTGCCCTTCTAGCTCTTCCTTTGCTAAGATATTTGTAAGTACTGTAACTTAATCCTCATGTTACACAATAGACCAAACATAACTGAGTCAGTAATGGGTTAACAGAGGCCTATGGGAGATAAATCATGTAATACCTGCCCACTGGTATTATCTGGAATCCCTTATATTCTATTCCACCACACCAACAATGTCAGCCTTGAATCTCTATCACCCTGTGTTGGCCTTGTCAAAAAAGGAGACAGGAAAAAGGATGAAGATAGCACTCCTGAGCTCCAAGTCAACTTCTCGTGATTCTCTAAAGCCTATGTTCTCTGAGTCACAGTATAATCCTGTTACTTAGATTTCAAACATCACCTTTCTAGAAGACCCTTGATCAGTAGTAACACCAAGTCAGAGCACTGTCTCCTACTTGAAATTCTGGTAGCTTTGAGTCTATCCCACTCCAGTAGAGATGAAGCACAGTGTCCTGTATTGGGACCATATTTCCATGTATGTCCTCCACATGCTGAGTGTAAACACTCTGAGAATGGAGCTGTGTCCTATGGCTTGTGGCATGGTAATAATTAAACACATGGGGTAATTAATCCATATTTACCATGACCTCTCTTTATGTTTCCCTGAAGTTGCTAGACACAGGTATTGTAGGTCTTTCACCAAATGAAAATTTTTCAGAGGACAGGACTGATACCCTATAATTCATGCTTCTTTAGATATTTTCAGGCATACTTGATATCATCCACAAAAGTGTTGCCTCACTGACTGATACAGCCATCTTCATCCTTCTATGGATTTTAATTGCTTACGGTAAAACAGAGTCTGAGCAGACTCAGCTCCTCTCTTTTCCTAATATGTTTATTGTTTTCTGCCAGTAGTAGGGCCAGAACCTGGGATCTCACTTAATTATTTTTGCTCAAAGTTAGCACTCAACCACTCAAGCCACAGCCCAACTTCTGGCTGTTTGGTGGTTAATTTAAAAAATGCTAACACAAGGGTACAGGTTAACACATTGTAACAATGAGTCATAAAATGAACTTTACAATTTGTTGGGGAGAGGAGTTGGGGAGGTGGGGAGGGAAGGGATGGTAGGGGAAAAAAAGAGGGAGTAACTAAGTTAATGCACACCTCGCAGACCTAATCTCTGCCCTCAATGGCAGCGCCTGCGCAGTAGGTGAGGCACCACCCACTTCTGTCCCCCATATAAAAGGGGCCTCCAAGGAGCCAGACAGCACCATTTTCTCCCTTTCCTCATGATAGCTTGGCTTTGTCAGCTCAGCTGGCAATAAATCTTTTCCTTCTACTTGATTTCTTTCCACATGGTCTTTTGGGTTACTTTCTTTGAGTTTCTTTCTACCCAGGTTTACATTTTCTCCTTCATTTTGGTTGCCCTCCCTGACTGGGAGGGTCCTGCTAGAGACCCCAGGACCCAACCCACGATTCTAGGCAGACCCAAAAGACCACCGAGCTGGTTTCCCACTGACCGAACGCCTCCTACACATCCACCAGCACTGATCAAGTCCTACCACCCAGGTAAGTGAAGTCTAGAGGCTTAGATTTCACTGTGCAGACTCAGTGCCTCTCTCAGAAAGCTTTAGGACCCCTCACCCCCCAAAAAACTTGGCCAAGTATCTGAGCCACATTTCTGAGGGCCTCCGTGGCTGAGGGATGCCATGGAGAAATGGGATGACATTTCCCACTGGTTGTTTCCCACTTTTTGAGCCAAATTGCATTGTGTAGGACACTTGGCAGCAGCTTCTGGCTCCAGATCACTTGCCATGGCCGGGACACACTCTAATATTCCTGACATTCCTCAGGACTCCCCCTTGGGTTCTCTCCTAATCTAGAAATGCTTACCCTTGAATCTGACATTGATGCACAGGAGCTCATGCATTTCTGTACTGAGATCTGGCCCGACTATCCACTGGACGATCAGCCCACGTGGCCCATTCATGGGACACTGGATCCTGATCCCATACAGAATCTATCCCGCTTCTGCAGGTGGTCGGGCAAGTTAAAGGAGGTTAGCTACGTAGATGCCTTCTCTTTCTTTCTCTCCTTCCTCCAAACTGAACTTCTTCCTGAGTCCTTATGCTCTCCTGCCCAACTCCTCCTGGCCACAAGACCACCAGTTTATCACCCAGACTCTATTCCAGATCCGGTGCATGAGTTGCGGCCATTTTGAACACATGGGGCAACAGCTCCTCCCACCGCCCGCCAGAGGAGGTGGGACTTCCACCAAAGGGGGTGGCACTTCTGCTGAAGGGGGTAGGACTTGCTCCAGAGGGGGTGGGACTTCCTCCAGAGGTGGCAGCCCCCTATCCCGCCATTGGTCCAGCAGCCCCCAGCCTACAAGTCACCCTCCTCTCCCGTACCAACCATCCACTCCCGCACCAACCAAGGCCAAGGCCCCCTTCTGTCGGTACACCCTCCTCCCTCACAGGACAAAGGCGTGCCTGGCCTGGCCACTGCGGACCAGCCTTCTCAGCTGAAGGATGCCCTGGGGGTGAGTACCATCCTTACTCAGGCGCAAGGGCCTGCTCCAGATCAGAGTTACGTCCTTCCGTTACCTGATGGTATAGTCACAGCGCACAGGCCGCTCATTAAATGACCTCACACAGATCGGCGTGCACCTACCACCTTTCTCCGCCAATCCTCCGCCTACATCAAGGAGCTGCAGCATGTATTCCTATCCCAAGAGGTAACCTGGTGTGATATAAACATTATCTTGAGTAATACCCTTCTACCAGGGAACAGCGGGATGTTTGGGAAAAAGCCCACCGATATGCAGATGAGAGACCCACCAGACCACCCCCCCCCCCATCACCCAGTTGGGACTCAGGCAGTGCCTGACCAGGAGCCTCACTGGGATTATAATTCCCCGGGCAGTCACCAAAGACAAACCAGTTTATTGCCTGTATAATGGAGGGTCTCAAACAGGCAGGCCGCAAAGCCATCAACTATGGCAAAATGGTCATGGTCACACAAGACAAAAATGAAAACCTGTCTGCCTTTTGGGCCAGACTGAGTCAGACCCTGCTGCTACCTAGATAGTGGAGGCTGCCATGTGCTTTCTCTCTGGGGCAAATATGGCTCCTCTAATAAACCTTGTAATAATCTTTCTCCTGTGCCTGCTTGCCTCTTCATGGTCCCCTGGAATGGATGTGATGGATCCTTTCAGTAACAGTGCTCGATAGGAAATGTACTCAGTACCTTACTCATGTAACTGTAACATCTCTGTACAGTATCTTTACAATAAAAAATTACAAATAAAAAATAAGTCTCAGCCAGTGCCAGTGGCTCATGCTTATAATCCTAGCTACTCAGGAGGCTGAGATCTGAGGATCACAATTCAAAGCCAGCCCAGACAGAAGGTCTGTGAGACTACAAATTAAAAAAACAAAAACAAAAAAAACTGGAAGTAGAGCTGTGGCTCAAGTAGTAGAGAGCTAACCTTGAGCAAAAGAAACTCAAGGACATTGCCCAGCCCCTGAGTTCAAGCCCCATGACCAGCACAAAAATTAAATAGTCTCATGGACTTTGCTGACCAGGCTGATCCTCGAGCTCAATCTCTTGAGTAGCTAGGATTACAGGTGTGAGCATACAGCACCCAGCTGCTTTTCATTTTCAATCTGAAGGGTCTAAGATGTATAAATCAAGCAGCAACTCGGTAACAGTTGTGCATTGTCTGACTCAGGGTCTAAAGAGATATAGAAACCAACAGGCTTTCTATTACCAACCAGCATCCACAAGGTCTCACTACAAATAGCTCCAGCCTGGGCCTTTTGTACTGCAATTTGCATTTTTTAGTGAATTTTTTTTGAAAAGTAAATCTGCAAGTTCGAACCAAGTGAGTCTATTTAGACTTCCACTGTGAGTACTTTGAAATTATTTCCCTAATTGCATATATAATAGTATATAATAGATCACTTTCCCCTCAGCACGAAAACTAATGACCAGGTGCTGGGACTCACACCTGTAATCCTAGCTACTCAGGAGGCTGAGATCTAAGTAAACCACAGTTTGAGAAGAAGCCCAGGCAAGAAAGTAAATGAGACTCATCTCCAATTAACCATCAAGAAGGCAGAAGTGGAGCTATGGCTCAAGTGATAAAAGTTTCAGCCTTGAGCGAAAACACTGAAAGACAGCACCCAGTCCCTGAGTTCAAGCCTCTGTAAGAGTACTAAACAAATAGTACAACAAGCAGACTATTGCCACTCCCTAACAGATGATTATGCATAGTCCTTGGGACAGCGGGAAAGGTTGTTTTCAACAGGGACAAACTCCACTTCCATCCATTTCCAGTCATCCTACTCCAGATAACAATTGTTATACTGAAAGCCTACACTTCCCTGAAGGAGAAGGGTCGGTACTTCCAGCTTAGAAGTCAGGTACAGTTTAATAATTCAAGCAATGAGCTATAAGTGGTTCTTGGGTGCTCTCTCTGCAGAAATATCTTTTAGGCAAAGGATCTCTTGGAAAACTTTCTATCAGTTCCAAGAAAGAAAAGAGATAAACTACCAAAAATTAAAAAAATAAAAAAGGAAGTAGAGCTGTGGCTTAAGTAGTAGAGAGCTAACTTTAAGCAAAAGAAACTCAAAGACATTGCCCAGGCCCTGAGTTCAAGCCCCAAGACCAGCACAAAAATTAAATAGTCTCATGGACTTTGCTGACCAGATTGGCTTTGAACCATGATCCTCAGAGCTCAACCTCTTGAGTAGCTAGGATGACAGCTAGGACATGCCAGACAGAGGCCATATTGTGAAGGATTTCACTTCTCTTGTATTGACTAGCTAGTCTCCAAACTAGTCATGTTACCCCTCTGGAATATCTCTTTTAATCTGATGATAAATACTTCTTCCTCTTGCTTAGATTCTTTAGTATTTGCTAGAGAATTCAAGTAAGTAAGTAATTGCCTGCAGCCCTCCAGAGATCCTGCCTGAGCATGACCTCACCTCTCTCTAAACACCATTCCATCCAGGCCCTAGTCAGAAGTCACTAGGCAGCTCTGTCCCCCATAGTAGCACTCAGCTGGACCTGTGCATGCATTCTGGCCTTCTTGTTCTGTGATGAATGTGAGAGAACCATTTATTATGCGTGCATTTGATATCTTGCCACTATACCTGAAGGCTCCCAGCAGAAAGGCAGTATGTAAGTAGATCTATTAGCAGCTATGTCTTCATTCATTTCTAAGAAACAAGCCCTTCTTTTTCATTGTTCAGAATCTGAACTCTCCTTGAAAATATATCACAAATGGAATTAATTCCATGCAGCTTATAAGAGCACATGGGAACAGGTAGAGTGCCCTGAAAATGTTTTCTTTCTTTCTTTCTTTCTTTCTCTCTTTCTTTCTTTTTCTTCCTTTCTTCCTTTCCTTCTTTCTTTCGTGTGTGTGTGTGTGTGTGTGTGTGTGTGTGTGTGTGTGTGCATGCACATGGGTGCCAGTACTAGTAATTGAACTCAGGAATTTGTACTCTTGTTTGGCTTTTTTAATCAAAGCTGGAACTTTACCAGTTAAGTCTCACCTCCATTTCTGGCATTTTTCTGGTTAACTAGAGATAAGAGTCTCATAGACTTTTGTACCTGGGATGGCTTCAAGCTTTGATCCTCCTATCTCAGCCTCCTCAGAAGCTATTTAGGATTACAGGCATGAACTATTAGCACCTAGCTCTAAAGAAGAATAATATTGTATCATTTGCAAAGAAATGGAAGAATCTGAAAAAAAATCATGTTCAGTTAAGTAAATCAGGTCCAGAGAGACAAAAGATACATGGTTTCTCTCATAGGTAAAAGCTAGATTTAATTTATAAATGTGTAAGTAAACACTTCAGGGTGGTATGCAAGTATACACAATGTATTAACTGAAATATGGTATATTCCAGGAAAAATTCTAATGGTGTAATTTCTTGGAAAGGCAAACTCCCAGGAAAGGGTACTATACAGGGGATGGAGTAAGAGGAGGGGGCAGCTGAATAAAAAGGATGGAGGACCATGCAGTCAAAAAATTCAATACATATCCTACAAAATTAGGAAAATTGAGGAGAAGAGTACAGTTGGGAAGGATGGAGGAGAATGATGAAAGAGGTGACATGGATCAAGATCCATTGTATTCATAAATTGCTTTATTGGATGACAACTTCTTTGTTCAACTGCTTAAAGATAATAAAATATAATTTTTAATTCATGAAAGGTGAAAAATAAAAATTCACTTCTCACGGTAAGAATTGTGAATTCAGATCCCTCTAAAATTTATGCACCTAAATTCTTCCTTCTGGCCAACGTTCTCAGAGCAATTGGTTAATAAGAAATAGAAATGGCTCTCTATCTTCCTGTTTAAAAAAGCAATCATAAAACAGCTCATTTACTGCCCACTCACCTGGGGCTCTGCATTGTTCTTATTTCCTTCTCCGTGGCTCTAAAAACAGGATTATTGATCCATAGTCACCTTTTTCATGACCTTGCATCAAGCCATGAATCCTGCTAGGGTACAAGAATTTAGGGTGCCAACCCGGAGGTTAGCCCAACACTCTCCTCATTTTCTGCTTCCCACCTGTGTGTGTGGCAGGCCACCTTTTCTGCCCCTGTGATTGCAAAGGGCTATGGGCTATGGTACCATAATTTCCCAGTACCAATAGAACTTGTTAAAATTATTAAAGTGAGGCAGGCACTGGTGGCTCACAACTGTAACCCTAAGGTGGAGGCTGGTATCTGAAGACCAAGGCTCAAAGCCATCCAAATAGAAAAGTCTGTGATACCCTTATCTCCAAAATGCCAGATGTGAAGGTGTGGCTTACGTGGTAGAACACCAGCCTTGAGTGAAAGGCAAAGCGAAAGCACAATGCACTGAGTTGAAGCTCCAGTTACTGGTGCACACACATACGCACATATACACGCACACACACACATAGACACATATACACACATATACACAATTACCAAAGTGAAAGAGAATAGGGTATTTTTTTAATGGTACCCGTTCTACTCTAGTAATTCTTAGCCATGATACTGCACAGCATCAAGGACACCTTATATTCCACACAAGTAACAGCAACTGGGTTAATACACGGTAGCAAACGAATCTCCTGGCCTCTTTCCTTCCTCTTTTCTTGTTTGAGAGACAGACACTGGTACTCATTTGGCCATTGGAGAGGCTGCAAAATGCCTGAGATTGCTATGTTCCCTGGCTGTTATGTGGCTTTGGATACTTCATGAAGTAGGTCGTGGAGATTCTCCAGCCAGCTGTGGCACAAGAGAAGTTATGGACTCATGTAACTAGGAGGCATGTAGGGATGCACCCAGCTTCAAGTACTGCAGAGTCCCTCAGAGCCTCAAATAGATGTGCCCTTTCACTTTCCATTGTCTCCTCTGGATTGACGTCCTTCTCCTAGACTAGGCATCACAAGTCTTTGACATAAAGCTAGCCAGTTACTAGCTCTCTCTCTCTCTCTCTCTCTCTCTCTCTCTCTCTATATATATATATATATATATATATACACATATGTATATATACACATATACATATATACATGTGTGTATATATGTATGTATATATATATACATATGTAAAGTCTCTGATCAGCTAGTCAGGGTTATTACCCATTCCTGAACCAGACTTATGTCCTGAACCCAGGTCAAATGGGTTATTCATAAGAAAGAGAAAAAGGATGGTGAACAGAAAATAAACTAGTTAGCAATGCATTTTTGTTTCGTTTTGCCTTACTTTGATTTTTTATGGTGCTATGTATCTAGCCTAGGGCTTTGCTCAGAGTTGGCAAGCCCTGTACCCCTAAGCTGTTCTTCTGGCCTCAAAATAACAACTTTTAATAGGGATTCTGTTGATGCACATATCAAAACATATTTGAGACATTCCCAATTGCAGTAAGCAACCAAATTAACAGGATGTTCAAACATGGATAAGTCAAATGCTGTCTCTCATTCTTGATTTCAAGTGAATAAACTGCCCTAAGTGGACATGAAGAGCCTTCCTTTTCTTGCTGGGTTCTGGTGCCTCACACCTGTAGTCCTAGCTACTCAGGAGGCTGACATCTGAGTGTCAAGGTTCAAAGCCAGCCCAAGCAGCCAAATCTAAGAGACTCTTATCTCCAGTTAGTCACCACAAAGCAGGCAGTGGAGCAGTGGCTCAAGTAGTAACCCACCAGCCTTTAGCCAAAAATCTAGGGGAGAATGTAAGGCCCCAAGTTCATGATCAAGTGCCTTCACACAAAATAATGAGAGATAGATAGATAGAGAGATAGATAGATAGATAGATGCATGTATACATATAGAGAGAGAATATATACATAGAATATACTGTCACAAAAAGCCTTCCATATGTATAATATAGAGAGAATATATGGAATATAGAGAGAATATATATTATATACATACTGTCTGTATGTATACATACCATATATCTATATAGTTTTCTCCACTAGAAAAGCACTAACTCAAGGAATTATACTGTATTAGTAATCAAACTACATTCTGTCCAAGCTACTAGATCATAGAATTACAGCATTTTGACAATTTTTTAATGCTTTCAGTAATCTGACTCACAAGTGAACACACTAACATGGCAAGTGAAAGGCTGTGATTGCTCACTGGGAGGGTTTCTCTCTCCAGAACCACACACAGCAGAATCTGCACTCACCATCTGACTTTGAAATGTTGGAAACTTACCGTTTTCCTGAAAAAATGGCCTGGATTTGACAGCATGACAGTCTTTGCTTTGTAGATCTCTTTGTGTTGCGAAAACATCTTTGTTTGAAGTGTCATTTGCTGAGAAGAAAAATAATGATAGGTATCACACAAAGTTCCAGTGCAGTATAAAGTGTTCATTTAGACTGTATTTCTGATCTGTAGCTCCACAAATTTTAACAAGGTGGATAAATTGAGAACATGAGAAAAGGGCATTACACACACAATTAAAGTCAAAGACAAAGCTGAGTCTTGGATGACCCTGAAAGCCACATTCTACCCTGAATGCAAGCCCCAGGACTGGTGAGAGAGGGAGGGGGGGAGGGAGGGAGGGGGGAGAGAGGGAGGGAGGGAGGAGAGAAAGAGAAAGAAAGAAAAGCAGCTGGTCAGTTAGATAGTTTTTCTATAAATGGCCACTCAAATGAGAAAATGTTTACTATAACTCAAGAATGCTTCAAAAACAAAGCCAGGAGTCAATGATACAATCCTATCACAAGGCAGAGATCAGGAGGACAACATTTCAAGGCCAGCCCAGGCAAGAAGTTTTCAAGACCTTCATCTCAACTAAAGCTGGGTGAGGTGGCATGTGGCTGTCATCTTAGCTATGGCAGCAAGCATTACAAATTAAAAAAAAAGATTGGGATCTGTCTAGGCCAGCCTAGGCAGAAATTGAAATCTTATCTCAAAATAACCAAATCAAAAAAGTAAGAGAGACATGGAATACCTGCCTAGCAAGTGAGAGGCACTGAATTCAAACCTTAATAAATCACTTGTCAATTTATTGGTAAACTTTCATTATACAATTTTAAAACAATCTTCATTATTGTTTAAATGTCATGGATTCCAGGTCTATGTTTAATAAATATAGTACATGCACATAATCCCAACACTCAAGAGGCAAAAGGAAGAAGAGCATGGATCCAATAGCCATCCTGGGCTACATAGCAAGAACTTGTCTCAAAAAAAAAATAATTAAGTCATGTGGAATCTAGATCAAACAAACAAACAAAAAAAAAAAGATTTGCAGTAGAAGGGCCCTATTCAGGACCAGGAAAAGCAACTGGGTAGGGAGTGAGCTAGAAATAAGAGTCATCTAACAAATTTCAACCAAATGCAGAAAATGTACCACTTCACTGGATACCATGGGATAACAAATGTGTCCTAAAGTCACATCACTATCTGTATCATGTTAGCACTTGTACCAGGATTTTTTAGAGACAGGCTGAGAATGGCCAAACAAATGATGGGCCATCATAAGGAAACATACTGAAGGGGAGAACTGTAACCAAGTTTGAAATAAGAATAAATTTCTTACTGCACAATTTCTATGCAGCAAAAAATGACTGTATAGGTTCATAACTGTCATTGAGTTTCATTTTGTTTTTACCCTGAGAAGACTCCAAATAACTAGTAGTAAACAGCAGGCACTTTCCATTGTCAAGAATTAATTCTGTTAGCTGACTGAGGAGTAAGGGAACCATGCAGTCACCTCTTACCTTTTGTTGTCTTGAAAGGGTATCATACCTTTCAGGTTCAGCGATAACAAAACCAAGAAGACAGAGTCTGTTTGGGTCAATCTGATGAGAATCAGGATTCCAGAGCAAATGTCTGTTTCCAGGACATACTTGTGTTGAAAAGACACAGTCAACGTGCGTCTTTGGCCTCCCAGTGCAGTGAGAAAGGAGGAGAAATGGAATGGTTCCAAATGTACCTCTAAAAGGCACTTTTTCACAGCAAAAGCAATGAATGGCAAAATAAACCATTTCAGTTTAAATAGCTACTTCAATGGACAATGAAAGAATGCATGCACAGTGGATGTGAAATCTCATAGGAGTTGGTAAATATCAAACGTCACTTTTGACATAGAACTGGAAAATATCAAATCACTGCTGGTAATTAATGATTTGAAAATTGGCAAAATGTCTTGAGTCATTTCAGTTCCATTTCAAATACATATTCTCTTATCATTCAAAATAAGAAAAAAATTCTCAATAACAAACCAAAAGGATAAACTTGGATAAGAGATCAGAATACATAAGATCCTTACTTATAGGAAACAGCTTCAAAGGGCTATTAAGAACACAAGTATGCAGGCCAGTGTGGTGGTACATGCCTGTAGTCCTAGTTACTTGGAAAGAAGGTAAGGGAGGAAAACGATTTAATGCAAGCCCAGACCAAAAACATTTTTTAAGTTAGTGAAACTACCTTAAAAAATAAACTGGGGTGCCAGGCACCTATGGCTCACAGTTGTAATCCTAGCTACTCAGGAGGCTCAGAACTGAGGATACTGGTTAGAAGCCAGCCTGAGGAGAAAAGCCCATTAGACTCTTATCTACAATAAACCACCAAAAAGTCAGAAATGGAGCTGTAGCTCAAATGGAGGAGCACTAGCCTTGAGCACAAAGAAGCTCAGGGACAGCACCCAGGCCCCGAGTTCAAGCTTCAGGACTGGTACAAAAACAAAAACAAAGCAAAAACAAAATAGACATAGGATATCATGTATATGTAATCCTAGCTATTCAGGAAGTAAAGGTGGAAGGATTATTTTCCAAGGCCAAGATTTGTTCAGAAAAGGAAACTGAAGCTAAAAGGACTGGAGGCATGACTGCAGTGGTAGAGTTGAGTATAAGGCACTAAGTTCAACAAATAATAAGTGTTTTCATCTCATATGGTTTATCTAAAATGTGCCAGAAATAAAAAGAATGGAACATGTCACTTTTCTCATACCTGAACTCTATACAGTATACCAAGCCCATGACATAACTCCAAAATTATTTTAAATTAAATTTTACTTTTTCTCATGATGGAAGAGAAGTTCCTACAGGCAAGAGTCCTTTGAAGAGGAATTATACAAAACTGACACATGTTGGCGACAACAAAAAGATTGTTTGCTAATTCTTATATAAATAGTAGTTCAGAAATATGGAAGTGTCCAGGTAAACACAACATCACAAGAACAGAATCTGGTTGCTTTCTACTTCTCCATTTTCCTGTGCTGGTTACTGGCATAATATCTATCAACCACAGTTAGAAGTAGAGGAACTCTTACTTTATATTTTGTTTTTGTTTTGGTTTTTATGCCTGTCTTGGGACTTGAACTCAGCACCTGAGCACTGTCCCTGAGCTTTTTTGCTCAAGGCTGGCTCTCTTGGAGCTACAATCCCACTTACAGCTTTTTGCTGGTTATTTGGAGATAAGAGTCTCGTAGTCTTTCCTGTCCAGGGTAGCTTTGAACTGCGATCCTCAGATCTCAGCCTCCTCCTCCTGAGTAGCTAGGATTACAAGTATGAGCTATTGGTGCCCAGCCAAGTCTTGCTTTGTTACAGGAAGGAAATTAGGGTTTCCAAATACTGGTTCCATGATCCATGGTCTGTCTGGAATATTTGCATCATGATCCAAGTAGTCCATTAGTCTGGGTTGGGCAGTTTGTGTCGTGGTTTCTATAGACATCTCTGTTTTCCTCTAACAATCTTGCAGAATTCTAACCACGAGCCCACATTGCTGTAGCTGATGTCTCCTTCTAACAGGAAAACACAATTTGATTGGTTTGGGATCCTTTTAGAATCAGATTCTTCCCAGTGGTAATTGGTAGGGCCAAAGAAAGGAGTAGAGCTGGGGAGGACCCGTGGATGGGTGGGTAACATCATTTTATGCTAAAGTCTAGCATCCAGCTTAAAGTTACAGACCAAAACTGCTTCTGTAATCTTTGCAGCTCTGACATGTTAACACTACCTAACTGTCTCCAGCAAAGTCCTTTGAGATGGGTATTGTTGACTGCCACGGCTCAGCATCATCTAGTTTATTACATTAAAAAAATAAATCTTTTCTTCATTTTCTAGGACCTAGAGAGTTCACAAATGAATAAAGCTAAAGTATGGACATGAGGGCATTCATACTGGAACCTATACTTTTGGAAAATCAAATTCCAACATATTTTCCTCAGTTTTAGAGACTATATTCTAGAAAAGAATAGGCACAAAAATGGTTTCTAATCCTTTAAAGGCATTGAGGTGAATGAAAATTTAAAACAGTAGATAATTTTTCCTGTATTTTATTTCTTTTTCAAAACAGAAGGTGAAAGGAGAGCAGAAAGGGAAAAGGTATTAAGATCACTAATTTTCATCCATGTGGTTGGAAAAGGTTTGTAAAGTAAGGGGAGGGGTTCTCAGGGGGAGAAGAGGATAGATTGAAGGCTGTAAATGAAGAGTAAGGTGTCCTGACCTAGGCAAATCTCAGAGATGAAACAAAATGAAAAAACTAAAAATGTCAGTTTCATTTTCTCTCATCCATTCAATCAGAGGCTTGGAAACAGAGTTAGACATAAGCACCTTTTTATCTGACTCTGCAAAATCTGTTTATGCCAAAATCCTGACTTGAACCATGAGTGGTCACATACTGTTTATCTCTGTAGCAACAAAATACAGCAACAAGGTTTATCAACGTGGCATAGATTTTCCACTAACCTGTCACCATCCAGCTAGGTCATATGTCTCTTCAGGTTAAACTAGAAGATGATCATTATTTCTGAGAATTTCAGGACATGGGAGATTTAGTAGGGAAAAACAGAGCTTTTGTTTGCTTTGATTTAGAGAAAAACCCTGACAAAGGTAAAGATTAACTTGTACGAAAAGTTTCCTAGAGGAGAAAATATCTTTATCTGCAATATGGAAGTTTCACTAATTTGGAATAATCATCTCACAAGAACAAATGTGTTAGCTGGGCACCTGTAATCCTAGCTACTCAGGGTGCTAAGATCTGAGATTCACAGTTGTGACTCTTATCTCCAATTAAGTAGTAAAGAGCTGAAAGTAGAAGAGCATGAGCCTTGAGGAAAAAATCTAAAGGACAGTACCCAGGTCTGAGTTTTAGTCTCTGTGCATGCACACACACATACACACATGCATACACACACACACACACACACACACACCAACAACAACAACAACAACAACAAATCCTCTTATTTTCCAAAGAAGGAACAAAAAAGTCCAGGTTCAGCCAGATATTCCTAAGGCAGACTCAGATCTCAAAGTACCGTGTAAGAACTGAGTTGTTTATAAGGTACTTGCTCTTTCTGGCTAAAGTCCACTTGTTAGGAATTTAATTAGTAAATCTATCTTTTGGGTTTTTGAGTTTTTGTTTTTCTTTTTTTGCTTTACATTTTCTAATTTTATTTAACCTAAAGTGAATCTACTTTTTTCAAACAGAATCTAATTTTTTTAAGCAAAATTATTGCAGATCTACTCCAAAGGTTTATTTTCATCCTGTGACCAGAATCCTAGTCTCATCTTTCACAAGAATTTGTGAAGTCTGGCCCACTTCCTGCGGGAATTATCAAGTGTATTAAAGACTCATACACTAATCCCATTGTTTCTAGACCCATCAGCAACTTTATATGCGCAAAATCCATGGTCTATGGCAGAAAGTTTGCCTTCAATTTTATAGTTTTACTTAGTTAAACATGTATCCTTTCAGCATGCAAATTTGTAGTCTTCAATGAAGAAGGGAAATTCTGCAAAACTGCTGGGGAGGAAAAAGAAGGAAAGGGTTTCTTTTAATGGCTTTCACATATTGGAATTTGCTACATCTTCTGAACAAATATTTATGGAAACATAATCAAGAACTTCTCAAACTTCCTGCTTCCTCTTTAACATTCTCTTCCAAGGTCTTAATAAGTTTAGCATTACATTCATGTTTCCACTTTGGCCCTTATTTTAAAACCACCTGAACATACATAAAGAAAAGGAAGATGAATATTATTAAATTTTTATATTTGTGGATTGAAACATAAATAATACCTATTTTGGCAAAAAAAATAATGAGTCGGGCTTTTCTGGATTTTAATTATGGGAATGTAATATAAAGCAAATAAACTCTGCTTAAAATTACTACATTATTCAAATTTCTTTACCAGTTAATCTAAGCACATGAAAATAATCTATAATTAGACCACAAGTTGATATATAAAAGACATTTGCAAAGATAAATATTAAGGGCAGTATGAATCCTCCATCCCCTTCTAATCCAGAAAAAAATGTAGATTAATAAGAAACTCACAATTATATGGACACTTCAGAGTTTGTCTAAAACACTACAATTCCTTTCCAACTTCTGTCCAAAATATATTCACCTATCCCTATATTTACTGGTATATTACCACTTGACTTTTTCCTCTATATCCATCAAAAGAATTCTACTGTTAAAATGGGAAGAAGAAGTTGAGTGCTGGTGGCTCACAGCTTTAAATCCTAGCTAGTCAAGAAGCTGAGGTCTGAGAATTACCATTCAATTCCAGCCTGAGCAGGAAAGTCCACAAAACCCTTAATTCCAATTACCCATCTAAAAGCTAAAAATGGAGCTGGAACTCCATCGGCCTAGAGTGAAAAAGCTAAAAGATCTTTGAACCCTGGACTGCCAAAATTAAAAAAAAAAAAAAAAGGTGGGAGGCAGGGGAGAAGAAATCGATAGAAACTGAGAGAGAAGAAAACAGAAAAGAAGGAAAACACCAATGACTTATAATCAACTTTCAATTTAACTATTAAGGCAGTAAATAACCCTACCTTGTCATCCTAGACTAACCACTTTATGACTGGTACCTGAATAGGTGGTCTGATCAACCGTGTACATTGGCCCTAAAGAAAGATCCACTGATTTAAAAAAGAGCCTGGCCTTATGTACTTATAAGTCCATAAGAAATACTCTGTCTCACTTGGCAACATTAAATGGAAAAATAACATTATTAAGAAGGTCAGTAATCAAGCAAATGAACATCAAGAATTTTGACTTCTCTTGCCAACTCATTCCTTAACTCATTCCTTCCCTTTGTAAATACAGAAAATTTATTCAAAATAAATAATCAGCCTGGCCCTTGGGGATACTACCCTTTAAAGGTTACTTTAGTACCTTTAAATACAAAATGTATTTTCTTGTACCAATACTGGGGCTTGAACTCAGGGCGTAGGCACTGTCCCTGAGCCTTTTGTACTCCAGGATAGTATATTACCAATTGAGCCACAGCTCCACATCTGGCTTTTTGGTGATTAATTGAAAATAAGAGTTTCATGGATTTTCCTGCCTGGGCTGGTCTCAAACTATGATTCCCAGATCTCAGCCTCCTAAATAGCTATGATTACAGAGATGAGCCACTATGACCCAGCCACCAAATACTTCTTATAGTCAAGAAATTAATAAACTTTATCTCAGGATCCTTCTGTTTCTGCAGATTTCATGCTCTTTGTGTTTACTTTTTAAGTTGACTTAATTTGCAAAGTGCTCACATTGACTTCACTCCTTCTGTATTGGGGTTATTTCTACCCTTCCTCTCGCATTATTTATACCAGAGTCTCTGTGCATCCTGGACATCTGGAAACACTTGATTGTCACAAGAGCACAAAAGGATGTTCCTGGCATGGATACTCTATACACACGACAATCCCACAACAAAACATGTCTGTACAAATTGTCAATAATGCCATTATTTAAAACTTTTTCCTTGCAAAAGAAATGTACATATCACCTGATGTGGGAGAAATAGTTGTATTGTCAAAGCTCATAGAATTCACAAACTTTATAGACCATGATAATGACAGTTTGCCTTGTGAAGGTTAAAATGTGTTTGTAACTTTAATTAAGTATCACTACTCTACAATACTGTGAATTATGTGAAATTTATGTAATCGCCTAATCTCAATAATAAAAAAGAATTAAAATAAAATACAACAATTTTAAAAATTAAATAAATAAATGAATAAATAAAAATTGCTTTCCTTGCATGGTAACATACACTCAACCTTCAAGACCAACAGCTAGAACCAGAAGACCAAGCTTGGTTTTTCTGGCTGCCACTCAAGTGCAGGCTTTGCTTCTCAATAGCACATGAACAAAACTGAAAGTCAGGAGGCTGGCTGAGTTCTCCTGTGAAATGAGTGTCGATGATGTGTATTTTTGTAATTATTTTAAGAGTTTCAAGAACTGTCTTGGCCCACTCCAACAGGTAGAGGTGGAAGAGATAAGGAGGGACCAAGAAAGGAGGCTGAGAAAGGAAGTCCAAAGGAGTGGGAGGAGACCCAGGTGATGATGTCCTAATTCTGCCAGGGCAGACAGTATCTTTGTAGAAAGCATTATTGGTGAGACAGAGATGATGACTGGCTGATGGGTACCACATCTTGAGTGGCCTTGCTAAGGGCAGTTCATTTGGGCAGCAGGGGCAGAAGTCTGGTTGGTAAGTGGGCAACAGAAAGCCAAGGTGAGATGTGAAAGGGATACTTCTTTCAAAAAGACACCGTGGCCACCCACTACCTTTCTATCCCAAGTCCTCTTTGCTTTAGTTCCATTGGAGGATGCTGCTTCTCCTTCAGTCATTTCAGACATTTTTCCCATAGATATCATCTTTGTGTTGATCTGACAACACATTGCTCTATCCTAAGCATAGTAAAAGAAAAGCTTACCTTGTTCTGATAGCTTAGGAATCTGTACCACAGCTTCATATTAATCCCTTTCACACTTGTCAAGTAACCTTAATGTTTGTCCTTCTGCTTCTAGCTACCTTTCAGAACAACTCTTATGTATACTTCCTACATTTCTGGGGGTTGGGAGTTTTGTTCTTGTTTATTTTGGTTTTGGTTTTCTGGTTTGGCTTTTTAATTTTTTGGATGGTGTTTTGGTTTGGGTTTCTTTTTGTTACCTTTGTTTTGTGGTATTAGGGATTGAACGCAGGGCCTTGCCTTTGCTAGGCAAATATTCTAGCATTTCAGCCATTTCCTACTCCTTTTGCTTTTAGTGTTTCAAGTAGGATCTCCTGCCTCTACACACATGTGCCACTGTGTCCAGTTGTTCTATTTGTGTGTGTGTGTGTGTGTGTGTGTGTGTATGTGTGTGCTGGTCTTGGGCTGGAGATACTACCTAAAACACCCTAACACACCCCAGTGGGATGGGGTGATACTATCTGAATATCAGAGAGGGAGGAGACTCAAGGGATAGAGCATTTGCCTAACAAAGAAAAGACTCTGATTTTAGTCCTCCTCACCCCATAAAACAGTTCAGCTCCAAAGGCTGCCAACTCACTGAAGTCAGAAAGGGCCATTTTCTCCTTGAGCCCTGGCTGCAGAAACTTAGATCTTTGGATAGTAGGCGTTTTCAGGGAACTGTGGTGGGCACTTCTCTGACTCAATCACACCATTTCTCTCATGACAATAAAATACAACAGTTTTCACGATTTCACTGGTGTTCTGTTCTGTGTTGTTTGTTTCATTCTAAGCCCATTAGCAAATATTTAGCAGAAATGTCTCTAGGTTTCTAATATGTATATGTATCAAAGAGACTGAGAAACAGGAAGAGAGTAGAAGGAAGGAAAAAGGGAGAATTGCTTATTTTCAAGGTATTTTGTGGCAGGGAAGTCCTATCTGTATACCTACACTGCCCACCTATCCAAACATCTTGCCCTGTTACATAAAGTGTTCAGAAGCATCCACAAACTACAAAATGTCAATGATTCAACCACCGAGGGCTGAGTCAACCAATCATTGCTCTGTTTCCGTTGAGTCAGTCATGGCTCCGTGTCAGTGTACCACCACGGTTCTCCTCCCTTCACCACTCTCCCTTGTTTCAGAATCCTTCGTCCCAGTACTGACTCTGAAATGAATGACAGCAAGACATAAGCTCCATGGAGAGCCCATCCTGTAGTTCAGCAGCCCCTGGCATTGCTTACCTTCCGGTCTGTGGTGGGCTCTGGGCCCTCACTCAGACCCAGACTGCAATGTAATACCTTGTCTGCCTCTTCCTTAGCAGATGTGGTATATTTTTCCCCCTAATGTTAAAACCAGGTTCAAAAATGGTCCAAAATAAGCAATTTGCTGTCAGTAGATATTTTCCTTATACCACAGAAAGAATTCACACACCAGACCTGTACAGTCAGGAATCCAGAAACAGCTCGTGTCCAACCAAAACAGCCAGTTGTTGTTTCCTCAGGGCCATTCAGCACCTTCAGGTCACCTGTGGATTTCTTCACTTCAGAAACTGAACTGCTTTGAGAATTCTGGGCCCCTATCATAGTACAGAGCCAAGTATTGGGTTACAAGTACAAAAATTAATCATCGCAATGAAGTGGGAAAGGGAGGTGTCAGGTTCCCAGTTCCTGCCGCAGAGTTGGGTTACCATCCATGCATCCCACCCATAGTCAACTCGGTGAAGGCCAGATTGGGACCTCAATTTCCTCTGTAGGTTTTAAGCCCTAGACTATGATTCTCTAAAGAACAACAAATACTATTTGAGAAACGTAGCATTATTTATTCTGTGATCTCAAAGTCCAATAGTCTTAATTTAATTTATTACTAAAAAAGTCTGTTAATGATAACCATAAGCCATTCTGAAACATTTAAATTACAATAATGTTAATACACATTTCATCCTAAACACTATTTAAATCTTCATTGAAGATACCTGAGTCCTCTCTACATTACATTTCTTAATGATGACAATCTTACTTGTTATCATCTTTAGTTATACAGAATATACACCGAACTCAAAATATCTTAGCCCAAAATATCTTTAATCCCTTTCACAATGTAGATAATGCTTTTGCCTAAGCACATTCTCTCCTTTCACTTCTAGAAAGGCACGAGCTGTATGACCAGGTGTTGAACTATTCAGGAAGTACAATAGAAGTTCAGTGAAGGAAGAAGTCCCAGGGGCCCACAGTGGAAAAGCTTTATGAAGAATTCAGGCCTTGAGTGAGACTCAGGAAGATAAGTGGACTTTGGAGAGGGCCTGAGGAAGAAGAAAGTAGAGTAGTTGGAGAAACAGTATATGTGAAGGATGGGAATCAGGCAATCATACTAAATAGATGGAAGTCACTGCTCCAGATGCTCTGTAGTAAACAGAGTAAAACATATCCCTAAGGAGTATGAAATCTAGTTGGTCCATACACATAGAATTAGCTAACAATCTGTTGCAGAATGAGCAGAGACCATAACAATCTCTACAAAGCCAGGCACTGGTGGCTCATGCCTGTAATCCTAAATATTCAGTAAGGCTGTGAGCTAAGGGCTGCAATTCAAAGCCAGACTCTTATCCCTAACTAACCAACAAAAAACCAAAAATGGAGATTTGGTTCACATGGGAGAATGCCCAACTCGAACACAAAAGCCAAGTAAAGAAGGAGAATTTAAGCCCAACTACCAGTACACATTTTTTAAGTGTTACAGTAATAGGAGAGAGTTGTGAGGAGGTGTGGGTGGTGAGCTGACCCAGGCGAGAAAGATTTGCACATGGGGTTCCTGAGAACACAGTGAAAAAGGGAGGTAGATCAGAACCAAGTTGAAAATACTCAATGTCATTTAGGACATGATTCTAAAAAAGGAAGTAATAAGGAATCTGTGTGCATTCCTGAGCTAAAACCCAGCACAAAGGAGGTAGTACTTCTTTACCATAATATAACACTTGAAAATGAACACAATTACCTCAATTAAATTGCCTCTTGTTTGGCAGCCTAAAACTATGTTTGAAGGAAGAGAGAAAAAATACTAAAACAATTTAAAGCTATGGAAATCAAGAAAAGGCTAATCAATAATACAACCACTACTTTTTTTCATTCCAAGCCCAGCATTCTTTCTACTTCTGCCTACTTCTGTGAGGCCTAGTCAAATTTATATAACTTTTATAAAGGACTTTCTCTCTGTCTGACCTGGGCACAAATATCACCCAGGTTCCAAAGACCCTAGGCAACTAGTATTTAGAAGTGATGCAGAGAAAGGCTGGTTTAAGCTGAGCACAATGAAGAGACAAGAAGAGAAAAGAAACGCATGCAACAGAGCAGTCAGTGAGACACAAAGACTGATTAAGGGCTAGGTATTTCTGCCTTTATGGGCTCCTTCGACACAAAAGAAAAGCTATAATAAACATTTTATTGCTGAATTATTGTAGAGGCAAATAGATCAGTATTTTGTGAGCTCCTAAAA
The DNA here is from genome assembly GCF_000151885.1 of Dipodomys ordii. Classification (NCBI taxonomy): domain Eukaryota; kingdom Metazoa; phylum Chordata; class Mammalia; order Rodentia; family Heteromyidae; genus Dipodomys; species Dipodomys ordii. The sequence continues at coordinate 9,662,847 of NW_012267225.1, forward strand.
TTATCATACGCCCCAAGCATTGTACTTCCTGCGCCTGACAAATAAATCAGCCTGAGTTGCGGGGATAGGAGGAAGGCAAGAGTTTTAAATGATCACAGAATTTCTGACGGGATGGTCTAAAATGATGGCAGTAATGAAAAGAAGTAGGAAAAGCAAAACTAAGAGCAATAAATTTGGAAAGGTTAACAATAGTCTTATCTGGGACTTGTGTATCTTGAAATGACTAAAGATATCCAGATGAAGAAGGTCCACTCTTAACTTGAAATGTAGCACCTGGTTTGAAGCATACTTGGAAGTCAGTGGTGCAAGATGTCATTGAAGCCAGTCATCGGTAGCTCATGGCTATAATCATAGCTACACAGGTGGATGAGATCTGAGGATCACTATTCAAAGCCAACCTGGGCAGAAACGGCCATGAGACTCTTATTTCCAATTAACAATCAAGAGGTTAGAAGTGAAGCTCAAGTGGTAGAGTACTAGCCTTGAGCAAAAGAGCCAACCAAGAGTAAGATGCCCTGGGTTCAAGACCCAGTCCTGACACAAAAATAAATAGAAAAATAGTGTTGTCAAAAACCATGTGGGTCTGAGGTACAGTTGAGCAATTGAATGCTTACCTAGCATGCATGAGATCCAAGTTTGATTTCTAGTAAAAGAAAAAGAGAAGGAAGGAAGGAAGAAAGAAAGAAAGGAGTGGGAGGAGAGGGAGAGAAGAAAGGAGGGAGGGAAGGAGGAAGGGAAGGAGGAAAGGAAGGAAGGAGGGAGGGACAAAAGAACGAAAGAACACGAAAAAGCTGTGAGAGTGAATGACCTCCTCCACAACATTAAGTATAGAAGGAGGTATTGTAATGTAATATCCAGGCTTACATAATGCCCTGCAGTTAGGCAAAAAGAAGAAGAGGAATGCACAGCCCTGTAGTAACAGTGTTCCCTTGTGCTCCTGAGGGCATTTGAAGGCAATGTGAGAGAGGAATCCTAATTAGAGTGTCATAGTTATAAAAGCGAAATGAAGACAGCAGCCACATTTTTTTCATTCTTGCCTCCCAGGTCTTTAGTCTTCTTAAAACACACACACACACACACACACACACACACACAAAACCTCCAACACCTAAATTCAACAGAAGGAAACAATCTGGCAATTCAGCAACCTAAGGCAAACAGAGCAACTTGGAAAAGCAAAAATTACAGAAAGTACATTTCTGGTCAATGCATAAACAAATGGGAAATGTGGAGGCTCTTGTTCCATCTCAAGAAAGATTTCCTTTGTTGGGTAAACACTTAGTCCCATTGTGCATAGTCCAAATTGTCATAATCATTGTCACTGGTTTTGCGAAGAGAGGTATAGATAATAGCAGTCATACTAACAACTGGTTATGAAAGGCTTGTTTTCTGTCCCAACATTTCCTTAAAGAAAATTACCACTGATGAGGATTGCAACATATTTCCCCGGAGACTGGGGATACTAGGTATTTTGGTACAATTGCAGTAACCCACTCGGAAACAGATGGATTTATGCATGATTGATGGATGAACAGGGAGGTGTTGTTTAAGGTCAGTCATCTGAATCATGTCCTGGGAGAGTTCCCAAGGAGTTACATAGGATGAAAATCTGGGCCAATGTTCACATGCCTGGATATTGAAGTAAGAACAGCTGCATTTATTTCAACATTCTCAACCTCACACATACATACATGCCAGTAAAGCTCAGAGGTTAAATTGTAAGATAGAAATCACAAGTAGGATAACAAGAAAACAGAACTGAAAACAAAAATATCCTAGCAAATTAAGTCCACATCTCCAGCAAGATGGAAAATATATCTGAATAAATTGCTCAGAGTATTAAGGAGACGGGAAAATGGTAAAAAAAAAAAAAAATTGTGACAGAGGAAACAAGAATGAGAAGTTCTATTATAGATACAATTGGAATCTTAGTAAGACAGGAAATTTATTTAGTACAGCAAATACTTAAAAAGGTTAACAGCTGAATTTTTCTAGATTGAATCCACATATAAAGGAAATACAAAATATAATAAGCAGGTAAAAAAGAAGAAAATGCTTATTCTTCATAGTGAAATTGAGGAGTAATTTCTAGGAGAGAAAAAATTCTTAGAAGTATCCCCAAAGAAAACCTAGACCACCCATCATATATTAGTTAGATAAACAGCAGACTGCTAAGCAGCAGGTGTAGAAGACAAAAAAAGAGTGAAACATCCTTAAAGGTGAGCTGTTGTCTGTCAATAGAGAACTGGGTTTGAGCAAAGTTGTCTCCCAAGAATAAAATAATAATGAAAATACTTGGAAGCTGAGAGTAGTGGTGCATACCTTTAATTATTTTTATTTATTTATTTATTTATTTGGTCATGGTCTTGAACTCTGGGCCTGAGCACTGTTCCTCAGCTCTTCAGCTCAAGGCGAGCGCTCTCCCACTTGAGCCACAGCGCCACTTCCAGTTTTGTTTTTGTTCTGGTGGTTAATTGGAGATAAGAGTCTCAGGAACTTTCCTGTCCTGGCTGGCTTTGAACTGTGATCCTCAGGTCTCCTGAGTAGCTAGGATTACAGGTGTGAGCCACTGGCACCCAGTAACACACACCTTTAATATTAATGATTGGGGAGACTAAAACAGAAAAATTACAAGTTTGAAGCCCACAAGACCCTGTCTCAAAAAAAAAGATTTTTTTTCAGATTCTAAAGAACCTAGAACATTTTTAATGGAAGAATATTTTAAATATCAAAGAAATGGATGCAAATGGAAAGTCTGAGTTATAAGGGAAAATGATGAGCAAAGAAACGGGTCTAGATAGTAGCCCAAAGCTAAACACATACAAGTCAAACAATATTGATGGCATTACATTCGTGAGGTTTACAAAATCCAAGATGAGTGTGAAAGATGGAGGGCAACAGCATATAGATATAAGCAGATGTAGATGCTCAGTTAATCACTTCTCATAATTTTTCAGAAAAGCATGGAAGTTATTTTTATAGTTAGTTTTGTTTTACACTTTTTAAGTATGATTTCAACAAAGAACTGAAGTGAATTTTAATTTCCATGTAGTGGAAGATAAAATAGTTGTAGGGGAAAATAGAAAATACAGCAAGAGATGGGCAGGGCAGTATAGGGGAAGCCTAATAAAACAAGATGCACAGCAACTAAACAAAATGATAGAAAAATGAAACGATAGTCAACAAAACTCACTAGTTATAAGACATGGGACAAGCACAAACTGTTTGAACAAATGAACTGAATCATGGAAAACAAAGAAAGCAAAATCCAGAGAGCAAATAACCTTTACCTGCAGGGCTTGGGACCAGATGTATTTTAGGTTTGTTGTTTTTATTATTTCATGTAATGAGCTGAATTGGGAATGAGACCCAGAGCTATGCTTCGAATATACTTTCTACTCATGACCTGATTGTCATTTTAATTTACCTGATTTTTTCTCTTGATGACCACATAGGATCACCTGTGAAATTTTTGGCTGTGACATCCTATCAATACTCCAAAAGTGTCATTTGGAGAATTCAGGTTTTTTGAATTAGAAATGCTCCACCTGTACTATCCAAAAACTTTTAATGTGTATGACTAATACAAATGCTAAAACGGCAGAGGAGACAGCAGAGGGCAAGGTGACATAGTGACATCAGTTACAGCCTGGGCTGAGACCTAATCTACCGCTCTCATCCTGTGTGAGCCTGGACAGATACTTCACCTAAACTTAATTTTCTACGGCCTGACACTTGAGGTAGCAACTAAAATGTTGCAATATTAATACTATAGTATTACTAATGCTATGATTATTATTCTATTTACCTCAACAATATTGAGATAATAATAGTACCTACCTGGTAGAGTATAAGCATCACTGAGGAAATACATCTGGTGCTTAGGACAGTGCTTGGCGCTCATGTGGAAAGAAAGTAACTATTACTAAGGCTGGAGGTGGGAAGAATGAATGAGGACAGGTTTTTCTTGGGAAAAATCCTTGAATCTGAAGAGAAGTGGGGCTATTACTGGAGATTAAATTGGGGGGAAAAAAAGGACAGGAAATTTAATAAAGAAAGGTAAAACACTCACGAAGCTAAAACTATGAAGATGAGATTCAATTGGCCTAGGGGGGCGCGCAGGCAGCGGCAGGGGATGCCTCTCATTTCCTTAGTACCCCATTTCCTCCTCACCTCCCTTGTCCCTCCAGGATGTCTTGCTGGAAGTCAACAGCTACCAGGAGAAAACATCTGCATCTGAAAACAGCTGTGTGTGCATTTGTCTCATTAAAAAAATACTTTGTCAGGGTTTGGACATTAATTTTGTGTGTCACTAGTAATGTCATGAGAAAGCTGCAGAGAAAAATATGGTCTGTGCAATTAGAAGCCCTCAGGCAATAAAGCTTCTGTCTCAGATGGTGTCAAAACACTACACAGAATGTGGGTAGGCAAATCTCATTGCTAGTGCAGATTCCTAAATTCATTGCCACTGGAATGACAATCTCTCTTGCTCTCTCTGTCTGTCTCTCTCTGTCTCTCTCTGTCTCTCACACATACACACACAAACACACATTTGTGCACACATGCACAAGTTCAATGCATGCATACACACACCACATGAATGCATATACAAAGCATTTATAAACACACAAGACACGTACACAAATGCCTACTGGCAAAATAATTATTTGAATATAGCAATTAACAACAACTAAATATCCTTACATCTAGATTCATTGTTATTCTATATTTATATTCCTTGCACTCCTCCCAAATTTTGAAACCTGAAAACAAGCCCTATCAATGTTAAATTTATTTTAGGACTAATTAAATATATTCTTAAGGGCTTACATTATTCAAATAGTATTCTATGCTTGAATCTGTCCTGAGTAATGAATTCATTTATGTATCTTGAGAATAGAGTGATTGTAATTTAATAACTAGAAAACTTTCTGTCTAAATCAAGAGTAAAATATTCTATTACATTATTATATTATGTTCATGGTCAAACTATAGCTATATAATAAAAAACATATTTCTGTGTAGGCTATTGAATACTATTAAATTTGAGTAGAAAATCTTTTACACACACACACAAATCCAACACTTGTAGAACAAACTACAACTACATTCTGAATGCTCTGCTTATCATTTTCTTAGATAAAGTAATTCCCAATTGTTCCTACTGTTTTCCCAGTTCAAATAAGAGTCTGAAATACTTGAATTTTTTGCCCTTCCTTTGGTAGCATAGTAGAAAACAAATCTATTTATAGAGTCTGCTATAATTTACTTTGGATTTTGTGGAACAACTTGCTGAAATCATGTGGGAAGTTGGTGTGTGTGTGCGTGTGTGTGTGCATGTGTGTGTGTGCACGTGTGTGTGTGCGTGTGTGTGTATTTGTTGAAGGGTACATGGGTAGAGTGTGTGTATGCGTGTAAGTAGGATGGATGTGTTAGTTTGTACTGATGTGCAAAAACATTGTGTATGTGTGTGCATGTATATGTTGGTGTTTGCACTAACCTATGAATGCAAATGTTGATTTGTGTGTATGTGTTTGAGTTTAAGGGAATTGGTAATCCAATGAGTCAGAGAGGCTCAAAAAAGTATTCACTCTCAGCAGTTTACATTTAGAACTTTAGAGTATAATTTATGCATATGTGATTGCATCTGTTGCCAAAAGTTTTACAAAGAAAAGATATTACACAATACTGATACATTTTAAATAGATCAAAAGTTGCTTAAGAAAAACAGAATGGAAGCCAGGCGTCAGTGGCTCACGCCTAATCCTACCTACTCAGGAGGCTGAGATCTGAGAATTGTGGTTTAAAGCCAGCGGGCAGGAAAGTCCATTGGACTCTTATCTCCAATAAGCCTCCAGAAAACCAGAAGTGGCACTGTGGCTCAAGTGACAGCACTAACTTTGAGCTGAAGAGCTCAGGGACAATGCTCAGGCCCAAAGTTCAAGCCCCAAAACTAACCAAAAAAGAAAAGAAAAACAGAATAGAGTCCAAGCGTTCCAAAGAAGAATCTTTCATGAATGACAACCCTGATTGAACAAGAGAGACCCCAAGAGTCACCTAGCTCACACTGTACGTGAGCTAGGGCTGTTACTGCAGTCAGCACAGTGCTGAAACAAAACAGGAATCGGGCTGGGAAGGTGGCTCAGCGGTAGAGTGCTTGCCTTGCATGCATGAGGTCCTAGGTTTGATTTCTCAGCACCACATAAGCAGAAAAAGCCAGAAGTGGCGCTGTGGCTTAAGTAGCTAGAGTGGTAGCCTTAAGCTGAAGAGCTGAGGGACAGGCCCAGTTCAGGCCCCACAACTGACCAAAAAATAATTAATAAATAAATAAGAACAAGAATCAAGCGAAAGTGCTACAAAATAGGCTGAGGCCTGTGCCTGGCTTTGCCTAATTGACTATCAAAGTACTGTGTCTGGCTGGCACCAGTGGCTCCCATCTGTAATTCTTACTACTCAGGAGGCTAAGATCTGAGGCTCTCAATTTGAAGCTAGACCTTGAAGACAAATAAACTTATCTCCAATTAACCAGCAAAAAGCCAGGGGAGGTGTCCTCAAAGAGTGGAGTGCCAGCCTTGAGGGAATAAACCAACAAGAGCAAAGGTCCTGAGTTCAAGTTCCAGTACCCCCCCACACACACACAGACATATTGTGTCTAATGTTTACACCATAGGAGATAGGAAAGTGTCCAGATGTGCAGGAAGACACAGAGAAGACTGACAAAGCTGACTGATGGTTGAGCATAGCAGGGCCTAAAGGAGGACATGAGGTGAGAGGTTTCCAGGGGATGTCTGGGCAAGTCTAGAGAAGGCAATTCTGCTGTGCACCTTTCTGAGGAGGGATAGACTAAGGGGGCAGATTTTTGACCCAATGTGTTGGTCCGTGGTTTTGAAGGAAAGAAAGGTGGATGGTTAGGTAGACATGGATAAAGTGGCAGAGCACACATGGCAGATTACTTGTGGTCCATCATGGCTATTTGTGTTCCCTTAGTGCCTCAGATTCCCTTAAACACTTCTTCCCATAATGTCCTTAGTGCGTACTTAACCAATGCGAAAAGCCAGCGTGGTATATACACAAGCCATCAAGCAATCAGCACCAAGCCCGGGGAAGGTACTCCACACTATAAAAAAATCACCCTGAAGAAATAGATGGACCTAGAACAAATCATGTTAAGTGAGGTAAGCCAAGCGCAGAGAGACTAACAGTGCATGTGTTCCCTCATATGCAGACGCTAGGTCTAAACTACTCCAGGACATAATAAATTATACAGGACTCTAGGCATTGACATGCAATGAGACCAAAGGAGGATACTCTTAGGAGAAGAACACAAAGGTGCAATGCCTATGTGCCTCTAATCATATAAAATAATGTTTATCAAACTGAACTCCAGAAAATGAAAACAAGAGGTTTTCTCTTTATTGTTGTTGTTTTTGTTTCCTTTTCTTTTTGTTTGTTTGTTCATTTTTCTGTCTTTGGGAGGGCAGGGAGGGCACAGAAATGGAAAAACAAAGGGTGAACAAATGCTGCAGGAGTACTCACTAGACGCTGTGTTGAAAATCAACTATACAACTTGTGGGTGGAGACAGGAGAACAAACTGGGAGAAAGAGAGAGAAAGGGTGACATTGCCCAAAAAGAAACGTACTCATTGCCTAATTTATGTAACTGTAACCCCTCTGTACATCACCTTTATAAAAACAATGAAAAATAAACAATAATTTAAAAATCACCCTGCAAGAGGATTCCATTGGACTCCTTTTTGGGGAGCCTCTCAGGAGAGTCTCATTACTTTCAGGACTTTCCCTTCACTTTCAAATAAACCTGCTCTGTTTGCGTTAAACACTTTCCTGCCTTGTAATTCTTGAATGGATGGAGAACATTAATCAGTACTCCTAGGCAGCATCAGTTTGGGGAATGGGGACATCATGACAGAGAGCTTATAACCAGGTCAAGGAGCCTCCAAAAGCCTTAAAATTGGCTGTGTGTCTCCGGTGAGACAGGCTTTGTGAGGCCAGCCATCAGAACCATGTCAAAGCAAAGGAGACGAGGCAGGAGTCAGTCAGGTGCTGAGACACATGGCGGTGAGGCGACATCTCAGCTCTGCCATTCACTCACAGATTTGGTCTTCACCCCCTGGATTTCTACTTCCATCGACAACCTGAGGATAATGGTCTTCCTTCAGGTGTGGTGAGAAGAACCAAAGCTATGCATAGAAAACATGGTTTTATGATGTCAGTCTCAGCTAGGAAGTTCACAGATCTTCTCCACAATCAGCTTGGCATGATTGATGAATGGAAAGCATGGAAGAGTTTTCCAGGAACATGCCAGATACTTGTTAACCAACCATTTCAACTATGGATGAGAACGATGGTGATAATAATAGCAGTGATAACAGGCCATAAGCTTGGCACTGGAGGTCAGAAGGTCTAGGGTCAAGGTCTGGTCCATCGCCCACTGTGGAGGTCATGAGCAATGCATATCCCCTCAGTACTGGGTTTCCTCCTCTCTGCTCTGCTTATCTTAGGATCATTGTGTGGACCAAATGAAAATATGCACTCATCACAGCAATGGTGTCAATTACTCTGCCAGACTGCTCCCAAGGGGGCCGGTCAGTGGGGATGATCACCAGGAGTCAGGATACACAGAACTCAAGCAGATGTCACCCCACATGCCACAGTGCCATCATGAGCTGGAAGGGAAGGTACTTGTGCTCACTGTCCATGTACATACTACAATTCTTAGGGTGCCATTACAAAGTAAAACACAAAGAGACAAAAGTTCTTAGGGCTCCATGTGGTATCTCTTCAAAATGAATGGGCCCAATCTTTGTTCAGCGAATGACTCAAACTTACTTGTGAAACCACTGAAGTCAGAAACACTTCCTTAGGGACACACAGCTGTGAGGTCATAGGGATATGGGGACTTGTACACCTCTGTTTAGTGCACTTAAAGCTTTGTGCCCAGGCTATTGACTGTTCCAATGCCTAGCCTAATATATTTCTCTAAATTTGGTCCCATTTCAGTTGTTTCTTCCAGTTTTGTCCCCACCCATCACATAAGTGGCCAGCCAGGTCACACTGAGTGGGCCACTCCCTCCCAAAGCCCCGTGTTTGACACTGAGGAATGTAGAAGTGGCTCAGACATGTCCCAAACACATAAAATATATGGAATCTTCTCAATGTTCCCCTCAATAGGAATAGATATTAATATATTAGTGCAAAAGGAGTTCTGAAGTTTAAATTTTATCAAATTGAATAAACAATAAGCAGGGCATCTGTAATCCTAACTACTCAGGAAGCTGAGATCTGAGGATCACAGTTCACAGTCAGTCCAGGCAGAAAAATCCATGAGACTTTTTTCCAATTAACCACCAAATACAAAAAAAAAAAAAAAACAAATACAGAAGTGGAAGTGTGGCTCAAGTGCTAGAGTGCCAGCGTTGAGCAGAAAAGGCCAAGCATGAGCTTAAGGCTATGAGTTCAAGCCATAGTTCCAGCACAAAAAAATAATTAAATAATAAAATAAAATATAAAAGGAAAAGCAATGAGACAGTGAATCGATCACCCAAGGCTCTGAGAAGCAAAGTAAGTATCATAAATACCATGCCATAGACACACTCTTATTACTGCTATGATATTTACTTCAGTCTTGTCCAAAAATTGTTTAGGTCATTTTTACAACTGATAGAATTCTTCATTAGTGTGAAGATGCCTATAGTCCAAGGTGATTTAATGTACCTCTTTTCAGAATATTAAAAAACCTTATCCATATCTATCCTAGATATGTATTTACTGTGACAGTAAATAAATGCTTTAAAACAGTTGGTTGCCAAATATCTGTCAGCATTATAGACTACTTAAAGAAAGAAAAGAGCTACTGCTGAGTTTCACCAATTTCTCCTCTAACCTGGAAAGAGTGGAAAGGAGAAAATAAAATCAGACCACTTCAGCTCAAAAGAAAGCCTTTCTGCTTCTAGTGACTGGCTGCCTTCCCAATTATTCATGAAGAAAGATTCCTTTTTCCATATCCTAATGATGTCCACAGTGGAAGTGCATGTTCAGTACAACTGAGCAGTTATGTGGAATATTTCAAGGACATTTATCCTAACTAGATACAGAAACTACACTCCTGTTTCAGCTTCAAGGTTTAAATGTCAAACACCTGGAGACATAATTATTCAGCCTGGAAAACCATTCTATGAGTTCATTACTCTGGTTCAGGGAAAGTCAAATAACTAAGTTAAGTTTAAGACACTGTTTGGGCTAGAGGAAGAAGAGATACTGAAGTATATGGGATGGAAAGGGGGAGGAGCCCATTTCTACAAACAGAACCCAGCTCGCTTGCTTTACATAGTATCAGGAACTCACATAATGAAAAGTCATGTCAGTATATAAAATGGATGAGAAGCACAAAAGACCAAAAGATCCCGTATGTCTTTAAGGAATTAGAGGTAAAAGTGAATGAAAATATTCCTACTGTAAAAGATAATTAAATTTTTAATGAAGAATCTCTTAATGGAACTGGGATTTGAATATTAATAGCAGCCTGCCTGGTTCAAATTTAAATCAACTACCATTTCTACTCTCTTAGACCAAAAGGACCAAGGACCATTCACTAGCATTGACTTACATCCAGAACAGAACAGATACCTGTCCATTGTTTAAGTATTTTCTCCTCTAGTTTTCTTTACCCTCTCTTCCCAGTTACCACTGGCCATTCAGCCACCTTGCTCTTTAGTCAGGTCTGAATATAAACAAAAAGGCAAAATAAAATGCAAATTAGGGATGGTTCAATTTGGGATTTAGGTATGGCTTAGTTGGTAATAGTCACGGGCCCTGAATCCAATCCCTACTTTTGAGGGGAAAAAATAATAATAGTGTAACTAATTCCACAAATTTCAGAAACTTCTCATTAAAGACACTACAGAATTCTGAGAGCAGGACTCACACATTCCTTAATTAGTATACCCTTCTGTACAAATTTTATAGTGTGTTAGTGCTCATAAAATATAATTTTTCATTTTTTATTGGACATGTGAACACATTTCTACTTTACTCGTGCAAAATACTACCTAGAAAACAACTTGTAAATGCCCTCCACCAACCTCAGCAACCAGAAACTCCTCTTGGCCATGATAATATATGCAAAGTGAGAAGTCAAACTACAAGCATTCCTGAACTCATCCTTTACTTAAGACCATAAAAAATGTTGAATTCTAGTTGGTTGTATGTGTTCAGACTATACATGATTCATGTGGACACTGGTGGCTCAAGCCTGTAATCCTAGCTACTCAGGAGGCTGTAGTCTAAGGATCACAAATTGAAGCCAGGCTGGACAGAAAAGTCCATGAGACTCATCTCCATTGGACCACCAAAAAGCCAGAAGTGGAGCTATGACTCAAGGGGTAGAGCACAAGCCTTGAGCAAACCATAGCTCCACTTACGGCTTTTTCATCGTCAGTAGAGATAAGAATCTCATAGACTCCTACTTGGGCTAGTTTTGAACCATGATCCTAAGCTTTCACCCTACTGAGTTGCTAAGAATATAGCCATGAGACACCAGCACCCTTAACTCACCCTTAACTAAACACTACACAAAGTAAAACAACTCCAATAAAAAAAATCTCCATACTTATTTTATGAATTTACTCCAGGCCACTTTCCCAGCTACTAAGAATAAGAGGAGATAGTTGTGTAGAAAGCAAGTCACTTCCGTTCCCGAAATGACTGACCCAACTTGAAACTAAAACCTGTTTGTCTACAACACCAAACGGATATTAGGCTAATCTTTGCACTTGTTAAAAGTTTTGGTTTATACAGCTTCTCCCATCCTTTAGAGTGTCTTCCTTGTCCTGCTAAAGAATATAATGTCTATTTTAATCTATTTTCACCAAAACTTCATGTAACCATTTCAACCAAGGTGACTCCCAGAAACATATATGACATTTATGTAAAAAGTAGTGGTGGCTCACATCTGTAATCCTTTCTACTCAGAGGCTGAGATCTAAGGTACCCAGTTTGAAGCCAGCCCAGGTAGGAAAGTCTGTTGAGACATTTATCTCCAATTTGCCACCAAAAAGCCACAAGTAAGGTTGCTCAAGCAGTAGAGTGCTAGTCTTAAGTAAAAAAGCTCAAGGATAGTACCTAGGCCCTGGAGCCAGGACCCCAGCACCCAGGACCAGCAATAACCCCCTTCCCCAACAAAAGGAATCAACATCAATCAAATCTAACTGCAAAGTCTGTAGAGCAATTTCACATTCGAGAAAGGCTTACAGGCTACAAAAGTAGCTATCCTATACTCTTATTAAGATTCTGACTAAAGTGGTCAATTTGCTAGAGCAGAAAATATCTACAAAATATTTGTTTTGCCTCTTTGCTATAAGAAGATCCAAGGGGAAAATAATTACCCTTTCTGGGACTCTAATCACCTGGAAATAACAGCCCTAACCCTTTCTATAGGACTATTCATCCAAAAATATATAGCCCAAAGATATTTTGCTTGGTGCTAGAAATACAAAGCTAATGAATGTAGCTTCTTTTAGCTGAGAAAAAAAGATAAATACAGAACTAATTTTAGGACAATATGATATAAATTGCTATGAACAAAATGTTAGGTGAGCATCAAATAAAGAACATTTAGGAGGGCGGAGAATTAAAGTCTAACTACTCACCGTGATTACTGCTGACTGAGTAAATGAATGAATTCGTGTGTGTGTGTGTGTGTGTGTGTGTGTGTGTGTGTACTGGGGTGCTCTCCCTTAGCTTTTTTGAATAAGGCTGTCACTCTACCACTTGAACCACACCTCCACTTATGGCTTTTACTGGTTCATTAGAGTCATATGGACCTTTCTGCCCAGTCTAGCTTCAAATTGCAATCCTCAGATCTCAGCTTCTGAAGTGGCTATGATTACAACCATGAACTACCAGCACCTGACAAATGAATGGCTTTGACAGGTAAAAAAAAAAAAACAAGTCTGAGAGAGACACAGCAATTTTCAAGTCACAGGTCAACAGCAGAGGAGGGTGAGAACCTGAATCCTCTGACTTGAGGTCCCTTCACCTCATCACTCTTGCGAGGTGTGTCTGCCCTGGGACAGCTTCCAGCTAACACCCCACAGAGCATGTCGTTTCAGGACTGAAGGGTCCCTTGACAAAAATTTGTTTCGAAAGAATGTAAGATATGATTAATACAAAACTGTGACATTCAAATAAGATACAATCCCTGCCCTGGAGAGGTGTCATGGTTGACACCTGAAAGGTAAATAAATGCCAAACCCAGGCAGGCAATGAACATCAAGTCCTGGCAGAAGTTGCTGGTGATGAGTCAGACAACATTCAGATAGGTTCTGGTGGTCAGTTCCAGGGGACTGTAACATGGCTTGGGGGAATAAATATTTAGAAAAGAAAAGGAAATGTAACTGTAACGCCTCTGTACAGCATCTTTAAAATACAATTTTAAAAAAGAAAAGAAAAAAAAAAGAAGGCAGCATGAGGCAGGCTGAGAGCTTCATGGAGTTCAGACGTGAAAAATCTTGACTGTAAATGGGTTTAGCTAGCACATACCAACACACAGAAACTACTGGGAGCAAAGCTGGTGAATTTTGGACACCAAATGGAGGAGTTCCGTCTCTGGACATTGAGCAAAGGACCAGGGGATGCTTTAAGCTACAAGGATGCTGCATTGTTTGTCAGAGATATGCATATATTTGTGGTGTTCAGAGAAAAAAACACAAGAAGCCATGGGGAACATGTTTACTAAGAACAAAAAATCAGTATGAGGGCCTCACAGGACTGTCCAAATGAGGCTGGTAGCAGACAGAATGAAAAGCAGTGCAGAGCTGTTATTCAGAAAATGCTGAGTACAACTTTAAAAATTGTTTGGGATTAGAGGAAACAAGGATCACACAAAGATTTCTAGACTCTACAGCTGATCAAATGGTTCATGAACCACTGCTCAAGTGGTTTCATGAATAGAGAGAGGAACTTGAATATAGAGAATCAATCTTGCTCTAAATAACCCTGTAGATGTCAAGAAGGAAAGTGGTGCCTGTGATAACCCACACAGAGTTGGAAATCTCACACAGAAGTAGAAGTAGGACGACCTGGGACCCCAGCAAGGTAATTTCATTATTTATTTATTCATGGTCATGGGGCTTGAACTCAGGACTAGAGAACTTTTGTGCTCAAAGCTAGTGTTCTACCACTTTGAGCCACAGCTCCACTTCCGGTTTTTTTTAGGTGGCTAATTGTAGTTAACAGTCTCAGGAACTTCCTGCCCAGGCTGGCTTCAAACTATGATCCTCAGATATCAGTCTCCTGAGTAGCTAGGATTACAGGTAGGAGCCACCAACACCCAGGTAGCAAGGTAACTTTTAAGAACCCTGAGTGGAGAATTCTGCTCCAAGGGGAGACTTAGGGAAACATAAAGATAGGAGCAGAGCATAAGAAATTGGAGTCCCAAAAATCAAGAGTGAAGCCAGGCTCCTGGGGCTCACACCTATAATCTAAATACTTAGGAGGCTGAGATCTGTGGATCACAGTTCAAAGCCAGCCAGGAAGGAAAGTTCAAGAGACTCTTATGTACAATGAACCACCAAAAAAAGCCAAAAATGGAGGTGTGGCTCAAAATAGTAGAGCACCAGACTTTAGCAAAAAACTCAAGGGCCACACCCAGGCTCTGAGTTCAAGCCCCAGTACTGGCACAAAAAGAAGGAAGAAAAGGGAGGAGAGGAGCAGGAGGAAGAGCAGGAGGAGAAACTAGTTCATGTAATTATTTATGGAGTACCACAGGGATACAGCCTATCAGGGAGTCATCTTAAAATGCAACATGGCATTCTCCACTTCTCCAAATATCCTTAAGGGTTTCTGGAATATTCATATTGACTGAAATTATTTTTCTATATCCTTAGCTTAAGAAGTTGAATTAAAGCTGGGAATATAGGATATACCTCAGTGGTACAGCACTTGCCTAGCATGCACAAAGCCCTGGGCTTCATCCCTAGCACAAGAAAAAAAAAAAAGGTTGTAAAATACATGTTTTAATAGAGAGAATGGTAATGTCCCCAACATAAAATGATGCATGTCTGAGATGAAACATATGTCAGTTACCCTGATCTCATTATTACATGTTGAATGTCAAAATGTTGCTGCACTGTACCCCATAAATGCATGCAGTTACTATATCCCATACAATATATATCACTAAATATGTGTTTCAAAAATAGAAAGAAGCCTACCATGTCTATAGAATTTACATGGGGGCAGGGGTGGCAGGAGAAGGGAGAGGGGTAGTATTGGGACTTAGGGTCTGACACCCAACATCTCTTAGCTTTTTGCTCAAGGCTAGTGCTCTGCCACTGGATCCACAACTCCACTTCTGGTTTTTTAATGGTTCATTAAAGGAAAAAGTCTTACAGACTTTCCCCCTCAGAAAACAATGATTCTCAGATTTCAGCCTCCTGAGTAGCTAGGATTGTAGGTGTAAACCACTGGCACCAGAATATAATATACTTCTTTTTATTATCTTTAAGAAGTTATACAAGGGGTTTCAATTCAACACGTCGGTTTATGACTACAATGCCTCTTGATCAGTGTCACCCCTTTCTTCCTTCTCCCTCCTCTTTCATATTCTTTCAAGAATTTTAAAGAACTATGAAATAGATACCAAAGCAATTCTTCGTCAGTACCATTTCAAGCTACCAACATGAGCAGGCTCCAAGGTCCAGACTCTTTATAAGGCCAAGAAAGCACACATATGCATCAGAAGTTTCTCTTCTTGCCTCTAGTTTTATATTTTTATATGTTCCTTTTACAGGATAGAGAGAGAGAGACCAGTTTAAATGTCAGCTTCTGAGTAATGAGAATAGCTCTTCATTTCATCCACTAATACAGTAAAACACATGTTAAAGATTACAAATTGTTTAACAAGTTTTGACAAACAAGTCCCCTGGTGGTCTTGAAATTTCTGAGAAACAGATGGAAGGGGTACAATTTTATAGATTTCCCCTTCCTAGCTGCACACAGCCAAAGAGGTCTAAAGTAGGTATTAGAGCAAATCAGGGACATTGTCAGACAATAAAGAGACACAATTGCCTCTGTTAGCACAACAATTAATTTTGTTTGCAGAGTACCAGTCAGTCTATTTGTTACCAGGAATGTGCTAATTATTCTTGCTAATTACATGCAAAACATTCATTATCACCTATAAGTGGAGCTGGACCCCTCAGGTTTCAGTGACAAATTAATTACTGTGTTTTCCTTCTGAATGTATTTCTAGTCAGTTCCTGGTATTAGCTGGAAAAAAAATGGTTTAGCAACTTGCTTGTCTCTTAGAGTCACTCATTAAAATGAAAAGTAGGCATGCAGAGCTACTATCAGTTTTCCTTCCTTGTTTTATTAGGACAAGAGGGCCTTAAAATCTCCTAACCTTGTTCTGAATTTACAAACCCTGAAGCCTCATAAAATGCATACAGCTGAGTTTCATTAGGCACCCCTCCTTATCACACCAGTAGCAACTCAAGGAAGAAGGCAAACCAGGCCAGTACCCAGAAAGGAGAGAAGACTCTCTGACACACACCTGTAGCCCCCAGCTTTACCCTTCAAATCGTTTAGATGATGATTTTGTACTCTGGTCCAAATTTGACTTTTATACACCCTCTGAACCTCCATTTTGAGAGTCTTGAATTTCCAAGTTGCTCCTACGGCTCTCCCTCCTTTAATAGTCCTATGTGTCCTTCCACCAATCAATAGTCTAGATGCATACATTTTTGTTCTAAATGTGAATTACATAGCAACACAGAGTTCTGGGCATAAACACTTTTGCCTTGGCCCTAGATGGCCTAGATGCATTTTCCAGCTGTCATGTTACTCTTAAGATACAAGACTAGAATTTCTCTTTTGCTCTCTCCCTGGCCAGTATTTGTTCCCTGTGTGGCACCAACCATAGGGAATGAAGCCAGCTGTAAGAGAATGAAAATGAGAGAAAGAGAAAAAGGCAACTGGTAGATGGGGATAAACAGTGGCAGACCTGTCACATGGCAGGTAACATGTGTCCCATCCCGGTGCTACTTGTTCTATAGAACTTCGGCTCTTGCACAAACACTTTTTCTTCACCTAATGCTGTGAGTTCCTGCTCAAGCACTTCTTCGCATAATACCCAGGTACCCTGTTCACCCAGTGAAAAGAGCCAGATAAAGCAAGAACAAACCCTCAAGAAATGAGCACAAAGCCCAGGGGAGGAGAAATGGAAAAAGCCCTCCAGTATAAATTATCCTTCATGAAGATTAATTTGGACTCTTCTTTGAGGTCCATCTCACATGAGGGAGAGTCTCACTAGCTTCCTTTCATTTTCTAATAAGCTTACTCCCTTTACGTTAAACACTTTCTTGCCTTTTAATTCTTTGAATTAGAGAAAACCCATCAGTCGCTATCCCATAGAGTCAGTAAATCTAGGTTAGCCTTCAGTAAGAAGTCTCTAATAGGAAAGGAAGCATTTCAAGTGACAAGTTTGTCCTAGAATGAGAAGATGGCTGTAGCTTCATCTTCTTCAGGCCTCCAGAAACCTATGGAAGATTCCATCAAGGTACAGCTCTTCTAATGGGTTAACTGGACCCAAACCCACATCCTTCACAGGGTTATATTCATGACCAGCATAGCACCTTTTGAAAAGACTATGTCTGTACCTGTTGCTCTTTCTAATACTTCTTTATTTGCTTTGGCTCAGTTCAGAAAGCATATCTGTCCACATGTGGTCTATTTCTGTAGCAGCTCTGTAATGCAGATGCAAACCGTAGTCCTTAATCATAAATAAACTAGGAAAGAAGTTTTCAGTGTCACATAGCTTACTTTTCTACCATTTTCAATTTAGAACAGTATTTGGAAGCTGGAAAAGCAAGAAACTAAATAATCCTCTGGTTCTATTGCACATAAATTTCACACTGTCTCAATAACCCACTGTAAATTATTCTTTTCCAGAAATTGAGCTTTATGAGCTTTCCTATCTGGGATTGCTTTTCCTTAGTCACATGTATTTATTTCTTTACCTTCCCTAAGTTTGCCATTATCTTGACTGAAATGTGTAAATTTAAATAGTTTAAGAAAGCCAGGCACTAGGGGCTCAGGCCTATAATCCTAGCTACTTCAGGAGGCTGAGATCTGCCAGCCTGGCAATAAAGTGTGTGAGACTTTCACCTCCAATTAGATAGAGCTGTGGTCAAGTGGTATTGCCCTAGCCTTGAGCAAAATAAGCTCAGGGACAGCTACCAGACCCTGGGTTCTAGCCCTATGACTGGCATAGACAGACAGATGGATAGCTGAAATAAAGCAAGCAAGCAAGCAAGAAAGAAAGAAAAGTCCATGTTTAAGAAAATGTGGTATATATACACAATGGAATTCTATGCCTCCATCAGAAAGAATGACATTGCCTCATTTGTTAGGAAATGGAAAGACTTGGAAAAAATTATATTAAGTGAAGTAAGCCAGGCCCAAACAAACATAGGTCCCATGGTTTCCCTTACTTGCAATAACTAGTATATGTCTGAGACAAGCAGAAACAGTCAGATAAGTTGATGTTAGGTGAAATGAACCCCAAGATAAGGATTCAAATGTTTTTTTTTCTTTTTTGCAATTGTTCCTAACACATTTATAAGATGATTTCTTTGTTCCCCCATGGTATAACCCCTGCTTTCACTGTATTTGATGTTGGTATAATTAGGGGAAGGGCAAAAGCAAATCGTTTAACTAGGGATACAGGTGGACCCATTGCAACAATGAGATGTACAAGTCGTTATGCCAAAAACGAACTTTACAACCTTGGCGAGGGATGGGAAGGGATGGGAAGGGGAAACAAAGGAGGAGGCAACAATGCTTGATAAGAAATGTACTCATTATCTTGCCCATGTAATTGTAATCCCTCTATACAGTATTTTCACAATAAAAAAATAAATAATTTTTTAAAAAAGAAATGTACTCATTACCTTGCCCATATAATTGTAACTCCTCTGTACGGTATTTTCACAATTAAAAAAAAAAAGAGGGGCTGGGGGTTTAGCTCAGCGGAAGGGCACCCACCTGGCGAGTGCAAGGCCCTGGGTTCGGTCCTCAGCTCTGGAAAAAAAGAAAAGAAAAGTCCATGTGTTTTTTTGTTTTTGTTTTTGTGGGTCATGGGGTCTGAACTCTGGGCCTGGGCGCTGTCCCTCAGCTCTTCAGCTCAAGGCTAGCACTCTATCACTTAGACTCATCAGACGGCTTTACCATTATCCAGAGAAGGCTATACACATCCAGGCATGGGGCTGAATCTGATCTCCACTGCAGGTCAAATTTGTCACACCCTTCCTTTCTCTACTCCTCTGCTTTTTCTGATGACCTATTCTTTCTCCAACAACCATGTCTACACCCTCTCCTTCCCCCACCTCACCCACTCTGCTTTTCACCCATTTGCCAGGTACCATTATAATTTATAGGATTATATACGTTTGCTGTTATTTTAAGATTTCCCCCCAAGGTTATCAAATCATCCAGGATAGTTCTGATGTGTTTCATCTAGTTTCCTGTGGTATCAAGAGGTTTCCAGAGATCATTTTTAACTCAAAAGGATGAAAACGGCTTAGAATATGGCAGCAGGGTGAGGGGATTATTTTGGAAACTGATGGAGGCCCTTGTCAATCCATCTTAAACCGTGCAAAGTATATGACCACTTGGTGACCTGATGCAGATAAGCATTTTCTGTTCTCTGAGACTTCCATGGGAAAAAAAAATATTTCCTTAAGGAATATGCTGAAGGAAATTCTATACTTACTTTGAGGTTCTACAACCAAATACCTAACTGAACTTCCATTTCTTAACATTGTAGTTCTTATAAATAGAAGGCAATTTCTTTTGTCCTGAGGACAATCTTATAGCACAGAGCCTGGAATACCAGGTTGGAGAATACTCAGAACTATGGCCAAGGCAGGAAAGGTTAAACCCATGAGCCTAGGAAGGCCACAAGACTTTGAGTTTGGACTATGCTCTGTCAACTCCATGACAAATCTTGTTGTTGCACATGATGAATAGGAGAACATCACAGGAGAGTGTGAAAGAGGAAAAGTACTCCAGACATTAAGCCATCCAATTGCTTAATAATTCCAGAGGTTACCTTGCCCATGTAATTGTAACCCCTCTGTATGGTATTTTCACAATAAAATAATAATAATAATTAATAATAATAATAATTCCAGAGGAAACTAATAAATTTTCAAGTTACATGGGCAATTCGCATAACTACTTAGAATCAAAGATGTAAGAAAGCCAATTTAAATAATATTAAAACTAAAGGTTTTTTTCTCATTAAGGCTAAACCAACAAAAGAAAAGACATCTTCCACCAGAAACTAAAACATTTTATGAATTTCTGGTATTAATCATGCCATCGTGTAGACCTCTGCCCACAGAGAATTTTAGGACCAGTCAAAGAGGTTGGGAGAGAAGAAGACCATGGGCATGGGTTATAGCAACCTTTTCTGACTTTGAATAGCGATCCTCAGATCTCAGCCTCCTGAGTAGCTAGGATTACAGGCGTGAGCCATAGGCTCTGTATCCTTCCTTATCTGTAATTTTCTTCTGCTTCACTTACCTACAATCAACTATCATCTGAAAGTATTGCATGAAAAAACTCCAAAACTGAGTAGCTCATGTTTCAAACTGCATACCATGCTGGGTAGCTGGTGACATTTTAAGCTGTCCATTCTGTCCTGTCCAGATGTGAATTATGCATTTGTTCAGCATATCCACAATGTACATTCTACCCGCCCAATAGCCACTTTCTCAGTCATCAGATGGCTGCTGGAGTATTGCAGTACTTACGCTCAAGTTACGTTTATTTCATTTAATAATGGCTCTCAAACACAACAGTCATGATGTTGACAACTTTATTACAGTATATGTTTGTAATTGTTTGATTTTATCATTGCTGTCATAATTTTTTTTTCTGGTCCTGGGGCTTGAATTTAGGGCCTGGATGTTATCACTGAGCTTTTTTGCTCAAGGCTAGTGCTCTACCACTTGAACTACAGGTTTACTTCCAGCTTTTTTGGTGATTGATTGGAGTTAAGAGTCTTGCAAACTTTCCTGCCAAGGCTGGGTTTTGAACTGTTATCCTCAGATCTCAGCCTCCTGAGTAGTTAGCATTACAAGTGTGAGCCACCAATACATTGGCTTACTGTAATGAGTCCTTATTATGCTTACTTTTAAGTTAAAATTTATTTTAAGGATGTATCTACAGGAAAATACATAAGGCATATAGAATTCAGTACTAACTACCCGTGGTTATAGGTATCCAATAAGGCTCTTAGAATGTATCCCCACAGGTAAGGATGGAATATTGAATGCTGGACTCTGTATCAGCAAACATTGAGCATGACATTAGTATCAACCACAAGGCAAAAATGTGTGCTCTGATCTATGACTACAGCCTTCTCTGGATGGCTCCATTATAACATCTCACACACACTCCCTTTGGTAACCCAGAACATACTGGCTATTTCACTGGACACAAAGATCTATTCTCTAGGACATATAGTTTATTGTGAGGTAATGTGTGTGTGCATGTGCGCGTGCGTGCATGCGTGTGCACGCATGTGTGCTGGTCCTAGGGTTTGAATTCAGGGCCTGGATGTTGTTCCTGAGACTTTTTTTTATCTTTTTCTTCTTTTTCCCCCTCAAGATTAGGACTTTACCACTTGAACCACAGCCCTCACTTGGCTTTTTTGTGTGCTTCATTGGAGATAAGAATCTCACAAACTTTCCTGTCCCTGCTGGTTTCAAATAGTGATCCTCAGATCTCAGCCTCCTGAGTAGGGAGGATTCCTTCTGCTAGCCAGCCAGCAATTGCACATTGATACGATTTATTGCCTCAACTGATAATATGTATAACTTTATAAGCTAATATTTTAAATTGAGAATTTACAAAAAAGTCTACATTTCCAGCTTCTGTTTTTAACATCAGGAGCTCTGACAATACGTGGCCATCCTAGATGGCAGTGGCTGGCAGCACCAACTAGATGAACTCTCTTTAACAGTCTGTCCTCACAGGCGCTCCACGGGCCTTATAGCTCTCTGCCCTTTTCTCTCTGGTTCATTTGGCTCCTACCCAAGTTAGCATGAATTTCTGACTCTGTGCTGTAAATTAGTAATAAATACATTTATTTCTTACCAGTTTTTCTGGATTCTGTGAAGCTTTCATGACCCAGAAACAAATCTTGGCAGAAAAAAAAAAACATAGAAAGACATTTCGAGCAATCTAATGAGAAGAAAAGATCTCTAAAAATTTGAAAACTTCTTGTAACTAAAAACTTTGTGGGGGGAAAAATGGTAAGAATGGTAAACAAGGAAATCAAAACATGAGACCAAACTATAATAGCTGAGCAGAACCAGAATTCCAGCCCAGAAGGGCATATATGCATGGGTCTACTATGTGACTGATAGCAATTTGAATGACTCTTTTCCTATTTGGAATAAAGTGTGAGGGTGAACCCAAACCATTCCTGATGAGACACCTGACATATGACTTATAGGATATATTCCATAAGTCTGTATAAAACTACATATCACTATAGAAATTGTGTCACTTTTACAAAGGCTTTGAAAGTCATTTATTGCTGGGATCTGTAATCTATTATATGTCTTAATTAGCTTTCCATTACTATAACAAGTATCTGAGATAATCATCTTATAAACAGAAGAGTTTTATTTTGGCTCACAGGTTTGGAGGTGTCAGACCACAGAGGGTTGGCTGCATTTGGGCCTGTGGTGAGACAGCACCATGGGAACTCTGCAGATTCACCTCATGGCCAAGTGTGAAAGAGAAAGGAAGAAGAGACCAGGAGCCCATACTAATGAGGTACCACCCTCATAACCTAACGACCTTCCAATAGGCTGCAACCTTAAACTTTCTATCACCTCCCAGTCACACCTTAGACTGGGGACCAAGTTTTTGGCAGTGGGTCTTTGGGAACACTTACAACCCAAAGCACAGCACTATGTTAAAAACCAGATTATCAGAGAACACTCAAAGATCCCCTAGGCAGGCAACAAGCTATCAAAGGACCAAAGTAATTTAAAGGATCTTCAGAAAGATGAAGGAGTCTCTTTCACTAGGAAATAAGATAGATACTCAGAAATGAGACAAAGCAGGGCAATGAGGAAAAACAATGAGAGAAAAAGCCCTATCATATTCAACTTGATGATAGATGCTAATACCAGTCTCTAATGATACCATAACTTTTCCAGCAGCAGCAATAAGCCCTATCAAAGTTGAAGATGGTAACATGTGAGTCTGTACTCGAATAATATATGCAATAAACCAGTTTATAGAATAAACTAATAAAGCAGTTAAAAAGGAATCTTAAACCTAGCCACCAGTGACTCATGCCTGTCATCTGAACTACTCAGGAGGCTGAGATCTGAGGATCCCAACTCAAAGCCAGCCTGGGCAGGAAAATCCATAAGACTCTTATCTCCAGTTAACCAACCAAAAGCCAGAAGTGGAGCTATGATTCAAGTAGTAGAGTGCCAACATTTAGCAAGAAAGCTAAGGGACAATGTCCATGTTCTTAGCTCAAGCTCCAGTACTAGTACAAAAAAATAAATTATCTTGAGAAGCACCTGGATTGCAAGTTTTTCACTTTACAGAGGAGGAAACTGAGGCACAATGGTGCTTGGTTAGTACGCATGACTATACCCAGCTACTTAATAGAGATTATAAACACTTTCCACTTCCTACAGCAGCTGCCTTTCAGTTTCTGAATCCATGGCTAGCCTGTCATTCAAGGAAACAGGAAACATTGTGATGTTTTGAGTAAAAGGGAAAAAAATGGTCTAGCAAAGAAAATGTAAATAAGTGGAAAAGGAGGGAGAAGGAGCATACTCCTTATTAATTGATAAGAGAATTCTTCAGAAAGATGCCTACCATTTTAACTCTCCACCTGCTATTCTCTCCTTCCAAGTAGACAATGTTTCAAATATTTAACAAATAAAGCTAATTATTTAAAAATAGCCAACTCTCTAACAAAATGCCTAAGAGAATTTACTTTTTATAATATTTCTTTGTTTCAAGAAGATAAGATAGCAGACAGCTTTGGAAAAAGAAAAAAGAACAAAAAATCCTACCTTTATTTTCAGGCCTGCACTTGACTTAAGGAAACAGTTAATTATTAAGCGCATTTCATTTTTTAAAAGCAAATGTAATCATTCCTTCTTTATTCTAAATGTGTGCTTTACTTGGGAGTGGAGATGTCGCTCTATTTGAACGACTGTTTGCTTGAGTTCAGAATTACCCTAGGGCAGTGGTTTATTGATAAATCCATTTTCTTGTATAATAACCACTTCACTTTTACAACATTCTCCAGCATTCTGGCTGTAACCTTTAGCCTTTCCCCGATCCCTGGGCTAAGGGGGCTCTGTTCCATGGTGCCCAGAAAAAGCAACCTTGTTTTTGCGGGTTAACTTGTGCATTCCAAGTTCCAAAGTAATTTGTCAAGACTTTCTCACAGAAACCACACAATTAAGGTTACTTGTAGCTATAGGGCTGGCAACATTTAAAAACTCATATGCTTATGTGCATACATTTGCATGCGCTTAAGGCACCTCCATTCAGAAGTAGAAAGGTCCACTTTATAGAGATGAATATGGAGGGTATGACTGAGTGACAACACAAAGGCTTATTTAAATATTATTTGTCTCCACATTCATTTATTCTCTGATGACAGAGGAGTAGGCTAAGGACTTTTATCTTGAATTCGCTTCAGTAAATCAGTATTACTCTTTCTTCTTCTTTTTTTTTAATTGTCGATGGATGATTGGTTGGTTTTTGGCTTGTTTCTGCTTTCTTGTATGTGTATTGGACGTATTTGTGCAGTGGGGAGTGAGGAACCTCTCCTGGCTAATAAGAGTTGAGAAAAATGCACGGGACACTTTTAGCAGATACTCAGGAATCTCTCAAGTGTTTGAATAACCACATACCACAGTAATTTTTTAAGATTAAAATAAATTAGAAGATCAAGAAGAAAGAGGAAAAAGAAGTCTAGGTTAGCAACAGGACAAAGTCTTCTGAGCCTAACAGGCAGGCATGCCCCAAGTACATTCTTGGAGCCTGGGATGAACCTGACACTTCCTTTCAGGATAATGGGTCCTGAGCCCATCTTTTGTCTGCTGATTAACTGCTCTGTTCATTGACCAAACCACTAATTGCTATGTTCCCTTATAGTTAGCCTACATTACTGTAAGAATTAATGAGACACAATGACAGCTCCCAGAAATCTGAGACCGGGCCAACTCCACAGCACTCCAAGTGAATTAGAACTCTCCAAGTGAATTAAAGAGGGAGGGGGGAAATAAATTGATTGTTCACAGGAAGCAGAATAGTTTTAGTTTAAAATTGGTTTTTGTATTTATTTGAAGTTGTTTCATAATTAGGCCCAGAAGATGAAGGGAAGAAAAAGAAGAATGGACCAAGGACTTGGGAACACAGCTCTCACTGAGATGGGGGTGGATGCCTGCATGGTAACATGTATTACACAGAGGTATGAAAAACTCAGGAAACAGTTAAACTCAATGCTTCAAATAATACATAAAATTAATAACAAACTGATGGCTTGACTAGAGCATTATTACCCATGGAAACACACTCCAACCAACATCCTTCAAATCAGCCTCCCACATAGATAGAACTGCTACCATTAAGCAAAATTCTGATTTATATTGATAATCTTCAGCTCACAATTTGCTGATGGCTAGAACCTAGGGCTTATTTGCCATGATTTGTTGAAGAATTGTAAATGGTCAAAAAGGACATAGCTCTCTGGGTAGATAGTGAGAGAAAAAGTATGATAAAGAAAGTGGCCAAAGAAACTAGAATCTTTGTTCTGCAATGTTCAACACAGTGAAATATATTTAAGTTCCTAACTCTCAACACCTCAAGCTTTGTAACAGCTGAATAGTCCATCATCAACCTGTATTAATCCCTGTATCAAATCTTTTGGATTGAAAAAAAATTATACTGGCACTGGTGGCACACATCTGTAATCCTTGCTACTAGGAAGCTGAGATCTAAGGATAGCAGCTCGAAGCTAGCCTGGGCAGGAAAATCTGTGGTACTCTTAAATGCCAATTAACCAGAAAAAAAAAACAGGAAGTAAAAGTGTGGCTCAAGTAGTAGAGCCTGACCGTTGAGTAAAAAAGCTAAGGGACAGCATCTGGGCACTGTGTTCAAGCCCCAGTAACAGTACCAGAAAAACTAAAAGGAATTTTGAGTATAAAAATATTTCCTGAACACTTTCAATTATCAGTATTCCAAAACTCTTCTCTGGTGGCAGAGCTACTAGATAATCTTTTTGTTACGATTATTATGATAGGTCTCAAAATGGAGGTAAAACTGCAGCCTGGTAGGCCCCAGCCCAACTTCAGCAGTTGCCACTGTCCCTAAAAAACGGGGGAGGCCATGATCCAAAGGATTATACGGCTGACAAAGCTGCTTTTTGGTGCTCTGAGTTTAGAAACTACAGATGATAGTTTAAGAAAACATACTGAGAAATGGGGTATACTCTAAAGAAAATATTCCAGGTGCTTCAGTTTGTGACTTACTCCTATGTTAAGGAGGGGGATGCAGCAGGAAGTGCTAGACCCCACAAGATTGATGGGTATGTCGTAGAATCAAAGAGAGCCATTTCTAGCGAGGACTGTGTAAATCCAAATGCCCATCTAACAGTGAAGAAAGTTTTTGTGGTGGTATTTTAAGGAAGATAGAAGAGAGTAAAATATAAGAGACTATCATGACAAGTATAACAAGAATGAAATTGTACAAGTTATAGAAGACAGAGATAGAAAAAAAGAGAATTTCCTTTGATAATTTTTGATGATTATGACACAGTTGATAAAACTGTTGGTCAGGCTGTATGCTGTGGCTTCTGCCTGTATTCTTAGCTCTGAGAAGACTAAAGTCTGAGTATCACAGTTCAAAGCCAGCCCAGGCAGTAAAGTCTATGAGACTCATCTCCAACTAACCACCAACAACCAGAAGTGGGAGCTGTGGCTCAAGTGATAGAGCACTAGCCTTGAGCACAAAAGCTCAGGGATAGCGCCCAGGCCCTGAGGGCCCGGCACTCAGGACAAGCACAAAAAATAAAAATAAATAATATGTTGTTTGTCATAAATACCACACTATTAATGGGTATAACTGTGAAGTGTAAGAGGTCCTTTCTAAACAAGAGATACAGTCTTCTGGGTCACAAAGAGGTGGTAGAGGTAGATCTCCAGAAACTTTGGAGGTGATGGAGGTAATTTTGGACATGGAAGAAACTCTCATGGAAGAGGTAGATATGGTGGTGACAGCAGCGGCAGTGATGGAGGAGGTGAGTAGATCTAATGGATTTGGAGGTGATGGGTAGAGTAAAATATAAGAGTGGTCTTAGTTATAGTAGCAGAGGAGGCTGTGGTGGTCGTAGACCAGAATGTGGAAATCAAAGTGATATATATGGTGTTGATGGAGGAAAATATGATAGTTACCATCTGAAGAAGGGCATTTTAGTGGCAATAACTATAGTGGCAGTGGTAACTATCATGATTTTGGAAATGACAAAATGGAGTAAGTTTTGATAGAAGAAGCAATGGCAGTGCATATGGTGATGGTTACAGATCTGGTGTTGGATATGGTGGATATGGTAGCAGACAGATTTAAAGGCAGCAGAAAAAGGGTTACAACTCTTAAGAGAGAGCGAGCAAGGAGTTATCAAGAAAGCTGTAGGGTTACTTTGAGACAGTTGTCCCAAACACATTAGAGGAGCTATTAAAATCTGCCACAAAATCTATAGTCAGAAAAGTTACTGTAAATTAAAACAGGAATTTTTTTTGTTCAGGACTGTCATAATCACAGTTTGCAGGAAGTGTAGCTATTGATTAATGTAATGTAGTATCGATTAGATGTACATTCCTAAGGTATTTCATTTGTTGTAGCTTTTCCTTTTTCTTTTTATTATATCAGGTACATTGTTCTATAAATTGTGGTAATGATACAAACATCAGAAATGTTTAGCCAGATGTTGATGGCTCATGCCTGTAATCCTAGCTACTCAGGAGGCTGAGAACTGAGGTTCAAAGCCAATCCCTGGCAGGAAAATCCATGAGGCTCTTATGTCCATTAACCACCAAAAAGCAGGAGGTAGAGCTGTAGCTCAATTGGTAGAGAACTAGCCTTGAGCTAAAAAGGGATAGTGCTCAGGCCCTGAGGCTTGAGCCCAGGACCAGCACAAGAAAAAGGGTGGGGGGGGAGGGGGAGGGGATTTTTTAACTTTAAAAAATTAAAGAAGATTACTGTGGGCTGGGTATGGCAGTACACATCTGTAATCTCAGTACTCAGGAGGCTGAGATAAGAGGATCATAAGTTCCAGGCCAGTTTAGCCTACATAAGTGAGTCTGTGTCTCACAATAGAAGGAAAATGAAAAAAATCAATAATCTGATAGAAAAGACTATTTTAATACAATTTTCCTTAAACAAGACATATTTCATATATTTATATATATATATGTGTGTGTGTACTTTAGATGATAAAGATAGCTGAAGGAGAGGGAGAAGGTTACAAGGAGATAAGAGAGAGGAAATATATAAGAGAGAAAGACAGTGAGAGAGTTGAGAGAGAGAGAGAGAGAGAGAGACTGAGGAAGAAAGTTTGACAATCAGTAGAAGGATTAAATTTCCAATGGAATTGATTGAATCTTCTTCAAAACTCAACTCAATACCAGAACTGTACTTTGAGTATTGGGTGGGGGTGGTTGTTAAAGGACACATTCCCTTCAGGTTCAAGTCTGGACATCTTGTACGTATGAGTGGAAGCCTGTGGTGTGGAGTGTGGGCGGAGGCAATCACACAAAAGTGAGAGAACATTTGCAGAGGCTGCAAGCACTCATCAGGGGTACAGAAAAGCACAAGGATCTGTGTTATGCACAGGCATTAAACTTCTTCACAGAAGACAGAAGAGAAATCTCTGTCTCTGAGCTTGTATTAAAACTCTTGCTATTGAGGATTATAGTTCAGGGTTCACCACTTGCCTAGCCAGTGTGAGAGTACAGCATAAAAAAAAATTAAATAACAGTAAAATAAGTCTTGCTACAAGAAGAGAAAGAAGCTGGCAATGGTAGCCCATGCCTGTAATCCTAGCTACTCAGGAGGCTGAGATCTGAGGATCACAGTATGAAGCCAGCCCAAGAAGGAATCCTAAACTACTTTAAAAAAAAAAAAGCAGGAAGTGGAGCTGTGGCTCAAGCAGTAAAGTGCTAGCCTTGAGCAAAAGAAGCTTCAGGCCCTTCAAGTTCCAGGGCCAACATAAAAAGACAAAAAATAAAAAAGAAAGAAAGGAGGGCTGCAGTGAGTGACCCTCAATCACTCTTCAAAGAAATGAATGCTGGGAATCCCAGTGCAGTGGCCTCTCCCTCAAGACTATCCACCTGCCATATCTTCTTCCTCCCTTGTGGAATTCTTTCACCCTCCCCTGCTCTCAAATCTTATCCATGCTTCGAGTTCAACTCCTTTGCATACCCACCTTCCAACCCATCCTCCCATCAGAGGGAATTTTTCTTTCTTATGACATCTCAAGGCACATACCGCTTGTACCAACTTGTACCAAACATTTGTCACAATCACATGCAGTATCATCTTCCCTATGCATAAGTGCCTGGATCTCTGTCTAGACTGCAAATTCCCTGAGGAGAGATGAGATAACTCCTCCCCCTCTACTCCTGGGACACTTACTGGGTTCTGATGCACCTGGTGGAGTTAATGAATATCTTAGGGATAAAGGAAGGCATGAACAGATGGAGCAGTACAGACACAGGCAAATGGGAGAATCCTTTGGGAACAGATGTAGGAAGGCTTGGCCCGGGGTGAGGCAGTATGCACATGACAGTTCTCTGTGGCTCCTTTGGGCCCTCTTTATTAGCATATATTTCAATGTTTGGGAAGCAGACTTCGAAAGAGTTTAAGAGAAGAAAAGGCTCCCTCAGGAGATGTACAACAAGGACCCTTTATAGGAAGGAAAGAACCTCATAAATGGGTTAGAGATGTGAGGTAAGATGCAAGTACACTTCAAGTATATGTGTCTGTGTGTGTGTCTGTGTGTGTGTGTGTGTGAGTGCACGCGCGGGCATATGTGCACATGCTCAAGGCTAGTGCTCTACAGCTTGAGTCACAGCTCCGGATTTTTTTTGGTAGTGTGTTGGAGATAAGAGTCTCATGAGCTTTCTTGCCTGGG
Organism: Dipodomys ordii; assembly: GCF_000151885.1. NCBI lineage: Eukaryota > Metazoa > Chordata > Mammalia > Rodentia > Heteromyidae > Dipodomys > Dipodomys ordii. The sequence continues at coordinate 9,693,115 of NW_012267225.1, forward strand.
ATTGGCTTTGAATCACAATCCTCAGATCTCACCTCCTAAAGAGCTAGGATTACAGGTGTGAGCTACAGATCAAAAGATCACATTTTGAACCAAGAGTTGGTGTTGTTATGGAAATGTAAGGAACAACATGTTAGACAAAATTTGTCTTTATCTCAATACCTAAGTTAAGAACAAAACTTAGGCCTAAGAATGTTGTTCATCCGGCAGGGGTTGATTCCTAGTACCACAAAAACAAAAAAACAAAAAAAAACTTTTTTTTTAAAAGATGTGATGGATTAATGAAATGGTGATAGGAAGGTCAACCCAAAGGATATGCTGTCAGCCTTACAGCTATGTGCTAAGCATCTTCAGATTCAACTCACTGTAGAATGGAAATATTTACGAAGAAATCATATCTGTACTGGACATAACTAGAGCTTTTCTTGTTATGATTAGTAAGAACCAATATAGCATCACTCTACAGCATTAAATCTTGTATGATTTAAAATATTTGGGAAATTATAAGCAAAGTATATGTTTATGTTATACAGGAAATATTAGGCTACATTATACAAGAGACTTGAGCATCCATTGATTTCAATCTCTTGTATCCTACAACTGGAGAGTTTTTTTGTTTTTTTTTTCTTTTTCTTTCTTTCTTTCTTCCTTCCTTCCTTCCTTTCTTCTCCCTCCCTCCCTCTCTCTCCCTCCCTCTCTCTCTCTCTCCCTCTCTCTCTCTCTCTCTCCCTCTCT
>NW_012267225.1:9696626-9719093 GCF_000151885.1 Dipodomys ordii
AGGATCTCGGTTCAAAACCAGCCCGGGCAGGAGAGACCGTGAGACTCCTATCTCCAATAAACCACCAGAAAACCGGAAGTGGCGCTGTAGCTCAAGCCGTAGAGCGCTCGCCTTGAGCTGAAGAGCTGAGGGACAGCGCCCAGGCCCAGAGTTCAAGCCCCACAACCGACAAAAAAAAAAAGAAAAAGTATAGCCAATTCATTTATTGTACATTGCAAGTAAAAATATACATATACAGCATGAAGAGACTTTTAATATCATGTGACAAATTAAGCCAACAAGAATCTACCATACATGTGGTAGGAAGGCCAAATGCAAAGCAATGACAAGACCAAATGCTGAAGATGAAGAAGTTGAATACAGAGCAACAAGAAATTTCCTCTGTTATCTGTGGAACAGCTACTTTGGAAGACTTTTACTTTCTTACAAAACTAAAAACACCAGAAATCACATTCCTAGGTATTTGCCCAAACGACCTGAAAACTTAAATCCATGCAAAAAAACCCAGCACACCTACATTCACTACACCAATATTCAATATTCATAGCAGCTGTACTATTTGAGCTACAGTTCTACTTCCAGCTTTTTGGTGACTATTTGGAGATAAGAGTTTCATAGACTTTCCTGTCCAGGCTGTCTCAGCCTCTGGAGTAGCTAAGATTACAAGCATGAACAACCAGCACCCAGCAGCTTTTTTTTTTTTAACACAATTGCCAAAACTTGGAAGCAACTAAGGTATCCTTAAGTAATCAAGTGACTAAACTATAATTCACCTAGACAAAGGAATATTGTTTAGCACTAAAAATAAATGAGCAGCTAGTATGTGAAAAACTTGGAGGAAGCTTAAAGATACGTTAGTAAGCATGTGAAAGAAGCCAGTTTGGAAAAGTTAATGCTGTGATTCCAATTATATGATATTCTATAATAGACAGTAAAAAAGACTGAAGGGAGGGAAAGAGTGAAGAAGAAAAACACAAAGGAGTTTTGGAGTAATGAAAATATTCTATACAAAAGTACAATAGTAGGCATATGTCATGATACATTTGTACAAAGCCATAGAATATGCAAACAGAGAGCCCAACCCTCATATAAACCGTGAGCTTTGGACAATAACAACTTGTAGATACGTTTATCAACTATAATGTAATGAACCACACTGGCTGAGGGTGTCCCTGGAAACTATTCTCTGTCCAATGTTGCTTTAGACCTCAAACTGCTCATAAAAATATAGTTTGTGTGTATGTGCATGTGCTTGTGTGTGTGTGAGCACACGCGCATGTGCGTGTGCACACACGTGCCAATACTGAGGTTTGGACTCAGGGCCTCTGTACTCTTACTTTTTCTTCACTCAAGGCTGATGTTCTAACCCCTTGAGCCATACTTCCATTTCCAGCTTTTTGCTGATTAATTGGAGATAAGAGTTTTATGGATTTTCCTGCCCAGGCTGGCTTCAAACTGGGATCCTCAGATCTCAGCCTCCTAAGTGGCTAAGATTACAGGTGTGAGTGTCCAGCATCTATTAGTCTTTTTTTAAAAAGAATGAAATCATAGCTATTCTACAATCTAGAAATTATTCACTTATGTCATGGTCAAAATGAACCTTCAGTCATTAGGGATCACTGTAACATAATTAGAATTTGTCTCAACTATAATTTTTATTCCAATAATTTTGAGTTTAACATGCCAAATACATTCACTTCTAGAAGTATGAGTTAGAATGTGAGGTCATCCTTTCCCACAGGAGCCTGTGTGTGAGAGTCTCTGGGACCCCAGAAATCCCATAATAACATGTTTCATGAAACAGGATGTTGTTAGTTATTTCAAAGCTGAAAGATAATTGTTCTATAGCAAGATAGTTCTCAGCTTTATTTGTCAGGACATTCGCTCTTAAAAACCCAGATGTTGTTATTGTTGGCAATGTTGCTGCTGAAAAGACAATTCTAGAATCCATGTATAATCTCTAGGCATGTTCTGGCTTATACCATGCTGGGCCTAGTTTGCTACACTGGGAAATACAGGTGATGATGTAGCTCTTAGCTTCTGTCTCTGCCACAATTTTACCATATCTAAACATGCAAACACCTTGCAAGAACCCTTACCTTAATCACAAAATTAGAACTACGCTTTTTTAATGCCCTACTTCAGACCAAGTGGTATCAGTACTATTTATTATATTAATTGCTTGATTTTTTACAGTAATCTGTACTGACAAAGACTTAGCCTATGCAGACCTACTTTTTGGACAGTCGAGCTGATACTGCTCTTCTTTTCAGTAGCAATATCTACAAAGTTCAAAGCATTTATTTGACAAGGCTACTACTAAAATCTTTTAATGTAATTTATGACATGTCTCCAATATCAACAAGCCGCAATTAGGTGCCAAAATTCAATGATAAATTCAGGAGATAAAAATTTAAATCTTATTTTAAAATTTATATATTTTAATAGTGTCAGTTTAGAAAATAATAACCATCTTTTAATGTTATTGGTAAGATTTATCAATTACATCTTAGAGCAATATGCTTTAAGATTTAGATTAAGGACTATTCATGTATATTTTGTTTCTAAACTAATGGCAAATGTATCCATAATTCTAATTTGAGAGTTTAGGTTTACTCTAAACATCTGCAGTTGTATGAGGGGTTAAGAATAAATGTTGCCCTTGCTTTCAGTTATGATGCAGTAGAATTTGTTGGGTACCAACAATACATCAGACACTGTGTTAAGCAATTGGAAGAATAAAAGCCAGTGGCTTTATGGAGTTCTTAATTTGAACACATTATTCCCCAAATTTAAGATCTTTGGAAAATAGTGATTAACACAAAATCTTTTGGTTTTATTCATCAAAAATCTCTCTTACCTAAGGCATATTAGTTAACACTGGAGGTAAGTTGTGCTGAATTTTTCCAGTACATGATTTGGTAAAAATGTAAAGAAATGTTGGATTCTGCATTAAATTAAGCAGCTGATAGTGTTTTTATTAACACACTATTAACAGACTTTGGTTGAACATTGCTTTGACCTTAGCAGGGAGGTTCCACCCTAAAAACATCCACTCTAGCCATTCTATAATGCTGCTGCTACTTTTTAAAAAGCACTCATGCTTTCATGAGCAACTTGCTTCTCACAACTTTCTCTACACAAATTTTTAAAGAGACATTATGCTTGGCATGCAGGAATCATTAATCTAGGTAGATTAAGCCAAGAAAGAAACTTAAAAACAAGGAATCTTGCTGGGTGCCAGTGGCTCATGCCTATAATCCTAGCTACTAAGGAGGAGGCTGAGATCTAAGGACTGAGGTTCAAAGCCAGCCCAGGCAAGAAAGTTCATGAGACTCTTATCTCCAAATAAACTACCAGAAAGCAAGAAGTAGAGTTGTTTCTTAAGTCTTAGATAGAAAACTAGCCTTGAGCACAAAAACTCAGAGACAACACTCACACCTTAATTTCAAGCCCCAGGACTGCACCAAGAAAAGGAAAGAAAGAAGGAAGGAAGGAAGGAAGGAAAGAAAGAAAGAAAGAAAGAAAGAAAGAAAGAAAGAAAGAAAGAAAGAAAGAAAGAAAGAAAGAAAGAAAGAAAGAAAAGAAAAGAAAGAAAGGAGGGAGGGAGGGCAAGAGAGGGGGGAAGGAAGGAAGGAAGAAAGGAAGGATGGAAGGAAGGGAAAGAAAGAAAGGAAAGAAGGAAGGAAGAAAAAAGGAAAGAAAAGAAAGGAAGGAAGGAAGAAAGAGGAAAAGGAAAAATAAAAAAAACAAAAATTCTCTCATGTCTACTGATGGATAAACTGAGTTTTTCCTTATTAAGAGTTTGAAATGAATCTTTGCTATTTCATGAGTAGTTGATGCCACTCTTTGTGGATTGTGTACTCCAAAAAATGTATGTTGACACTTCTTTTTTATTACTTTATTTATTCATTTGCTTATTTGTGTAAGTGCTGGGAATTCAACCTATATCTCACATGCTCTTGCCTACCACTGAGCTATATGCCTGCCCCATATATTTTCATTTCTACTCATTTTATTTTTTAATAATTTTATTGAGATTAAATGATTACATAAATTTCACAAATTTCACAGTATTGTGGGATAGTGATACCTAAAGTCATAAACACATTTTAACCTTCACAAGGCAAATTGTCATTATCATGGCCTATGATGTTTGTGAATTCTATGAGCTTTAACAATACAACTATTTCTTTCACATTGGGTGATATGTACATTTCTTTCCTTTTGCTTAGTGTAACCTGTTCCTTTTTTCCCTCTCATTCCCTCTCTCCCATTGTTGCCCTGGAGTTGCTTAGTTTATTTTTATCAGTGTCAGTGCAGTTGATGTGTCCTTCTGTTTTCCCTTATTTCCCTCTTATTCTGTGCCCTACTCATTTTAAATGGGTATAACCTAGGTGCCAGTCACTCAGGCCTATAATTTGAGCTACCCTCAGGAGTCTGAGATGTGAGGATCACAGTTTAAAATCAGCCCAGAGGGCTGGGAAGGTGGCTCAGTGGTAGAGTGCTGCCTTGCATGCATGAGGCCCTGGGTTCGATTCCTCAGCACCACATAAGCAAAAAGAAAAAAGCTGGAAGTGGCACTGTGGCTCAAGTGGTAGAGCGCTAGCCTTGAGCTGAAAAGCTGAGGGACAGTGCCCAGACCCAGAGTTCAGGCCCCACAACCGGCAAAAATAAATAAATAAATAAATAAAATCAGCCCAGAAAGGAAGGTCCATGAGACTCTGATCTCCACTTAACTATCAGAACTAAATTAAAGAAATAAAATAAAATAAAATGAGTAGAGGGATGATAATATAATTTTTGTAAAATAAATAATTACATTCCAAGGCCATCTTCATTCAAACTAAAAACATTTTCTGAGCACTATCTCATTGTTAAATACAAAGATGACCTTTTTAGAGAACTGGATAATAGTAAGAAATACAAAAGAAGGAAAAAAATCCATTTTGTTTTTATTTACCAGACATACGTCCACAATTATTACATTATTGAATACCCCTTACATATCTGCATGACTTGTGGTTCCATCTTATAGGCTGTTTTCAAAATAAAGCAGAAAAGCAAAAAAAGAAGTGACATTGCCCAAAAAGAAATATGCTTATTACCTGACTTATAAAACTCTAACCCTTTGGTACAACACCTTTATAAATAATAATAAAAATATTTAATAAAAAATTAAAATAAATAAAGTTAGCTATTCAGGAGGCTGAGCTCTGAGGATCCTGATTCAAACCAGTTAAGGAAGACAAGCCTGAGAGACTCTCATCTACAATTAACCAGCAAAAAGCTGGAAATGGAGATGTGGCTCAAGTGATAAAGTGAAAATGCTAAGAGACAGTGTCCTGTCCTTAAGTTCATCTCCATACTAAAGTCTTTCTGCTGAAATGCCTGCATCATAGCTTTTTATCTCAATTAATACTTTTCCACATGTAAAGAGGAAATCTGCAATTACTACTACACAGTCCCCAAATCAAATATACTTTTCCAAGGCAGAATATGAAGAGATTATATTACATAGTTCATGTGGTGGGTCAAAAATGGTAGTTTGGGGCATGTAGCCCCAGGTCAACCTCCATAAATGTTGATAGCCTTTCTTTTGAAACGATCTCAGAAAACAATCATAATTTCCTGTCAGACATTTTCTCCAAGCAAATTTTGACTCAACTCTCCTCCATAGCTCCAAGCTTGTCTCCCTTGGGAGCACAGCAGCAAGGATTGCTAACTGGGCTCCTGGGAAATCTGTGGAGAGTATTCTTCAAAAGCCATTTGCAGTGGGACATGGTAATCCCAGCACTCAGGAGGTAGAAGTAGGAAGGATCAAGAGTTCCAAGCCAGCCTAGGCTACATAGTGGGACCCTGTCTAAAAAAATAAATAAATAGAAAAGGTCTAGGATATAACTTAGTAAAGTACTTGCCCAGCATGCTTTAGGCACTAGCTTTAATAATAATTACTGGGGAAAAAAAGTTGATGGCAGAGTTTCTCTGAAAGGCTAAGCAAAGACAAGTTCACCACCAGCCTCATGTGATCTGTAACAATGCTTGACTCTTCTTCTGCACAACAATGCCTTACTTCATAGGACCAACACTCTGACCAGACCATTATTTCTATCCTTTGGCATTTGCCCAAAAAGCAACAGATTCCAGGTAACCATCTTCTTTTTTTCTTAATACATATTATTTATTGTAAAGGTACTGTACAGAGGGGTTACAGTTACATGAACAAGGTAATGAGTCCATTTCTTATTGTGCATTGTTACCTCTTCCTTTATTTTTCCCCTACTGTCCCTTTCCTCCTCACCTCCGCAACTCCTCCCTCCCCTTCCCCCCCCCACGAAGTTGTAAAGTTCATTTTCAACATAGTGTCTTGTACATCTCATTGTTACAATGGGTCAACGTGTATCCTTATTTCAGCATCTTGTTATTTCTCTTCCCCTCCCCAAATTAGAAAAATGTATATACAAGATGCCGGACACCAGAATCAAATACAGTGACAACAGGGGTTGTACCATGAGGGAAGAACATACAAATAATTTTTTTAAATCACATAGTACATTCTAAGTACATTAAAAAGAACAGTAACAAAGATAACAACTCTTGTGTCCCTATCTTGGGGTTCATTTCATTTAGCACCATCTTATATGGTCATATATACATAGCTTTTGACCTCTTCTGCTTGTCCTAGACATATACTAGTTATTGCAGATAAGGGAAACCATGGGACCTATGTTTCTCTGAATCTGGCTTACTTCACTTAATATAATTTTTTCCAAGTCTTTCCATTTCTGAACAAATGGTAAAATGCTTGTCTTGCATGCATGAGGCCCTGGGTTCTATTTCTCAGTACCATATAAACAGAAAAAGCCAGAAGTGGTAGGCTGTGGCTCTAGGGGTAGAGTGCTAACCTTGAGCAAAAGAAGCTCAGGGACAGTGCCCTGGCCCTGGCAAAAGATAGCTATGATGTCATTAGGTGATAGAAAACTTTGAACCTCACTATAATCTTATGGGACTACCACTATACATGAGGTTTTGCCATTGAATGAAAAACTGTCATGTGTCCATTGCTACAAGTTCATTGGCTAACAATTCTATCCTATGGAAATATTAGTTTCTGGACTGTCAGCTGGAATTGGAGAGTAGAAAGGAGATCCCAGTCTTTGCTTCCAACTGAATTTAGAGTAGACTGAAATTAACTACAGCTACAATCCTACTTCCAGCCAATCTTGTCCCCATACAATACCCCAAAGTATAAAGCCACTTACGGAGGCAGGAAAGTTGTGAATGAAGTTATCGTGTAAAGAGAGGTCTCTACAACCTCTCCCTGGAAACCACAGTTAATTAAACTGAGCGGAGCCAATGTTCATCTCCAGCCCAGTGGATCCGGTTGTATCTGAACAGTTCTTTCCTTTCTTCCACTTGGAAGAAAGGAAAAGACCCAAAAGATTCTTTGATTCTGTTGCCATCATTCTTTTATTTTAAAATAAGTTGGCCAAGTACAGCCATGCAATCCTGTAATCTCAACTTCTCAGGTATTTGAGGCAGAAGGGTCACAAGTTCAAGCCAGCCTGGAAAACAGTATTGTGAACCAACCTGGGAAACAGTACTAAAGTAAATTGTTAATTTTAATTTTAAATGCCCAATATATATTTTCACATAAAATTCATGGAGAAATGGAAGTGTAGCAAAGGAGATGATTAGTAAGCAAGAGGAAAGAAAGTAGATAATACAAGCAGATATTGTCATTCATAGATAATTATAATTGTAGATAAGTGATTTAGAAAATTATAGGTCAAATAAAATAGGTTAAAGAAGTCGAAGAAAAATACAAACAGAACAAGGTAAGTGGATAACGAATTGCATCATACCTCTTTTTTTAATTTTATTGTCAAGGTGATATGCAGAGGGGTTACTATTATATGCATAAGGTAATAAGTACTTATCTTGTCGTACTTGTTACCCCTTCCTCATTTTTCTCCCACTTTTCCTCCCCACCCCCAAGTTGTACAGTTCATTTCCAACATATTGTCTTGTGAGTATTGCTGTTGCATTGGTTCCCTTTGTCCTTTGGCTCACCATTTTGTTGTTCCCCTTCCCTTCTCTGCATACATACATTATCCAAGGCACCAAAATAAAATACAGTGACAACAGAGGATAAACCATAGGAAAAAAAGAAAAAGAAAAAAAGAAATCACACAGTACATTAAAAACAACAACAAAGAAAAACCTCTTGTTCCCATGTCTTGGAGTTCATTTCACTTAGCTTCATTTTATATGGCCATATGAACCTAAATATTGAATAGCTGTTCTGCTCATCTGCTAGGACCATCCTAGACATATGCTAATTATTACAAGTGAGGGAAACCATGGGATCTATGTTTCTTTGGGTCTGGCTTACTTCCCTTAATATGATTTTTTCCAGGTCTTTTACAAATAGGCAATAACATTCGTTCTGATGGAAGCATAGAATTCTATTGTATATATACATAAACATACACTTTCTTGATCCTGTAAACCTATTTTTTAAAAGAAATAAAAATTTTTAAATCTGTACTGTAACATCTGAAATGAAACTTTTAGTGAAGAAGCTCAGACTAGATTAACACAGCAAAGAGATGAGTGAACTCAAAGACAGATCAATAGACGACACCTATATTGGAATATAGATAAAAAGAATGAAAAAACTAAACAGAACATAAAATAACTGAGAAAATATTCTAATACATGTACATACAGTCCCAGAAGAAACAGAGAGAATGGACAGAGCAAATATTAGATAATTTTTTTAACTCATGAATGAAGCAAATAAGACTTACACCAAGAAAACTTCACCTATGTATTGTTCAAATTGTCAAATCCCAAAGGAAAAAAAGTAGTATACAACAGAATAACATCGTTAAAGTTATTAAAGAAAAAATATTGTCAACTTCTAATTATATATCCAGTGAGAGCTTTCTCTGAAATCTTTTTGGGAATCCCAGCCTATACATTCATAGTTCTTAAATCTCAGTCAGCAAATCTCTCCTCTGATGACACTGAATTCAGTCTCTCACAACTGAATCATTTCAAAAATTTGAAATCATTCTACCCACATCTGCCTTGTCTTTGAACATGCTCATCTCTTTATTCTTACTATACTTCTCTCTCTCTACTCTGGGGGGGGAGGGGGGCTGTGCATGCATGCCTGTAGTAAGGCTTGACCTCAGGGCTTAGCACTATCCCTTAATTTTTTTTGTTCAAGTCTGATACAAGCTCTAGCACTTTAATCACATCTCCATTCCAGCATTTAGGTGATTGTTTGGACTTCTCTTATCTAGACAGGCTTCAAACCATGATCCTCAGATCTCAGCCTCCCGAGTTGGTAGAATCACACAGATGGGAACCACTGACAACTAAGCAATTTTAAATATTCACAAGATATTTGCATCTAAAAACTTTTAGAGCCCAGTTGACTCTACCTTTTAGTAAATGTGACTGTTCTTTATGGCCAAGTTTTTCAAAGAGATAATCCACATGTACCGCATTTATCTTCTGTAACTTGACAACTCCCTCACTACACACGCTCCATTTACACTACTCTAGACAAGATCACCAGTGGCGTATTGTCACTCCACTCTGACATTTCCATGTCACTCAGACCTTCCCACAGTACACAGCCTTGCTGACCACTCTGGTCTTACGTTTTCTCCTTTGGCTATCTTTCTTTGATCCCCTCTTCTCCTGTTTCCTTTATAGTCTTTTACCTTCCTTTCTTCTTTCTTCTGGCCTTGTATTTTTTGGGTCTATCTATCTATCTATCTATCTATCTATCTATCTATGTTTCTACCACTAATATTCCAAGATTTTAATAGTATTGGTAGTAGAAGATCATATATCATTTACCTATAGGTAAGTGTTTGAAAATAGCAATGACTTCGCTGCTAGAAAACCATAATTCCTATTTTTACTTCAGTGACTACAGGGATTCTATGATACATGGGCTAATAAATTAACTCACTTCAAAAATCATGCTGCCCTACAGTCCTAAGGGAAAGCTATCTTCATTATACATTTCTATTTTTTTCTGCTTTTAGTAGCTATATTATTCACTAGAACCATTCAAGTTAATATTTAAATGATCTTTGCTTCCTGTCAGATAGACACTATTATTCAATTGACAAAGTTTTAGGTGCCCATAAACAATGAAATTCATTCCATTTCTTTTTCTTTTTGTGCTAGAACTGGGACTTGAAATCAGGATCTCATGTTTTCACTTGCCTTTTTCACCCTATGTGGCACTCTACCACTTGAACCATACCTCCATTTCTAGCTTTTCATTGGAGATAAGTCTCACAGACTGCTTTTCCCAAGCTGGCTTCAAAAACCCATGATCCACAGATCTCAACCTGCTGAGTAGCTAGGATTACAGGCATGAACCACTGACTCTCAGGTCATTGAGATTTTGTTGTTATTACTTGTGTCTATATGATAAAGTATTAGCAACTGTGCCCTATAGCTTAATAAATCCATTCCAGTTTGCTGTGGTTGCTACTTGTTTTATTACTTGTTTTCTAATCAACTGTCTCTAAATTTGCTTCTGCCATGTAGATGTTTTTTCAGTTATTGCTACAATAATGGTGTATTATGAACAACCATAGAGCAACAGTGCCCTTTAACAAGAGGTATGTATTTTTTGTTCAAAAGTCCTTCCATTGGCAGAGGATTCTACTGACCTTTCAGACTTTGGTGAGGTCTCTGGGGTTCTATACTCTGGGAAAGTTGACCATGGCTAGCTTGTTTAGGAAGGTCCTAGAAGAGATGGGCATTTTATGGGTGTTCTCAGCACCCTGGAGCTAGCTCAGGCTTATTTTTAATGGCAGTGAGGGAGCACCAGCAGACCCAACAAAAGCCAGAAATATCTTAAGTACAGACTTAGGAGTGGCACAGGGTCCCTTCTGCTATTTTCTGTTGTCCAAAACAAATCACAAAGCCAGATCATATTTAAAGGCAAGAAGATCAAAATTCCTCTCCTGTTTAAAGTAGTTGTAGTCATAATGCCAAGGCCACAGATGCAGGAGAAAGTAGAAAACCAGGGTGATTTATTCAAGGTCATTTTATGAAGGATTTGGCTACAAGGAAGAGCCACAAAGGGGGAGGGGAGTCAGTTTTGCAATCAGCAAATCAGTGTTCAAACTTATTTTATAGTCTGACTTGCTTCATAATTACAGAAATGCACTGCATATTGTGACCAGTAAATCTATTATCTTGCTTTCTATACAAACACACACACAGAGTAAAGATAGATAAATATATAAATATATATATATATGGGGTGACATAAACACATACACACACACATATATATACATATATTAGGTATGTAAACCACTTTTTCTCAGAACTAGTAGAATATTATTAATGCATGCTGAAAACCCTAGTAGATCCTATTTATTTAAACAAATGTATCGCTGTATAATCATTTTCAGATCACTTTCAATGAATGAGGGATAAAACATTTTTTTAAGAATTCAGAATATATTCAGAAACAAACACAATATTTTCAGGGGAAAATATCAGTCTATGCCTTCTGGAATTCCACAGTAGTAAATCAAAGTAAATATATTACTTACTTCTCCTTTGAGTTGAAGTGATTTCCCTTTATCAGGCCTCTGTTTGATACCATGGATTATGGAACTTTGTTGCTTAGTTGTCTTAGTGTGGGATATAAAGGAAAATTGTAACATGACATTAGAATGACTCAGCCCTAGCAAGAAAGTTGTTGTGAGTCCACAGTCTCTGAAGAATGGGATAATTGAGAACTTTAAGAAAGACATCTGTGAAATTCTGAAGTGGCTGCAGAAGCCACGCCCCTATCTATGTTCTCTGCCTTCAACTTGTCTCATTCTGCTTCCTCACATATTATAGATAGAGGGGCGATGTGGGTGCAACCTGGCCACAGATAAACAAACACAACCAAGGTTATAACTGATACAAAAATTTACAAAAGAACTTATTGATGAGGCTGAGGCATCACCTGAGCTGAGAGCAAAAGCCCAGCAGGTCACAATTACACCAATAAGCTCTCCTAAGACTCAAAAAACTTGTTTGAGACACTGCTGGAGAAGCTAAACCTAGTAATCTCCCTCCTAGACAAGCCCTTCTCTCTCATTTCTCCAATGAAGTCTTCCCACAGGACTTCAGAGTGTCTTACTTCGTGTCCCTTTCTGTTCGTACTCACAGCAAGCCATGTTGCTGGTCTAGTCACCTTCCTGCCTCCTGGTCTTCAAATGCAGCTCCAATTACCTGGTGGAAAAAATCCATGGCTCAGCCACATCTACGGCCTCCCCCTTGTCATTGTGCACGGGCACCAAGTCATTTCCTGCTTCTGGGCTTTGTTTACATTGTCTCCAATGTAACAGCACTACCTTCTTCCCCATCACTGCCAATACCTTGATTTCTGGGACAAGACCTGGTCTGCTACCTTTTCTCAGGAGCCCTTCATGATTGACTTCCCATTCTGTAAAACTTTGTTAGACTTTTGCCAGAAAACCACACAGACATCCAGGCACAAAGAACAAAGAAAAAGTTTATTGCCAGTAAAGGGACCGGCAAGACTCCTCACAAGAGACAAGTGCCGGCTATTTTCTGAGGTGACATATATAACCTATAGAGGACCTAGATGGGACATGTGGACCAAGGGTGGGCTAGGATTTATGGCTGCTGCCCAAATATCCCCAGATAAGGCGTTTTGCAGCTGCCCTGACTTGAAGGTCACTCTAAGGGGCTCTTGCTGCCTACTATGGTTGCAGCTGCCCCAGAGGAGTGCCTTCTCAAGGTGAAGGGGGTGGAGGACAATCATTTACTGCCTTTACTAAATGGGCCTAGTGTTGCCTAGAGGAAGAGCATGCTAAGTTATGAGAGAGGAGGCAATTGGGCTAACACATTCTGTTCATTAAGATCAGCCACTCCCAACCACTTTGGAAAGCAGTATGGAGGTTCCTCAAAAGACTCCACATAGAGCTCCCCTATGACCCGGCAATCCCACTTTTGGGCATTTACCCAAATGATCACAAACAAGACTATACTAAAGCTACCAGCACAACTATGGTTATTGCAGTATTATTTACCATAGTTAAGATATGGAGCCAACCCAGATGCCCCTCAGTAGATGAATGGATCAAGAAATTGTGGTATATATACACAATGGAATTCTATGCCTCCATGAGAAAGAATGACATTGCCCCGTTTGTTAGGAAAGGCTTGGAAAAAATTATAATAAAATGAAGTAAGCCAGGCCCAAAGAAACATAGGTCCCATGGTTTCCCTTATTTGCAATATCTAGTATATGTCTGAGTCAAGCAGAAAAGGTCAGATAAGCTTATGTTAGGGAAATGAACCCTAAGATATATATTCAAATATTTTTTTCTTTCATGCGATTGTTTCTAACACATTTATAAGATTATTTCTTTGCTGCTTTGTATGTCCCTCCCCCACAGTATAATCCCTGCTTTCACTGTATTTTATGTCGGTATAATTTGTGGAGGGAAGGGGAAAAACAAATCGTTTAAATAGGGATACAGGTGGACCTATTGCAGCAATGAGATGTACAAGTCGTTATGTCCAAAACAAACTTTACAACTTTGGTGGGGGGGGGGGCGGGGAGGATTGGGTGGGAGGCAAGGGGAGGATGGGAAGGGATGGGAAGGGGAAACAAAGGAGGAGGCTACAATGCTTGATAAGAAATGTACTCATTATCTTGCCCATGTAATTGTAACCTTTCTGTACAGTATTTTCACAATTAAAAAAAAGAAAAAAAAAGATCAGCCATTCCTTAGAAACAGTGGACCAGTCGCTGTCTTCTGGCCCCATACGGCAGGACTACATTATATTTCATATTAATTATATGAAGGTTCTTCTATAACACAGTTCTAAGTCATGTCTAATTTCTATTATAACCTGAACATCTGTCACAGGGACTGTTGTGTAAGATCAACTGTTGAATGGGTGGATGAATTCTTAGGATCAGAGCTCTACCTAGACATACAGCCATTTTGAAACGTGAATAAACCAATTAATCAAAAAGTTTTCTCTATAATCAACACATTTATATTAGAACCAATTGAGCCAATATGAATAACAACCAAAAGATGTTACCACAAGAATAATAGCAATACATGTTTATTTAATAAAGCTAAGCTAAGACATTAACAAGCAGGATCCCTATTGGTAAACAAATCTATAAGCATTTAAATGTGTTCTTAGAGTGCAGAAAAATGATCCTAATTTCCAGTAGGCATTATTTTTAATCCATAAATTTGAAATAGTCTTTCAAAGGGGAAGAAATAAACACATCACAAGAAAATTATTTTTCCTATTAAAAAAAAAACCCTCATTCTTATTGATACTGTACTTTCACAGAATATGAATGTGAGACTTCCTGATAGTTTCAAAGCTGAAGCTGCAGCAGCCATGCTCAGCCTGGCTTTCCTTGAAAGCCTGAGACAAAGGCCCGTGGGCAGGTATTTAATTGGGAAGTGATCCCACAGTGCAGAAGCCAAGATCAGGGAAGAGAAGCAAGGCCAAAGGGACAGCCACTGTCTGGATATAGAGTTGAATTGGCCACTGCTGCAGGCAACTGATGCTAGATCCTGCCAGGATTTTCTGAGGAGTCTTATTGAGATGCTTACCAGAGCTGTCTGCCTAGAGGAAGAAAAGGAAAACTATGTATTCATTGGCTTTTTGCCCTTATTGGTCAAGAGGGGTCCCTCAAGCAATAACTCTATTACTTTCTCACACACACACACACACACACACACACACACACACACACGCATGCATGCATTTCCTAATAGCTCAAGCCTGAGTACTGAGCTAGTTTCATTGCTGGCACTCACAGAAAAGCTCTAGGTAGAAATAGGAACTTGTCACATGTTTGTACTGAGATTACAGCCTTAGACTTTACCTGTGGAAAACTTGTCAGTGCAGGGGCAGCTGCCCTTACACAGAAGCTGTATCCACGGAGCCCAGGAACTATGTTCCCAGTTTTAACAGGAAATATGGGCACTATGGATAATACATTTTAGTATTGATTTTTCTTATTTAACAATTTTTTCTATAATTTTGTGTCAAGATACTGAGGAACTTACTGTTATTTTAGTTTCTCTCCTGTGTTTAATCCTCTTTTTCATTCACTTGTCTGTGCCAGTACTGAGGCTTTAAGTCAGGGCCTAGTTGCTTTTAGCTTTGTTGCTCAAGATTGATGCTCTACCACTCTAATCACAGCTCCACTTCTGGTTTTGGGGTGGTAAATTGGAAAATAAAGTCTTACAGAATTTCCTCTCCCGGCTAGCTTCGAACTGCAATCCTCAGATCTCACTCTCCTGAGTAGCTTGGATTACAAACATAAACCACCAGTACTGGCTTCTTCATTAGTTTAACAGTGTCTTAACCCACACAAGAAATATACCATATTCAATCAATGCCTGTTGTACGTACTTCCCACTGAGTTACTAGTGAGAAGTACAGAGACAGAAAGGCATAATCCCTGTCCTCACACTCCAGGATGGATAGCTCTACTATTTTGATGGACCATGGTCAGTGCTGTAAGATAGGAAAAATGGAATCACAGTGACAATAATGCATGGTGGGAGAATTAAGGCTCAATATGGAATTCCAAAAGGAGATGGTATGTGAGCTTCAGCTCAGTTTCAGTTAGTCTAATTGGAGAGATGAAAAATGAATTTCAATTCCGGACATAGGCACATGGAGATCAAAGGCATAGACACACATAGACTGATCTGTGTGCAGCTACATTCAGCCAGGGATCATGGGAGCTATCAACAGGAGCTGAGCATAGAGGGAAGTAAGGAAGGCTTTGTGTCTGACCAGAACTTCCTTTAGGTGGCAAAGAAGCTGGCTTGTAA
The DNA here is from genome assembly GCF_000151885.1 of Dipodomys ordii. Lineage (NCBI taxonomy): Eukaryota > Metazoa > Chordata > Mammalia > Rodentia > Heteromyidae > Dipodomys > Dipodomys ordii. The sequence continues at coordinate 9,712,526 of NW_012267225.1, forward strand.
AAGAAGTAGTGCCATGATCAGACTTTTAGTTCTCTGGAAAATAGGAGGATTAAGAGTAAAACACTGGAAAATGGAAAACTTGGTTCAGAAGCAAGTAAAATAGTATACTGTTCACACATTTAGCAAATATTTATTGTGTATAGTATGTGTCAGATATTGTTGGAACTGGAAATAGAGCAGTGAAAAGAAAGTGATGATTCTGGTGGTAGGAGGATGGAGCTTATAATGATTTGTGGTGGTGATGATAACCATAGTATGATTGGGATGGTAGTTAAGGTAGTGGTAGAGTTTCTAGTGATTGTAGAGTTTGTCATGGTGATGGTGGCAGTTGGCAGAATGATGGTGGTGGTCATAGCAATGGTAGAGACAGTTGTCATAATGAAGGTGTTATTATCATGTATTGGTGATGGTAGTGGTAGTTGTCATAATGGTAATGACCAGGTGGTGAAGGTTGTAATAATGGCGGCTTCAGTGGTTATCACAATAGCTGTGGTGCTGGTTGCCATGATGAGCATGACAGCAGTGCTAGTGATGGTGGTAGTAGAGCTATTGTTAGGACAGTGCTGATAGTATCACAATAATGGTGACAGTGGTACTGATGCTGGTGGTAGATGTCATGGTGTTAGTAGTGTAGTAACGATAATATTCAATGGTAGTGATAATGATGATGATAGTGGTTGTCATGGAGTGGTGGTGATGGTGGTAATGATGGTCATGGTAGTGGTACAGATGTGACATGGAAGGGGCAGTAAGGACGGCAGAGATGGCTAGTGTTTATGTTTGTGGTCTTGGAGAATAGTAATCATACGTCACTTTGAGATAGGACTGACAATGTGCTAGACCATTCCTCAGCATGATTTTTTTACTTGGTACTCTCAACATATAGATATAGATAGACACTATATCTGTTTCCATGAGAAAACTCAATCCTTGAGTAATCTGTCAAGCTAGGCACTGCTTGTCCATTTCCCCACGAAGATAGTGAAATTTAAAGAAAATAAATGTCTAAATAATATCACACAGCTAATAAGCAGTGAGGAACGTAAGATTCAAAAATCTTTCTTCCATAACAGAAATGTTGAAAACAAAAAAATCAGAAACATGCCGGGTGCTGGTGGTTCACGCCACCAGCTAGCTACTCAGGAGGCTGAGATCTGAGAATCATGGTTCAAAGCCAGACCTGGCAGAAAAGACCACGAGACTCTTATCTCCAATAAACCACTCAGAAAATCAGAAGTGGCACTATGGCTCAAGTGGTAGAGAGCTCGCTTTGAGCTGAAAAGCGGAGGGATAGCACCCAGTCCCAGAATTCAAGCCCCAAGACCAACCAAAAAAAATTAGAAACGTAAGCCACTTCTACATAGAGCCATTACCCAGGAGCAGGGCATCTGCCTTTGAATCCTGCTACTAATTCATTGACCACTGGGGTCAAACAAGTTTTTCAGCAAAGTACACATATGAGTTGAAAAAATTTTAAACAGATCGAAAGTACAATTTAAAAATAACAAAGGAGTCAGAAATCAAAGTTTTGTCTGATTTATTATAGTGCCATAGTTCTAATCCATGCGATATATACACACCACTAAAACACATTAACATCAATTTAAATCCGACTCTAGATATAATGCATAGCAATTTTTCCTGCCTCATTGTTTGCCATGATTAACAACACAGGAAAAAATAATTGCCTAGCAATGTGATTCTGCTTCAATAAATTGTGTGTTTTGCAAATATAAACTAATTACCATGATTTGGAAGAATATCTAATAATGTGAGAAGACATAATCCTTTAGTAACTGAATATGTAATGTTATGAAAAATTGATATTCAGGAGCTTATGTCTGTTAACAAATGGTGAAATACTTTCCTACTTGCAGGAATGAACAGATGGAGGCTAAGTGGCTTCTGGAATTTAACCAAAATTGAAGAGTTTATCTCTGGGTGCTTGGCTACATATGACATTGTGCATGTATGTATAATGTAATTAAATAAGTGCATATCCTATATAATATATAGATCCCAAATTTTATAAATATTATACAGAAATGTCTGTAAATATAAAACCTAGATATTTTATTCTACAAGAATAAAAATAAAAGCTCTTTTGGAAATAGATTCTTGTTTTACAAAAACTACAGAAACTAGCCAGGCACCAGTGGCTCAGGCCTGTAATGTTATCTACTCAGGAGGCTGAGATCTGAGAATCACAGTTCAAAACCAGCCCAGGCAGGAAAGTCCGTGTAACTCTTATCTCCAATTAAACACTAGAAAACTTGGAAGTGGTACTTTGGCTCAAGTGGTAAAGCGCTCAACTTGAGATGAAGAGCTTAGAAACAGTGCCCAGACCCAGAGTTCAAGCCCACCACTGACAAAAAAAAAAAAAAAACCTACATAAACCTAAGGTTCTAAAAATCTCAGTAATGAGTTAAAGTCACATAAGAACATGAACAAGAAAGTTAGGATTGTAACCTTAGGAGCCTAAATCAGGACTAGGATTTTGTGCAGATTTGTGCCTATAATTCTAGCTACTCAGAAGGCTGAGATTTGATGATCGTGGTTCAAAGCTAGCAGGCAGAAAAACGTCCCCAAGACTCTTATTTCCAACTAATCAGCAAAAAAGCCAGATGTGAAGGTCTGGCCAGAAGTGGTAGAGTGCCAGTCTTGAGTGAAAAACAAAAACACTTGGGAGCTCATGAGTCCCTGAGTTCAAACTCCAGTACATAAAAAAAAAAATCCCTAGCCAAGCCTTTACCCATAAATTCAGAATGCTGTACTCCTTCATTGTCTGGAATATTAAAAACTGGTTGAGTTTATGTAAACAGCATCAGACTCTACCTTTCGTTAAGGCTCTTTCCCTTACTTGTATATATTAGAAAAACAACTTCCATTCAGATGAAACAGAGATGTTAAAAGCTTTGCTTCCTGTCAGAGTAACATAAATGTAAACAATGTGAAAGAACCCGTCAGTCGGTTTCATCGAAACAAAAAAAAAAATTAAGAATTCAGCCTTGTTTTACTTTTCGCCAGAAGATAGACTCATAATTAAACTTTTCACCTTTCCAAATTACTAAGTCTGTAGCCTGCACAGTGGGTGGTTTTCTTCCAGACATTCTGACTTGGAACAATGTATAAAGCAGCAGTCCTTGAATGGAAGTTATAGCTAAATTTAACCAGGCATATTTTAATAAGATTAGCATATCTTTGTCTTTCAACACTAAGTACCTTACAATTAACTGAATGTAGAGAGCATATTGTTTCATCAGAAAGTGAGATTTGAAGTCCTCATTTCCATATTTATTGATGTTGTATGTGGAAGGAAGCCTGAATTTAAAACCACTATGTCCACCCTAGAGAGAATTCAAGTACAAAAGGGAGTTCACCTTTTGAGGGTAGTCACACAGAGGATCCCAAATATCACCTCCGCCACACTGACCTCCACATCCATCATGACCATCACACAGACATGGCTTTTGTATCGGTAGGGAAAGAATTAACTAGGAATTAACACCTCCATGCTACAACAGTGGGTACTTCACCCACCTAGTCAGCAAGAAATTCAGAATTGCTATCACAAAGGCTGGTCCTTCGAGAAAGTTCTATTAAATAAAATACGACATTTTCAAAGCCTACTACTGTCTTCCTATGAGCATCAGGTGACCAGATGGATACTTTCAAGGGAAACACAAGTCAACATATCTTATTTTCAATTAATTCAGAATTAGCCAAAGGTCTTTAGAAGCATTTCTATAATGATGTTGCCACAGGAACAGTTTTGAATATAATTGATAATAAGAATCAGTCACAAGGGGCAGGAAAGATGGTCCTTTTTCATCGTCAACTTTTCCATCTTGGAAAGCCTGTCTGAAAGAAGTCATCCAGGGAAGATCAGGTACTCCAGGCATTACCTACTGAGAACTACATGGAAGAAGAGAGAATTAATTTGGCAAATTGTTCAATTCCTCACCAGAAGCTGTGAACACAGCAGTTGGTCACTGAGGAATAAGCTGTATTTACTGAAGGTAATGAGGGAAAGATGAAGCTCTTCCTAAGTATGGAGACCATCTCTACATGGTATCACCACCCAGAGGATGTATAGAAATCCTCCTCTTCTCCTTTGCCCCTCCCCTGAAGCTAATTAGCAGCCGTGCTGCACATAAATAAACCCAGGAGGAGGTAAATAGAAGTGAGGAGAATTAGAGAGAGCTGCAAATTATCACATAGAAATAAATAGCTGTATGTCACTAATACAGTATATAAGATAATGAAAGGAGTTCAGAGAAGTCGCAATCAGTATGTCCTACATGTCTTAACATCACATTATTAGTGGAATAACCTAGTCTTCTAACTCTGAAGCCAGTATCTACCAAAATCAAGCAAAGTGATCATTTGTACTCTTTTGAAATTTATTTTATTTTATTTTTATTTATTTTATTTATTTTACTTATTCTTTATTTTATTTTCTTTAAGTAGTGTACAAAGATGTTCCTATTCTACAAAATAGTATATGAGTACAAAGTGTCTGAAAATATTGTCACCCATCTCTCCTAACCCATCCTAATTTGTACTCTTTTAAAAGTAAATACACCTTCAGAAAGTAACATCACTATTAGTTGAAACTTTTAATGATAGAGTGGACTTAAACAGTAAACTGTGTTCACTTTTTGAACTAAAGAATATGCCTATCGAGTAAATCTCATTCGCTTTTAGAAAAATTAAGTGAACTCAGAGCTAAATATTTATAGAAGCCTCACTAAAACATCCAAATATTTAATAATGAGTGAACTTACCAATAAAATAAAGTGTTATGTATATATTGATATGCCACTGACTCGTGGGAAACATTTTAACAAATTCTACTTTCTTGATTTCTCTTGTCTGACATATTCTTGTCAAACCCAGTGCCTTGCTTTCTAGCTGTTGCCACTTATAATTGATCATTGATCAATTGATCATCTTATAATTGATTTGTAAATGGTTTGATAGTTTTCTTGCATCGTCCCTTAATCTGAAGAAAAGCTTAAATGTTAACAGAAAAATATTTTGCATCTGTTTCAGTTGCCATATGATTTCACTTAATTAGTAGGACAGTTGCTCTAAAAACTATAACCTAAATAAGAACACACATACATGCACACACACACACACCTAAATACAAATCCCCCATGACCATATTTAATGAAATTCTAGGGAATGACAAGAAATCTTATAAATGTACCCATATCAAGTTACCACCATTAATGCTATAATATCAAATTAAAATCTAAGAGGCTAACATTTCCTGAGAGAGAGAGAATTCCTCTAAATAAGTCTAAATGATGATATAAGCCATTGTATAAAAGATAATGCCAGGGTTGGGAAGTTGACTCAGTAGTCGTGCTTGCCTTGTATGCATGAGACCCTGGGTTCGATTCCTCAGTACCACGTAAGCAGAAAAAGCAGGAAGTGGCACTGTGGCTCAAGTGGTAGAGCGCTAGCCAAGAGCTGAGGGACAGCATTCTGGCCCAGAGTTCTGGCCCCACAACTGACCAAAAACAAACAAACAAACAAAAAAGATAATGCCAGTCAGGTGCTGGTGACTCATGCCACTAATTGTAGCTATTCAGGAGCTGAGATCTGAGAGGATCATAGTTCAAAGCCAGCCTGGGCAGGAAAATCTGTGAGACTGTTATCTCCAATTAACCACCAGAAAACTAGAAGTGGACCTATGGCTCAAAGTGGTAGAGCTAGAGCTAGCTAGCCTTGAGATAACAAAGCTCATGGACAGCACCCAGGCCCTGAGTTCAAGCCCCACAACCAACAATAATAATAACAGTAATAATAATGATGCCTACCTCTTTATCCTTGTAGATTTATCTTCCTTAGAGACCAAATGAATAATGTGTGAGTGTGTGTGCACACGTGTGTGTATTCATTAAACAATAACTCTGTACATGTATAGGTACTGTAAAAAGCTGAGGCTGGGTACTGGTGGTTCATGCCTGAAATACTAACTACTAAGGAGGCTGAGATCTGAGAATCTCAATTCAAGAAGCCCAGCAGATAAATCTAAGGGTCTTATCGCCAATTAACTAGTAAAATGTAGGAAGTGGAGCTGTGGTACAAGTGGGAGAATACCAGCTTTGAGCGAAAAAGCTAAGAAAGAGCATGAAGCCTCCTTGAGTTCAAGCCCCACCAAAACAATAAATAATAATAATAAAGCAGAGTAGGAAAGGATACAAATATTTAAAATCCTGCACATTGACACATGAACAGAAGATCTTCATGTTTTAAACTTTCAAATAGTTTTAAATGTGTTCAAGTATATTTAGCAAACTGAAACTTTAAGTAAGCACATTATTTTGTACTTATTCAATATAACCAAATAAGAAAAAATTATCACTAATATTCAGTGGTTCTTTAACTAGACAGTTAAATGAGTTTGGGAGCTGGGAAGGTGGCTCAGTGGTAGAGTGCTTGCCTTGCATGCCTGAGGCCCTGGGTTCAATTCCTCAGCACCACATAAGCAGAAAAAGCCGGAAGTGGCGCTGTGGCTCAAGTGGTAGAGCGCTAGCCTTGAGCTGAAGAGCTG
>NW_012267225.1:9719164-9741663 GCF_000151885.1 Dipodomys ordii
GCCCTGGGTTCAATTCCTCAGCACCACATAAGCAGAAAAAGCCGGAAGTGGCGCTGTGGCTCAAGTGGTAGAGCGCTAGCCTTGAGCTGAAGAGCTGGGGAACAGTGTCCAGGCCCAGAGTTCAGGCCCCACAACCAACCAAAAATAAATAAATAAAATGTTATGAGTTTTTAGTTCATTGATAAAATGAAGCATTCCTTGCCTCCATTCTGAATGTTCTGGAGGCATACCAAGAAGTAATTTGTGTGTGTGTGTGTGTCTGCACGCGCGCGCGCACGCGCATGCGTGCCCACACCAGTACTAGGACTGGAACTCAGGGCCTGAGCCTGTCCTTGGAACTCAGGGCCCGAGCCTGCCCTGGTGCTCTACTAGGAGCCACACAGTTCTACTTTCAGCTTTTGGGTGGTTAATTAGAGATCAGAATCTGTCTGACTCTTCTGCCTGGGCGCTCAGCTAGCTTTGACATTTTTTCTGGCAGCTCGTTTCTCACAGAACCAAAGAAAATGTTGCTACAGATAGGGAATAACTAAATGATCCTACAAACTGGGCTAACTTTGCATACTACACTATGGCTATAGCAGAAATTTTTATTGCTATTTACCTTAATTATTAACACGTTTTTGCAAAATTATGCTTAAAATATTTAATCCTATGAAAAATCATATGTGAACCTACATGTAGTGTTGAGTTAGCTCTGTTAGGAAGCTTTGGCATTTTCTGTGTGCTCTATCTTGTTAAATATCTTTGTTATAATAAGGAAAGCAGACAAGAGAATAGGTTTTTGAATTGAGCTAATTGTAAATGACAATTTTAATATTTATGCAACCATCAAATGATTTTCATGCATAGCAGCCCTGGTAAGCTATTTATAATCTTCTGTAGTAATTCTCAATGAAAGTTTGAAACTGAAAGTTTACCTTTACTTCATCGCTTATACATTGCACATCTAAAAAAAATGTCTATTATCTGAAGACACTTAAGTTAGTATAAATGTTTATGGCTTAGAATAATTCCTAGGTAGTACAAATTGCATGTTTTATTTAAAATAAATGTAAATTTTGCTTTCTAGTTACCAAACAAATTTGATAATATGGTGTTCATCATAGATACAAAGTTGACAGAATGAACAGAAAAATTAGGTTTTATTACTACATTAAATGGTTTTCTAGTAAATGTCTTGAAATAAAAAAGGTTTATGAGTATTTATTGTACATACAAAGTCATAAGCCAAGTTGAGTAGTGGAAATATCCATAGACAATATGTTTCTGATGCAGAAATTCTGTTTCTTATATACCTTAAAAATCTCCCCCTTTTATTCCATCAAACTTCTTTCTAATCTTCTAAAGAAAATATGAAGTCATGTGGGAAATTGAAAGGGTAGGAATAAGCAGAAGGAATGATTCATTTATTTTGTACCCACACACCTTAAATTCTAATTCTAGTCATAATTTCTCATGCCCTTGATCAGGTAAACCAAAAAAATGTTTAACTTCAGCTGTATGGTTCTTGACAAGGCCAAAATCCTTTGTTGGAACTAATAGGAGTACAAAGCAATTGAAATGAGATTAAATTTCACAACAGCTCCTCAAAGTTTCATAAAACTCCCCCTGCATTTTTCCACTATTAAAAAACTACAATTTTCAAATTGGAGGTTTGAAGAATTAAGATTATTAAATACCTTTGGTACCTAAGATGTCAATAGTATTCTGAATTCTGCAAAAGTAAAAGGCATGTCTAATAATTTAAAAATATAGAAAATTTGAATTTTTGTTTTGGTAATGATAACTAGGACCATTACAAATTTGTAATTTTTCTTTTGTTATTAATTATATTTTATTTTTATTGAAAAGGTGATGAGCAAGGTACATAAGTAAGGTAATGAGTACATTTGTTTTTAACCATTATTACCCCATTCCCTCATTATCTCCCATTTGCCCCTCCCTATTCCCTTCCCCTGCAAATTGTAATGTTCATATCCAACATGTGAGTATCAAGTGAGTATCCATGTTGCTTTGGTTCATCCTTTTTCCTGCTGTTTTAATATCAGAAAAATTTAAAGATAAAGAATGAAAGCCAGATGGCTCATGCCTATAATCCTAGCTACTCAGAAGGCTGAGATTTGTGTATCATGATTCCAGGCCAGCCCAGGCAGGAAAATCCATTAGAGTCTTTTCTCCAATAAACAAAAAAATATAAAACCTGGAAGTAGAGTTGTGGCTCAAGTGGTAGAGTGCAACCCTTAAGCAAAAGAAGCTCAGTGACAGCACCCAGACCTTGAGTACAAACCCCAGGACTAGCAAAAGAAAAAAAAAAAAAGGACTACCAAAAGGGAAAAAAAAAAAAAAGAATGGATGACAACAAATTAATCTGTATTTGTGTCAACCTCAAAATTATCACTCAGTAGAGTTTGGATGTTTCACAAAAGAATAATTAGCATCTAACCAGACTATGTTGGAATTATTTAGGAAAAGGGTTCAGTAACACTTTGTATGGTATTTGAAGACAAGACCATGAAACTAGAAAGGCAGAATTATGCTGGTTGGCCCTTAGGGTATTATGAATGCTTAGGCTAATATGAATGCTTAGGCTAAATGCTCTATTTTCTTTTTTTTTTTTGGCTTGAGTGATTGTGTTAGTCTTGTTTTATTTTTTGGAGGGGGGTTGTTGTTGTTGTTTCTTGAGACTCTCTGTGTAGTCCAGATTAGACTCAAACCCTCCATCCTCCTTCCAAGTGCTAGGATTTACAGATATGTACTACAATTGCTTTATTTTCTTAATTCCAGAAGTCTATCTCTGTGTGTTGGGTAGTGTGACATATGCATAGCTCAGTAATTGGCTTTTCTAGTTTAATAAAATAATTTTTAGAGTTATACACATAAATCATTCACAGTCTTTAATTTTTCTAAGGTATTCAATATAATAGCACAGATATTTTAGTATTGCTCCTACTCTCCAACTAATTCACATTAGCTTCCAATTATCTTTTTGTCAGGAAGGCAGTACTTGGGCTTGAACTTATGGCCTTTTACTTTTGCTTGGCTTTTTGCACAAGGCTGGTGTTCTACTACTTGAACAACACCTCCATTTCCAGCTTATTGATAATTAATTGGAGGTAAGAGTCTCACAAACTTACCTTCCTGGGTTGTCTTCAAGTCATGATCCCCAGAGCTCAGCCTCCTGAGTAGCTAGGATTACAGGTATAAACCACCAGTGCCTGACTCCAGTTATCTTCTATTATAAAAAAGACACTGACAGAAACCTCCTATATATTTCTAATAGGCAATATGTTACATGTGCAAATGACACATTCACATAGATTAAGAAAGTAACTTATTTTATAGTATGGTAGATGACAGTGATGGCCAAGCCCCTACATGCACACTTTTGGCAATGTGATTTTCCTGTCTTCCCATTAAGAAAGTCAGGCTTCTCAGACCACTTGTGCACTGCTTTCCCATTCATGCTCAGGAAAGGCAACTATTTGAAACCTGGGCAGGATGAGGGCCAATGTGCAACACAGGCAAGATGCTCCAGTTCAGAAACTACACACACACACACACACACACACACACACACACACACACACACCCTGCCAAACATTGAGTGGAAGGCACCTGGCCTCAGCTGAGCTGAACCACCCAACCAGCTCACAGAAGTGTTAAGAAGTGAGTTTTTCTTGTCTTTTTGTTTTCTGTGGGTCGTGGGGCTTGAACTCAGGGCTTTACATTCTGGCTCCACTTTTTTGCTGACAGCTACTTATCTACCAAGTGAGCCATGCCTCCAGCTAGGGTCTTGCCTCTCAGTAGGATGTGCACTTGAACCACAAGCCCCCTACTTCTGTGCTTCTTATCCTTGGGGTCATAGATGCACACCACCACATTCAGCTTCGCCTTGTGGAGACAAAGTCTCATAAACTTTTTTCCTGCCCAGGATAGCTTGGTGCCATGATCTTCCCTATCTCATACCCTAGCTTGGGATGTCAGGTATGCACCACTGTGCCCAGTTATGAGTTGAGGAACTTTCATGCCTGGGTTGCACTCAAACTTCAATCCTCCCATTTTTAGCCTTCCAAATAGCTAGGATTACAGGTGTGAGCCACCAGTGCCTGCTTGAAGTATATTCTGATTTCTCAGCACATATCTGTAAAGGGCTAACAAAACTTCAAAGGAGACCTCTGCGTATGGTCCATTTTACTCACACTAGGCCTGGAATCTCATGCCTGAGGTCCACTATGGGTTTCAATGCCACACAATAGAACTTTAGCTTAAAAATCATGTTTTACTGATATCCAAGGATTTATGGAAACAAAAGTTGGAAAAAAAAACCTCTACTAGAAATTCACTTTTTAATATAGTCTTAACTAGTTTAAATATTAATATAGTCTTAACTATTTAAAATATTTATAAAACACATTGTGGAAAGAAAACTACAGTGTTCTCAGAAGTGTCCATGGAGAGGCAGAATAGACCAATGCAAACGCATTCCTAGAATCTATTAAACACCTAAAAATGCAAAATAAAATTTTAATGTGGCTCTGAACTCAGAAGAGAAATTTCTAACAGGCAGCAATAAAGGAGGAGCCGAGCGCGGAGGGGAAGCAGGCACGGAGGCAAACAGGCAGGCCCACTCACACGTCAAGGCCTCACAGTCTGGGCATGAGAACGTCCCCACTACCAACCTAAAAGAGGACAAAAATCCCTTTTTCTTTTTCTTTATTTTTGTGCCAGTACTGGAGCTTGAGCGCAGGGCCTCCCCCTCTCCCTTGGCTTTCTCTCTCAAGGCTGGCACTCTACCATATGAGCCAAATTTCTACTTTCCACCTTTTTTCTGATTAATTGAAGCTAAAAGTCACTCATATTTGTCTCTCTCCCCAAGCTGACTTCAAACAGAAATCCTCAAATCTCAGCCTCCTGAGTGGCTAGGATTACAGACATTAGCCAGCAGTCCCCAGCTATGAGTTTACTTCTTAAACTGAAGATATGGGCAAGTTTAGAATTCAATTTATACTATACACCTGTTATCAGAAAGCTGGAAAAAAAGAATTTCTCCCTTCTACCTGCCAGACGGGAAGACCATATCAATTTAAGCTAAAACCAAGAGATAAACAGTCATTTTCAAGCTCAAGGATATATCTCAGGAATAAGAAAACTTGAATCCAGAAGGAAAGAAATGAGAATATAAAAAATAAAGTTAAAAAGGACATTGACAGAGGTATGAATAAATCTGAACAAGTATTGGTCATTTAAATAATCATAATGATAATGATCAACCAAAATTATTAAGAACAAGTTGTAACTATAATATTAGGAAGCAAAAACATAAGATGGGGAAGGAGCAGAGTCAAAGACACCAATCTGGTGAATTACTAGAGGCAAAGAGAAATACTGACTAGAAGTGGAGGTGTGCTTCAAGTGCTACAGTACCAGCTTTGAGCAAAAAAAGTTAAGTGAGAATGTAAGGCCCTGAGTTTAAGCCCCTGTACTGGCACAAAATAAAAAGGAAGGAAGGGAGGAAGGAACGAACGAAGGAAAGAAGGAAGGAAAGAAGGAAGAAAGGAAGGAAAGGGAGGATAATGTAGAGTTGAATAAGTTAAATATGAATGTTAAAAACCAGAGCTAAGCCAGGAGCCAGTAACTCAGGCTTGTAATCCTAGCTACTCAGGAGGCTGAGCTGAAGATTGTAGTCCAAAGCCAGCCCAGGCAAGAGTGTCCATAAAACCCTGAACTCCAATTCACAACCAAAAAGCCAGAAGTGGAGCTGTGGATTAAGTGGTAGAGTACTTGCCTTGAGCAAAAATTCTGAGCGACAGCACCCAGCCTCTGAATTCAGGCCCCAGTACTGGCACCAAACTAAACAGAAACAAAAACAAAAAAAAAATAAAAACTATTGAAAAATAACAAAAATAAAGTGTGTAATATCTGGTTCAATAAAGAACACTGACCAATTAGTAAAAGACAAGAAAGAAAGGGTAAATATTTGGAAAGGGGTAATATATCAAAGAAAAAGCAGAATAAAGCATAAAATAACTTATATTTTATGTGAAATAAAAGCATAGACACATTTCATCTACTTTAAAGTGCATATTTGTTCATGCTTTAACATCTGGGAAATCAAAATACACATTTCAATGACTGATATATTAAAATATACCTATGATGGTATGGCTGTTGATAAACACTCAGACTTATGAGTGACAGCACCACAGGGGGAAAAACACCTGAAAACAATATTAGAGCAGTATTTTAACTCTCCAGAACCAAGCTGTGAAGGAGGTGAGAAAGCAAAACAAGTTTAACAACATTGTCCATGCTGGATTCAAAAAGAGGTTTGTTCCAAACTATTTCTAAGCCCTCTTAGATGCAAATTCTAATGGCCTTTCATTTCTCCTGAGAAATGCTTCAACAAAGTGTTCTTGCTGAGATGAGGAGTGATGGAGAATGTACAAGTACAACCATAGATGATCCTGAGACAAAAATGAATTTTGAACAAGTTGATGCTGAATGACACAATTTTTTGTATATGCCAGTCCTGGGCTTGAACTCAGGGCCTGGGCACTGTCCCTGAACTTTGCTTAAGGTAAGTGCTCTACCGCTTGAGCCACAGCTCCATTCCTTGCTTTTTTATCCTCCCCCACCACCATCAGTTAACTGGAGAAACAAGTCTCACAAATTTTCCTATCCAAGCTAACTTTGAACCACTATCCTTAGATCTCAGCCTCCTGAGTAGCTAGGATTACAGATATGAGCCACCAATGCCCATCTGAAACAATATTTGGATCTCATTTTTGTGAATGCCTCACATCAACATATGATTTTTTTAATATTTTAATTGATTATAAAAGGTTGGTTTTAATATACAGGATAAGCATTTTAATTTCAAAAATATATACTATTTAATTGTATTTTTCTTTGTTATAACCTAAATCAATGGCTCATCTTACAGTTAATGGTACCTTAGACTTGATGAGATGCAGTATAAAGTAATCAAAATGAATGTATAGAAGAATATCCAAATACATTTACAGGTCACATGTTAAAAGATCTAGCTGTATGTTAGGAATCAAAGACTCCTTCTACTTTTCTTTTACATGATGCTTGGATGAAAGCCAGATCCTTGTGCATGCTAGGCAAGTGCTCTATCATGGAGCTATTTTCCCAGTCCTAGAGATTCACTTTAAACCCAACAATACAGAAAAACTGGGAGTCAAACAACATGGACAGGGAGATATCAGAAATAATAACAACCACAGCACATGCTATACATCAGTGACTGAACAAGTACAATCCTAACTACTCAGGAGGCTGAGATCTAAGAATCTCAATTTCAATCCAGACCTGGCAGGAAAGTCCATGAGTCTCTTATCTCCAAGTAACCACCAAAAATGCTGAAAGTGGATTTATGGCTCAAGGAGTAGAGCACCAGCTTGGAATGATAAAGCTAAAGGGCGGAACTCAGGTCTTAAATTCAAACCCCAGTACTAGCACAATAAATAAATAATAAATAATAAATTAATAACAGCAAAACCTCTTTAACAACATAATTGACTTTAAGAAGAAGGAATTGTTAAAGAGAGTTAAAGCCTAAAGAAATTTCATAACAAAATTTTATCCTTCTTATAAAAGAAACAATTCACCAAGAAGACACAACAATTTTGAACCTTTAGGGATCTACCAATACAACTTCAAAACAAACAACATTTTAAAAAATGGACTTACTGGAAAGAACCTAGAAACCCACAATTTTAGTGAGGGATTTTGGTTTACATTTCTTAATAATTGATTCAATTATATATCAACTTAGAGAAATCACATTCTTTTCAACTACATTCAGAATATCACAAAGATTTTAAATGGCCTAAGCCATAAAACAAGACAAAAATAACTTCATCCATTGAACTTGTTCTCTAATCAAAATGCAATAAAAATACAAACTTAAGAACACTCCTTAATGGTTAAAAAAAGAAGCAATAGTAAAAATTACAATGATTCAACAAAATCAAAACTAAATTCCATAGAGAGAATAATAAAATGGGTGGACTCCTAGGGAGATAATTAGAAGGAAATATTCAAATGGGAATAAGCTGGGAATCATAGGAAACAAACCCAGGAATACAACAGGTTTTGCACAGACCTTGTGGCAAAGTGGTCTAGCCAATCTTGGGGGAAATGAAAGGGAAGAGCCAAGTAACATTGCAGAGGAAGGCCTGCATTGTCCTCACCTGCCAGAAACTACGACTTACAGAACCTTTGCAGTTATTGTTCCATGAACATCAGGAGTACAAAAATAGGAAGAGATAAATGTAACCAATGCAAATCTAGAAACAAGCCTACGTACAATAAGCTGTAAGCACATACTAGAGGTGACATTACAAATGAAAGGAATGGACTATCTGATAACCATACAATCTTAACTGACAATACACACACAGAAAAACAAAGTTAGAAATTTATTATTTATTACTATTTATTATGTATTAGCTTTTAGCTAACAAAAAATAAAGCCTCAGAACTTTTAGAAAAATATATCAAAATAACTTCATAACATGTTAGCAAAGATTTTTTTTTCTTTTTTTGTTTTTGGTTTTTTTGGGGGGGTCCGGTCATGGGGCCTGAACTCTGGGCCTGGGCGCTGTCCCTCAGCTCTTCAGCTCAAGGCTAGCGCTCTACCACTTGAGCCACAGCACAACTTCCGGCTTTTTTCTTTTTGCTTATGTGGTGCTGAGGAATCGAACCCAGGGCCTCAGGCATGCAAGGCAAGCACTATACCACTGAGCCACCTTCCCAGCCCAAAGAATTTTTTTTTCTCTTTTATAGCCCTTTTTTTTAAATTTAATTTAATTTTATTTGTGAACATACTGTACAGAGGAGTTACAATTACATGGGCAGGATAATGCGTACATTTCTTACCAAGCATTGCAGCCTCCTCCTTTGTTTACCCTTCACATCCCTTCCCAGCCTCCCCCCTCCCCCCCAATCCTAATCCTTCTCCTTCCCCCCCCTCCCCCCCACCTCCCCCACCCCCGCACCGACGTTGTAAAGCTCGTTTTGGACATGACAACTTGCACTTCTCATTGTTGCAACAGGTCCACCTGTATCCTTAAACAACTGGTTTTTCCCCATCTCCTCCACAAGTTATACTGACATCAAATATAGTGAAAGCAGGGGTTATACTGTGGGGGAGGGACCTACAAAGCAACAAAGAGATAATCTTATAAATGCGTTAGAAACACATGCATGAAAGAAAAAAACATTAAAATACACATCTAACGGTTCATTTTCCTGACATCAGATTATCTGACCCCCAAAGAATTTTTTTAATTTAATTTTATTGTCAAGATGATATACAGCGGGGTTACATTTCTATACACAAGGTAGTGAACCAATTGGGTGAACCAATGCATCAGTGACATTCACAAGATAGTATGTTGAAAATGAAAAACAAAGGAGGGGGTAACAATGTTCGACAAGAAATTCTTAAATAAGACAAAATATTAAAGCTGGGCACCGGTGGCTCATGCCTAACTATTCAGGAGGCTGAGATCTGAGGATCACGGTTCAAAGCCAGCCTGAGCAGGAAAGTCTTTGAGACTCCAATAAACCACTCAGAAAACCAGAAGTGCTGCTGTAGCTCAAGGGCTGGGGTGCTACCCTTGAGCTGAAGAGCTAAGGGACAGCACCGAGGCCCAGAGTTCAGGACCCACAACTGGACCCCCCCCCAAAAAAAAACAAAACCAAGAGGAGAGAGGAGAAGCAGGTTTTTCTGGATAATTGCTACCCAGTTTTTCCTGCTTTTTTTGCATAGATTCACTAGAACACTGTTCAAATTACATTCTTGTTTATTAAGTCCAATGCATTATATAATCAATCTTCAAATTCATCAGGTATTTCCTAAGTGTTTACTCAGTCCCCATTTCTACCTGTGGACAAATAGAAAAGGATTAACACAAAGCACATATTGTTTGCTACGTTTTTAGTGTTACTATTCCTTTTTTTTTTTTTTGCTGCTTGTGGATCTTAAACTCATGGTGTGCATACTGTCCCTGAGACTTTTTGCTCAAGGCCAGTGCTCTACCATTTAAGCCACAGTTCAGCTTCCAGTTTTTTGGTGGTTAATTGAAGATAAGAATCTCACAGTCTTTCCTGCCCAGACTGGCTTCAAACCATGATTCTTAGATCTCAGCCTTCTGAGAAGCTAGGATTGCAGTTGTGGCCACCAGTGCTAGGCTGATAATTGTTACTTACATTATAGAAAGAAAGAGAGAGCCGGGCACCCGTGGTTGACGTCTGTAATCTTAGCTACTCAGGAGGCTGAGAGATGAGAATCGCAGTTCAAAGCCAGCTCGAGTAGGAAAGGCTGTAAGACTCTTATTTCCAATAAACCACCAGAAAACCGGAAGTGGTGCTGTGGCTCAAGTGGTGGGGTGCTAGCCTTGAACTGAAGAGCTCAGGGACCCAGGCTCAGAGTTCAAGCCCCATGACCAAAAAAAAAAAAAAGACAAACATTAAAGAAAAGATTGATAACATGGAGCAGATTAAAAATGTAAAGACTTTTCTGGCACAAATATATAATAAAAAGACAGTCATAGCACCAGGCACTGGTGAGTCACACCAGTAATTTTAACCACTCAGGAAGCTGAGATCTGAGGATCACAGTTTGGTGCTAGCCTGGTTAAGAAAGTTTGTGAGATTCTTATCTCCAATTAACAACCAGAAAACTAGAAATGGAACTGTGGCTCGAAGTGGTTGTGTGCTAGCCTTGAGCAAAAAAGCTGAGGGACAGTGCCAGGCTCTGAGTTTATGACCCCGAACTGGCACCAAAAGAAAAGGAAAAGATAGCCATAGACATAGAGAAGACATTTCCTAAGCTAAAGGCATTGAAATTCCACAAATTAGATGCAAAAATAAAAGAGAAAAAAAGGACTATGTGTGAAAATGGGTCAAAAATCATAGAAAATGTGGTTACTATCATCAGTAATAGAAATTCAGATTAAAACCATGAGCTCCCTTCTCAAACTCTTTATGCTTTAATCTCCTAAGTATCAGTGAGGCTATATAAAATTGGAAATATCTGCCATTATTATTATTATTATTATTACTATTATGTCTAGGACTTACAAACTTCATTTACCACTTCAGAGCAACTTAGCAATTCTTGGTGAATTTGAAAGTAAGCACCTTCTACTTTTCAGCCATTCTAGTTCTAGACTTCTATGTTAAAGAACCTTCTGCACAGTGGGACAGTGCAAAGATACTCATTATAGCACTAAGCTTTCTAGTCGCCAATCTGCTAATCAGAAATGGGGAAAGTAATACAAAGTAACTATTCACACAATAGAATACTATGAGCACTTCAGATTTTTAACCACATCAATATTAAACAAACTATTGAGTTGATAAAACTATTTATAAAAAATATATACAGATAATTTTGTAAAATATTTAAAGTTTATTTCGAAATAATATGGTATGGGAACTATAGGTATAGCTCAATGGTCTACCACTTGCCTAGCATATGCAAAGTATTACATTTCAACCTCAGTACTAATATAAAAATATTTATAAATATACATATGGATTTATATATTTCTATTAATATATACATATTTTATATATTTATATACCATATATTTCATAATGTATATGTTGTATATAATATAGTATTTTATATAATATAGGCTATATAATCTAGTATACATTATATTATATATACATTACATACATTATATACTATAATATATAGTATTTAACATATTATATTATATATACTATATACATATGCATATATATGTGTGTATATATGCAATTTATACACACATGCACATTCATGCAAAATGCCAAAACATTGAAGGGTCTAATTCATTTCATCTTTCTATTCATTTATTAGAAATTATGATCTGGAGGCTGCCTAAAGCATTAGAATATCTGCCTAGCAATGCAAAGCACTGAGTTCAAACCTCAGTGCTACAAATAAAAAGATTTATCTGAATGAGATATGTCACAAGACACTTTATATATAGCCTATATATTCATTTTACAATGCTTGTTAATTTTGCAAAAGAATGGGGAGAATAAACAGGAACTTTATTGAGAAACAAGATATAAGATAGCTCTGCCTCTGAGGGAGCAGAGTGTGGACCAGAAGAGCCTAGTGGAGAAGAGCGAGAGGGGCTAGCCAGCGCATACTCCAGGGCTCCCCTTAACTCACAGTCAAAGACACAGGATGAGCTAGTGAGCAGGCTGGAGGAGATGATGGGAGGAGACACTTGCCAATATCCCGTGGACAATGCTAACACGCTGAAACCCTCAACATGGTGAATTACACAGTGAGATCAGTATGTGTGTAAAGCTGGCTTAATAGACTGTTCCTGTCACTTCTGCACATCTAAATGTAAGACACTGGTTAGGAAACACCGGGGTCAACATGGGCCTTTCTGTGAATTCAGGTGTGCAAGTAATGATACAAATGTCATCCAAAACTGATATTTTTACATGCTTGTAGACATCAAATCATTGGATTTTCTAAAACTAATTTCATAATTTGAATGCCTTTAGTGTGTGTGTGTGTGCACGCACACACATACGCACACGCACGCATGAGCCAGTTTGCCTGAGTTTCTTGGGCTCCAAGCTAGCACCCTACCACTTGAGCCACAGCGCCACTTTTGGCCTTTTCCGAGTAGTTTACTAAAGATAAGAATCTCATGGACTTTTCTGCCCCACTGGCTTCCAACCATGATCATCAGATCTCAACCTCCTAAACAGCTTGGATTATAGGTATGAGCCACCAGCACTCAGCAAATTTTATTAATCTTAATAATTTGAACTTAAACATAGGTTACTTGGGGTGGAAAAAAGGGTTGCACTATTTACAAACTCCAGTATATAATACTAGGTAGTAGAAAGCCTTGTCTATAAACCACGCTTTTTATATATATTTTGCATATTAGTGTGAAGCCTAGAGAATAGAGATGAGGAGATGATTAGAAGTGGATATAGATATGTATCAGAATGTTGGTTGCCTACACAACACATCCATCTTCTTCTCCCTTCGTTTTCTTTTTTTTAATAAATTTTAAACTTATTCAGGTATTCATCCTCCTGTACAAGTTCTGGTTCTTCAAGGAACTTGGAGGGGATAACCTAATGTCTTTAGACATAACTTCATTCTTCGTGCTAATGATTGGCTTAGGAAGAGGGATTTTGTCTAATTCTGCCAAAGAAATCTGTCGGGAGAAAATGCCTGGAACACTGCTGCCATCTGGGAAGGCTCAGGTCATCACCATCAACACCCTTGAGTCCTTTATATTTCTGAAACTGGGTATCAGACAATCTGGAAGTACACTCTACTTTTGTATTTCTTGTTATGTAAGATAAGTTCCATCTCATAGGAGCCAGTTTGTGTTGGGTAAACTGTTATTAAGTGCTAAAATGATGTTTATAACAAAAACAAAAAAAGGCCAGTTGCTGGTGGCTCACTCTAGTTATCCTAGCTATTCAGGAGCCTGATATCTGATTATCATGGTTTGAAGGCAGTCCAGGCTAGAAAGTCTATCAGACTTTTATCTCCAATAAACTACAGAAAACTGGAAATGGAGCTATGGCTCACTAGCCTTGAGCAAAAAAGCTCAGGGACAATACCCAGGCCCTGAGGTCAGGCCCCAGAACTGACACAAAGATCACCAGGCAGAGGTGGTGCACATCTATAATCCTTGCTACTCTGGAGGCTGAGGTCTGAGGATTGCAGTTCATAGCCAGCCCAGACAGGAAAGCCATGAGAATCTTATCTCCAATTCACAACAACAACAGCAAAAAAAAAAAAAAAAAAGCCAGAAGAGGAGCTGTGATCAAGTGGTAGAACACTCACTTTGAGCAAAACAAGCCTAAGGATAGTGCCCAGGCTCTGAGTTCAAGCCCAGGACCAGCACACACATAAAACAACAACAACAAAACTAAAGGGCCAAGGCTGGGAAGGTGGCTCAGTGGTAGAGTGCTTGCCTTGCATGCATGAAGCCCCTGGGTTTGATTCGTCAGCACCACATAAGCAGAAAAAAGCCGGAAGTGGCACTGTGGCTCAAATGGTAGAGTGCTAGCCTTGAGTTCAAGAGCTGAGGGACTGCACCCAGACCCAGAGTTCAGGCCCCATGACCAACAAAAAACAAAAACAAAAAAACAAAAACTAAAGTTTGTCCAGGGCCTGGCACATGAAAGGCAGAAAGAGAGGCATGCCGTAATGGTAGTTCCTAATTGTTGTTCTACTCCAGCTGTGGCCATCCTCCCCTCTCCTCAGCCTCCTGTCATTATCAGTGTAACACAGATCAAACCACTTTCCATCTATTCTCAAGCAAAGCATCTATTCCCTATAGCAACTATTAGCACAAAATCCAAACTTAGAAAAACTGTCTAAGTTCAGTTTTATTGTTGAATTTTGGAATAAGCTTCACATGAATCATTCTGAGATTATAAATTATATGTTAGGATTCACTCAAAAAATGGATAATTTCAATAGATTACAACAGAAACCTGGTATTTCACTGTCACAAGGCAACCAAACTCTAAAACAATTCTAATAGATAAAGGATCTTTTCAGATTTTAACAGATGAAACATAAGGATGCTGAGCACCAGTGGCTCACGCCTGTAATCCTAGCTACTCAGGAGGCTGAGATCTGAGGATCACAGTTCAAAGCCAGTCTGAGCAAGAAAGTCTCATGTGACTCTTATTTCCAATTAACCACCAAAAAGCTGGAAGTGAAGATGTGGCTCAAGCTTGACAACAACCACTCAGAAACAACACCCAGGCCCTGAGTGTAAGCCCCAGGACTAGCACACACACACACAAACACACACACACATACACACACAACATAAGGTAAGTCTATCTGTTCTATTTATTTTAAGACTAGGATAATACCAGAAAAATCACAAAGTAGTAAGGCTCTGTCCTGGTAGCTAGACATACGGACAAACAGAAGACTTTTTTTTTAGAAAAAACAAGAACCCAGAAATGTGGTCCCAATAGGAAAAAAAAAAGGATTACCAATCAACAGGATGACAGAGCAATAAGTAACAATACAAATTCTTTCTTGCTAAGTCCAAAGTAGCAAAACATCAAAATGACAACAACAAAGGAAAAGAAGACTCTCCCCATTAGTAGGTGCAGCTTACTGAGTCAGAAACTTTCTGTGAGTGCCAGTACTGGAGCTTGAACTCATTCTCCCTTGTGTTTTTTTTTTCTCTCAAGGCTGGTACTTTACCACTTGAACCACACCTCTATCTCCAGCTTTTTGGTAGTTAATTGGGCATAAGAACCTCTCAGACTTGTCTGCCTGGGCTGGCTTGAACTGTGATCCTCAAATCTCAGCCTTCTAAGTATCTAGGATTACAGGTGTGAGCCACCAGAGACTTTTGAAGAATAGCAGAAACAAATGTTTGAATATTTAAGTTCACTTAGATGGACCTGGTTGACCTTGAATAGGGTTAGAATACTCTCCTGGCAGAAAATCTGGTATTAACAAGCCCAACAATCCCATTCTACTAAAAACCTGTAGGCAAGACTTAGTTAGCAAGGATTCTCCCACGCTAGCATTAACAGAAGAAACGTAACTACCAAGTTCAAAATACGATGTTCAATGGTGGTGTCACAAATGCTTCCCTGAGAACAGGAATGACGTCTAAAAGAGGAATTAGGTACAGAAAGTGAAGTATACTAGAGAGACAAAATGCCAGAGGAAAGATTAAGAACAAATAAATCTTAGTGTTTTCATAGGACATGGTTCTGTAGAAATTGGTTTGTTGGAGATCATTAACTACAAGTAATTGAATTTAACCACAGACTGTAATGCCCAGAATGGTGCCCCTGTGTTCTGTTTTCTCTGCAGGTGATTGGGAGCTATTTATTCCCCAACCCAGGGAGGTTCTGCAAAACCCACAGGTGAGAAAAAACTTTCATCTCTAGAAGTCCTTCATTGTCAGCTAGGCTGTGTGGCTGTTGGGTAAAACATTTCAGCAAGTCTTAGGGAGTTTGTAGTGAGCTGAGAATATGATTAACTCTACAAACCACCCAACTCACTCTATTCCAATCGGCTTGCAGCCTGACCTGGCCTACAGGCCTTCCAGGCAATTGGATTTTTTTTTTTTTTTTTGGTCAGTCGTGGGGCTTGAACTCTGGACCTGGACGCTGTCCCTCAGACTTCAGCTCAAGACTAGCGCTCTACCACTTGAGCCACCATACCACTTCCAGCTTTTTCTGCTTATGTGGTGCTGAGGAATCGAACCCAGGGCCTCATGCATGCAAGGCAAGCACTCTACCACTGAGCCACCTTCCCAGCCCTGGCAATTGGATTTTTTTTTTTTTTTGTCGGTCGTGGGGCTTGAACTCTGGGCCTGGGCGCTGTCCCTCAGCTCTTCAGCTCAAGGCGAGCGCTCTACCACTTGAGCTACAGCACCACTTCCGGTTTTTTGGTGGTTTATTGGAGATAGGAGTCTCACGGTCTTTCCTGCCCGGGCTGGCTTTGAACCGCGATCCTCAGATCTCAGCCTCCTGAGTAGCTAGGATTACAGGCGTGAGCCACCAGCGCCCGGCTGGCAATTGGATTTTAAAGCAAAAAACATATTTTTGTATTGTTTTGGTTTTGCCAGCAGTGGGGCTAGGACTCAGGGCCTGGCTCTCACTTGGATTTCAGAGTCAGAGGCTACCATGCAGTTCCCACCTGGCTGGCTCTGGGAAAGGCCTCACCATGCAGGTGTCTGGCCACTCTGAACCTGCCAAGCTGGAAAGCAGTAACACGGGTGCTCCTGCTAGGTTGTTGAATTCCATCAAGCCTTCAAGTGAACACTGTTCCGGTACATAGGATGGCGAGTGCAGAAGTGTCAGGCGGGAGCTGCCTAAGTGAGCCCTCCCTAAACTCCTGCACTTAAATGGCTTGGGCTGGAGGCATGGTTCAGATGTTAGAGTACAATCCATGAACAAAAAACAACAACAAGATAGAGCATGAGGTACAGAGCTCAATAATAGCACTCTCTTTTACATGTGCACATGCACATACCAACATACACATATAATGGCTGCACTAAGACATTAGTATACTGAAGGTATGGCTCAAGTGGTAGAATGCCAGTTTTGAGCACACAAGCTGAGCAAATTTGAGGCAAAGTTCAAACTCAGAAAAGGGGGAGGTAGGAGGGGGTGGGGGAGCATTGAAAGACACTAGTTTTAGAGCATTGTCAGACAACAATAGCAATCAGAACTTTGTACTAAGTAAATGTTGAATTTATGACCAAAACGTAAAAGAGATATTCCTGCATTAAAAAAAAAAAGATTAAGATAACTTAATGCTAGGGACTGGTAGCTCATGCCTGTAATCCTAGTTACTCAGGAGGCTGAGCTCTGAGAATCTCAGTTTGAAGCCAGTCAGGACAGGAAAGTCAGTGAGACTCATACCTCCAATTAACCAGCAAAAAGCTAAAAGTAGAGCTGTGGCTCAAGTGGCAGAGATCCAGCCTTGAGTGAAAGCATAATGCCCCAAGTTCAAACCCCAATACTAGCATGCACACACAGGCGTGGGCACACACACACACACGCACGCACGCACGCACACACACACACACACACACACACACACACACACACACACAATTAAGATAACTTAATTCCAGTGGTGAGTTTTATGGTTACAGCTACATTTCCTATACTCTATTCATTAAAAATAAACTATTAGACTAGAGGCATGGCTCAAGTGGTAGAGTGCCAGTAGGAAGCAGAAAAAAGCTGAGAGCTCCTGAGGCACTGAGTTCACACACACACACACACACACACACACACACACACACACACACACACACACGAGAAATTAAAAAAAAAAAAAAACCAAAGTCCAGTTGTGATGCATATATAATTCCTCACCTGAAAAATCAAAGTCAAATGACAGAGAACATGGCTCAAGCATTAAAGCACTCGACTCCCTAAATTCAACCCCCTAGTACCATCAACAAGAGAGAGACAAACTATTATCATTGTGAGTCTTAATGCGTCTATAGAGGTCATCCAGAAATCAAGCTGGTGCTACTCAGATCTGGTCTCATCTACCTTTCACAACTTATAGACACACTCAACCTGTCCTTTACCCTTAAGTAAGAGGAGGCAAGGTTCAGAGAAATTGCAGGTAACCTGTGCACACAGGTGACCAGCAGCTGAGCTGGACTCCCCCAGGATTGCCTGAAGCAAAGCCCACTGTCTGCTCCCTGCATTCTGCCTATCTCTGTCACTTTTACTTTGCCTAGACCCAGTAATGCACATCCCACCATCAGGACAGGTTCAAAAGCAATGGGGCCAACTTCCCATAGACTGAAACCTCCCTAAACTGAGTCAAAAATGAATCTTTTGTCCTCTTGAGTGTTTCAGGTATTTGTCACAGTAATGGAAATTTAACTGTATTAATATGCCTGTAGGATATTCTATACTAAGACATCAGTTCACCTATCTCTTCAACTTTCCTATATTATTTACGTCGTGATGAAAACTACTTCCCCTCACTAAAATACAGCAATTTGATATACAAATAAAGTACCATAGGCTGGGAATGTGGCTTAGTGGTACAGTGTTTGCTCTGCATTCATGAAGCCCTAGGTTCGATTCCTCAGTACCACAGAAACAGAAAAAGCCAGAAGTAGCACTGTTGCTCAAGTGGTAGAGTGCTAGCCTTGAACAAAAGAAGCTCAGGGACAGTGCCCAGGCTCCTGAGTTCAAGCCCCAGAACTGGCAAACAAGAAAGAGAGAGAGAGAGAAAGGGAGAAAGCAAAAGAGAGAGAGGGAGAGAGATGGTGAGGGAGAAACAGGGAGGGAGGGAAGGAAGGAAGGAAGGAAGGAAGGAAGGAAGGAAGGAAGGAAGGAAGGAAGGAAGGAGGGAGGGAGGAAGGGAAGGAGGGGGGAGGGAGGGAGAGGGAAGGAAAGAAGGAAGGAAAAAGAAAAAATCATTATTTAGCTCTATATACATATATATACATATACCTACATACTATATATATACTGATTTGCCTTAGCTGACCTAAAATTGCCTATTATATGTTACTCCTTCTATGCTGAAAGATGAATTAACTATTTAATAATAAATGTAAAAAGCTATTATCATATTTTCTCTTTGTTGTTGGTGGTGGTAGTTGTGGGGCTTGAACTCTGGCCCTAGGTGCTGTCCCTCAGCTCTTCAGCTCAAGGCTAGTGCTCTACCACTTGAGCCACAGTGCCATATCCAGTTTTCTAGTGGTTTATTGGAGATAAGAGTCTCACAAACTTTCCTGCCAGGGCTGGCTTTTAACTGTGATCCTCAGATCTCAGTCTCCTGAGTAGCTAGGATTACAGGCGTGAGCCACTGGTGCCTGGCCTTCATATTTTCTCAATTGAAAGTAAATTATTTTTGGCCAGGTGGCAGTGGCTCAGGCCTGTAAACTGTAAACCTAGCTACTTGGGAAGCTGAAATCTGAGGATCATGGTTCGAAGCCAATGCAGACAAGAAAAAATCCTGCAAGGCACTTATCTATCACCACAAAGAAAGAAAGAAAGAAAGAAAGAAAGAAAGAAAGAAAGAAAGAAAGAAAGAAAGAAAGAAAGAAAGAAAGAAAGAAAGGAAGGAAGGAAAAACAAAACAGGAAACCAGAAGTGGAGCTGTAGGTCAAGTGTTAGTCTGAGCACAATAACTCAGGAACAGCCCAAGGTCTGAGCTCAAGCCTAGGATTCACACACACACACACACACACACACACACACACACACTCACACACACACAGAGTAAAATTTTCATGCTTTTATGTGATGTAATAACAAATCTGTAATATCCTCCAAATCGCCTGATTTTTTAAAATTCTTATATTCTGTATGCTTGTTTTTTATCCAAGTTAAATGTACTTAGTCAAAAAACATCCCACTATGTGAAAACTTTTCATTTTGCCACCAAAGGAAAAAAAAAAACCAATGCCAATTAAAAGAGCCAAGCTTAATTTCTCAAATGTCAGTTTTTACCAAATTGGAGTACATTTATGTGGTGTCATTCTAAATTTCACCATCTGACATTTCCATATTGAAGAAAAACAGAAATGTTCTCCCATCTGTATTGCTTTTAGAGACGTAGCTCCGCCCATTTGCCTTCTCTGTTCTGATATCTAGTGCCAGTGCTTAGTGTTAAGTGGTCTTTGCCTTCACCTGGGTGCTCAGATCAGAACTCTTCACTGTGGGAATTTCTTGCTGAGGAAAGGCCCTCAGATCAGCTTGCCCAGAGCAAGATACGAACTAGAGAGATTGGAGACTTTCTACTTTCAACACCCACACAGAGAAATCCCGACCTAGAGGAGGAGGGAAGGAATCCGTGGGTAAACAGCACCACCAACAAAGTACAGACTGCGTCCGCATTGTCTCCGAGTCCGCTTTCTGCTGAATCAGTTAATATTACTGAGGTTTTGGATTTCAAATTCCCATGGAGTTTCGTTTTTCCAAAACAAAAGTGGGAAGTGTTGCTTTTGTGATAGAGGTCCGAACTGAACTGAAATTTAAATTTAAAAAAAAACACCTGTTTTTTGTTTTTTTTTTTGTTAATTATTCACCTGAGGGACATGCCTAAAAATGGCGAGAATCCAGCCGGTCGCCTAGGACCGGGAGGGGAGGCGTTTCTGCCGGTCTGCTAGACGTGTTTTCACTAACGAGGCTGCCAACCCAAGCGGGAGGAAACCGGAGGAGGAAGACGGAGGGTCCGGTCGCTCCAGCAACAACACCGCGGCGGGATCACTTTTTTTTTTTTTTTTTTGCCACCGAGTTGTTTTAAAAGCAGATCCCCGGCTACCGACACCCCGACACCCCCATAAACCCACCTGGACGGGCCTACCACGCGCCTCGGATTCTCATTCTCTACCCTCAGGTCCGGGGCAACTTTTGTTCCCTGTCCTACTTACAAGAAGTAAATAGTACAGAGACAAAAAGAGCGAGGTAAAGGGAAGGGAAGGGGGGGGGGGAATAAAGTGGGGAATGGGGGAGGGAGAGAGGGGGAGGGAGAGAGGGAGGGAGAGAGAGAGAGAGAGAGAGAGAGAGAGCGGTCCCGCCACCCTCCTGGTTCACCCAAACGCTTGTTCCCGAGATTACAGTAATTACAGCCCCAGCATGAGTTCCATACAAGCGCTAAATGAAACAGCACATCAATTAAAAAATAAACACTCCTTCCCCGGAGAAAGACAACCCCCTGGGACGTCCTAACGAGCGTAAATGAACCTGCCCGGCCGCCGCCCCCCCACCCCGCCCCCTCCCTCTGCCCCTCCCCCACCAGCTTTCTTAAGGTGGACGCCGCGGAGCCGGCGGGGGCCGCGCCGGGTGGCTGGGTGCGGAAGGCGGGGACGTGTCTGCCGGGCGCGCCGGGCGCAGCCCCGCCTCCCGGGTGGAAGAAGAGGCGCTGGCAAACCCCTGCGAACTCCGGATGGGGGAACGGACGTCCCCGCGTACGGAGCGCCGCCGGGGAAGGCAGCGGCCGTTTCCAGGGGGTTCCGGGGAGAAGTTTCTCTTCTTCCACAAGAGCTGGATTCCTCCGGTACCCAGAGCACGGGGTCCAGTGACTGTAGGCGTTTCACCTCGCCCAGTTTATCAAAAGCCCCTGAAGGCATCTGTGCCACGGTGACCCCGAGGGGAAGCCCCCGCGAGCGCGGGAGCCGCGCGCCCCCGGGCTCACCGGGACGACGCCCCCTCCAGTCCCGGCGCCCGGAACCCACGGAGCCCCCCCAGCTCCAAGGCGCAAACCCCGCTCCTGCGAGAGCCCCGGGGGACAGCCCCCCCCCCGGGTCCCGCACAGCTCCGGACCCGGGCGGGCCTCCCAGCTCGGCTCTCCCGGCGGCTCCTCGCCGCGCGGGCCCGCGGGGAGGGTCCCAGCGCCGCCGGGCTTCTCCTATCTGGGCAGGGCAGTGGGCCGGGGCTGGACTGATTTAAACCGGCTAGGAGGCGGCGCGCGCGGCCGGGCACGTCCCCGTCCCCACGTGCAGACGCACCGCTCTCCGTGGAGACCGACGGGGCAAAAAAAAAAAAAAAGCTCGGTCTCGACGGTCAATCCCAAGGTTACCAGAACTCCACAACCGCGGAAAAGCGCGCTCTGCCAACCCGAGTCTACGGACTTCCTTAAGGAGGGCTGCGCCCTGGGAGCGCACAGACTCCGCCCCACTGCCCGCTGATTGGAGGAGCGGGAGGGAGGCGGAGACCGAATCTGGGCTGTATAAATATTCATGAGCCGGCCGCGCGTCGCTGGCTGGGCTGGAGCCGGGAAGTTGGGCTCAGGGTGCAGCTCCCGCCGAGGTGGTGGCGGCGGCTGGGCGCGGGGTCGTGCAGCTCCGGTGTCCTCTCCGCCTTTCGGTTTGGATTAGCTCCCGGGTGCCGAGGGAGAAGGGCGACTTGGCCTAAGTACCACGCGGACTTTTACCGGGGGGCAGATCCGTTTGTCCGAGAGGCGAGCGGACGCCTGAGAAAGCAGCAGCGGTCTCGGC
>NW_012267225.1:9742958-9743321 GCF_000151885.1 Dipodomys ordii
CCCTGGCGGCGGCTCGGCTCCCTGCGAGCCGGGGTGCCAGTGCCGCGCGCCCATGGTGAGCGTGTCCAGCGAGCGACACCCGCTCTACAACCGCGTCAAGACGGGTCAGATCGCCAACTGCGCGCTGCCCTGCCACAACCCCTTCTTTAGCCAGGACGAGCGCGCCTTCACCGTCTTCTGGATCGGCCTGTGGTCGGTGCTCTGCTTCGTGTCCACCTTCGCCACGGTCTCCACCTTCCTCATTGACATGGAGCGCTTCAAGTACCCGGAGCGGCCTATCATCTTCCTCTCGGCCTGCTACCTCTTCGTGTCCGTCGGCTACCTGGTGCGCCTGGTAGCCGGCCACGAGAAGGTGGCGTGCAG
>NW_012267225.1:9743666-9744410 GCF_000151885.1 Dipodomys ordii
GCCGTGGAGCAGCACGTGCGCTACGAGACCACGGGGCCGGCGCTGTGCACCGTGGTCTTCCTGCTCGTCTACTTCTTCGGCATGGCCAGCTCCATCTGGTGGGTGATCCTGTCGCTCACCTGGTTTCTGGCGGCGGGCATGAAGTGGGGCAACGAGGCCATCGCCGGCTACTCGCAGTACTTCCACCTGGCAGCGTGGCTCGTGCCCAGCGTCAAGTCCATCGCCGTGCTGGCGCTCAGCTCCGTGGACGGCGACCCGGTGGCGGGGATCTGTTACGTGGGCAACCAGAGCCTCGACAACCTGCGTGGCTTCGTGCTGGCGCCGCTGGTCATCTACCTCTTCATCGGCACCATGTTCCTGCTGGCGGGCTTCGTGTCGCTCTTCCGCATCCGTTCAGTCATCAAGCAGCAGGGCGGCCCCACCAAGACACACAAGCTGGAGAAGCTCATGATCCGCCTGGGCCTCTTCACCGTGCTCTACACGGTGCCCGCCGCCGTCGTGGTCGCCTGCCTCTTCTACGAGCAGCACAACCGCCCGCGCTGGGAGGCCACGCACAACTGCCCGTGCCTGCGGGACCTGCAGCCGGACCAGGCGCGCAGGCCCGACTACGCGGTCTTCATGCTCAAGTACTTCATGTGCCTCGTGGTGGGCATCACCTCGGGCGTGTGGGTCTGGTCGGGCAAGACGCTGGAGTCCTGGCGCGCCCTGTGCACCCGCTGCTGCTGGGCCAGCAAGGGCGCCGCG
>NW_012267225.1:9744460-9844357 GCF_000151885.1 Dipodomys ordii
CGGGGGCTCGCTCTACAGCGACGTCAGCACTGGCCTGACGTGGCGATCTGGCACGGCCAGCTCCGTGTCTTATCCAAAGCAGATGCCATTGTCCCAGGTCTGAGCGGCGGGGGAGCAGGCGCCCGGAAGGGGCGGGGATGGAGGGGGGGGTGAGGAGACCCAGGGAGGAGCAGGGACCCTGGACGAGCCGGGGTTCCCACCCCTGCACCGTGTTGATTGCTATTAGCATGATAATGAACTCTTAATGGTATCCATTAGCTGGGACTTCGACTGGCTAAGAACCAAGTACCTGGCACTGCAGCCTTCCAGTCCCTTTTCCTCCATTGATATCCGAGGAGCTCCTTCCGCGCCTGGCTTTGGCAGAGGAAAGTGGACTCTGCTGCGTCTCCAGAACCTAAGGTTTGGAGCCCAGAACTCGGCTGGTTGCCCTTCGCCGAGCTTTGAAGCCAGATCAGATTTCACCGGAGGAATCTGTCTCTCTCTCTCTCTCCTTCCTCTCTTCTACATAAACTCTTCCTCCTGGCGAATCTAAAGTGGAGGCCTGACTGCGACCTAATGGGATTGCACGGTTTGGGTATTCTTAATGACCAGGCAAATGCCTTAAATAAACAAGAAATGTCTTAATTATACACCCCAAGTAAATACGGGTTTCTTACCTTAGAGGATGTATTTATATAATTATTTGTTAAAGTTGTAAAAAGTGTGTAAGATATGTATATATCCAAAGATATACAACGTGTACATTTTTTTGTAAAAAGTTTAGAGGCTACCCCTGTAAGAACAGATATAAGTATTCTATTTTGTCAATAAAATGACTTTTGATAAATGATTTCAACATTTACCCTCTCCCCCTGCCTCTTCTAAGCCGTTACCTTGGCAACGTTTGCTAAGGAAGATGGGGGGAAATGGACATTTTGTGGTTTGCTACTCTGTACCCTGACCAGGCATGGAGAAAATTACCTGTTAACCTCTACTTCTTAAACTGTTAGCCAAGTAAATATCATTGTTGAACTGAAATCAAAATGGAGTTTTTGCACCTACCCCCATGGTAGGTGTCTCTAATGATAGCGCTGTTTGCACCTTAAGTGTTTGTAAATGGAACTTTGGCCAAGGCAGTTAATTTCACTTAGGCCTTGTTATTTATCGTGTATAATATTTCACTAAAAGTTTGCAAATGCCACCACTCACATCTGGAGTCTGGTTTTGAAAGTACCTGGTTTTCCAAGGAAAGAACACAAACCTGCCAGCAGGTGAAGGTCTCACATTTTAAGCTACAGATTTCTTTTTACAGGGTATGTCACTTAACAATCTGGTAGTGGAGAAGGCACTCCTTAATGAATTAAACTAACTGGTTAACATCTTAATAACCTCCCATGCTTGTGTATACCAAATGTGCTTCTTTTCCTGAAGAAAAAAAAAGCTATTGTTCCTCTGTCAAGACTAAGCTAATTTATTTGAGCAGAAGGCTGTTGAATTAGCCGAAGAATGCTTTGGCAATTGTTGAACTTTTTACCTGTCTGCCCAGTGGCTCGGCACATCATTCCTTTAAGAGGAGCTAAATGAATAGGGTTAATCTGTAGGGAACTTGGTCTTTTGAGTTTGAAAAACTTTGATCTTTTCTCCTCTCCAAATGTGCTGTATAGTCTGAAGTTTCTTTGCCTGCTGCCCGGCTCCTCTTGGTGCAGACCAATTGGCCACCGCAGAGCCTTAAAGTTCTTCCATTAAAGCAATGTGGGACTTTTACTTTAAAAAGGAGAGAGACCGAGGGAGAGGAAGACTTGTTACAGTTAGTGAAGACCAGAGGCACAAGTGCGCTCAGCCTTTTCAACAGCCTTTCCTGGCATTGTTAGCCAGCCTGCAGGCAGCTAGGCATGGGTTGAAGGACTATTTAAAAAAAAAAAAAAAAAAAAGGGTTCTGAAAACCCTACAGGTGGTCTGTACACATAATCCCCCAATTTAAAGCATTTTCCTTTGCCGGACAATTGCATTACAAAACTCCCTTCTTTTGCTGCTCCTAATTGAACCAATGAACTATTATAAACTACAAATTTTTCTTTTAAAAAAAATCCTCAGTGCCTAAAGTTCTATTGACTAAATTCTGGCAAGGTTTGTGAGCTGAACCTTTTTAAAGCCCCAGAAGCAAAAAAATAATAATAATAAATAATAACTTCTGCAGACATTTCTTGTTCAGATTTTTATTCCTTTATGCTTGTTATTTTCTGGCAGATTAGCAATAATTTAAAAGTAATTGGTAAGGTTGTATGTTCATGCTGAAAAGATAGCCCCAGGTTCCTTATTAACCTGTCAATCAAGATAAGAAATGGGCAGCTACCCTGCTAATGACAGGGGCATCAATCATTCTGGGGCAGGAGGGGGACTTGTAAGCATCATTCTTGGATGTTTGTTCTCTTTTTCTAACAGGAATCTTTGGTGGTTAATTTTTTTTTTTTTTTGCTAGTTAATAGGACAAAAGTTCTTTTACTGGTCTTTCTCACGAAAGAGGCTTTTAAAGAAGTTTTAATGGTAGTAACTATTTGCAAATCCTTTCCAGAATTATCATTGGTGTTGGCTGGGTTTTTCTAATTAGATATGTAATAAGAATATTTACTTTGGCTAGCATACCAATTTTATTTTTCAGTTTTAGCATACCAATTTTATATTTCAATTTTATTCTTGACAGGGATTGTAAAATTGTCCCTTTGCATCATTTTTATTAATGAAAGAATTACCATATTGTAATGTAGGTACGAATAACTAGCCTGAGTTTAAACCTATCAGGTGCTTGGTATACTGTGGCATACATAAAGTTTACATTGTTATAAAGCAGAAATCTGAGGGTGATTCTCTACCACACATGAAGGCCAAAGATAAAAGATAGATAAATTCAGTAGTTTGCAGGTTGAATTTCTAATAAGTGGCATTTTCATCACTGACCCATTCCCAGCTCCATGATGGCACTTGGGAATGTTTAACTTTGGGACTATTTACCATGTTAATTCTCCAGTCTAACCTTGCCCAATGCCCTGGTTGATAAGTTTTAGAAATAAGGGAGAAGTAAGTTTGTGTAGTCTAAACAAGATTACAAAGCAAACAACAACCCCTGCTTACATTCCAAGGACAAGTTTTAATCAAAGGCCTGTGCCTATCATCATGAAAGACTGGTGTGGAAATACAATGCCATTCCATGCCCTTTAAACCTAGGACTTGGGTCACAAGCTACCAACAGCCACATGATGTCTACTAATGGAATTAAAAAAAAAAAAGTGACTTCGAAGAAGAAAAAAACATCGGTGTAGGTCCACTTGCATGAGACAAGTAACTGGGTCACTTGGTAGGACATTCCTTTATGTTATACAAGGGTGACCTTAATTACCATGAGAAATGTTTTAAGAACTCTTAAATATTGGGGAGTAAAGGGATGTGGTTCTGTGGCTATAAGATAGATGTAAATAAACCTAACATGGTTATGAAACCAATAGTAAAGCCAAAGCTCACTAAAATCACTCCTGGGAGAAGTGATGAAGCTCACTTTTTTCTTGCTTTATAATAAATGCAATTTTTTTAAGTACCGTAAAAGAGGAGGCAAAGTTTACTTCCACCAAGTTGAAGGCATGAACTGTGTTGTATCCATTTCTTCGCTTGCACAGACTGTGTGACAAGTGTCTGTAATACTTCAAAGTCGGGGTGGGGTGGGAGGGAGAGTGAAGGAAGTCAGATTGCCTTGCTGAAAGAAAATGGCAAAAGAGATTCCGAAACACAGTGCAATTTTAAGTGTCTTGGAAACGTTCTGCTGAGGCTCAAAACAAAACAGAAGGGCTAGGAGCTGCTTCCCATCTTTCATACTCTACTGCCACCTTGTGGTAGCATGAAGTTCTAGAACTTGGCATTCATTCAAGATTACTGTACACCCAGCGCAGGCGCTGTCACTGGCCCACTCCCTACCCAGAGAGCCTGTGGGAATATGTATTTATAATTTGGAAGTCTTTCTCTTAAGCAAAATACCTCAATGCTCTATCCATTTAAATCCCCACAACTATCCGTGTCACATGGTAAGATTAATATCAGTTGAGTTAAATCCTCAATAATGTGGCTATGCTAAAATAATGTTAAACTATGTTAAAAATCAAATATCTTAGGGAAAAATAAAAAACTTAACCTTCTGAGTTACTTTTATTTAAGAGATGGTATGCTTGCTAAAGACCACTTTTTTCATGGCAGAAGGAAAGACTAATAAAGACTTTTTTGAAGTGAGATGTAGTTGGCTTGTTTTAGCTACACTAGTTTATGATTTCCCACATAAGAATCAATCTAGTAGATGTTCCTAAATGCCACCCAAGAGCAAGAACACATTGGGTTGGGTGAACAAATATCATCTGTGATCTAGCCAGGTGTTCAAGGAAACATACCAAGGAATGGAAACTATACTAGAAAACCAGGTTGACCAAAGAGAGAAGCAGCCACTAGACAGCTAGAGCTCGCTAGAAAGAAGAAACTGTGGAAAGACCATGTTTTGGAAGAAGAATGAGCCTAGGCTATAAGCTGCTACCTCACCTAACTCAAATCAGAAGAACTGGCGTGGATGGAAGGGTCGGAGAGGGGTGGAGAGAGGGAGAGAACATATCAAGGAGACACTAGCCAAGGCCTAAGACAAGTCACCTATCGGGGCCATAGACTTGTAAAGATCTAGGGAGCCTCAAGAACCTTGCCAACCCATAGACAAAGAACAGGGGAAGGCTTAGCAGTATTATGGAAATATGTCTGGATCAATCACAAGATGCATTTGAACCAATTCCTGAGTCTCACATGCACACTGAAGTTCAGTCCCTCCCCCTACAGGTTAGGAAACCAAGTCCAGAAGCTGGTGAGCAGACAGGAAACCTGGGCATGGAACCCAGTTGGCCAGCCTGCTTCCCATTTCTACAGGCTGGTTCCAGCAATTCTGTGTCACTTCCACATTACTGCTGCTATGTGTGTTCATACCAGAAACATCCCATGTCTGGGTCCATCCAGTTTACAGACTTCCACTGGATTCCTCATAATTTGATAGTGAGCTACACTATCAAACCCCAGGGCCTGGGAGGCTACCAAGGAGCTGTGAAAGTCCTGAATCAAGCCTCTGACTCGCCCATTTGTTCCTCACACATGCTCTCCCTTCACAATAGTCTAATCGGAGTAACAGGTTCCTAGTTGATAGCTAGGCTCTGGCTTAGTGTGGAGCCGCTGTGGCCTGACTGGAGTAATGGAGGAATCTGGTACTGACTGAGTTCACACTGAAGAGAGGGACCAGATGTGGAAAACATCGGTCCTGGCCAGCAAAGGCCTGGGGCCTTTCAGGGAAAGCCTCAACAGGCCAGCAAGGAAAGTAAACAGCAGAGCCACTACTCAGCAAAGATCAGTAGGAAGCAGGGAGTGAAAGACCTCCACAGCCCACAGAGCAGCACAGATACTTCTGGAATGTGCAAAGGTTCAATGACAGATTGGCTCAGATAACAAACAAGCCCAGACCTGTTTGTCACCCAAAACAATAGTGATACCAGGAAAAGCCAGAAAATGATAGGCAAACAGGAAACCCCTTTAAGGCAGGACACAGGCTAACTAAACAAGCAAATGTAAACGGCTTTCTAAACCTCAAGGTCATAAAGCTGGCAGGGGTCAAAAGAGAAGGTGTTGTTTGTTTGGGGTTTGGGTTTGGGTTTTTGTGCCGGTACTGGGGCTTGAACTCAGGGCCTGGGCCATTGTCTCTTAGCTTTTTTGCTTAAGGCTGGGATATTATCACTTGAGCCATACCTCCACTTATGGCTTTTTGATGGTTAATTGGCAATAAGAGTATCTTAGATTTGTTTGCCTGAGCTGTCTAAGAACTACAATACTCAGACTTCAGCCTCCTAAGTGATTTCAGGCATGAGCCATCAGCACCTGGCACAAAGCTCTGTCTATACCACCGTAGTTAACACCCAAGGAATCATGCCCTAAGCCAGAAAAACAAAGCCCAACCATTTTTTCCATAAATCAGTTTATAATTATCTGACAGCCAGCAGTTCCCAACCCCTGCCTACATGCTAAAAGCACTGAGGGTGGGTTTTAAAATACAGATGCCCAAACTACACCCCAACCTAACAGAATCAGAAGCTTTCTGATGTCACCTCTCAGGTGTCATCTGAGAATCCAATGTTTTCTAAAACTACTGCTGGTAATTATCATAGACAGCCAGCTGTGAATTGCTATTGTGATATAAAATAGAGTAATATGTATAAATAGAAATTTGCTCCAGGATTTGGTGGCTCTCACCTGTAATACCAGGTATTCAGGAGACTGTGATCTGGGGGCCTCAGATCTCCCTGTGCCTGGGAAGCACAGGCAGACAAATCTAAGAGACTCTTCATTCCAACTAACCACCCCCCCCAACCCAAAAAAGCCAAAAGTAGACCTGTGGCTCAAGTGGTACAGCACTAGCCTAAGTGGGGGAGAGAATGAGGGGGGAGGAAGGACGCGGTAGTATTAAGGATATTTGCAATTTTGTGACACAAGTCAATGAACTCTTTCCTCTTGTAAAATTGAAGCTCCATGCTGCCCATTTGTCTTCATTCTGTCACTGTCGCTCAGCCCTTGGCAACCAGCATTTTCCTTTCTGTGTCCCTGAATTTGACCATGTTACGTATTTTGTGTAATGGAGTTATACAGTATTAGTCTCTCAGTGACTGGCTTTTCACTTAGCATAAGGTCAAGGCCCATCCATTTGTAGTATGTGTAGTGTTTTTCTTCCTTTGAAGGCAGGATAGTATTTCATTGTACGTATGTAATATATTTTAGTTATCTCATAACTCGTGGATAAACATTGGACTTGCTTCTACCTCTTGGAAACATTGGACTTGCTTCTACCTCTTGGCTACTGCGTCTGATAGTAATTTACATTTTGAGACTTTGGTACAGAAGTACTCTGACCAACCCCCCTCCAGTCACTAATTATTGGTCCATCTAGTCATTCACCCAAACATCTACCAACCAACTGAGCCATGTATTCTCAATTACTAAGTCAATCAGAATAAAATAGGTTTTACAACAGTAACAATTCTAAGAAGGGTTGGGAAAGATGGGGAACAATGGAAGGGGTGACACTGATCAAGATGAATCTAACTCATAAATTGACATGTTGAATTAAAACTCCTTTGTACAACTACTTAAAGACAATTTTTAGTAAAAATTTAAAAAACAAACTTTCAGTAATTTTACAAAAAAATAATGTACCTTTGGCCAGGCACCAGTGGCTCATACCTATAATCCTAGAAATTAAGGAAGCTGAAATTTGAGACTTAAGGTTCAAAGTCAACCTGGACAGGAAGATCCATGAGACTCTTATCTCCAATTAACCACCAAAAAACCCAAAGTGGAGCTGTGTTAGCGTGCTAGTCTTGAGCACAAAAGCCCAGAGACAATACCCAAGACCTGAGTTCAAGTCCCAGATCAATACCAAAAAAAGCAGGGTGGGGGGGCTGTATATATGTCTAGCACACAGCAGCATAGCATTTTTATTCACCCGGTAACTCAAAGATGCAGGCTGACAAAAGCTTTATTCTTCATGGCTGCCAGAATGCTGCATTTTAATGAGGGAGGACTGGGTTGCTAGATATAACTACTCTTAAAAGTGTCCACATGGAAATAATACCCACCATGCTATTTATTATTGTATATATAACACACACCTTCGTGTGTGATAGGCTGTAGCAAATCATATAACCATATAGACCCCAAAATGCTAGAGGGACATGAAAATGGAGAATAGTTGTTGGATGACACTAATGAAAGATCTAACTCTCACATTAATACATCTCATGTCTTGTCTGTCTTTTTGCCATAGTTAATTCCACCAAAGTTAAGGCTACAACCTCTATCCTTTTATTTACTGTGAATTTTTTTAATTTTTATTTTTATTTTTATTGTGAAAATAATGTACAGAGGGGTTACAATTATATGGGCAAGATAATGAGTACATTTCTTATCAAGCATTGTAGCCTCCTCCTTTGTTTACCCTTCCCATCCCTTCCCATCCTCCCCCCCTCCCGCCCCCTACCCAATCCTCCTCCCCCCACCACCGAAGTTGTCAAGTTTGGTTTTCCACATAACAACTTGTACATCTCATTGTTACAATGGATCCACCTGTATCCCTGTTTGAATGATTTGTTTTTTTCCTTCCCCTCCACAAATTATACCGACATCAAATACAGTGAAAGCAGGGTTATACCATGGGAGAGGGACATACAAGGCAACAAAGAAATCATCTTATAAATGTGTTAGAAACAATCACCTGAAAGAAAAAAACATTTGAATACATATCTTAGGGTTCATTTCCCTAACATAAGCTTATCTGACCTTTTCTGCTTGACTCAGACATATACTAGTTGTTGCAAATAAGGGAAACCATGGGACCTAAGTTTCTTTGGGCCTGGCTTACTTCACTTAATATAATTTTTTCCAAGTCTTTCCATTTCCTAACAAATGGGGCAATGTCCTTCTTTCTGATGGAGGCATAGAATTCCACTGTGGATATATACCACATTTTCTTGACCCATTCATATACTGAGGGGCATCTGGGTTGGTTCCTTATCTTAGCTATGGTAAATAATGCTGCAATAAACATAGTTGTGCTGGTAGCTTTAGTGTGGCCTTGTTTGTGATCATTTGGGTAAATGCCAAAAAGTGGGATTGCTGGGTCATAGGAGAACTCTAGGTGGAGTCTTTTGAGGAACCTTCATACATACTGCTTTCCGAAGTGGTTGAACAATTTTACACTCCCACCAACAATGCAGTAGGGTTCCCTTCTGTCCACATCCCCTCCAGCATCTGTTGTTATTAGTTCTTGATTATAGCCATTCTAACTGGGGTGAGGTGGTATCTCAATGTTGTTTTGATTTGCATTTCTTTTATGGCTAGGGATGTTGAGCATTTCTTCATGTGTCTATTGGCCATCCTTCTTTCCTCTCCAGAGAAGTTTCTCTTTAAGTCTTTAGCACACTTATTTATTGGGCAGTTGTTTCTTTGAAGATTTGTTGTTGTTTACTGTGAAGTTTTTATTAGAAATTTAAATATAGAAATTTAAATATTAAAAAAATTATACTGAGATCAGGATCTCTGTCCTTGCCCTACATTTTTATTAGTCTCTAGCCTTGTGATTTTTTTCCCAAATGATTTGCCTCATCTGCAAAATGAAAATGATAATTTGTATGGGGGAGTGATTTTTTTGGAATAGCATCTCACTATGTAGTCCAGCCTAGCCACTAATTCCCAACCCTGCATCATCTCCCTTCCAAGTGCCAGGATTACAGGTGTGAGCCACCATTCCTGACTCTAAAATACAAATGATATCATCAAGATTTTTAAAACACAGTACATCTTATTTACCAAAAAAGCATATCCAAGATATTGTATTCTTCAGTGAAATATCCATGTCTTCCAAATTATTCATAACGTTCAAGAAATAGTGGTTTAACCCACCAAAAAGCAATAATTTCTATTGTTTGGTTTTTTATTTAGTGCCATTCTAAACCTTGTTATTCAACACATGGTTTGTTGAATACCTACTATGCTCAGACAAAATGAAATTCTGCTCAGGGGCCGCATTGACTACTAGGGGGTGCTAAATTAGAAGTCCCATATTCAGTTGTAAACACTTCCCAGTAGCAGAGTTTGAACTCAGAGCCTTTGACTTGCTCTCTTGGCTGGCTCTTCACCACTTCAGCCATGCCTCCAGCTTGGCATTTTTTGGTCATTTTGGAGAGAGAGTCTCACAGACTTTTCTGCCCAAGCTACCTCTGAACTATTCTCCTCTAAATCTCAGTTTGCTGAGTAGCTAGGATTACAGGTAGAAGATGTCAGGCCCCAGCAATAGCACTTTGTGTGAATTAAAAGAATTTTTAAAATCAGAATTGGAATAAAATGCTGTAGTCTCATTAGAAATATTTCATCCTTATATAATTTCCATATTTTAGATTGATATTCTATAAACTGGAACATTTTTCATAATTTTTGTGCTAGAAAGTTAGACTTTATGGGAAGGAAACTGACTTCATTTTAGGTTTAAAATGACTCACATACTCTTCGATTAAAAGAACCTTATACTATGACTTTGTAAACTTGCACTTTAATATTCTCAAAAGATTTAGCAGTCTAAGACCAAAGACTGAATTTTTCCAAATCACACAGAAGCTTTTAAATCCAGATTCAGTCTAATTAGAAGATTGAATGTGACTAATTCCATGAAACCTTCTCAAGAAGGATTAGTGCAAGACTAACACAGATGTTTCTAAATTCAATCAAGTAAAGTGACTGTGAGGTAAGTCAGTAACACTTTTCTGTAGTCATGAAATTACTGATTTGGCTTTCCTATTTAACCAATTTGGCTTTACTGTAAACGCTTCATTAATTCCTGTGAGAAATACCAGGTTAACAACAAAAGGTGTTAATTCCATTTGGATTACCAGCAGTGTTATTTCCTTAGCAAAAAAACACAACTTTGCCCACACAACCCAGAAGCCTTTCCCCAGACCCACACCACTGCCTTGCCATCCATCAGACCGGAGATCTCCTGGAGGTACCTACCACAGACTTGGGATGGAACCATTCAAGAAATGAGAAAATCACATTTGCAGAGTCCTTCCAGCCCTCTGTTGGTTTTCTTTCTCTTTCTTTCTTTCCTTCTATCCTTGCTTCCATCATTCTTTCCTTCCTCCTTCCTTTCCTCCTTCCTTCCTTTCTTCCTTCCTTCCTTCCTTCCTTCCCTCCCTCCCTCCCTCCTCTCTCTTTCTTTCTTTCTTTCTTACTTTCTCTCTCTTTTTCTCTTTCTCTCTTTCTCTCTTTTTCTTTCTTTCTTATGTTGTCCTAAGGCTTGAACACAAGGCCTGGATGCTATCCCTGAGCTATTGTGCTCAAGACTAGCACTTGAGCCACAACTCCACTTCTGATGGTTTTGGTGCTTAAGAGTCTCCTGGACTTTCCTGCCTGGGCAGACTTTGAGACTTGATCCTCAGATCTCAGTTTCCTGCATAACTAGGATTACAGGTGTGAGCCACTGGCACCGGCTCTTCTGCTTATGTTTTCTGGATGGCTCCTATATTTTTTTCCCTTAGATACTAAGCCCCATCCTGTAGTTCTTTAATTTAAAGTGAAATTTGCAGCTGAGAATGTGGCTTAGTGGTAGAGCAATTGCCTAGTATGCATGAAGCCCTGGGTTCAATTCTTCAGTACCACATAAACAGAAAAAGCCAGAAATGGTGCTGTGGCTCAAGTGGTAGAGTGTTAGCCTTGAGCAAAAGAAGCTCAGGGACAGTGCCCAGGCCCTGTGTTCAAGCCCCAGGAGTGGCAAAAAAAAGTAAATTTGCTATTAATATCTTTGTTCACCAAGTCCATCCAGAGTCTAGGCAATCCAGAAAGTGTGCATGCAAGGATTTCTGTGGAGTGTAAACATAACATAAAGAAAATCTGCTTTCTGAGTCAACAGCTCCTACTGAATAAAAGTGGGTTAGGAAATGTTGGTATTAAAATAGCCAGGACAAAGGACATAGCTAGCAAGATCAATAGAAAGCCCACAGATTGGGAGAAGATCTTCACTAGCCATACAACAGACAAGGATCTCATATCTAAAATATACTTAGAACTCAAAAAATTAAATCCCCCAACAACAAATCCTCAAAGAAACAACTGCCTGCTTAATAAGAGGGCTAAAGACTTACAGAGAAACTTCTCTGAAGAGGAAATAAGAATGGCCAATAGACACATGAAGATATGCTCAACCTCTCTAGCCATAAAAGAAATGCAAATCAAGACAATATTGAGATTCCACCTCACCCCAGTTAAAATGGCTATAATCAAGAACTCTAATAACAAAGATGCTGGAGGGGATGTGGACAGAAGGGAACCTTACTGCATTGTTGGTGGGAGTGTAAACTTGTTCAACCACTTTGGAAAGCAGTATGGAGGTTCCTCAGAAGACTCCACATAGAGCTCCCCTATGACCCAGCAATCCCACTTTGGGCATTTACCCAAAGGATCACAGACAAAGCTATACTAAAGCTATCAGCTTTATTTATTTTATTTTATTTATTGCAGCATTATTTACCATAGCTAAGATATGGAACTAACCCAGATGCCCCTCAGTAAATGAATGGATCAAGAAAATTTGATATATATATATATGTATGTATTAATATGTATGTATTAATACATAATATATATCTAATTTTCTTGATCCATTCATCTACTGATACATACATATGTATATATATACATATATATATGTATATGTATATATACATATATGTATATATACACATATATGTATATATATATACATACGTATATATACATATATATAATGGAATTCTATGCCTACATCAGAAAGAATGACACCATACCATTTGTTAGGAAATGAAAAGACTTGGAAAAATTATATTAAGTGAAGCAAGCCAGGCCCAAAGAAACATAGGCCATGGTTTCCCTTATTTGCAATAACTAGTATATGCCTAGGACAAGCAGAAAAGGCCAAAACATATGACCATATAAGATAATGCTATGCTAAATGAACCCCAAGATAGGGACACACGAGATTTTATCTTTCTTGCCGTTGTTTTTAACGTGCTCATAACGTATTATGTGATTTTTTTTTGTATCTTTTGTATGTTCTTCCCCCATGGTATAACCCCTGTTTTCACTATATTTAATTCCAGTACCCTGCATCTTGTATATACATTTTTTTCTAATTTGGAAAGTGGAAGGGAAATAACAAAATGCTTAAATAAGGGTACAGGTTGACTCATTGTAACAAAGAGATGTACAAGACACTATGTTGAAAATGAACTTTACAACTTTGCGGGGGGGGGGGGGGGGTGGAGAAGTTGGGGGGGAGAGGGAAGGGATGGCAGGAGAAAAACAAAGGAGGAGGTAACAATGTTTGATAGAAAATGTACTCATTACCTTGCTCATGTAACTGTAACCCCTCTGAACAGTATCTTTACAATAAAAAATATATATACAATAAAATAAAATACCCAGGGTATTAGTCTATTGGGGAAATGTCTTTCTGCTGGATTTCCAGCATCCTTAGTGAGGAAGGCCACAATCCTTTACTTTGGACTGACCTAAAGAAATCTTTTGTTTTTTTTGTTTCAAGGTTCTTCAGTGAACCTTTCAGGGCCTGGTTCCTAAGTGTAAAGTTACTGGCTTATCTTCATGTCAATCATAGGTAGGTCCCACCCACTATTCCCTTAGTCAAGCCATGTACACACAAAGGCCTCAATGTCCAAAGCCAGTGTCCAAAGTCCAGCTCACACCCTACCCTTGCTACTCCAGACCTAATTCCAAACACTGGCCTATTAAACCCTGCTTCTTGAGCTGGGCACTTATGGCTCCACCTGTAATCTTAGAAACTTGAGAGCTTAAATCTGAGAATCATGATTCGAAGACAGCCCAGGCAAAGAAGGCCCGAAAACTCTTAATTCCAATTAATCCCAAGAAGCTGGAAGTAGAGCTACCGCTCAAGCGGTAGGGCTCCCCTGGGGGAAAAGGCTAAAGAATAGTGCCCAGGCACTGAGTTCAAGACCCAGAACTGACATCAAAACAAATAAATAAATCCTGCTTCTTGTCCTCTAGTACTGGAATTTGACTTTAATCTCCCCAAGTAAAGGAAGTGCCTAAGCGTCATCCTCCCTGCCCTGGCCTCCTCCTCCATCTCTGCATTTCTTACATTAGTTAGTCTTCAGGACTCCAGGACCTTAGCATGTTTTCCCCTCTTGACTTTTCAGTACCCATGTACTTCCTCCTTCCATCCCCTCAGAAGTTCCAGGACACTCTCTTGTTTCAGCTTGTCCTGCCTCCTTATAGTCCTTTCTCTGATTGGCCATGCTCAACAAAGTGTAGTTGATGGACATAGGGAGCCTTTTTTCTCCATTGCATTTATAGTATCCAAGCTTGAAGAGTCAAATCAAAAGCTGAGCCTTCAATAGGTAATTTAACCTAAACCCCACCCAGAAAAATCTAAGAATTATAGTAATATCATTTCACACCTCTGTTTAATGACTTGTTAGATTAGGGTTTGTCTGACTTTTGACATTTAAACTATGTAAAAGACACAGTGGAGGTACCTTCTACCAGATCAGACAGATTCTGTGCATGTTGGGTAACTGATAAAAGAGCCAGATGTGAGACCAGTGCTAGTGGCTCACACCTGTAATTCTTGCTACTCAGGAGTCTGAGATCTGAGGATCATGGTTCAAGGCCAACCCAGGCAGGAAAGTCCATGACTCTTATCACTCCTTAACTAGCAAAAATCTGGAAGTGAAGGCCTGGTGCAAGTAGCAGAGCACTAGCCTTGACTGAAAAAACTAAGCAAGAACTTGATGCCTTGATTTCAAGCCCCAGTACTAGCACTAAATTAATTCATTAATTAATTAAAAGATAGATGCAAATAAAACTTTAACACAGCTGGTAAGATGAGAGATCTATGAAATGAACAGATTAATCAAGAATCTTGGAAATTCTCTGCTGATTAAAAAATCAGCAGGTGGCAAAGAGAG
Source organism: Dipodomys ordii (assembly GCF_000151885.1). Classification (NCBI taxonomy): domain Eukaryota; kingdom Metazoa; phylum Chordata; class Mammalia; order Rodentia; family Heteromyidae; genus Dipodomys; species Dipodomys ordii. The sequence goes on from NW_012267225.1 coordinate 9,759,022, forward strand.
CTCCTCTGTGGCCATACATTTTTCTCTGTGTTCAGAGCAGAAAAGGAGAAAGCCTAGAGCAAGCCAACAGTTGATTGGGGTATATGGAGAGGACATTTTTTCTTGTCTGGAGCCAAGTTGCAAGAATTAGCTAAGTGTGGAGAAGGAATACAGCTTTTTTTGAGTTTAGTTTCTCCTGCTGCATGACTATAAGATAATTACCAGTAAGCCTCAGTTTCATTATTATATATCTATATATATATACATATACACATACATATGTATATGTATTATTGTTATTGTAGAGGTGATACACAGGGAGGTTACAGTTGCATGAATCAGGTAATGAGTATGATTCCTTTTTGAAACATGTCTTCTCCCCTTCCCTTTCTCTCTCCCAGTTTTTCCCCCATGTCCTCACCCACAAGATAAACAATTCATTTTCCACAGAGTCTAGTGAGAGCCACTGTTGTATCTGTTTACACTTTGTTCCACCTTTTCTGTGATCTCCCCTTACCCTCCCAAAGAGAAACAAACTAACAGGATATAAGGAAAAGAAAATAAAAACAACAACAAAAAGTCTCTTCTTTCCTTTTCTTAGATTTCATTTCATAAAACATCATGTAATAAAATCATATGCACATAGCTATTGAGCCTTTGTGATCCACTCCTATGCATATCTTCCTTTGGCCTCACTGCATGAATGTCTAGAGACCTGTAGAATTTATCATGTCCCAGTGTATTTTTTTAAAATCATTCAGTATGTTTACTTGTAGAATTTAGGCATATTATAGTTACCACAAATGAGGGAAAACAAGCAACCTATATTTCTTTGGCTCTGGCTTACTTCATATAATATAATTTTTCCCAGGTCTTTCCATTTCCTTATGAATGGGCCAATGTCATTCTTTCGGATGGATGAGTAGCATTCCATATTATATATAATCACACCACATTTTCTTGATCCATTCATCCACTGAGGGGGATCTGGGTTGATCCCATATCTTGGCTATGGTAAACAATACTGCAAGGAATATGGTTGTGCTGGTAGCTTTAGTGTGATGTTTGTACTGTATTGGATAAATGCCCAGGTATGGAATTACTGGATTATAGGGAAGATCTATATTTAGTCTTTTGAGGAATCTCCATACTGCTTTCCAGAGTCTTGAACAAGTTTACATTCCCACCAACAGTGTAGTAGTATTCCCTTTGGCCATATCCCGCCAGCATTTGTTGTTGTCAGTTTTCTTGATAATGGTTATTCTATCTGAGGTGAGGTGGAATCTCAATGTTATTTTGATTTTTGTTTCTTTTATGAGCCTCAGTTTCTTTATCTGTACAATAGTACTGCTGGTCTGTGCTCTTGGCCTCAGCAGGCACTCAATAAATGTTCTGCTCTTCTAACCAAGGGATACTAGAATGTCTCTTTTACATGTCAGTGGTCAACTCTCTCTCCTATTTCTTCCAGTAGCTAATCCAGAATTCAATCCTTCCTCTATCTCACCATCCTCAGAACCTCTTCTCACCTTCACATCTGACCTTCAGATCTTCCCTCACCTCCTGTGGCCATCTTTATCTCTTCAACCCTTGTCCTTTCCTTTAGTCTCCAAAGATTCTTTCTTCAGTTCCAACCTTCACACTATGGTCATTGTTTCATCCTCTGTCACCTGGAACATTTATCTGTCCTTGATCCCTCCCTGTCACAGGTGATGGAGGTCTTGTCTCAGTTTGTTGGCTGCTTAGGTTATAAGTTGGCTCTTTAAGTTTCATGGAAGGAAATAGATAATTTATTACATTACTCTTATGGTCCTATTGAGACAATCGTTGACTAACTGTTCACTCAAACTTGTTCTCCTTTTGGCCTGTCTTCTAAAACTCCACTGCCTTCAGAATCAAGTTCTACTCCAAGAATGTGGCCAGATACACTGGTATCCCCTCCAGGCTGAGTCTGTGGGTCTCTCTGGTCTCTCCTACAGCAATCAAGGTATCTGTGGGCACAGGATGGTGGAGTTGTCAGGCAGAGGTTGCCTTGAGTCACCACCTAGAACTGAGCTGCCTGTCAAAGATGAACACTCTCGTTGTTTACAAAACTTCTGTCCTGAAGTTAGACTTACCTTTTACAGCAGCTGTCCCTTAATGTGCACACTGCCTTGGCCCTAGGCAGGAGGGTAGAAGCTATCTCTCTGTGGGAGGAACATGGAGGGTTGCCTTTGTGAGGGAAGTAGGATTAGGTAATAGTTGGAGGATATGCTGTCTCTACAAAGACATCAGTAGCTTTGTAAGAAGAGCCCTGAGCTACCATGCTTGCTGCTATTCTGTGTGATGCCCTCTTCCACACCATGATGTAACAAGAGCTCACTAGATGTCACCTCTTCTCCTGAAATTCCTAGCCTCTAAAATCTCAAGAAATATATCACTTTTCTTTTGGAACTGCAAGTGTGGCTCAAATGGTAGAGCGCCTGCTTAGTGAGTGTGAGGCCCTGAGTTCAAATCCTATTTCCATCAAAAAGAAATGCACTTCTTTGTAATTTAGCCTCATCCTGAAGCCCTCAGTTCAATTCTCAGTACTGCCAAGAGAGAAATAATGGTAAGAATAGTAATAATAATAATTCACCACTGAGAAAAATAATAGTAGTAGTAATAATAATTTGCCCATCTCTAGTATTTTGTTGGACTGTTCTTACCATTTTTTTTTGGTCCGGTCGTGGGGCCTGAACTCTGGGCCTGGGCGCTATCCCTCAGCTCTTCAGCTCAAGGCTAGTGCTCTACCACTTGAGCCACAGCGCCACTTCCGGCTTTTTTCTTTTTGCTTATGTGGTGCTGAGAAATCAAACCCAGGGCCTCAGGCATGCAAGGCAAGCGCTCTACCACTGAGCCACCTTCCCAGCCCCTGTTCTTACCATTTTATCTTATGGAAATCCGTGCTTGAGTAGGTAGCAAGATGGCTACTAAATCCATCTTTATCAATACTAAAAGGACTGACAGTCACACATTTTGTTGATAGAGTCTTGAACTTAGAACATTAAGGAATCATCTAGTCCAGAACTGTCACTGCTCAAAGCAGGAAACCAAAGCCCAGAGGATTAAAGCAACTGCCAAGTAATGGTGGATAAGGAATAAGAGACCAGATCTAAACTAGGTGCCAATCACTCAAGCCTATAACCCTAGCTACTCAGGAGAGTGAACTTTAAGAATCATGACTCAAAGCCAGCAAAGGCAGGAAAGCCTGAGAAACTTTCATCTCTAATTAACAAGCCAAAAAAGCCAGAAGTGGAGCTGTGGCTCGACTAGTAGAGTGCTGGTAGAGTGCTAGCCTTGAGCACAAAACTCAGAGACAGCACCCAGGCCCTGCTTTCAAGTTCCAAGTCCAGCACACAAAAAAAATTCCAGATTACCTCCTCCACCTTGGCTCAGTACCTGCCTCCTCTCTGAGCAATCAATGCTGGAGGAGCATGTGCAATTTCCATGGCACAAACCTCAGACTCTGCACTCTTATGGTAGGATATGGGGCATCAACAGAGTCCAAAGCAACTCTACCCAGTACCACCCACATAAAAACTACACTTGTTTGAAAACCCAAACTTGAGCATAGACTTCAAAGGTAGAAGGAACACAGCCATGCTCTGCCCAATCCTCCTGAGTCGGTGGTCTGAGCTCTACTTAGTCATCTCCTCTTTCCTGCAATTACCCAGGACCCTGCATAGGCTCATGGCACCATGTTTGTTGACTTCATTACCTTTCACCACTGAACATTATTAAGGCTTAGGAAGAGATTCTTGAGGGTCCTGTGAGACTGAACACAACCTCAAAGAGTTCACCAAATTATGCATGGTGAGGGACATCAACCCAGATGAGCCCCTGAGTACTTCAGGACTACAGGACTAAAAAGTGATGTTTATTGAGTGACTACTATGTGCCAGATGTGAGTCTCAATGTTAAAGAAAGGCTTAAGGCATAGATTACAACTTTAAGTGGGTTGGGGTACAAAAACTAAGACAGAGAGAGGAAGAGAGATGATCTAACATATGATGTAATGTATGATATAAAAAATGTCTACCATTACACTCCGTTTTTCTCATCTACTTCTCTAGAACTGAACTCTCTCAGGACAGTCTTAATTGTACAGCTCTCTAAAGTAAACAGGCAAAACCTAGACTGCAAACCTTGTGACAATTCTGTAGTCACTCATCAACAGCAAAATTACTCCTGCTACAGGGTGAGGGCAACCTCTCAGCAAATACACCACGGACAGCTGAACCAGCCATGGGCTCAGCCACATCCGGGTACCTTACACTCGTATGCAGCAACAATATAACTAGCCCCTAGCCAACATGTTATGAGCAATGTTTTCTGCACTGGTCCTTGCTCCCTTACCACAATGAAGCAAGAAGTGCCCCATGTAATGTAATCTATTTTATTAAAGAAGTCTCAAGTGATGACATATATGGACAATATAACTTTCATCCAAGCAGAAAAGCAAAACAATCTATCAACATCCACCCCAAAGCATCAAAAGATTAACAACTTGTACTAATGTAAGAGAACCAGCTTTACATTAAGCACATATTGTCTATGTTAATAACAGAGCTCAGTGGCTCATCCCTGTAATCCTAGCTACTCAGGAGGCTGTGATCTGAGGATCATTGGAAGCAGAAAAGTAGCTCCAGTTAACCACCAAAAAGCTGGAAGTGGAGGTGTAGCTCAAATGGTAGAACACCAGCCTTGAGCCAAAAAGCTAAGGGACATTGCTGTGTTCAAGCCACCAGAACACAGCGCAAATACACACGTGCGTGCGTGCACACACACAATAATAATCATATACTCGTATATTGATTATATTATAATTATATATTGTATTGGTTTTAATTATACATAATTTTATGTTATGATTGTTGTATTAATAATATATAAGACTCATATATAAAATATAATTACAAGTGTTATTCATAAAACACAGCCAGAGTGTAGCCTGCATAGCAATCTCATGGTAACCAGCGACCTGAGGTTTCTAATTAATTGTTAGCCTGGTGAGGGTGTTTAAAGGTCAAGAGAGTGTTCTGTAAATTACATTCCTTCACACACCCAGAAGTCTACTTGTGCCCGTGTCTGCTCAATGCAGGTTGAGGTGCTGCCCGGACCGGTGAAGATGGGTTTTCTGTTCTCATACGGGCGATCTGGGCCAGCGGGCCAACGAGGGCCAGCGCGGACCAACGGGGACCAACGAGGGCCAGCGGAGGCCAGCGAGGGCCATCGGGGGCCAGCAGGGACCAACGAGGGCCAGCGGGGACCAACGAGGGCCAGCGGGGACCAACGAGGGCCAGCAGGGGCCAGCACAGACCAGCGGGGACCAACGAGGGCGAGCGGGGACCAACAAGGGCCAGCGGGGACCAACGAGGGCCAGCGGGGACCAACGAGGGCCAGTGGGGACCAACAAGGGCCAGCGGGGACCAACGAGGGCCAGCAGGGGCCAGCGGGGACCAACGGGGACCAACGAGGGCCAGCGGGGACCAACAAGGGCCAGCGGGGACCAATGGGGACCAACAAGGGCTAGCGGGGACCAACGAGGGCCAGCGAGGGCCAGCAGGGGCCAGCAAGGGCCAGCGGGGACCAATGAGGGCCAGCGGGGGCCAGCGAGGGCCAGCGGGGACCAACAAGGGCCGGCGGGGACCGGCGGGGGCCGGTGGGGGCCGGCGGGGGCCGGCGGGGACCAACAAGGGCCAGCGGGGACCAGCGGGGGCCGGCGGGGGCCGGCGGGGGGCGGCGGCCTGGCGGACCTGGCGCCTGGCGCCGGACAGCGACGCCTGCTGGACGGCTGCGCTCGTGGCGCCGCGCGGCGCTCTAGACCCATTCGGACTTCTGGGCTCGCAGGTGCGGAGCGCTGCCCTCGGAGGCCGGCCGGCCGGGGGGCTGCAGTCGCGGGGCGCAGTCGTGCCCAGCCAGGTGGGCTCGAGAGCCCGGGGGCCCGCCTCCGGGCTGCGTGTCGGCCGTCGCCGTCAGGTCACCGGACGAAGACGCGGCCCGGCTGCGGCCGTCCTCCGGAAGCCCCGCGCGCCCTGCCTCGCCGGGGAGGGCGCACACGCCTGCCGCCGCCGCCGCCCGCCCGCTCGGGGCCGGGCCGGGGGAGCTGCCCCGCCCCGCAGCCCGCGCTCCCGCTCCTCCGCAGGCCGCAGGCCAGGTCGGCGACGCCCAGGAGGAAGGAGAGCGCGCTCACCGCCCAGAAGAACAGCATCAGCACGCCCTTCTCCGTGGGCCGCGACACGTAGCAGTCCACCGCGCTGGAGCAGGGCGGCCGCGCGCACGAGAAGCGCTCGGGGACCCAGAACCCGAAGAGGAGGTAGTGCAGGGCCCCGGACGCAGCCTCCAGCAGCGTCCGCAGAGAGACGTGCGCCCGGTAGGCGGCGGAGAAGTCGGGCACGGAGCGGAGGCGCCCGGCCCCGCGCGGGGCTGGCCAGCGCCCGTCTCCGCCGGGCAGGTCCGAGGGCCGGCGGGCCCCGGCGCCTGCGTCCGAGGCGGCGAGCTGGGCCCCCCGGTGCAGGACGTAGGCACTGAAGATGGCGCACGGGAGGAGCACCGACACGCTCTGCGCCAGCCAGAAGCGCAGGGGCGACACCGGCGAGAAGGCGTCATAGCAAACGTTGGCGCAGCCCGGCTGTAGAGTATTGCAGACAAACCGCTCCTGCTCGTCCCGGTAGATGGGGTACCCTGCCAGGACCACCGCCAGCATCCTCACCAGCAGGGTGAAGATGAGCCAGATCTTGCCTGGAAAAGAGCAAGCACCCTTGTGTCAATGGGCGGTTGAGTCGTTCCTGTAGCTGAGACTGGAGAGCTGAGTCGGTGCTGCTGTGCGTGGTTACAGCAATAGCGCTGGACCCTTTATCTCGCTTAATGTACGCGTGGTCGCTGGAGATCAAACCCAGGCAAAGCGTGTGGCTTATGGGGTAGTGTGTCAGCACCAGCAAGTGAAAGGCCTTGAGTTCAACCCCCCCACCAGCAACTGGCTCACCGTCTGAATTCCTAGCCACTCAGGAGGTTGAGATTTGGAGGACCAAGGTTCAATGCCAGCCTGGACAAAAAGGTTCAAAAGATTCCATCTCCAATTAATCAGCAAAAATAAATAAGACTGAGGGTATGGATCAAGTGGCAGGGCACTGAGAGTGTAAGGACATGAGTTCAAGTCCCAGAACTGGCATGTGTGCACACCACATACACACACACACACACACACACACACGAGGATGGGGGTATGGTTCAGTGATAGAGTACTGGCCTAGCACGCCCTAGGCCCCATGTTCCATCCTCAACACCACAAAAATTAAACTAAGTATAACCAAACTAAAATTGGAATTTGGTTGAAACTACCAAAGAGAAATTACTAAACAAATGAAGCTTCAAGGATACATAAAAGCTAGAAGGAGAAAAAAAAATAAGCCAAACATTACTTTCTCATTAACCTTTTCAATATTATTTTTTTCCTGGTAAAGTAGCCCCCAAAGAGGCTTACACAAAGCAGCTTCCACCTGCGCCAGCACCCCATGTCAGCAAGAAGAGACCCAGTGAGAGAAAGGTGCTCATGCCCGGGCTTCTTTCCATGGTACTGTACAGCAAGGAGCTGTCAGAAGACAGCCCAACTTTGTAGGGCCTTTTCCTCCTTGATACGCTGGCCTTCTTTCCTTTCTTTCTTTCTTTCTTTCCTTTCTTTCTTTCTTTCCTTTCTTTCTTTCTTTCCTTTCTTCTTTCTTTCCTTTCTTTCTTTCTTTCTTCCCTTCTTTCTTTTTTCTCTTGTTGTTGGTGGTAGTAGTATTGGGGCTTGAACTCAGCGCCTGGGCACTGTCCTGTAGCTTTATTGCTGGTGTACTATTACTTGAGTCGCAACTCCACTTCTGTCTTTTAGCTGGTTAATTGGCAATAAGAGTCTCCTGGACTTTCCTGACAGGGCTGGCTTTGAACTGTAATCCTCAAGATCTCAGCCTCCTGAGTTTCTAGGATAACAGGCGTGAGCCACCAGTGTTCAGCTACACTGGCCTTTCTTTAAGGGATGGACCAAGCAAACTAAATTTTAGGATACACCCAGCTCTTTAAGAAAGACCCAGGTCAGACACAACAAAAACAACATCAGAGTGAGAGTTTTAGGGTTCCCTGGGACTCACCCACAATGGTCACGTTACAGTTTAACGTGATGATCAGGAAGCCCATCAGGTCCAAGTTCTCCATGCTTCCAGAATGGCAGCCTTGCAGCTGCCTGGAATCTCCAAGGAGGCTGAAGATCCTCAAAGAAATGAATGTGTTTCCAGGTGAGAGTTGAAGCTCTGACAGTTAAGATCTGCACCCAGGACTAAGCAAGAAGTGAGGGTTGCTGTCTCCAAGTCAAGATGGTCCTTTGCCTCTGAAGCAAAGCATTCCTGACAAGTGCAGGGGGCAGAGCGGGAGTGGTCTCTCCTGTGGCTATTCTTACCCGGCTGGGATATTCCAGGCTGCCGCTGTGCTCATTTGTCTCCACCAAGACAGCCAGGCGCTTTGGGAAATAATAAAAGCAACTACCTTTAGCTCAAGAAAGAAAACTGTGAACTGGCCAAGTAAGTTTCTCTATTGAAAAGCTGGTATCTCTTTGGAAACGTTTCCACAAGCACTTCTTGCTTGCAGGAAGCCCTGGAGAGCCCACTCTGTGTACGGCTAGACACACCCAACATCATACTACCAGCTGAAGGCCTGGACCACTGAGGGAAGCATAGGGCAGCCCCTCCCTGTCACACAGCCTCGGACTGGGCCCCTGGAGACAAAAGGCTGCTGCTGAGCCCCGGGCAGCCCCTGTTCACTGAATGGGAAAGTCACTGAATGCCTCCCTATCTGCGTCTTGCTATAAGCAGAATCACCATTTGTGGCAGGTGTTGGGGAAGTAATGACATGCAGAAAACCTAGCATATTAAGTACTAGAAAGGGGAATTTCAATCCCAAAGCAACCTGGGAAATTATCATAGACTGCATATTCCCTGTCTGTCTCCCAGCCCTATTCAGCAGGGAGTGATCTCCTAAATCTGATTAATGATTGTCATCAAATTTACAACAAAATATTACATTTGGACCTGCTGACATCAATCACAGTTTATCAAAATCCCATCATGGTGAACTCCTTATATATGGGCTGCAAGGCTGGGCATCTAGATCTTGTTTAAACTGAGTTGTAAATGTGAACTTTCACTTTCCCTTGAGAGCTTGTCTTGTTTTGTTTTGTTTTTGTTTTATTTTGTTTTGTGCTGGTAGTGAGGCTTGACTCCCTGGCCTGGGTTTTGTCCCTTCGCTTTTTTGCTCAAGGCTGGCAATCTACCACTTGAGCCACAGCTCTGCTTCTAGCTGTTTTTTGCCAAATACACAGGAAAGACCTAGAGCATACAGAACAGTACCCAGGCAATCGTATCATCTGTGACTTGGTTTTCATCTTGATTTCTTGCAAGGATATGGTACGAGGGTAGGGCTGGGGGGCTGGAGTTCTGACCTCCAGAGCAGGTGAACAGGAGTTCACCTCCAAAATCCTATTACACGGTGACCTCCAAAAGCCTATCACACTCAAAGTGAAAAAGGTAGCTAGGAAAGTAGAGTTTAGTTTCTGAAAGGAAGGGAAATGCTGGCATTTGTCTGGTTTTTCAGTATTTAACAGCTAGCCCCATTATCTAATTTGAGAAATGAATGTTTTACTTGTATTCAGGATTTAAATGACTTCTTCTAGACTGTGCATAGAAAGCAAATGTTCACAGCTGCACCAGCAAAACAGATTAACGTATACATTTTCATCTCATCTGCATATGTAAACCTACTAGCAAAAGAGACTCCCTTTCTGACAGCCTAATGTGCCACAGGCCCAGGTAAGGGGTAAGCTAGGGTAGCTGCTGTGTTGCCAGCCTCACCCACACTAGACTTACCAAAAAGCCATCAACTTAGGTAAGAAGAGAGTTGTCACTGAACAAGGAAAGCCTTGTTCCTAAGGTCTCAAAGCATTCGTATTTGTGTGTGTGTGTGTGTGTACATGCCAGTGCTGGGGCTTGAACTCAAAGCCTGAGCACTTGAACCCAGAGTGTGAGTCCTTGGCGTTTTTGGGTTTTTTTTGGCCGGTCATGGGGCTTGAACTCTGGCCTTGGGTGCTGTCCCTGCACTCTTCAGCTCAAGGCAAGCACTCTACCACTTGAGCCACAGCACCACTTCCGGTTTTCTAGTGGTTTATTGGAGATAAGAGTCTCATGGCTTTCCTGCCCAGGCTGGCTTTGACCCGAGATCCTCAGATCTCAGCCTCCTGAGTAGCTAGAATTACAGGCCTGAGCCACCAGCGCCCAGCCTACACTTGGCTTTTTTAAATCACAGCTAGCCCTCTACCTCTTGAACCACAGCTCCACTTCTGATTTTTTAATTAGTTGACTGATTATTAATAATTATTTTTGTGGGTGCTGGTCCTGCCTCTTGAACTCACAGCCTGGGCTCTGCCCCTGACATTGTTTTTTCCTTCAGGCTAGCACTCTACCACTTGAGCCACAGAGCCATTTCCAGCCTTTTCTGAGCACTTAACTGGAGATAAGAGTGTCATAGACTTTCCTGGCTGGGGTGGCTTCAAAGTGCAATCCTCAGACCTTGTCCTCCAGAGTAGCAAGGATTACAGGTGTGAGCCACTAGCATGTGACTCCAAAGCTGTCATATTTTAGCTGTATGTTCAACTCCTGTTCACCTGAATTCTACAACTTCCCAGTATCTCTTGCCTACACAGCAAAATTTGTTTTCATGGCAGCTGGGCTGATTCTAAGCAGAGAGGTATAAATTCTGTCCCAGTGCAGGTGAGAAAAACATTTAAGCATTGTTCCTGCCCCAGCTAAGCTTAGGTAAGAAGCATTTCTCAATGAAACAAAACCACACACTCTCTTCAAACTACAGAAGGGCACACTTGCCAAAAACCCTGCTACATTTTTTTCACCACTACTGGGTCTTGAACTCAGGGCCTGGGTGCTGTCTTTAAGCTTCTTTGTTCAAGGATGGTGCATTACCATTTGAGCCATGGCTCTTCTTCTAGTTTTTGGGCGATTAATTGGAGATAAGAGTCTTTTTATTTTCAGTCGGGGGGCTTGAACTCAGGGCCTGGGCTTTGTCCCAGAGCCTCTTTGTGCTCAAGGCTAGCACTCTATCGTCTTGAACCACAGCTACACTTCCAGTTTTTGAGTGGTCAGTTGGAGATAAGAGTCTCAGGGGAACTTTTCTACCTGGGCTGGCCTCAAACCACGATCCTCAGATCTCAGCCTCTTGAGTAGCTAGAATTACAGGCATGAGCTGAGCCACCTGTATTCGGCAGCAATAAGAGTCTCATGGACTTTCCTACCTTGGCTGGCTTAGAACCATAGTCCTCAGACTTCAGACTTCTGAGTAGCTAGGATTACAGGCATGAGCCACTGGCACCCAGAACAGCTACAATTTTTAAGGATGGTTACTGAACTGTAAGCCTGCTGGGTGGAGGGTACAGGTCAGTCACTTCTGAAACTGGTCATCCGTCCACCAAACCACACCACTCCTGAGGCCCTCGGGCACCTCACAGGCCTCCAAGCTCCATTTCCACACGTCTGAACTATGTGACTCTGCAAATGGAAGTCACCTTAAAATCTATTCCGTCCACCTTCCAGCTGTGCAGCTGAAATAAAACATGGACAACTCCCTCAAGCCTCTGTAGAGAGCTTAAATGGTATTTGATGTTTCCATTCTGGCCAGAAAAATGTTGATACAAAACAATAAAAGCACAGAATTATTTTTGGTTGACCAGGATGTAAAAGAAATTTGATTATCTACACTGGGTGTAGGCTGAGAGACAGAGATTGGGAGGATCAAAATTTGCACAGGCAAAAATCTAGTGACACTCTATCACAATCAGTTTTTAAAGAAAAGATGAGGAATATGGGGGCATATTCTGTTGTTCCAGCCATGTTGGAAACATAAATAGGAGACTTTCAGTCCAAGCCAACCCCAGCATAAACAGGAGAGGAGGCCCTATTTAAAATAATAATAACTAAAGCAAAAAGGACTAGGGGATGTGGCTCAAGTGGAGTCTAAGATCTAGTATTGGCAGAGAGGAAAGAAGAGAAAAGAAGAGAAGGGAAGGGAAGGGAAAGGAAGAGAAGAGAAGAGAAGAGAAGAGAAGAGAAGAGAAGAGAAGGAAGGGAGGGAGGGAGGGAGAGAGGGAGAGAGGGAGGGAGGGAGGGATGGGAGGGAAGGGCTGTAATAGTAACTTCATGCAAGTGAATGAGTCTTGTTGAGAGAGACAAACTAAGCCAAACATGGTGACACACACACACCCTCCCATTAAGATCAGTCTGGGCAATATAATGAGTCTACATCTCTGAACAAGTGAAAGAGCTAGGTTTAGTGAGTGATTGCATAGCACATGTGGGGACTGGGTTTGTCCCCAGTATGGAGGAGGAGGAAGAAGAGGAGGAAGAGGAGGAGGAGGAGGAGGGCCAGTTCATGTTTCCTATCTACAGTCTGTTACTCCTCTGCCATGAAATAGGAGAAGAGGAATGAAGGATAAAGGAACTGGATCTATTTTAAAACTCACAACTGTTGAACACTAACTCTCCAAACATCCACAGCCACTTTTATTTGGAACAAGTGACTAGTCTGCTTGTCACCAACTAAGGACATAGCAGAGGACCCAGACAGCAGTGTCTTGAAAAGCAGACAACAGCTAATCCATCTCTGAGATAATGGCCCACCCCATTTGCCAGCAATATGGGGGGTGGGCTCTCCTTAGCAAGTCTTTTAATTAATTTTTCTCTTAAGGAACAGCAGTGGAGGGAGAGCAGGAAATACCGCATTATGCGTTGAGTAGAGCCTGGACATCCACAAACACAGCAATGTCGTCACTGCCTTCTATTTCCTTGTGAAAACAAAGAAGAAAAGTTAAATATGAGAAAAATGGACAAGACTTTAAAATTGAATGGTGAGTGATAGAGTTGGATCAAGTAACATCAGCTCTCAGAGGATCTATCATTTATTATTATTATTATATTACTACTACTACTACTATTGTGATGCTGGGTATAGAATCAAGAACTGCCAGCATGCTAAGCAAATGTTATACCACTGCCAGCCCTGAAGGATCACATTTATGTCTAACATGGTGGGTAATCTGCAGAGGAGTGGGAACAGGACAAGGACAGAAACCTCCTGTGTCCCTGTCAGGAGCCAGGCCTGGCACGTCCTCATTTGATGGCTCAAGGGCACACAGCTTGTGAGCAGAGGAGCTGGGACCTGGACTCAGCTCTTCCCTTTGCATCCCACATAAAGACTTTGCCTCAACTTATGCTACAATTTGTATCATAAGTGTCCCCCAAGGATCCATGTGTTAAAGACTTGGTCTCTCAAGTGGTATATTAAGAGGTGGTAGAACCTTTAAGAGGTGGGGCCTAATGAGAGGAAGTTAGGTCACTGGGAGTGTTGTGCTCCTAAAAGGGATAGTGGGACCCTGGCCTCTTCCTCTTCCTTTGCATCTCATCATGAGCTGAGCAGTTTTTCTTGACCACATGCCCCAGCCATGTTTGCTGTCTCTCCCCAAGACCAAAGCAATAGGGCCAATCACCCATGGACTGAAGGCTCCAAAATCACGAGCCAAAAGAACAATTTTCTCTTCCTAAGTTGATTTAGTTAGATGTATGTCACAGTAGTAGGAAGCTAGTGAATATAGCTTTAAAAAGAACTGATTCCAGAGTGGGAGCTATCAGAGAAAACTAAAGGAGAGGCTGGGGGCATGGCTCACATGGTAGAGCACTTGGCTAGCAAGTGGGAGGTCCCAAGTTCAAACCCCAGTACCGATGGCTCGTGTCTATAATCCTAACTGCTCAGCAGTCTGAGATCTGAGGATGGAGATGCAAACCCAGCCTTGGAAGATAAATCCAAGAAACTTTTATCTCTAATTAACTAGCAAAAAATTTGCAGCAAGGGTGTGGCTCAAGTGGTAGAGCATCAGCCTTGAGTGAAAAAGCCAAGCAAGAGCACAAGGCTCTGAGGCCCCAGTATACACACACACACACACACACACACACACAGTACCACAAAAGAAACTTTTGTTTGTTTTGTTTATTCCCTAACAAAGGTAGTGGAGAGCTCAGTGTTTTTGACAAGAATGAAGACCTTATTTAACAACAATACATTGAGTTCCTTCTCTATGTCAGACAATATGCCGAGAGTAAAGACACAGAGACACACAGCACATTTCCAACAACAAAAGCCTAAAGAACTTTCCAAATCCCAAAATAACTACAACATAGTCATGTAACAAAAACAAATAGTTCCAGACCCCGGTGACTCAAACCTGTCATCCTAGCTATTCAGGAGGCTGACATCTGAGGAATAAGGCTCAAAGCCAACCTTAGGCAGGAAAGTCCTTGAGACTCTTATCTCCAATTAACCACAAAAGAGCCAGTAGTGGTGCTGTGGCTCAAGGAAGAGAGTGCTAGTCTTGAACAACAAAGCTCAGGGACAGCTCTCAGGCCCTAAGTATAAGCCCCAGAACAGGTACCAAAAATAAAAATAATAAAATAAATAGGCCTCTTATAAAGGCATAAAGTGAGCATAAAAGGAGAGAGGTAATATTTATATTCTACACACACCTGTGAAGAAGGCAGGTTGCAGGTGCAGAAGGTTGTAGACTTCACCTGTGGCCTGAAGTCTTCAAAATTTTGAGCCAAAGACGAAGAGAATACAGCTCCACAACTTTTCAGAACTGCCTAAAACCACAGGATTGGAGGAGGCAAAACGGGGCGGGGCTCCGTCAATCATTTCACGTCAGCATCACGCTTTCTTCTGCATGGTGCAAAGATGGAAGTGGCGCAGGACACCAACAAGACAGAGATGCATCTTTGGAGTCGTCACTTCTCTTCCCTGAAACCAGCAAAGGTCTGTAAAAGTCATGCGGTTAATTGTATTTATCACTCTTGGGGGAAAAATGGTATTAAAAGACATTTCAGCACCATCCCCTTTTGTTAGCAGACGTGAAGACTCTTTTAGGAGTAATCCATTCTAATCCCAGCACTAACTCCAAGCAATTTCCTTGAGAAATGTGACAGTTTTAAAAGATTAAGCCAAGTACGTATTTTAGGATGATTTTCCCCAAGGAATGACCACTTTCTTATCCTTAGTAGGGCATAACTGGCTTAATCAATTGTAATTCAGGGTGTGAATCACCCTGAGCTCTAACTAATTTCCTTTTCAAATGTATTCTCCTAGTGTGTGTGCATCACTAGCTCCTTGCCTGCTTGGAAAATGGGTAGAAAGCAGAATGGGGGAACTGCCACACAATGCTGCTGTGGACCTGAGGGACAGGCCTGGCTTTATTTGATATTGATAGCAATCTTCTACTACATTATTTTGTGGCCATTCTGGGACTTGAACTCAGGGCCTGGGCATTGTCACTTAGCTTTTTCACTCAGGGCTGGCACTCTACACGTAAGCCACAGCTCCACTTCTGGCTTTTTACCCGCTAATTGGCACTAAAAAGAGTGTCCCAGGTTTGTCTGCCCAAGCTGGCTTTGATCTTCAGATCTCAAGCCTCCTGAGTAGCTACAGGTGTGAGCGGTGGTACTCAGCTGCTCCACTACATTTCCAACACCGGGTTCCAGTGGAATCAGAGAGGGAATCACGGGGTCACTTGGGCATAGCAGGGATGACTAAGAAGTTACCAGGGTGCCTACAAGGCCAAGCACTGGTATCTCAAGATGGACCCTGTCAGCAGGGGCTCAATGGTCTACATGATCCAAAAACTGAAAGGCAGAGTTATGGAAAATCAACCTACAACATGACCCAAATCTTAATCTGTGTCTATGTTCTGCATTTTAACATTATCGTGGGCTTCTTTTTTATGTTTCTTTTTATTAGCATTTATTAATTATGCAAAAGAAAGGGTTTCATTGTGACATTTTCACAAATGCATGCATATCATGTACTTAGCTCATATTCACCCCAGTTACACTCTCTAGTTTCCGCTCCCCCACCCCCAATTACCCTTAACCCCTATCCTCTTCCCCTTTCAGTTTGTTAAGTTCAAAGCCAAATCTGTTACCTTACTAACACTCACGTTAACACTATTATTTACCCAGTACCTTTATGTTGATAAAAAATACCTTCGCAAATATATGTGCAGCATTTCCCTTTTCAACGTAAAATAGTATGAATGTTATTTCCTAACTGATTGTTTTCATGTGTTCTAAAATTTGGTTATTATATATACATATTAAGACTTTTGTGTCTTCTTGCTGAATTTACCTTTTCATCTTTATGAAGTGACTCTCTTAGGATCTCTAGAAATGGTCTTCATGCTGACGTGTATCTTTCTTTTAGCTTTCTCTGTGTGCTTGTAGTGGGGCTTGAACTCAGGGCCTCACCTTCTTGCTTATCTTTTCCTGCTCAAGGCTGGTGCTCCACCACTTGAGGCACATCTCCATTGAAATGCACCTTGCTGGTGTTAATGTAACCATTCTCTCTCTCTCTCTGTCTCTCTCTCTCTCTATATATATATATATAATTTTAGTTATTTTTATTTTTTGTCTGTTGTGCGGTTTGAACTCTGGGCCTGGGCACTGTCCCTGAGCTCTTCAGCTCAAAGCAAGCACTCTATCACTTGGGCCACAGTGCCACAGTGGTTTTCTGGTGATTTATTGGAGATGAGAATCTCACAGACTTTCCTTTCCTGTGCTGGCCTTGAACCGTGATCCTCAGATCTCAGCCTCCTGAGTAGCTAGGATTACAGGCGTAAGTCACCGACGCCCAGTTTTGTATTTGTTTTCTTTGAAATGCTTAGGCATATTTAGAATGACTGGCCTCAAAATTTGTATGTGAATTCCATTATCTAGCTCTACTAGATCTCTAAATCTAAATACCTGCCCCACCAATCTGCAATCTACCTTGCCATATGCAGATGCATGCCCATCTGTCTGCAAGTATTGTAACTAGGACAAATGATAAAGTAATTATAAAATTAACCCTGGTATAATCAGATAAGAAGTACACTGTACTCTTACAAGAGACAGAAAAATGAAATGCAAGAGAATAGAAGAAAAGGAAAGAAAAAGCAGAGAAGGGTAGAAGAAATCACAGACATAAAAAGAGTATGCGGGCTGGGAACCCAGTAGCTTACATCTATAATCAGGAGGCTGCGATCCCAGGATCACAGTTGAAAGCCAGCTCAGGCAAGAAAGCCCATGATACTCTTATCCCCAATTAGTTATCAAACAAGCCAGAAGTGGAGCTTTGCCTAAACGTGGTAGAGTGCTAGCCCAGACAATAAAAGCACAAGGACAATGCCTAGGCCCTGAATTCAAGCCCCAGGACCAGGTGAGAGAGAGACAGAGATAGAGACACAGAGAGACAGAGAGACCAACTGGGCACACCTATAACCCTAGCATTCAGGATATTCAGGCAGGACAATCATGAATTCAAGGCCAGCCTGGGCTACATGGCAAGTCCAATTTCAGCAACAACAACAAAGTTTCTGTTTTAACTCATAATATTTTCCTAGTTGCAAGAAAACATGTTTTTAACATGTTTTAAACATGTTTAAAATAAGAATTCTTGCAAGACAGCATTGATGGTAGTGCAGCATTGTTTTTCTGCTAGCTAGGTTTATTTTACTTCATTTAAAAATCTTGCACAGTATACCACTTATTGTATTAACTTGTATTTTTCAATAAATAAGTAATTATAGTTATAAGATTGGGACTTTCAAGCATGCTGCCAACCCTAGGCATACTAGCCAGGGCAAGTCCAGGCTTCCAGAAAAAGGTCTTACCTACCTGCTTTGTGGAGAGTGGACTGGAAAGGAAGAAGACTTTACAACGGGAAACAGTTGCAGAATCCCTGAGTAACTTTCAAGAATCAGGTGCATGTGGAAGAAGCTTTGGAGGCTTGAGTCTGAGTGATGAAAGTTGTACAGTTTCAGCTGGAGTCTTTGAAAATGATGTGAGGGAATGGACTGCAGAGAGATGTGGGCATGGGGTCTTTACGAGAAAGCTACTTTCACAATGAGTTCTTCCAGCCCAGAGCATAAGCGGTCTGTTCCTCTTCCAGGATGGTCTTTCTGAGTGGGAAGAACGCAAAGTTGCTCTCTCACAGCTGAGGAATCTGGAAACGAAAGGTGATTTCCTCCATGGACTGCAGATGCTGAAATCACCACAAAGCAAACACATTGTCACACTGCTTTGCTATTGTGAGGATGACAACAGTATCCTTTCTGAATATCACCCCCTGGGTTCCTTGAGAAACCTGGAAGAAACACTAAAACGTTCAAAGTACCAAAATGTGAACACATGCAGCACAGGCTGCAGTTGGCCATAGGTTTTGTCATATCATTGAACTACCTACCCCTCAGCCTTCTGGACACACTGGTCATGTGTGACTCTAATGACTTGCCCAAGACATGGTCCCACTATCGGCTCACAAGTAACCTGAGCATTGTGGCACATGTAGATGTCTCACCCCTGTGGAACCACAGGCCCAGGATGTTTGTGAGATGTGCCCACAGGGAGTTTCATGGGGATTTTGTGTCTCCAGAGCAGCTGTGACCCTAGGGAGAGGACACACCTTTTCATGATGATCTTATGACTTCCTAGGATGGGAAGATCCACATCTGGAAGGTTCCAGATGTCTCTAGCTTCCTTGGGTTGTGTAGAAGGGCGTGACATGGTTCGATTCCACTTGTTTGATATTCATAAGGCTTGTAAGAGCCAGACGCCTTAGAAAGACCCACTCACTGCTCAGCATATTCTGGATACTTATCAGAAGTTTATTAACTCACTCAAAGATACTGCAAGTCTCAGACAAGGGAAATGCTATAAAGCCCAGGCTAGTTGTTGATGGGTGGGATGTAAAGTTCTACTCTCATGGTGGAAGTTGTTGCTTGAGCTTGGGGTTTTCATTTTGTTTTGCTTTTTAGCCATGTTGTTCTTTCTCTACATCTATTTGCACGTTCGAGTATGTTCACATCTCCTGGCAGCCCAAGTGGAAGCGAGAGCAAAGCAGATCTGATTTAAACCTGGCTGCTCATTTCTGTGCACATTTGCTTTTTGTTGCAGAAGTAGAGATACAACGAAGCTACCAGTATTTAAATTAACAAAAAACATATGGTCATAAATGTTAGCATTCCCTCCACCTCAGGCCCTCAGCCCCTCCCACTACACTTCTCAGAGCAGCTTGTATCTGCCCCAGATGAATCACCAGAAGGCCCTCCACCCAAACCTGAATTCCACCCTGTCTCTCCCCGGGATCCCAGACAGGTGGACACTCCCACTCCCTGCCCAGACAGAGCTGCACACCCAGAGTATGTCCCCCTCTAGCCCCAGTGTTACCACGATGAACCTGGATAGGGACAGGCTCCATACAGCCCCCACTCCCATGGGGTAGATGACCCCACTGATAAACCTCCTTATAAACCTCCTTCTCCTGTACATGATGGTGTCCGTGTGGTCTTCTGGGATGGTTGCTTACAATAAAGAAGGCTTACCTACCCTAATAAAGTTTCTAAGCTCTTATGAAAAAAAAAAAAAGATTGAGGCTTGCAACCTTCACTGGTTAGTAGACATTGATGATTCAGCATCAAGTCTGTTGCTACCTGGTGACTCCATTAGGTCATCGTTAGCCACTGAGGGAACCTCCTCTTTCTGTCTTTGTAAGGATGTGCCTTTATTGTCCATTCCTAAACAATGGGTGCCTAGTTTTCCCCTCAGCTTACAAACCAAACGATGATAGACTTTTATGATAATGAAAATACAATAAATTAAGAACAAAAAAAGGAAAAAGAAAAAGGAAGGAAAGAACAAAGACTATGGATTTTGCCAATAAGGTGAAAGTGTATATTTAAAGCTGGAGATTTCCTTGAGTTGAGCCTTTACTAAGTATTGTAGATGCCCTGAGAACAGAATCAGCATATTGCTGCTCCTTTCAACTTCTACAGCAAAATGAGGCAACTCAAGAGTCTTTATTTCTGACATAAGTTGTTAGTGTTATTTGGCCATTTTGGTTCAGAAGAAAAAACCCTAATGGTCAATGTAAAAAGTATAATCAGCTGGGTGCTGCTGGCAGCTCATGCTTGCAACCCTAGCTACTCAGGAGGATGAGATCTGAGGATTGTGGTTCAAAGCCAGCCCAGGCAGGCAAGTCCATGAGACTCTTATCTCCAACAACTACTCAGAAAGCTGGAAGTGGCTCTGCGGCCCAAGTAGTATAGTGATAGCCTTGAGCAAAAGGAGCCCAGGAACAGTGCCCAAGCCCTGAGTTCAAGACCCAGGAGAGGCACAGACACACAGACACAGACACACACACACACACACAAACACACAGACACACACACACACACACACACACTCAGAGAGAGAACAACAACAAAAAGCTTCAGCAATGGTATGAAAAACAAGATGGGAACTTTAAGGTCTCCTTTTCTGTTTCCTTACTGGCTTACATGAGTTATACTGGGGAACTTTATTATTACATGTCCTTACATGTAAATGCTGTCTTCTAATCAGTTTTACCCCCTCCATCACACTCCTTGCACCCTTTCCTCTCAGAAGCATTGTCCCCAATAGATTTCTTGGTCCTGTTTTCATTGATGCAAATAGTCTATTTAGACAAAATTCCATCATCTTGAATCTCCCAGGAGACACACCTCTCTCCTGCTAGTCTTCACTCTCCACAGTCTGTCTCTTTTTCCTCCCATGCCACTGTTGATCTCACCTTTGTTGTGTTTCTCTGGGCTCCTCTCATGTATACTTGTAATGTGCTACACAGTTACTCATCCTTTATCTTTTTCCATTCTCCACTCTCCTTCTCCTGAGTAGTCTCACCTTGACTCCTGTTCTGACAACTGGAGATAGATAGATAGATAGATAGATAGATAGATAGATAGATAGATAGATAGATAGATAGATAGATAGACAGACAGAAAGACAGACAGACAGACAGACAGACAGACTACATACATGCCTGTGGAACAAGATGTGAACAGTAAGGGATTTCTACCATTTCTCAGGGTTGGCCCAAATCTAAAACAAGTTGCTTTCTGTTATCTCTCTTTTCTGTTAAATTGGAGTCCTTTGGCAGACCAGGAACTGAAGAAGTCACAAGATATTTCAAAGTGCAGCTCTGTCATTATGGCCATTGGGAGCAGCTGGGAGCAAGTGGCCAATGATGCACACGCTAAGGATAGGGGTAGGTAGCTGTGTCCTCTCTTTGGAGTTTAGTTGAAACCCCCGAGGAGGATCTCAAGCAAGAATGTCTCTCATCTGCTGACAAGAGGTCATTTTTCTTCTGTGTGCGAGGTTTTTCTTGCTCACTCCATCATCCTCCCTATGGTAAAATGAGACAGCTCAGGAGGAAGCTGGCATTGATTCTCATGAGAGAGTAGAGCCTGTTAGTCAAGGTAGGAGCCAGTCAGGGGCCCGCTGGGCTCACTGCACTTGCAGCGTGCACTCTAACAAGGAATGACACACATAGACAAGCACATTCTTTTTTTATTTTATTTTATTTGTGAAGATACTGTACAGAGGGGTTACAATTACATGGGCAGGATAATGCATACATTTCTTACCAAGCATTGCAGCCTCCTCCTTTTGTTTACCCTTCACATCCCTTCCCAGCCTCCCCCACCCAATCCCAATCTTTCTCCTTCCCCCCCCTCCCCCCCCCCCCCCCGCACCAACGTTGTAAAGCTAGCACATTCTTAAATGAGAACCATGGTTTTTTAAATTAAAAAGAAGAAATAACCTTGCTCATGTAACGGTAGGCCCTCTGTACAATAAAAATATCTTTACAATAAAAATATATAAAAAAGAAGAAATAATTGGCTCAACTCCTTTAGACAGCAAAGAAAGAAAAATGGTATAGGCTGAACTGTGTTTTTCCCAAATCCCTCTGCTGAAGTCTTAGTACCCAGGAAGGCCCAAGATGAAGATGGACATCTAGAGGCCAATGAGAGATCTCAGAAGAAATGAGCCTTGTTGACCCCGGGGCCTTGAACTTGCAGCCTCCAGAATGTGAGAGAATGCACCCTTGTGTGGACCTCACTCAGGCTGTGGCAATCCTAACAAGCTAAAACTCAAAGTGAAGGACATTGCCCAAGAGCAGACCTGAAAATCTAATTTGGGCTCAGAGCT
Organism: Dipodomys ordii; assembly: GCF_000151885.1. Taxonomy (NCBI): domain Eukaryota; kingdom Metazoa; phylum Chordata; class Mammalia; order Rodentia; family Heteromyidae; genus Dipodomys; species Dipodomys ordii. The sequence continues at coordinate 9,781,155 of NW_012267225.1, forward strand.
CTGTCTCTTGCTGGACTACAGTCTTGACAGTTAACCCCAGAGCTGACCACACTCACATGCAGGTGTGTGTACTCACATTTTCAGGTGTAGGAGCAAACTTTCAAGTTTCTTCTACTATCCTCTGAATATATCAAGGCCTAATAGAGGAGGGACATGCATACATTACAAACATTACTTATGGTGGCTGGGGACCAGTAGCTCACACGTGTAGTCCTAGCTACTCAGGAGACTGAGATCTGAGGATCAAGGTTCAATGCCAGCCTGAGCAGAAAAGTTTGTAGAAAAAAAACAGAAGTGGAGGTGTTACTCAAGTGGTTGAGCATCAGCCTTGAGTAAAAAAAAAAAAAAATCTAAGAAAGAGTACCAGGTCCTAAAGTACCAGTACACACACACACACACACACACACACACACACACACACACACACACACACACACACACACAGTACTCCCAATGGCCCTAATATAACAGTGGAAACCCAACAAGAAGCCACGTTTGTGGTACAGAGACACAGTACCCACTCTGACCTCTTGGATGTGCACGGGGGTGGGTTACCTCATATGTTATGCCACCAAATAAACACACCCAGATTAGAGGCAAATGTGGTGTGCTCCTGTAGTATCTAGAGCTTAGATCAGGACTAGTTTGGAAAGACTTTGCAAAGAAAGAATGAAGAACTCCTACTGTCTTGCTTTGAGCCTGCCTGCCTCCATCTTTGTATGTGCCTCTGACATGGAACTCCAGGCTCTCTCAGTCCCTTTGCATTTGGGCAGAGTTGTTCAGGCCACACCACATCCTCCAGGTCTTACCCAGCATCAAGAACAACTCTGCCAGCCTTGGACTGTTTCTGCCTAGGTCCTGGGAAGTCTGGCTAGCTAAGGTATTTTTCACTGCTATAACTTTTCTCCACAAAAGATCTCTTCTGACTGCATAGCACCATTCAGAGTACTTTATATAGATACAATATTTTGTGATTTGCAGTGTTTTCCAATGCCAGTGGCCCACTTGTGGCCCCATGGAAGGCACAGAACAGAACACCCACAATCCCCATTTGCTCAGAACCCAAAGGCCACTGTGTTCTATCTATCTATCCATCTATCTCTCTATCTCTCGATCATCTATCTATCCATCTATCTCTCTATCATCTATCTATCCATCCCTCTATCTCTCTATTATCTATCTATCTATCTATCTATCTATCTATCTATCTATCTATCTATCTATCTATCTATCTATGGGATTTGTTAGTTTGGCTTTTGTGGTCACCAAGGCTGAATCCCACAATGGCAGTCAGTCTGCAGCCTGGCAAACCAGGGAAATGAGTCCTTATTTCGTTGAAGAAGCAGAAGTCCCAGAAGAACCCAATCTGCAGCCCTGGTATGAAGCTAAAGCTCCAAAGTCCCTGGAGAGCCGCCGGTTAAAGTCCATGCTCCACAAGTGAAGAAGCTGGAGTGTGACATCCACAGATAAGCCCAGAAGAAGAGGCACACTTCTAGGGAAAGGTGAGGGGAAGGAGAGAGAGTGCCCTTTCCTCCCTTTTCCTTCCAGGCAGTCCCCAGCCCCCTGGATGATGCACTCATGTTTGAGGCAGGTCTTCCCCATCCAGTTGACTGACTTCAGTTTCCAACTGGCTTCACCAATTCCCTAAGCATCTTTTAATCTCGTCAAGTTGGAACCCCAAAGCAGCCTGTGCACCCATCTCTTGATGCTTTGCTCTTGGTAGAAAATAAAAACCCATCATTCCCCAGATGAGATGTATTGAAATTATGTCCTATGACAACACTATTTTTTTTTAGTCAGTGAGTGACACATGTCCCAAATAGTGCTTGGTACCAGAGATGTTTGAGGCCTGTCCCTGCTCTGGGAGCTACTGTGCGGAGTGAGAGGCAGAAAGGTGATTTGCTGACAAGCTGAATGGGCAGTATCCAGTTTAGGGCTTTTTGAGGAGTATGGCCAATTCCAGAGGACATGTGGCAGTTGCTGATAGAGAACAAGAGGTTTATCTGAGTGTGGCAAGCAGAATGGATAATGACCCAGAACTGGCAGCCACCAGGTAGGACTAGAGGACAGTCCAGGATGACCAAAGCATGCATTAAGAGGTCAGGGGTAGGCTTCCAGGGCCCCAGTCTGTACTGCAGAGTGTGGATTTTACAGGTTCACAATGAAAGGGACCCAGTCAGATCTGCATTATAAGGAGATAGCACTGAGCTGTCATGGAGAGAATGGATGAGAAAGAGGCAAAACTGCAGGTTACCATGGTGATGTTGGGGAGAGGCAATGGGCATCTGAATTGAGCTGATGAGAGACATCATGGAGCAAGGGGTCCTAGACGGGTCCATAGGAGTGACAGCTGAGGCTGTGCATCATGCTGGGGTGGGAATCTCTTTAGAAGGACATCTCCATGCCTGGACAGTTGGGGCTGCCTGTCATGAGGATGGGCACACAAGAGGAGGGACAGGTGTGTGGCAGGAACTGGAGATGTTTGTGACAACTGCAAAAATACCTATTTGTGTTTGTTCCTTTTTGATTTCTGATGCCACTGGGGTCTTGTGTTTGCTAAGCAGGTGCTCTATCTTGAACCAAGCTCCCAAGCCCAAGACCTAGAAATTCCCAAGTAGCAAATACTTGGTGGTGGTGGTGGGGTGGGGGGGGGGAGAATGGCATTTGTTTTTTTTTCTGTACATTTCCATATTCATTTGTATCATAGGTTCTCATCAAATGAAATTTCCCTTCTTGTAGCTATACATCAACTCTAATTTGGTTTATAAAGTATTGGCCTCTGTGTGGAAGGATTGGTTGATGCCCAGTCCACCATAAAATGGTCTTCGTAAGACCTTTGCCTTCTGCTCCCATCTCCTTCTCTCCTCCTCTCCCATCCTCTCCCCTACATGTGGAGCTAGCCGCCTCTGTTTACATCATAAGCTACTAGTTCATGACTTCTAGGCTAACAAGAATAAAGGTTTGTGCTTCAGGCTATAAGGGGGCATTTGTGTACCTGCACTTACCCCTTTGATGCTTGGGCCCTCCGTGGAAGGCTGGCACCACTTTGCCCTCAAACTTTCATCAGGGCCTCCTGAGGCTTGTGAGGATAGGGAGATTGCCTTTAATGGCTTCCTCAAAAAAAGCTAGAGTTCTGGGATCACTAAGACGCTTGCATCCTCAGTGAATCGGTTCTCCTGAGTCTGCTCTTACAAAGCTGGTTCTGCAAATGCTAGCCCCTCATCTGTCATTCTTGAATCCTCTTCCTTTCCAGAGGCTTGCTCTCCTTAGCACTCAGACTTAGCTGGGGCTCTAAATAAGTACAATGCAATGCTGGAAAATTCTATGCTATGCCCAGCTGTTCTGGCTATTTCAGGACATTTTCCTGCTAACAGGCTGTCCTGCTTGTCACCAAATTTCCATAGGAGCACCAAGTCAATCAGTTCATCTAAGAATGACAGGCTCTGTGAGGTCTTAAGAATGGAACCTGTTTACCCTAACAAATATTTTATGCAGGCAGAACCTGGGTGGGGAAAATATCTGTGTAATTTAACACCAAAACTCCCCTGACTTTCTAACAGATTACCCAGAGAACAAGATGTACACACCTATGAAAATATTTAGTCACGTAATCAAAGAAAATTCAGCAACTAGGGACATTCAGATTTCTCCGGTGCCAAGAAGTGTAATCACTGAGATTCAGAAGTTTCATAAAAACTGTGGCCCATCATGCAGGAAAGTCACAGGGGACTTTGACACTGCACTTAGTTTGGCTAATAAGGCATCAGAAACATTAATTTCCTGTGGAGCAAATCTGTACTCTTTGTAAAAAGAACTGGCCAGCCAGGTGCTGGTGGCTCAAGCCTATTCAGGAGGCTGAGATCTGAAGATCCTGATTTGAAGCAACTTTGAGCAGAAAAATCTGTGGCTTATCTCCAATTAACCACCAAAAATGGGAAATGGATGTGGTTCAAGTGGTAAAGTGCCAACTTCGATCAAGAAAACCAAGTAGAGTGCAAGGTCCTGAGTTCAATCCCCAGTACTGGAAGGAAGGGAAGAGGAGCATAGAGGAAGAGGGAGGGAGAGAAAAGAACTAGCCAGTAAGGAAACTCACATGGGAGAATTTAGAGACACTTGCTTTGTTAGTGATACATTTTTCTATTATGCTTTTTTTTAATATTATGGTGGAGTTCTTAGAGCTTATATTTGCAACATAACTTTCCCAAAGGAGAAAGGGATGGCCAACAATTTGTAGCAGTAAAGGTCCTGCATGGAGACAAAACAGGATTTAGATACAGGATTGGAGTATGCTTTGTTGTGAGCAATTTCTGCTCCTGACTAGGGAGAAAATAAAATGCTGTAATGGAGTTATGACAAAGGTACAATTCCAAGGGCCCAATGCCTTGTGCAGAGCCAGCCAGCTGACCTTTCAAACTCTCTCTTTAATGGAGCATGAAGCTAATGATGAAGGCTAATGATGAAGTCTCTCATTAAGGGAGCATGAAGCTAATGATGAATTAGCAAACCAGATGCCCAGATATCTTCTGAGCAATGCACGGGTAAATACTTGAGCTGGTATTTAGTACTGGCTCTTTAACAAATAGTGAAATGTCTCAGGGGTGAGGGGAATCTTTTGTTTTCAGCTCTGTGCATTCACAAGTTTTTTTTCCTTCTTCTTTTGCAGACTAGGGTTTGAACTCAGAGCTAGGCAAGTGTTCTACAACTTGAGCCACACTTCTAGTTCCCTTTTGCATCGGTTCTTTTCAAGGTAAGGTCTTGTATTATTTCTAGTCCCATCTGGGCTGCAGTCTTTCTACTTATGCCTCTCTTGGCTGCTGGGGATGACAGGTATGTGCCACTGGGCCCAGCCATTGTACCTCCCGTAGCTGGGGTAACAAATACACACCTCTACATTCAGCCAGTGGTTGATGGAGTCTCAAGAAATTTTATGCCAAGGCTGTCGTCAACCATGACTCCTCGGATCTTTGTTTTCCAAGTAGCTTGAGCCACTACACACAACTTGCAAGGAATTTTGAAACCATTATTTTCTTGATTCAGCTGTGCATCTAGGATTTCTAGGGAGGCAAAATTTGTGGATGGGTTCTAAACACTTCTTTCCCAGGTGAATATTTAATCCTATATGTTGGGAGGTGAGAAGGTAGAGTAATAGTAAGCATGGTGTGTGTGTGTGTGCACGTGTGTATTTTACAGGGATTGAACCCAGGACCTCATACATGTTAGACAGGTGCTTTCCCTTTGCATTCCTAGCTACAAGCACAGATTTAAGGATCAGATTGGTGAAGGTTCAAATCCATGCTCTGCCACCCTATTTACCTTCTCCTGTTTTGTCACCTGAGAAGTGGGGAAACTACCCACTGCATAAGGTAACAACAGAAGACATGGCTGAGACCAGTCCTCCATCGGGGTGTATTATTGTCCTTTCAACATGTATTTACTAAGTGCCTCATATGGCTATCCTTGTAACCTCTGGTATAGAGGTAAGCAAGTCAGATGATTGTTTGCTAGAGATTTATGACTCTTAAAATGTTTCTGTCCTCCAGGGAGGACCTGGCTATTATCTGGCTACCATAAGAATCCATTCTCATCAATCAAGAACAGCTTTAAACAGAAAGCCAGGGGCAAGCAATCAACAGCAATCTCACTTGAGTCAAAAGCCTGTGCTATTGATACCAACCAGTCCTGTAAGCTCTGGATGCTGTACTTTCCAGTGCCCAGATGTGAGATCAGCAATCCCCTTGCTGAGACCATACCTTAGCAGCTGCTGTTCATCTAGCAAGCAATGAAGCCAGGTTCCTGTTTAACCATGAGAAGCAGGCTCTGCCTTCAATAGGAAGACTGACTACTTAAAACCCAAGCATAGAAGCAGAGTGTCATCAGATAATAATGTGCCATTAAACAAATGAGTGAATGAGGGCTCATGGATGATGGGGTGAGGTGTGGCAGTCCAAGAAAAGTGGACTTCTGAGCTGAGACATAACAAGCTACTGGCCCAGTTTAGGTAAGATATCTAATAAGTGTCACAGGATGGCCAGGTGCTGGTGGGTCGTGCCTGTAATCCTAGATACTCAGGAAGCTGAGATCTGAGGACTGATATTCAAAGCTAGCTCAGGCAAGAAATTTCATGAGACTATCATCTCCAATTAAGCACAAAAATAAAAGCTACAAGTGAAGCTTGCAAGAGGCAGAGCACTAGCCTTGAGCAAAAAAGATAAAGTATAGCTCCCAGGCCCTTAAGTTTAGGCCCCTGGACTGCAACAAAAAGAAAAAAAAAGTCACAGGAAAGACACATTTTGAGCTGGAAAAAAAGCATCTCCAACTTACAAAAATTACAAGTGTAGAAAGAACAAAGTAAGAGCTTCTCACACTTCAATATTCTCTGACTCCTAAACCTTGACAGGATGGAGGAAGATCAGGCAATTCTGAAATACCAACTTGTAGATTTCTATAAAATGCCAAATAAAATGATTTCTACATATAGCAACTATAAAAATAGCAGAATCCCCACACAGCATCCACACTTAAAGTTGCTTTATTTGCTAAGTATTTTTTAAGCTGAAATACTGCAGCAATCCCTTCTCCAAGGGTCACACATACAAAGATTCACGTGGCAGGTCTGGCTGGAAGAGTTGCTGTTTGCTGACTACATGACCATTGCCAAGTCACTTCACCTTTCTAAACCTCAGATCCTACAAGAAGCATCTGCTTTCCCATCAGCAGAGAAGTGAAAAAGAAAAGCATTGACTGGCAAGTTGGCTCATGCCTGTAATCCCAGCAATTTAGGAGACAGATGTAGGCCAAAGCCCAAGATCTTACCTAAAAAAAGAGAAATGAAAAAGAAATGTAAAAGAAGAAAAAAAGAGCCAGGCACCGGTGGCTCATGCTTGCAATCATAGCTACTCAGGAGGCTGAAATCTGAGGGTTGTGGTTCGAAGCCAGCCCAGGCAATAAAGTTCCTTTGAGACTTTTGTCAATCATGAGGCTTGAATTCTGGTCCTGGATGCTATCCCCAAGCTTTCGTGCTCAAGGCTAACGCTCAACCACTTGACATAGCTCCATTTAGCTCCATTAGCCTTTTGGTGGCTAATTGTTGAGTCTTGAAGGCTTTCACCTGGGCTGGCTTTGAACAGCAATCTTCAGATCTCAGTCTCCTGAGTAGGAATTACAGGTGTGAGCCACCGGCACCCAGCTCCATGAGGTTTTGATGTGCATCTCTCTCATGACTAGTGAGGAACATTTTCTTAGGTGGGTTGGCATTTGTGTTATCTTCTTGTAGTTTTTACTTGAGAAGTTGGTTATAGCACCTTACTCACTCTGTGGAGCAGGGAATGAATTAGATGAGGCCTGGCTTCCTGAGCAGGCATCCCAGGGGCAGAAGGAAGACAGTGAGCAATGAACAAGAAAAGCAGCAGATAGCAATATAAAGGCTTAAAGTTGGGCCATACTAGAGCAACCCAGAAGAGATGATCTTCTATGCAGGATGTCTCAGAGAACAAGACATTATAGCACATGTCCAAATATGAATAACGCGCATCTGGGCACTATTGACTCACACCTATAATCCTAGCTCCTCAGGAGGCTGAGACCTGAGTATCACGGTAGTCAGCCCGGGAAGGAGTCTATGAGACTTACTTCCAATTAACGTCCAAAAAGCTGGAAGTGGAACCTTGACTCAAGTGGTAGAACGCCAGCCTTTAGAAAAGGGACGGTGCCCAGGTCCTGAGTTCAAGGCAGAGTACAGGAGGCTGGCTTTCTCCTTCAGCCAGCTTTTTTTTTCCCCCTGGTTGTTTTGGAGAAGAAGTCTCATGGAAGAAACAGCAAAAAGTTGTTGTTCCACTACCACACAAACTGGTATGAATACTATTACATGTAAGTTCATTTACTATTTTTGTCCAACACTATATTTTGGAATGACATTTAACCCACATTTGAAATAATTTTTATACAAACCATTCTCAGAAGGAACAGGTCTCCCTAGCCACAAATCACACAAAACTTTGAGAGCTATAAAATGTCAGTCTTGGTTCTGTTTTTTTTTTAACTGTAACAGCTTGAACTTTCTATAAAGAGCCACAGAGGACAAATTGTCAGAACAAATGTTCACCTGGGTGCTTATGTTCAACTCAAACTTATAGCATTGCCAATATATGGGGCTTTCCAATGGCTTTCGCTTAAATAATAAAAAGCAGATCCTTGCTTGGCACTGGTGGCTCACACCTGTCATCCTACTCAGAAGGCTGAGATCTGAGCATCAAGGTTCAAAGCCAGCCTGGGCAGGAAAGTCCATCAGACTCTTATCTCCAATAAACCATCAGAAAACCGGAAGTGGCGCTGTGGTTCAAGTGGTAGAGCACTAGCCTTGAGCTGAAGAGCTGAGGGACAGCGCCCAGGCCCTGAGTTCAAGCCCCATGACAAAAAAAAAAAAAAAAAAAAAAAAAACCAAAGAAGCAGATCCTTTTGGCAACTGAGAGTTGCTCATGGAAAGGAGCAGAAGAAAACCGACAGCCCCTTCACATAAATAAGAAAATCTAACAGAAAAAACTGGGGAGGAGCCTGCTAACTTGTTCAGTAACATTGTGGCCATGAGCACTGTGGCTCCACCACCTCCACTGGGTCTGCTTGGAGGTTTCCTGTGGGACTTTGCATTCAGTAACTGTGAACTATTATCTTAGTAAGAGTGTCCGTGGGACTTCCCTTGAAGGCCAGGTGGCCTTTCTCCAGCTCTGCTGGAGCTTATTTCTTGGTCTCTGTTTTTTGAGACAGGCTATACATTCCAGGCTGGCTTCAAATTTTCCATCTTCCTCCAGTGCTGGGGTTCCAGCCACAGGCCACCATGCCAAGCTCCTCCTCTTTTTGAATGAGGACAGGAGAGCTCCGCATGGCTGCCTTTTCAGACAATGTTCCACATGTGGAAGACATACCCACTCTTGTCTTGTGAGAGTGACCCCAGGTAAAGTCCAGAGAGGCTGAATTTTTAAAAATAAGATGGCATCTTATTAGGCCTCTATGCACCATCTGGACTGAGAGGTTTGTGAGGTTTTATACTGTTCGGAGTTGACTCTTAGGACTAATACTTTCTCCCTCTGTGCTTACAAAGAATTATTCACTCAACGTAACTAAAAAAAAAATACAGCAGGCAGGCATTATTTGTTCTATGTGTGTATTTATTTATTTAACACTTATTAAATACCTACAATGAGCCAGGAATCATATTTTATTATTTTTAAAATTTCAAAACCATAAAATATGGCCCCAGGTGACAGATTACCAAAAGCAGCAGGAAAAGTCAAAACTGCTACTACCCACTTTCTGCCTTGCAGCTCAGCTAAGAGCAAAATCTCTAGAACCAAGGGAAATCCCAAGTTGGAGGTGCTCCTGCCAAAGACCAAGAGAAGGAGGCGGAGGTGGCTCAGAGCAGGAGGCACAGGCTGGGTGAGGCTGTGCCTCTGGCCTCCCCTGGTGCTTAAGGCACGGGAGCACCTCCAGGATTTGGGCCTTTCACTCCTGACCCTCCAGTTTGGTTGTACACCCCTGCCTTCCTTCCCTTTCCTAGTTAAACAGAATTCATCATGATATTTATTGTCCCAATGACCTTATCACTTAAGTTGAATCTAAAATTAAAGTCAACAAAACATTTGGTTTCATTTATCCTTCATTAGTGACAAAAAATTTCCACTCAAAAACTACACTAAATAGCCATCCAATTTAATTGTAGGGCATTGAACTACCTTGAAGACAAATTACAAGAAAGTTGTGTCAATGATTTATCAATAGATACTATCATTGTTTTGTGTTGTTTTCTTCTTTTTGGCAAACTTAGAACCAGAGAACAAAACAGTAAGTCTTCACTATCATGTAGAAAAATAAAATCAACCTAAGGTAGATCTACCTAACTATGTACTAAGTGATCCAAACTGCAAAAGTAAAAACTAAAGTCTGCATTTACAGCAGTTTAAAAAAATCCTTAGTGTGCAAGAAACATAACCAAGTAATACAGATTAATACCAATTAATGAATATGGAAATTTTTCCTATACAGAGGTAGAGTCCAGTGCAAGGCTAAAACAATACTCAACAGTCTGAGCAAAATCGAGCCAGGTTTTATGGAATCCACTGTAAATTTCAGGTATCAGACTGTATGTACAGAGATACAATAAATAGACTATACAATCTTTCAAAGTAGTTTAATAAACCCACAAAATAATAGCAGATGTATTATAATATTTACATAATTCTCAAATCTCTATCAAATAAAAGGGATAAAAATAAGATCTGCTAAAAAGTCAGCAGAACTTCTTTCCTGAAATGGATCAGTAAAATAAGGTATTTTACATGAGAGGAACAAATTTATGTTTAAGAGGTATTCATATTAAGCTAAGAAAATACGTCCCTTTGAAAGTTACATAGATAGGGGAATATAAACTGATTCTATATCTTTTAGAGCTCTAAAGTTTCTAAATTCAACTCTTATTGAAGAGAGAAGTTGATTTTGGTACTCAATTGGAGTAATGAACTCAATTATACTGAGAAGGAAATTCACTTTTCATTTTCTGCTTGCTTGCTTTTGACTGTTTAAAGGCCAGAAAGAACTTGGGTCTATGATGGCCTAAATAGTTATGATTCCACCTCACCTATGTTCCACAGAAGCGTGACTGAGCACTCTGGGTTTAGTGTTCATGGGATTGTTATTTTCTGAGTCCCTCCCATTTCCAAAGCACAGTTCACTGAGAGCAGGCATGTGTGGATCAAGTGTTACAACTTTAAGGTATCACAAAGTTCCAAGGTCCTAAAGCATAGGGGGACAATGAAATACAGAAGACCATCTGCTTGCATGTGCCTCAGAGACTTGAAAAGGAAAGAGCTCCAAAGTTGTAGTTACTGTGACCTAAGAAAAGAAAAAATGCAAAGCACTTTATGCACAAATGACTCAGATTCTCAAAATAGACATCAATTTTGTTCTCTGATGCTCTATCTTTAACCCTTTTATTTTAATTATATAAAAGATTCTTACCTAACCCATAAGGAAATTAGGGATAGTCAGAAAATGAAAAAATATGGTCCTAATTAACGAAGCCTAAACCTTCACAGTTTGAATTTTTGTGTAACTTCTCTAAGCACCCACAATGAAAATGCAAGTTGAGTTTTTTTATTCAATCATTCTGTGAAAAATACCTCAGTAAATAGTAACGTTTTTCCCTTCAGTAATCTTCGCATAAGAATATCCCCCCTTTTTTTTAAATTTTAGATTCTTAAAAACTTTTATACAAATAGACTAGCTTTGATTTCAAGTAAACATATAAAAGTTGAGAATATTGCTTGCAACCATGGGCGTAAAGTGGAGGAGCAGCTGGATGGGGTGCACAGACGTGGTCCTCCGCAGTGACTTCAGGCAGAGGCCCAGTTCCCTGGAAACACTCAGAGAAGCACTCTCACCCCAACAATGGACCTTGCTGCAGTTTCTTTCAGCCCTCTTCACAGAGGCTGACTGATTTTTCTATCACTTCAGGTCAGACGAGAGAAGAAAATGAAAAACAACAACGTAACTGCAAGAAAATTGGAAGGCACAAGCACCCATGTGATCTAGAATTTTCTTGGGGCAGGGAGTAAGTAGGGAAAGGGATAATTTTGGTTCAGCACAACAGTCATTACTTTTGCCAATGTTAAAGAGAACTGATATAAAGATGTACATAAATGTAACAAGCACATCCCACAGTGAGGAAGAAAGCTCAGAAGACAGCTCACAAAAATAGTGCAGAGAGAAACAACCAGTACTATTTATTTGGAAGTCTGTGCCATGGTGGGTACAAACTATATTCTCTGCTCTGTGGGACCAAAACCAAACAGAATAAAAACCAACAAACAAAAATCCCCCAAGTTCCAAAAAGCAGCAAGAAGGAATGCAGGAAGTCTTACAGAACATAGTGATCCAGAGGGGCCATGGACGTGGCACTCTTGTCTTTAATGCACATCCAACTCTGCTATCTACTGCATGGTTCCCACCAACTCAACTGACTGGATGGGAACTTAGGAATGAATAGCCAGGCCACTTAATCATTTCCCTGCCTCTATGCGACTTCCCTGTCCCTTCATAAACTCCTCCAGGATTGAAGTCTGTTTCCTCTAGAAGGAAGAGCTGTTAGCCATGGGGAAAGGTGTGACTCAGGATTTCCAGAACTGATCTTGCATCCCTTGAAGCCTTGCTGTGTGCAGGAACACAGCACGGAGGTGGGCGTGAAGGCAGCCTGACAAAACTATGAGTTAAAAAAGAAGAAAAAAACCAAAAAACTAAACCACCCCAACGTTTGTCTTTTCTCAAACTACAGGAGGAGCTCGGGGACGGCCTTTGAGTGGGAATATCGTGGTTAGGAGATGATGGCTGGGGACCATCGTGGCAGAGTCAGGTTGTCAGCACTTGCTGACCGTTTTCTTGTGGTTCTTCTCAAGTCCTTGTACTTGTCCTCACAGAGGCGAGAGATGGCCTGCAGGAAGAGAAACAGTGAAGGTCAGAGCTGGACCCCACTCTGGGCCTGGGGCAGCTCCTGCTTCCATCTCCAAACCTGTCTCTTGGTGAACATCCATCCCCCAGTCCCAAGGCTGCTCGTACAGCCATCTCACTCCAGATTCATCTGTTCTTCTCTAACCTTCTAACATACTGCCTACTGTCTGCTGTCTGTATCTAACTCCACAAGGTAAAATCCAAAAGGGAAGCTTTACTCCCAATGGTGTAAATTCCAACTGAGATGTGTATACAACAGAGCCTGGACACTACAGGTTATGTCTGTTCCAAGTGCCTGGAAATGGAGGGGAGAGTAGGGGCACTTGCAGCTGGCATCAGAACCAGGTTCCAAAGACTGCCTGGAGGAGGGAGGGCTTAAGGAATCCCAGTCACATGACAAGGGGAGTGGTGGGCAAGGCCAGGCCCAGGGGCTACACGACAGCGGAGACAGCAGGCTGGCTGCTCAGCCTTCACTCAGGGGTAGACACCTGTCTGTGATGTTAAAGGAACATGGTAAACCTTGAAACTGCATTTTACAACAACAATTCCAGTGATAGCATGGAAGATGGACTGGAGGAGAACAAAAGTAATGGAGGAGTTTAAGCAAGGTTGAAGACCTCTCATCCCAAATAGGTACCTACCCATAATTCATACAGATGGTATATTTGAAAAGAAAAAATCAGATTCCTAAGAGGCATTATTAGAGCTTTTTTTTTTTTTTTTTTGGTTGGTTGTGGAGCTCAAACTCTGGTCTGGGTGCTGTCCCCCAACTCTTCAGCTCAAGGCTGGTAATGCCCTACCACTTGAGCTATAGTCCCACTTCCAGCTTTCTGGTGGTTAATTGGAGATATGGGTCTCACGGACTTTCCTGCCCGGGCTGGCTTTGAACCATGATCCTCAGATCTCAACCTCCTGAGTTGCTAGGATTACAGGTGAGAGCCACTGGTGCCTGGCTTGGAGCTGTCATTTTTTGGTCCTGGGACTTGGTCACTGTACCTGAGATTTTTTTTTTTTTCCTCAAGGCTTGCTCTACCACTTAAGCCACAGCTCTATTTCTGGCTTTCTGATGGTTAAGTAAGAGTCTCACAGGCTTTCATGTCTGGCTTGGCTTTGAAGCACAATCTTCATAACTTAACTTACTAAGTAGTAGCTAGGATTACAGGTATAATTACTGGGCACCTACAAGATAAATTCTGTAATATTATCTGTTGCCTCTCAGTCTACTGAGTCTGAATGCAGCATCACAATAGCACCAGGTTAAGCAATGTACATCTACTCGAGATTTTATAATGCAAAGTTCTATTAGCCCTAATCACAGACAATTTATTTCAAAGCCAAATGTCTAGCTATCAAAAAGGCACTTCGTGTCTGCCTTGGTTTTCAGTGAGTGTTTCTGTGCTCTGCAGTACAACCAGTGTGTCAGGGGAAAAAAGTCATCTGGCAGTAGATCTGAACAGGTGCAGCACTTTAGATACCTTCTACTGTGACTTATTCTTTTTCTTTCTGGCATTTGCTTAACCAAATGGACTAAAAGGATGCTAGGGTATGGGAAAATTACACATCCCTATCCCTTACAAATGATCTCAAAAGGGCATCAATTGCTTTTTCCTGAGGCCATTCTGTCCAGCCTTGACAGGATCTGGTCCTCAGAAAAGTGCAGCTTGATCAGGACATTACTAACCATAGAGAACTCCAGAAGCACAGCAGCTCAGGACAGGTGAGTCCTCTTTCCTTGCTTGACTTAAACCTCACATGGTGGTGTGAATATATGGTAGGCACCACCCCCGATGCCCACTAGCCTGTGCTCACAGGTGGGTTGACCTACCACTGGATGCACTCCAGAGGATGCATACAGGTAGGTTTTCTTTAGGGATTAGTGACCTTAGGAAGTCCAAGTTCCTCTTCTCCTTAGCACTGCAGGAGCATTTAGAACCCATCGCAGCATGCAAGGGACCTGGAGTACAACTGGGCATAGGCTCATGGTCAGTGAAAACCTCTTGTTTTATGTATGTGCTTGCATAGGTCTGCACATGTGACTTGGAAAAAATGCCTCAGAGGAAGGCGTTCTAGATTTCCTTTAAAAAAAATTGTTTTGTGAGGTCTTGAGCCTGTGATCCTCCTGCCTCTGAAGTGGTAAGATCACAGTATGCATCATACAATGCTCTTCAGTTTTCCTCTTGATAGATGAGACTTAGGAAACTGAATGACCATTTTCATCCCAATGTCTGGGAACAAACACACTGAACTGACTGAGTTCTACAAACTTCTCTGCATTTAAAAAAATATTCTTTAAATTACTTTATTTTTTGTTGGTCATGGGCCTGAACTGTGGGTCTGGGCGCTGTCCCTCAGCTCTTCAGCTCAAGGCTAGCACTCTGCCCTCTGAGCCACAGCGCCACTTCTGGCTTTTTCTGCTTATGTGGTAATGAGGAATCAAACCCAGGGCCTCAGGCATGCAAGGCAAGCACTCTACCACTGAGCCACCTTGCCAGCTCCTGCATTTTTGTTTTAACCAATCTTTTCCATTATTTTACTAAGTTTTCTTCTTGAGATTTCCACATCACTTTTTTATGTAAATAAATATATATGACTTTTAAATCTGTGATCTTAACAAATCTCTTCCTCAAGCTCTTAGTTTCATTTACAGCTGTTATACAAGATTATGCTAAAAGTGTTAGCATTTTACTTGAAACAGATGGTAGAGTGAGCAGCATGGGACCTCTTGGGACAGGGTTGTGCCATCTACCATTTCAGTCATAGGCTCTATGGTTAAGGCCAAAACACTGCCAAAGTTAAATTCCAGAGGAAAAGAGATCAGACCTCAGCAAGCCTTCTCTGGAAGAGCCTCTTACCCTTCTTACCACCCTGCCTTTCCTTCTAATAGATGTGATCTCCTAAGTGGAGATGTTGCCATTGTGGTGACACACACACATCTACATCATTTACATGGTCCTCTGCCCTGCACAGCAATGTCCTAAACCACCTTACCTCCAGTTTGTGGGCCCGCTCCCTACTCAGAGGCTCCAAGGGAAAGCTCAAGTTGTTTGCTTCTGCCAGAGAGCGAAGGTCAAAATAATACTTAGCATACACACTGGAAGGGACATTGATGTTGAACTGGAGCAATTCAAGGAACTGTCGCTCTAGCTCATTCCTGCAATGAAAAAGCAAAAGTAGTACACACTTAGCTGTTCCAGTGAGCCAGTATGACTCCCAAACCCACAGAGACCTACAGACTGAGGGGGTAGGAGACAGGGGAGGGTATCTAATTAATTACCTGGTTAGACACCAGAGACAGTTCAACCATCAAATTGGTGTTAAAAGCTGAATCTATTTGGGTTGGAGCACAGAAGGATGAAGCCTGATTAACTGGGATGCTTACCAGGAAGTGCTTAGGGAATGCATTTCTCTGAGAACAAACACATGCATAGCCACTCTAGCTATAAATTTCAAAGGCCTGCCTTTGACCTTGTCTAGTCTGAGCCTGGGCCTGGCATGGTGGAGTGGTCAAAAGCTGTTTCTGAGTGAGGTGGAAGACAGTAAGGGTGGGCCTCTGTACACCTAGAGAGGAATGGCAATAGCTCTCCCCTGACTGCTAGTAGAAATGAGTGGGGAAGGGTTTAGAGCCATCCTGAAGGTTAATACTGAGTTGAAGTTTTAATCCCAGCTCCAGTCCTTAAAAAGGAGTTCCCAGTTTGGGGCACCTAGTTTCCAGGTGCGCTTGTGACAAGCTTAGCAGGCCCATACCCAGGCTGACTCTGGAGATTCACACAGGTCTTAACAAGTGCTAAGAGTGTTTCCCAGCACCTTCTTCTCCACACTTTGAGAACTGGTCAACTCAGGAGCCAATGAGCAGAAAAGTCAAGAACCATCTGGGAAACTCACACATTTTGATGAAAATGACAAGAGGCAGAACCTCCACTTTGAGAACTTCTCACATATCTTTCAAATTAGTTATTTGTTGAGTGCTAATAATTTTGGGGGGAGTGACAGAGCTGTTTTTTAAGGGCTGGCCCTGGACTGGTCAGAGTTTCAGCGCCACCTCTTTAGAAAGCACCCAGTGATGTATACCTCATTCAGAAGCACCCAATGATGTCAGTTTCTTCTGTCCTCCCCACCATACTGTAATTGTTGGCTTTACCTGCTCTCTTCTACTAGTTTTCACATAGCCATTTACTGTGATATCTCATATTTATTACATGCCCTGTCTGACTTTACTGACAAGTAAGAGCTGAACTGAGTTGAGGGATGTCTGGAACTTAGGCAAAGAGGACAAGGGGCTCAGCACTAAGTGCCTCTGTCAGAAGGGCCTACTGGGATGCCCAACCCCATTCCCAATGAAGGAAGCTGAATGCTGGCAAGCCTGACCAGTAGGGTGAACCTCTGTGTTGTGTGTCATGTTCTGTGACTCCATGGAAAACGTACTGATTCTTTAGATCTGCAACATTGCAGAAGCCTCTGTCCAACAAGCTGTGCCAAGCTCTATGAGTATTGTCGTTGAGTCACCTTACCTAAGGGTTAAGAAGCTGAGAAGACTAAAGCCTTGTTTCACGCTGCTGAGGAAGGACAGGGGCTCAAAGGAAGCAAGGATCTGAACCAGGGAGGCTGGTGTATGGAATAGAAGCTACTGGCAAGTGAAAATTAGTACATTAGCTGATGAAGTTCTGGGTGAAGCCATACCCAGGGTTTTTTGTTTTGTTTTGTTTACTAGTCCTGAAGCTCAAACTCTGAGATTGGGCGCTGCCCCTGAGCTCCTTTTTGCTTCAGGCTAGCACTCTACCACTTGAGCCATAGTGCCACTTCCAGTTTTTTCTGTGATTAACTGGAGATAAGAGTCTCATGGAGATGGGGACTTTTCTGCCCAGGCTGGCTTTGAACTAGGATCCCCAGATCTCAGCCTCCTGTACTCCCTAGGATTACAGGCATGAGCCACTGGCACCTAGTAACCCAGGGTTTTTGTTTTGTTTTTGGTGTTGGTCCTGGGGCTTGAACTCTGGGCATGGGCACTGTCTCTGAGCATTATGCTCAAAGCTAATGCTCTACCACTTGAACCCTAACTCCACTTCCAGCTTTTTGGTAGCTAAATGGAGATAGGAGTCTCCTGCCCAGGCTGGCTTTACACTGCAATCCTCAGATCTCAACCTCAAGTAGCTAGGATTGCAGATATGAGCTACCCAAACCCAGCTGTACCCAGATCTTTTAACTAGATAAACAGAAAATCTTGCTTGTTTCTAAACAGCCAACTAAGAGAAGTTGGTAAGCTCCAAATGTGCATATTGTGCTAAATTTTACATTAAACTGTTGTTTGGGACTTATTTTTAACTTTTAAATGACTTCTATTCATTCTTAATTTAAAGGAGATTTTATGAGATTATTATGTCAAATACTAGAACTCAATTAATATCTCAGTAATGTGGGAATGTCAAAAGGCCAGAAGTGCCAAAATAAATGTGCTACATGGGGTAATCCCAGAAGACTACGGGAGCTGACTGTGGCTAGACAGCCACCTGCTGGTTAATAGACATCACTGCAGAGCTTGGGCTCAATGAGCAAAAAACAAAACAAAACTTTTTTTATATATTTATTTTTTAATATTTTAGAACTTGTATTGATAAGCCTATCCAAAATAGTATATTGCACCATTCACTCCAGCTGAATGTACACATTATGAGTAAAACAAAGAGGAAGATATTTTGAAACAAAGTGACATTTTCTAGGGATATTTGGAAGAAAAAAAAAACAATCTATAGCTTGTGTTTCATGAATATAAGTTTTGGGGAAATAGAGCTGTTATGTTTTCAGACAGAAGCAGGATTTATAAAGTAGAAATAGTAAAAAACTCTAATTTCCAAACTGCAGCACATCTTAAAGGTACATCTGATGGCTTGTTGTGTGATACATTAACAGAAAACTACCAGTAATACAGAGAACAGGCCTTACTGCCCTAATTTGGAAAATTATGAGGAAGCAGTTCTGAAGCAAATGTTTATGAGAAATCTACTCTATTCAATGAACAAAAAACATATTTCAGAAGTGACTGTTACATATAGAGAAATCTGACTCAATTGTTAAAATATATTAACGTGAAAATAGGCCTTTTGCTGGGCGCTGGTGGCTCATGCCTGTAATCCTAGCTATTCAGGAGGCTGAGATCTGAGGATCGCGGTTCAAACCAGCCCAGGCAGGAAAGTCCATGAGACTCTTATCTCCAATAAACCACCAGAAAACCGGAAGTGGCGCTGTAGCTCAAGTAGTAGAGCTCTCACCTTGAGCTGAAGAGTTGAGGGACAGTGCCCAGGCCCAGAGTTCAAGCCCCACGACTGACCAAAAAAAAAAAAAAAAAAGAGAGAGAGAAAGAAAGAAAACAGGCCTTTTAAGATGGAACAAGGAGAATGATTTGCACCATCTAATGCAGTATTAGTGTTTCTAGAAACTAGGCTCATTTCAGAAGCTGGCACCAAACCAGCGGGTCCTAATGAGATAGGAGATCAGGGCGCCATGATGAGGCATCTATCATCTCATACATTCAAAGCAGTGCTAACACTGATTCAATGTGGAAATAACATTAAGTCCCCAGAGACAAGATCAATGGGTGAACAAATGGGGAATATGCATAAAATGAAATGTTATTCAGTCTTAAAAAGGAAACTATGGCAAATGGCTACAGCACAGCAGAGATGAATCTTGAAAACATATGCTACATGAAATAAGGCCGTCCTCAAAAGACAAATCTTACATATGATTCTGCTTGTATGAGGTACTGAGTAGCAGAAAGAAAGTGGGATATGGCAGTCAGAGGCTGGGAAAGGGAAAGGAAAATTAGTGTTTAATGGACACAGTTCTAGTTTGGTAAATGAAAATGTTCTGGTGGTGGATAGCAGTGATGGTGCAGAACCATGTGAATGTACTTTATGACAGTGAACTGAACACTTAAAAAAGGTTAAAATGGTATGTTTTATGCTACATATATTTTACCAAAACAAAAACAGACATTTACCAGTTATCTAGGGAGGGGCTGTGAGGTTCTTTTATTCTGTCCTTGTCTGCCATTTTGACTCAGATACTTCCTTTCTTTCCCTCTCATTTCAGATTTTTGTCTATATATGAAAATGGTCTTTGTAAGATAACTGCAAAGAAAATACTAATTCCCAAATATAAATACATGTTTTATTAGTTTATATTAGTTATAAAAGGAGGATTTTACAGTTGCACTTTAACATGTTTACAATGTATCCCAATCAATCTCACCCAAGTGTAATTTTTTAAAGAGCTTTAAAAAAATGCATGAAGAACTTGGCACCACCAAACTTCAGTGCCCCTTTCTCATTCATATATAGCAACTTTCATTTGGTGCTCAAAGATAACCTGGGATAGTGTCACCACTTAACCACTGCTGAATCTGAGAAGAGCAAGACTGAACTAGAAACTGTGGCCCATCTTCCTCAGTGTGGTCACCATCAATCTGCTCAGTCATTTGATGCTGGTGAACAGGGACTGCATATCTGGATGTCCTGGCCATTCTGCAATCTGTCATGCAGCTGCAAGCAAGAGGGTGACCTGCTCACCCAAAGCCCCACCGTCCACAGGGGCAATGTATCAAGCTAAATGACTTTTTGTCTAAGATTGGGATTCGAATTCAGTACCTGAGACTTTCACTCACTGACTGGAAATCTACCACCTGAGCCATGCCTCTAACACCAAGGGTTATTTTTCTTCCTATTTTTCTTTCTTTTTGCAGAATGACTCTAGAGCTGGACACCAACCTGAGGTCAGAAACATCAAGGAGTAACCTAATGACCCCCTTTAATTCAGAGACCTTATTCAGAGACCTTGTCTCCACACATAGTGTATTTGTGTGTATATTTAGCAGAAAGCATAAGTCATTTCCAGAACTCTCCCTTCTAACCTCTCAAAATTTGTGTCTAGCTGGGCTCTGGTGGCTCACGCCTGTAATACTAGCTACCAAGGAGGCTGAGATCTGAGGATTGTAGTTCAAAGCCAGCCCAGGCAAGGAAACTCTGTAAGACTCTGTTTTGTTTTGTTTTTGTTGATCATGGGGCCTGAACTCTCGGCTTGGGCACTGTCCCTGAGCTCTTCAGTTCAAGGCAAGAGCTCTACCACTTAAGCCACAGCTCCACTTCCAACTTTTTCTGCTTATGTGGTACTGAGGAATTGAACCCAGGATCTCATGCATGCAAGACAAGCACTCTACCATTGAGCCACCTTCCCAGCCCTCCGTGTAACTCTTTGCTTTTTTTTTTTTTTTTGGTCGGTCATGGGGCTTGAACTCTGGTCCTGGGCGCTGTCCCTGAGCTCTTCAGCTCAAGGCAAGTAAGTGCTCTACCACTTGAGCCACAGTGCCACTTCCGGTTTTCTGGTGACTTATTGGAGATAAATGTCTCACGGACTTTTCCTGCCCCAGCCAGCTTTGAACTGAGATCCTCAGATCTCAGCCTCCTGAGTTGCTAATTACAGGCATGAGCCACCAGCACCCGGTCCGTGAGACTCTTATCTCCAGTAAAACACCAGAAAAAAAAAGTGGCCCTGTAGCTCAAGTGGTAGAGCACTAGCCTTGAGCTGAAGAGCTCAGGGACAGCACCCAGGCCCAGAGTTCAAGCCCCATAACTGACACAACAACAAAAAATTGTGCCTATCTGACATGTAGAACACATTCATCTCATCCCTTAAACCCCAAAAGCCTTGAATCATCCTAGAATTAACTTTACATCTAAAAACTGAATCTAAATCTTATTTAAATCAGGTCTGTGGAACTCAAGGTAGATTCATTCTGAGGCAAAATTTTTCTTCAGCTATGAACCTTGGAATTCAGACATATTATCTGCTATCAAAACACAACATGAGGGAGGCACAGGACATTCATTTTCTAAAAGGGAGAAATCTTTCTCTTCCATAAAGTAGGGATCAGGAATCTCAAGAAAGTTGGAGAAGTAAATTCCAGTAAGGATCAAAAGTTGAGAATAATCCTCTGTGCTGATACTCTGTCACCTGGCCCACTGAGACAGCAGCCCTATCTTTGGGGCTTTCACTTCCTGAAGCCAATGAGAAGACATCAAAGTTGCCCCAGACCTGTACTCCCTGGGCCCATCGTGACATTTCTGGTACCCTCTGAACCCTTTTTGAGGTCTTTTGTCCTTGAACTTGGTGCAGGGGTGAGGAATTTTTTTCCTGCCAAAGGCCATCTGGCATCCTTTGTGGGCCATACAAAATTATCAATAGTCAGATGGCTGTGGAGAAGCACCATGCCTGTCTGTCATGTACCAAATGACAGACATTCAAGACTTAAAGGACAAAGTATGAGATAATGAGATATCTCTACTTAACTGTAGAATCCTCAAAGCCTGACAACCTTAATCCTATTCTCTGTTCCCTTCAATCTGCACAGGCAGATTCTGAAATAACAGCTTCTTGAATCCAAAGTCACATCTATAATCTCGTTAGCAAAAACTGTCCATCCTCACTCACATTTTTCCTTTTTTAAGTTGTTGTTGGCCCACATATAGATAAAGACTAGAAATACTGAGATTTTCCCCAATTTTTGTTTGATACTTTAAAATTCCTGGGTTTATTCCTCTCACATTTTATATAAGCAGTAAAAAGAAACCAGACAGTGCATGCTTTCAACACTTTGCTCAGAAATTGGAGCAAATGAATCCAGGTTCATTACTTAAACATTCTATTTTCCACAAGACACCCGAACACACTTTACTTAAGTTCTTTGTCAAAAAAAGGACCATCTTTCATCCAGTTTCCAATACAATCACATATCTGCCTAAAACCTCACCAGAAACCTTGACATTCACATTCCTAGCTGTATCAGTTCATGAGAATGCATCTATCTGTATCTGTATTTACTTCTAAGATAACAGAGCTTTTTCTATAGCTTTCTTTTTTTCCTTCTAAGCCCTCACCAGAACTAGCATATTTCTACCAACAATTTCTTCAAAGCAGTACAGGTGAGTTTGTTTCAATTTTCTAAAACCTTCTACCCCTCTACCTACTTCCAAAATGACTGCACCATTTCTAAGTGTCTATTACACCAGCACTCCACTTTTCAGCATTAAAAATCTTGAGTTTGGGTGCTGAGAATGTGGCTCAGTGGTAGAGTGCTTGCCTAGCATGTACAAAGCCCTGGGTTGGATTCCTCAGTAACAAATAAACAGAAAAAGCCAGAAGTGGTACTGTGGCTCATATGGTAGAGTACTAGTGACAGTGCAAAAAGAAGCTCAGGGGCAGTGTCCAGGCTGTGAGTTCAAGCCCCGGGACTGGCAAAAAATAAAAATCTTGAGTTTGCTAGGACTGGCACAGTACAGGCTGAGTGGCCTAAACAGATCTGTTTTCTCATAGTTCTAGAGGCTGGCTGTACAGGTCCCAAGTGTCTTCCTTCTGAGGCTAGCTACCTTCTTTGTGTCCTCACATGGCAATCCTCTGCCTGTATTGGCTAGGTACCAATCTCCACTTATAAGGACACCAGACATGTCTGGCTGAGGCCCACCTTAATGACCCCCATATACTTAAAATTTTTTTTTCTCCAAACATAGTTACATTCTGCCTACTAGAGGTTAGGCATTCAGCACCTATCATCTGGAATGTGTTACCAGACTTAACCAGGGTACTGTGGTCTTCATGTCAGAACATGCATTTGTTGGTGGTAAAAATATTGCTCCAAACATGCTGGGGAACACAAAGGCATCAGGGAACAAATTGCTACATCTCTAATGCTCAGGACTTGCCAGAGATGTACCCAATGGGTCAGGTTATACTTTCCTAGCTACTTTTCTCCTGCCCTGGGAGGGAAAGGCAGGTTGCTCATTCATCTTTATTCTTCATTTGTCTCAAGAGGGCCTGCTCTTGGTAGCGTGAAATCAAATTACTCTAATGATGGGCTAGTAACTTGATGGTTTCCTATTTTTTGCTTAATATGAAATGAAGCAATGACTGGTGGACTCATTTAAATAATTTGAACTAAAAGATGACTAGTTTTAACATACAATTAAGAAAATATTAAGAGACTTCAGTAGCACTATTACAATAAAATATTCAATCTCATGTATTCTCTCAAGCTCTTACGTTACAGAAAAGGGAAAAAAATAAGAATAAAATTTATGGTTTAGTTGCCAATGGCTCATGCCTATAATCCCAGCTACTCAGGAGACTGAGATCTGATGATCATATTCAAAGCCAATCCAGGCAGGAAAATCAAGGAGACTCTTATCTCCAATTAACCACCAAAAGGCCAGAAGTAAAGCTGAGGGTTCAAGTGGTAGAACATGCTCAGAGAAAATGCCCTGATCCTGAGTTCAAGTCCTAGGACTAGCAAAAAACAAAACCAAGAAAAATTATGCTAAACTGTTTTATTCTATCACTAAGAATTTTTTATTAGTGATGCTTTATTATAAAATTACATAAAACATGAAGTAACGGGAGAGAAAGCAGCTAAAGCAATCTCATAAAGATCTACTTCCCTTAAGATTTTTATTTTATACTTAAGGACTTATATTAACATTTTCAATAAGTATTTTTTTAATTTTAATTTCTCATTGTGCAGCCAAAGCTGGTCTGGAACTCTTTTTGTATCTGCCTAGATCTCTTGAGTTCTGGAATGATGGGAACCATCATACCCAGGGCTCCTTATATTGTTCTGAATATTTGTGCTAATAACTCAGAATTGGAAGTATTTTTTAACAATTTATAACACGGTATTCCATAAACTAATAGTAGTGAAGGTTTACTCTAGTGGTACGTTTCTTGCTACTATTTTTGGGAATAAATTAATGTGGGAACAAACTGGAAAGGAAATGTTCAGTTCAAAAAGAAAAAGGAACAATGTAAATATTTAGATCTAAAAAGATGGATAATGGTGGGCATCATATTTTATGGCATCAGCCTCCAAGTTATACTTTTAGGTTTAAAAGAGAATGGTATAACATCATTGTAAATGACATCCTTTGAAATTACTAAAACTTAGGATCAGAAAAATACTGTACCTTAAAACTGTAGTAGGGAAGCAAAAATTTCCAGAATTTTTCTAGAGATGAATAAGCCAAAATGGATGAAGACCTCTGTTGTGACAAGTACCTGGCTTATTCCTCTAAACAGATATGGAGATACAACAATATCTTTATACCATGATCAGGGATTGTAAACATAAGGTTATATATAAGAGAGTATTCTTTTGGCTAATATCCCTGCTTTCTTGCATCTTTTGTAAAGAGAAAGCTTGCATAGTTTCAAATATGTTGCATAGTTCCAAATATGCAATTGATCAATTTTCCTAAGGAATATACAGGTATTTACAGTATGCTAATACACCAGAGATAAACACAATACACTAAGAATGAATCATGTGGTTTTAAATAAAATGATAAAGTATCACACACAGTCTGAACAGTCCTGGCAAAAACTGACTGAGACTCTATTATCTCAACCAACGGTTGGGTATAGTGGCACATGCCTATCATTTCAGCTATTTGGAAAAACACAAATTGTATGAGCTAGACAAAACAGGGCTATTGGAAGAGCTCAAGTGGTAGAGCAATGCCTAGCAAGTCAAAGGCTTGAATTCAACCCCCCCCCCAAAACCAGCTCCCAGTATCCACAAAACTACACAAATGAAGCAGTTTTAACCTTAATTGCTAAGAAGAGAAGAAATTCTGGCTTTGTTATATGCTAGCCACAGGACCTAGCTATTCTACTTAACTTCCCAGTGTCTCATTGCCATGTGTAAAGCAAAAATAATAATAGTACTTCTATGGGGGTACCCATGAGAAGTTAACTAACATACAAAAAATGTTTTGGGGGGGCCTAGGAATACACCATCAATAAATGATAGTTCCTACCATTATTACTATTCATATTATATTATTGCTATTATAGAAGTCCTTCTTGCTAATTTAAATTTTCAGGGTACCTAGAATTTCCAAATTACTTATTATGTTTTCATCTCTGTTTGGATGAGGAGAAAATGACAAATTTAAAAACTGAGCATTTCAGGCATTTAGTTATAGTTTGGGACTAGCACACATCATTTCATTTATTTTGCCATCTGATCCCTGTATAATGAGTGTTCACTTGGATTAGGAAGGTCCTCTTTTGGCTGTTTTGTTGGAGAGTTATTTAACTTCTCTAGGTCTCAGTATCCAGATTGACAAAGTGGAAACAATACATACATTGTATAATTACTGAGAGAATAAAACTGAAATGGCATGCATTCCCCACAAACACTTAAAAATATTTCTTTGAAGTTTGCCTTGTATTGTGGTGCTGGAGATGGAACCCAGGGCCTCTCACATGCTGCAGAAGTGATTCACACCAAGCCATACCCCAGCTTTCCTCTTAGTTTTAAGACAAGGATCTTAAGTTTATATAAAAGTTCAGTTTTGCAGGTCTGTCAAGTTAAGGATAAGAACATGGAAGTCACCTCCTCACCTCAATTGCTCTTTATCTTTCATTCCTTCTGTTCTTTTGCTTCAATGCTTCTTTGGTAAATTTAATTTACATATCATTTCCTTTTAAAAATAGCTGGGACATAAATGATAAAATTATTTGCAAACTAAATGTGACCTGACCTCAGCAGTTGTTTTCGTCTGACTTGCAGTGGACACAACACTGGAGCCAAGGGCCCTCTATGTGCTCCACAGCCCACACCAAGTCAATGATCCAGCCCCTCTAATATACAAAAACAGGAAGGACAACCAGAAGTCACTTATGGTATGCAATCCTGGGCAAATGTGTCAGGGAGCTGATGACAGAATGCCTCCACTAGTAAAAGAATCGGGCCAGAATTTACTGGCCCAACTCTTTTATGGTCTTAGTGACAACACTTTGGTAGCCCTTTTCACCTTGAAATTTAATTAATCAAATCTGATTTTTATTATTTTTATCAAAAACATTTTGTTTTTCCTGAGCATATAAGATAAAGAATTACAGACCCAGAAAAAAGGCTTTGTGTGTTTCCAGCAGGAAACAAAGGGTCTCTAAGAGCATAATCAATGTGCTTTGAAGGGCATCACAACATGGGTATCTGGTGAACTGGTAACCAGAGACAAAGATCCAAAGGCTAATGAGGATCTGGAGCCATTATGTCTATGTGCCATGTGGCCCAGGCACTCTCCAACACTGGCAGCTCACATAGGTTTTGTACATCCTTGAGACCACTGGATATAAGTGAGGAAACAGTTGGTAACCTCCTGCAGCCCAACGTTCTTCATGGAGTTTTACTGAAGAGCTAAGCCCCACAAAAAGTATAGGGGGAAAAAAAACCTGGCAAGAATGTTGTCATGACAATAAATTACAAGGGATTCTAAGCAGCTTATCCTAGTTAAATGCCTCCACATCACTTTCTGTTTTCTGTGTTCTCTGATCACAAAGGACCCAGGTAGGCCTCCTACTAATAATCATCACAGGGCTAAGAGGGCTGACCAGGCTGAGAAACCACAACATAGTCCAAAGAGCCCACCCATGGCTGATGCTCTTCCACTGAGCTGTGGGAGATCATGCAGCAAGAATGGTGCACCACACATGCTCCTGGGATAGGAGACAAAACATGATAAAGCCGTGAAAATGTTCTCTGAAACAGAACCAGATACTAATTTAGTTCTTATGTTTAAGGAAGACAATGTGAGGTACTAAAGCTTTGTTATTAGCTTACTATAAGATAAAGACTTCAAACACAAATCACAACTGGGAGTCTATACTTCCTAATTAAAGGAATGCTTGCCTAGAAAAGGTTTTCTGTGTTTTCACCACCACATCCCTAAACATTTCATGTTTAGTTAAAACCACCATTCGACCCTATATAAAAACCATTTAAAGGGGTGTGGGTTCCCTCTCAAGTAGCCCAATGAAACATGGAAGATGACGGCACTCACATGTCTTCCACTGTGATGTCTTTCAGGATCTGGCAATAATCCACGTTCCACACAGCCTGGTCATCCCACACCTTGGAGGCCAGCAGAATCGCCCCTAGAACAATTCGCTTCCAGTTGGCCGGACATATATCTATCTCTGCATACGTTAAGAGTCTTTCAAGGTATACCTGGGAAGATACAATGATGCAGAGCTAAAGTAGCCTTAGTTTTCTCCTACACACTGCTAGATTTAATAATTTTATTCTGCCAGCCTTTCAAAGGCATCACGTGATCACATATCTGTAAATAAATCTGATAAAAACTGGGCTGAATTCACCCTCTGTAACAGGACAAGGTATATATAACTGGACCTTAAAGATTTTTAAGACTGAGGCAGGACTTTCCTAGGAGCCACAGGTTAATTTTTCATTTTATCAACTATGAATTCAACACAAATACAACAACTTTCCCAACAAAAAGTATGAAGAGGTAAAGGAGATAAGCCTACATATATTACCTACTGGGATTTGTAAACATTGACATTTTCGAGACAATTGTAGATTTACATGCCATTGCTAATGATGTGATGCTTTTATTATTGTGGTAAAAGACACACAACACAACATTACCATACAACTATTTTCAAGTTGAGATGTCTGCAGCATCAAGTCCATTCACATATGTCTAGAGCTATCACCACTATCCAACTGTAGACATTTTATTATCCCAAACTAACACTCTATACTTGCTAAACAACTCCTCCCTTGTCCTCTTCCCCAAGCCCTGGCAACCACTACTAAACTTTCTGTCTACAAATCTGACTTAATGAGTAATAACATTGTATTGTATGCCTATATTCTATTTTGTTTACTCCATCACCTGTCAGTGGATATTTGAATCACATCCTCTTATGGCTACTGTGAATCACACTGCCATGAACACTAGTGTACAAATATCTCACCAAGTCTGTGCTTTTGATTCTTCTGTATTACACTCAAAAGTAGAACTGCTAGACCATATGGTAACTCTATGCTCAACTGTTTGAGGAGCCATCATACTTTCTTCTGTGGCAGAAGGCCATCTTACACTCATATAATGCATATACCACATTCTTCCCATACTTGTTCTTTTCTGTGTTTTAGGTATCTTAACATGTATTAAGTGGTATACTTCACTGTGATCTTGATGTGATTGACCTATTTTTAAATATCTTGAGCTGAGTTTAGAAAATGAAATGAAGTGATGGAGGATTTCTAAATGGGCAGGATTTAATTCACACCAAAAATATGCATAAAATCCTTTACTTAAACTGGATCATGAGTCATAAAAATGCCACTTACTTTTCCAAAGTAAAAGTCTGAAGAAGTGGCACTGTGGCTCAAGTGGTAGTGCACTCACCTTGAGCTGACGAGCTCAGGGACAGTGCCCAGGCCCTGAGTTAAAGCCCCACGATGGACAAAAAAAAAAAAAGTCTGTGTATCAGAGGATTTTATACTTTTCTGAGTGATGGAATATTATTTAAATACATTATTATTATTATTTGCAAAATAAGAGCTCTGCATGAGAAATGAAATTTAACAGTATCCATACTCTTGAGAACCAGCTTTTTAAAACAGATGAAATCTACATAGAATTATAATTACTCACAAATGTAATGTCATTTTGCTTAAATATAAAAAGATATGACAGGAAAAATTAAAATATACAAAGTACTGATTATTTTCAGTGAAATAATAACTATGTTCACAAACGGGAATGACCAACCAGGCACCCCATAATACTTTGTAGAAGCTGAACTTTGGCAAAGTGTTGAGAAAAGGGGAAATAACCCTGATTAGCAACAAGCACCTAAGTGATACAAAGTACAGGACAATGCCAGAAGTAGACAACAAAACAACAGAATGAGAACAGATAAACAAAAGGCTCACTCAAAGAGTCAACTTAATCCACTACTCTCAGTATAAGGAGCAAAAGCACTCTGGCAAGCCTGTGCTAACCCTGAAGGCATGAGAAACAAGGTCTATTTAGATGCAGGGCTGGGGAAAGGACTGGGAAATAGCAAATGGGGTTAGGTCTGGGAGGGGGGGGGGGATGAAGGAATTCTGACAGAGAAGCAGCATGTGAAGTGGGGACCTGACAATGGGGGCCAGAAGGCTCCTATCTGCAGGAAGCGATACCAATAGCTGTAGGAGCTCCTAGGATCCTGGTGGCTGGATAGGCTGGGTCCCTGGAGCCAGGGAGCATGGGGAGGAAGTAGTGATAAAGATCATCAAAGGCTCTGCTGTGGTTTGGTTCTGTTTTCCTTTCCTTTTCTTTTTTGATGGTACTGGGGTTTGAACTCAAAGACTCAAATGCTAAGCTGGTGCTCTTAACACTTTAAGTCATTGCTACAACATTGTTATTTCCTTCCTTCCTTTCCTTCTCTCTTTCTTTCTCATTCCTTCTTTCCCTTCTGTCTTTTCTTGTGCTGGTCCTGGGGCTTGAATTCAGGGCCCAGGTGTTATCCTTGAGCTTTTGTGTTCAAGGCTAGCACTCTAACACTTTCTACTTCTGGCTTTTTTGCAGGGAAGGAGTGGGGGTGGGGGCCACAGCAACAGTGAGCAGATTGCTTAATTATAGATAAGTCTTATGGATTTTCCTGCCCAGGCTGGGTTTGATCCACAATTCTTCCACTCTGCCTTGAAAGCAGGATTAGTGGTGTGAGCCACAAGCAACCAGGTCACAGATCTGACTGGGCAGCCCAAGAAGTCATCACTGGGTAGTGAATATGCAAAGAATAAATGAAGATGTAAATTTAAGGCTATGACACAATCAATAGAATGACTGGGGGTAAGAACCTAAGATAGAAGAACCAGGCCTAGGGCGATGGGATGAAGGGTAGCAAAGAAAAGGGATGAACAACCTGGTGTGCTCTGTTTTGTTCTAGTTTGGAGAACTCAAAAGGCCAAGTTACATGTTTGCAAATGCCTCAGTTAGGTCTACTACATATACAGCTGAGATGGAAATCAAGTGTCTTTCACAATAGCCAAGTCAGCATGAGGACACTTCAGGCAGGGACCTTGTGAGAGAGGGAAGGGGTGCAGCAGGAATGAAGAAAAGTAGAGGAAAGGGGGGGCGGGGGAGGAGTTGGGAGGATGTTAGGGAACAGGAAAAATATTTTACTGGAAGCAAAGCCTGAGAAGATTCAGGAAAGTCAGACATCAGTGGGCACAGAGTACCTGGCTTAGCTGGATTTATTTGGCATAAGCATCTATTTGAAAAATCTGAGCAATCATTAACTCAGAACT
This sequence comes from Dipodomys ordii, assembly GCF_000151885.1. Taxonomy (NCBI): domain Eukaryota; kingdom Metazoa; phylum Chordata; class Mammalia; order Rodentia; family Heteromyidae; genus Dipodomys; species Dipodomys ordii. The sequence goes on from NW_012267225.1 coordinate 9,811,798, forward strand.
ATTATCAGGCCGGGCGCTGGTGGCTCACGCCTGTAATCCTAGCTACTCAGGAGGCTGAGATCTGAGGATCACGGTTCAAAGCCAGCCCGGGCAGGAGAGACTGTGAGACTCCTATCTCCAATAAACCACTAGAAAACCAGAAGTGGCGCTGTAGCTCAAGTGGTAGAGCGCTGGCCTTGAGCTGAAGAGCTGAAGGACAGTGCCCAGGCCCAGAGTTCAAGCCCCACGACCGACAAAAAAAAAAAAAAAAAAGAACTATTATCAGTATGAACAGGTTTCCAGCTGCTCTTTGAAAACTGGTACACGTGCTGTACAAGGGAAGAACTGGCCACACTAGGCCAGTTTTGAACACTGCCAAAGGATACAGACATATACATATGCACATGCATGAACACAAGTTTGCAATCAGGACTAACTCTTGCTGCCCTTTGCCCTATAAGAAAGATCTCTGTAGCCCAGAAAGTGGTCCCAGTGGAACAGCACAAGAGAAAGAAGAGAGCACAGTATGTAGAGTGTGACCCAAGATTGTCATCCTGGCTTGTGGGGACTCTGATTTAGGGAGGTTCCTGTAATTCCAGGATGGGTAAGAGAAGCTCACTGGCCTGAACTATTTGTACAAACCTCTGGAATCTTGGTATATACTAAGCATTTTATACTAAGCAAAGAATGCCTATGTGGGCAACCCTCAGTAAAAACTTGGGTGCTGGGTCTTCAATGGACTTTGCTGGCTAGAACCATTGTGCAAGTACTGTCACAGCTCACTGTTGAGGTATGAAGTGTACCATGTGACAGCCCTGGGGGAAAGGATGCTTGTAAGTGTGCACTTGGTGTCCCCCAGATCTCACCCATTGTACCTTCTCTGTGCTGTTTGTTGTGTTTTTCCACTGTCATGAGTTATAGTGGCTAAGTACTCCTGTGAACAGTCGGGTTAAGGATGTTTTAGGAACTCACAATGTTGTACTTTATTAGTCAGTTCTTTAAAATACAAGATTATGAACTGCATTAAAAAAATGAAAACAAAATGCAGAGCAAGAGTTTCAGATTCAGCATGTTGAAATAATAGCTTCCAAAATCTTTGCGGGAGGGACACATATATACCAAAAGAGAATTTGTATTTTATTTCAATATTCAATTTTTTATGTTAAGCCAAGTTAAAAAGTACTAAAAGTTACTGCTCTGGACTCTTCTGAATTGTGAGTGATGATTTAATTTCAAGCCTGCACCTGTTTTTAATTCTAATGAATCAGCATGTGGATGTTACCTTAGTTTTAAAAAAACTAAGATAGGTCACTGACATGATTGCATAACTGATGACTTTACAAAACTGTCAGCAATTAGGAAGAAGTAATTCTGTGCGATATTTAGAGTTGTTACTGAATAGATCACAGTTAAATTCCTTAGAAACTAGTAAAATAACCCAAAGAAGGGAATCTCTGAGGGCCAGAATCAGCGGAATCCAGTCAGGTCACTGTTTGAGCATAAGCCTCTGAGAAGATTTTTGATGCTGGCAATTCAGGGGCTGAACGGCAGGTACCAGGGCTGTGCAGCAGTTGACTGGGCCTCAAGGCCACCTCTCAAGCTGCAGACTAGCTCACGGGGGCTCCTTTGGCATTCTGGATATCCCGACACAAGTTTCAGTTAAAAGGAATATATCACCTAGGGAGGTATAGTCTCTTTCTCCAGGCTGCCATTACAGTCACTTTTTGCCCAAGAATACTGAATGAAAAAGAATAACTTTATAGCAGAGAAATTTTGCAATATGATCATAGGCAGGTAACCAAGGTTTTTACACTAGTGATAAACTATATTGATTGTCTGATACAATATAAAATAGTCACCCTTTGTAATTTTCCTCAGAATACCCCATATAAGCTCAATCTAATCTTGAGAAAAATCCCAGTTGAGCAGCACTCTCCAAAATGCACGACAAGTATGCATGCTTCAAAACTGTCACTAACACCTTATAATTCTGTCAAGATCACACTGGTAATCCTAGCTATTTGGGAAGCTGAGATCAGCAGGAGCTCAGTTCAAGGACAGCCCAGGTGAAAAGTGAGTAAGACTCCATCTCAGTAGAAGAAACTGAGACTGATGGCACACACCTGTCATTCCAGTTACTATGGGGAAGCATAAAATAGAGAACTGCAGTCCAGGGATGCCTTCAGCAGAAAGTAAGACATTTCCTCAATATAACCACTGCAAAACCACTTCTGCTAGAAGTGTGGTTCAGCTGTAGAGCACTTGCTTAGAAGTGTAAAACCGTGAATTCAAATCCCAGTACTGCAAAATAAAAATTCAGAACTGTTTAAAATCATAAAAAACAAGGGACGTACAACCAACTGCCATAGCCAAAAGGATCATAAGAAGATTGAACAACTAACATGACTAGTGTTTTGATAGGAGTCTAGTGCAGGGGCACTGGGTAAAAAACAAGGCAATTCAAAAAAACAATCACTTGTTATTAGCTAATTATAACAAATATACCATAAATATTTTATTCCAATAATACAGCAAATGTTTTAATACTCATAATGCAGCATCTTAATATTATAGATGTGATTGACTGGCTGTGGGGTATTGGTGGGGAACTCTACTAACTTCACAGTTTTCTTCTATAATCTTAAATAGTTTATTTTAAAAAATCTGTGAAGATAAAAGCAGAGTGCACTATTGCTTCTACAGTAAAGTGTAGAAGGAAAATTCTTAATTAAGTGCTTGTTTTAGGAAGTGGGGAGGGAAGATAAGAGAATGATAGAGGGGATAGGTTGACAGGTACATTGTGTGTGTGTATGGAGGAACACCACAATGAAACCCTCCTTGTACATCTAACCTAAGTTAATTTAAAAAAAACTTAAAAATAAAAATAATTACAAAAAAGGGGCTAAAAAATATAGCTCCATGGTAGAGTCTAGCATGCATGAGTCCCAGTGTTTTATCTTTAGCAAAGAAAACAAAAGATATTAAATCAATAACAGTCCTCTTAATTAGAAGAGCAAACTAAAACTAAAGCAAGGAAAAAGAAAGAGGTAGAATGAAACAGAATAACAAAAAAAAAACAAAAACAAATAGGTAGACCAAGAAAAAAGAAAAGGAATAGACAGAGCATTGTAAACTTTACTGAAACAAAAAAGTAGTGAACACTATGAATTAGAAGTATAGCAACACACAGGGTATAGGAGATGAAACAGATCAAGTCCTGGAAACAGCTAAAGGAACTCAAGAAAAGATAGTAAAACTGGTTGTGAGACTGAACTGGCATTGTAAAAGTCTCTAACTATTGGCCAACATGGCTTTACTGGTAAAAATATACTACAGTTAAAACACTAAATAAACCAAATAAAAAATATATTCAAAGCTGCTGTGTTGCTGAGGGTTCTCCAATTTGAGCAGCCATGGTGAGGATAGAAGCTCTTTGTCCAATAACGGACCACTGGCAGTAACAACAGCAGTGGTTCCCACTGTAACCACTCACTTTTCACTGGCTATCCCAGCATAGACTCGGACACTGCACAGCAGCACCCTATCGTCCAGTAGCAGCTCATTGTCAGCAGAGGTATCACCTTGTAACATTTTCCTGTCCTTTGGTGCTACCTGCTTATACCATATCTCTAGACAAAAATGGCATCTGCCCACATAAAACCAAGCATTTGCACCATCTCAGGGCTACATGCAGGGTTACCTACGGTAGCACATGCATGTAAGATCAATATGCCTGAATTAGATGCCAGTGGTTCACACCTGTAATCCTAACTATTTGAGAAACTTGGAAGTAGGAGGATCATGATTCAGGGTCAGCATAGACAAAAAGTTTACAAGAGTCCTGTTTTTCTCAACCAAGAGCAATTATGATCTTACAATTATTTCACATCATCTCATGATTACACGAAAGGCTGTTTTACCTTAACTTGCAGTTCAATGAAACAGAATGAATAAATGAAGGAGGAGACTAATAAGTAAGTAAACTGGTTTACTTTAGAATTAGATTAAGGGTACCAAGCTCTTTGTGTGGCAGGGATAGAAAAACTCTCTAGGTCACCCATTCTGTTAAGAAAATAACCTCAGAAATAGAGGACACAGTATTTCTTGTCTCCAGCAGTGCTCATTCATAAGCAAGGTTCATTTCTCATGAGTTACACATCATGTAAAAGGTCACAAGGGGTTACTACTTCTGAAATGACCTAAATAGTCCATAGGTTGTAAGAATCCAAGAAGAGATTTTTATCTCTCAAGTCTTTACCATTACTCCCATTATTGCCTGAATATCTTATACATAGAAGTGGCAGATCAGATGCTAACAATATAAACATTCCTTCCAATAAAGGTGTTCCTACAGGATGATGTACTCATCATATGTATCATACATAATTCATGTATCCTACATCTTAGGATGTATATGTTCATTATATCTTCTATTAAAATGGAATGAACAAGAGGAAACACATGTTAATAGCAGTCTTATTCCTTCTTATTCCTCCTTAGCCCAAATGTTTATACTTACCTGCATTTAACTGTTTCTGAATGTTATGTCACACATGACTTTAGGTGGAAGACTATGGAACACACACCACCTCCTCTTTTAGGATATCCATTTTCGGTTCTCCCAGAAGAAAAGATACCACTGATACTTGTAACACAGCTTCCCAATGTCACCTAATAAAAAGTCCCTGCTTGGTCCATGCACTGCTGTGCTGAGCCAACTCATACGGTATGGAACAGCTGTGGTCACCATGAAGGAACTCACCAGGGTGACAATGGCACATTCAGCTGTCAGCTGAGCAGCACTGAAGAGTGTCCGAACAAAGCGGTAAATCTGCTTCTGCTCTGGGTTGTGTTTGTCATAGTCTGGTGGCACTTCGGATTTCTAGGAAAAGAAATATCTTCAAACGACTCATCACCAGTAAGAACAAAAGAAAAACAAATGGACCATCTTGTGAAACATAAAAAAGGTGGTTACCGAAAGAGGATGAAGGTTTTCATCAAAAATATCTAAGAGCATCCTTCCATCTGGGTCCCTGGTGGGGAGAACAACAGAAAATGCAGTTTTCATTCTGCAAAAAATGAGTGTTAGTTGATATAAAAATACCCGTTGATTCAACTGCGTTTCAGGAGACAGAAGCAGTGTAAAATCTGATACCACTGGTTATTCATGCATGTTGTTTTACTTGGAATAAAACTGCAAAGGCTTCAATTTCTTTTAGCATCTTAATTCTGAACAGAAGCTGAGAGAGCTGCACAAAGTACTAGAGTAAAAAGGCAGAGAAAATGTGACAGTAAAAGATACTCAATGGAAGCCAGGCACCGGTGGCTCATGCCTGTAATCCTAACTACTCAGGAGGCTGAGATCTGAGGACTGCAGTTCAAAGCCAGCCCAGGTAGGAAAGTCCGTGAGACTCTTACAGAGTTCAAACCCCACAACAGGCCCACCGGCCTTCCCCCCAAAGATCTGTTTGAAATGGTTACAACACCCAGTCTGGCTACTACATTGATAAAGAGTTTCACAATTTCATAGTAAAAAGCAAGGCCACAAGTGTCATTTTTTTTTATAAAAGAATATTTGGTGTTTCCAGGATAGTAAATAGAGAACCTTCACAGAGGCATTGTCTTCACCATGCCTCTGGCTGCCAGCTTCTTCCAGTGACAGCTCCACTTTCATTTGTTTAAAATAAAATTTGAGTTTTGCCTAAAATTTTTCTCTAAAAATTTTATAAAGCACTGCTTCTGAACAACAATACAATTTCCAGTCTTTGCTTCCAATGTCAGCTAGACTTAAAATCAGAAGGCTCACCAAAAAAACATGCCCAACATCCATCCATCACATTAAATGCTACAATTTCTGCTTTATAAATTTACCACCTGTATAAAAATAAAAAGAGCAAGTCAACAAAACAGCTCACTTTTTACCCCTGCATCTGGACAACAAGAATACCTCTAAAATTCAGGGATATTCTAATTTTTCATCAGATCACAGAAGTCTTTCTCCTTTCTTAAAGCTCTGGACACGGATGCATGTATTTGCTTAACACACTTGCTTAAAAGAACCCTGAAAAAAATTTAGATACATCCCCCCTCCCCGCCCCCTACTTGCCGCTCCAAACACCAATTCCACCTGATAGTAGAACTTGTAAGTCTACAGATAGCACCTTCTGGGTGATCTCCAGCCACACTCCTTTAATAATGTCCCTGGTATCCCTTTTCTCCTTCCTTATAGATGCTTCAAGGTACAAGGGACTGTCTAAAAGGCAAAGCTGACCACATGCCCATTCCTTAGGCAAACAAAAACTCCATTCAATATTCCTGATGATTAAGTCCCCTTGAAAAGCCACTTAGCACTCTTGAGAAACATTTGCCAGAAGTAATTTTAAAAACAAAAACAGATTAGAAATATAAATGGAGATTAATAATGTGAGACTTTCAGAGGATACAGGCTCCCATCACTACTGGAGGCAGGGGAACGTGTATCCTCTGAAAAGTGGACTATTAGTACATAAAAAAAACCAGATAACCCAGCTGAATGGCACTGTCTCTCTCAAGTAGAATGATCTTTGTCAAAAAGAGAATCTGCAGTCATTAGAGATCTGCAGGTTTCAATGATCAATCTGCTGTTGACAAATTAGTTTTCAGCTGAACTTTCAACACCATTCATTTAGAAGGGCTCAATTCTGAATAGCCCAATAGCTTTATTAGCTGAATAATCTCAAGGTAATTACTTAATCTCTATGCCTCAAATTTTTTATTGGGAAGATGGGAGATACTATCAGTAAAACAAATTGAAATAATGCATTTATTATTACCATTAAGGGATGCTGAAGGAAGTCTAAATAAGTCCTTAATAAAATGGGCACTTATTATTATCAGGTATGGCTAAACTGACTTCAAGTCCCAGGGCAGTCTAAGAATCAAGAAATCTGGGCTGGATATGGAACTCAGTGGCAGAGCATGCTTAGCATGTATGCAACCCTGGTTAACCCCAGTACAAACACAATAACTAAGACATTTCTTAAAGATATTAATGCAAAATTGATTTGAAAGCAAACCTGAATTTCATTACTGATATTACATATACTTCAAGACTTCTATGTTTAAAAAGTTTGTCTAGCACAGAGCTAAACATCAAGACAAAATTTGCATTTCCACTATTGTTCCAGTTCAAGAGTTCCATTTTTAAGTTCCAATGCTCAACGTTCTCTAGCGCTACAATAAACTGCAAATCCCAAATGCACAGTCTCAAAGTCATGATGGACTTTCCAGGTGTTTGTTTCAGATACCTGTGTTTGCCAAGAACACTGCTGGAAGCTCTGCCACCTACCCTCCACCTCAATGACTTTCCACAACTCTTAGTTTGTAAATAACCTAAAGGTATTGTTGAGCCCCACACTTATCATGCAGCAACTCTATTACCAAACCAGTTCACAACTGAACTTCAAGCAAAATTTAGAAACCAAGTACTATATTTATGTAAATATCACATCTTTGAAATCTGACTGCTCTAAGAGAGGTCCTTGGTCTTATGACAAAGATGCTTCGGTAGTATAATTTGGATGCTAAAGGAAATAACTAAAAAAAAAAAATTGCTATAGATTAGGTAAAGCTAAAACCTCAAAAAAATTCTACCCTTATATGGTTTATAAATGCCTTCAATTTTTTTTCTTCCAAACAAAATCTGAAAGGGTAAATTACAGATAAAACTTAAGTGTCCCAAATGTGAAACAAAGTCTTGACATTGTTAAAAATAAACTGGCAAATGAATGCATTCTAACAAATTTTATGTTGAAATAAAATACAGCAGTTTTTATTCCATAACAGTTTTTATTCCTTTTTGATGAACTGCACATTATATCAGAAACATTATATGAAAAACATTCTATCAGAAACATTATATCAGAAGGGGGCTTCTAGTACATTAAACTAACATGTTTCAAATGCCCAATTTCCTTGCTTGAATTCAAAATTACAAATTTAACTTCTTCATGTTAAAGTTACACATGCAGTGATTTTAAAATAATATTTATAAGGAAGTATTTACCCAAGTTATACAGAAAAGGACAAGTAAAAAGGCAGTTGAAATTCTTAAGAAACTTTTTCTTAAATAAGACTGCCCATGGGTGTCCTCTGAGTCCAAAGCTATTTAGCACTTACCTGAGAAGTTTTGGTACATTTCACTACCTTTAGAAATTCTGTGGATATATAACTTAAGACTACAAAATCCAAATGTTGAGGTAACTAGAAAATAGTAAGAAATAACTGGAAAATGATGTTTTTAGCATAAAGTCAATCATCCACGTACCTGTTTTTGATGTGATAATATATTGCAAGAGCTACACTGTAAAATAAAATACAGGAGTTCAATGTTTCATGAATGTATTTAAGATTTCTTACATTATGTGCTATCAGTCTGAATATCAGTATTTAAAATTTTAAATAAAAGTCAATTAATCTGAAAAGTCTCATTTCATTCAGAACACTCATCAAGAAAATGCACTCTTCAAATTAAATCATTCTGATGTTCACTCCTAGGAATAAGGAGACTTTTTTATGGAAACAAAAGAACACGAAGCAAAATTTAGAAACCAATTACTCTATCAGAAACTAAGTTTTCTCCAATTGTAAAATATAAATATAGGCACTATATAAAAGACAGATGGTACAAATTAAACACCTTTAGAAATCTCCAACTCTTTGTCTACTGATTTGTCTACTCTCAGCCAGAGTTTAAGGTAAGCCTGAACTACAGAGTGAGACCCTGTCTGAAAACAAATACAGTAATATAAACAAACTGATATTTTAGCAAGCCATGTAGTAATATCAGCCTCTGAAGACTAAAACTAACTAAATAAATATTCCTTTGCTAAAAGATAACTACTATTAGCTTAAGCTATATGCCCATGAACAGGCTTAAATTTTCCTTACGCCAATGCTGACATTTCTTTCTTACCTTAGGAATTACTCCTCAAAAACACAGTTTTAAATGGCTGATAATGCTACATTACAATTTTAAATAATTTACTAACCATTCCCTTATTATACAATATTTTTGTTATTTCTCTTATTTATTTTTGTACTACTGGGTTTGAACTCACGGGATCTAGCTTGCTAAGCAGATGCCCTGCCACTTGAGCCACATTTCCTACCAGCCCTTTTTGCTCTGAGACAGGAGCTTTCTTTTTTACCAGGCAGGGCTGGACAGAGATCCTCCTATATTTTACTTCTTGCTGCCTGCGATGACAGGACCATATACACCCAGCTTTCCTGTTCAGATGAGTTGATGACTTGTGAATTTTTCCCCATGCTGGCCTGGAACTATGATGCTTCTAATCTCAGCTTCCTGTACAGCGGATGGCCTAAAATTCAGCTAAGGTTGATCTTATTTTCAACAATTATGCTTAACAGCACAGTGAAAAACATCCTCAGAGACATATCAGTGCTGTATTTCCACAAGAAAATATTCTGTAATTGGAATTCATAATTATAAGGCTCTCAATACATATTGCCAAATATACTTGCATAAAACCTATTAGTGTAATTCCCATAAAATGTTATGTTCATCTCACACACAGGTTAAATATTTCTCCAACTGAGTAGGAACATGGAGTATCTATGCCTATCAAGTTCTCTGTGTGAACACTTGCCACTATTTTTAAATTCCCTTTTTAAAAAAAACTGTATTTAGATCTTTCCAAATCTTTCTGTTTTACTTTAAAATTTATTGAGGTGGCCAGAAATTTTTTTGGGGGGGGTTCTAAGAATATAGCTAATCAACTATATAGGACTGTGTACTCTCAGAGCATGGAACGCATCACCAAGCAAGCCAACATTGAAACTGGAGCCCAGACCACAGACTCCAAAGAGCTCAAATGTTTGTCTGTGACTTAACATAACCTAGCTACTCTTGTTCTGACACCAAGTTCATTATTCTTTATCTATTCAACCAAATCATTTCAGCTAAGTGTTAAAAATACTCAAAAACATGTGGTAACATCCTTTTTCCTAATCTCTCCAAATGCATCTAAGCTGATGAGGAGACTGTTAGTTGGGGTGAAAGGGCTTCAGAATTCTAAATAGTATCATTAGGTTTCAAAGTATTTTCATGTATATTAATAGTCCTGTTTCAGAAATAGAAGGATATTACCATTCTTGTTTTATGAATGAGAAAACTCAGATTCAGACATATAATCCTGTTCAGTTATATAATGCTTTTGTGACCTCTGGTTCTACCCTGTTGTCTCTGGAAAAAAGGGAGAAGTGTTGCTTTGTTCTTTAATAGTCATGTTGTGCTGACTGCTTTCCTAAATCTAATGTTAGATTTAAATGGAATGTTTCATGTGACTGGCTTTAGTATGGTGATTGGTTTAGTATCCTTAACTGATTAGGAAAAAAAAAACACAAAAAATAAAACACGGTTCTTGCTTTTTCCAATAAAGAATATGAGAAAAGACACTAAAGTCAGGCCAACCTGGGTCCAAAACCTGGCTCCTTCACTTACAAGGGTTTAATTTCTTCACTATAAAATTAAGACAATACAACCTTGAGTTGTTATTATGATCAAATGAAATACAACATATAAAATCATCTTAAATATAAATCTCAAAAAGTGAAAGCTTCAATCATTTCTAAAACGGAAACGTATTAATAGGTTTGTTGGCTTCTGCAGCTTGGCCTCAAGATGGAGCAAAGACAGTTACTCTGTGGCCAATTCCCTCTCAAACATATGTCCTGGACTGTGAGGGCACTACAGATAACCCAGGCACTGCATGTTTCTACAGGTCAGTTTTCTGGGGAAAAAAAGGGCAGTCAATGGACAAACGGATCAGTCCCAGGCTTTCAGGTTTACTTCAAGAGCCCAGCCTCAGAGATCTGGTTGTTTCTGCCATGTCCTTGGTAAAAGGGCAAGGCTGCTTCAAGGACAAACTAGAGCCAAGCCAAGAAAAAGAATTCATCTTAAAAAAGGGTTCTGGATTTGGGTCTGTTCAAGTACTTTGCCACATAGCTAGGAAGGGAAAAAAAGCTATTTTTCTCCCCTTCCCCGGCACCACTCACCCACCATCAAAATAAAACAAGTAGGCACTGCACTTGCCTTATTCTTGCCTAGAGGTGAAAGCAAAGCACATGACAATCCTAAGACTTCTGAGATCAAGAAAGGGTAGTATCCAGGAACACAGAAGGGCAACCATGAAGATCAAGTGGTCAGTTATCTGCTCTCTGACCTCCAAGGCAACAGGCTACAATTTTCCACTGTATGATGAGAGTTCTCCACATTCCCCACTTTACTTTGATCACCACTCCTGTAACTGTTACAGGATTTTCCGGAGAGGAACTGGCTATAGAAGCATGCAGGAAAGCTGGCAAAATCTAAAATCATACTACAGCTGTTGGCATTAGAGAAAAGATAAGAAAATCAAGTTCTCGTAATAAGAAATGTCGACAAATAAGGAGGCACAACTCATGTCCAGACTCTTTTTTTTTTTGGTCCTGGGGCCTGAACTCTGAATCTGGACGCTGTCCCTCAGTTCTTCAGCTCAAGGCTAGCACTCTACCACTTGAGCCACAGCTCCACTTCCAGTGCTGAGGAATCAAATCCAGGGCCTCATGTACACAAGGCAAGCAACACTAAGCCACCTTTATTTCCCAGACTTTTATACTTCTTTACTTAGAACTATCCTTCAACCTTTCACCTAACCTCCAGTTCGAATTTACACATCTGTTTGATAACTTGAGCAATCCTCAATTTTGGACTGTCACCCCCAAATTAGTACATGAATCTGTTAGAACTCAAAGCATTCTCTCACAGAAACAGGTTACAGCTGGTATGAAGAAAGCATGGTCAGATCACAGGTGCTTATTTATGCCAGTAACGAGGCTGAACTACATTTTTAATGGTTTTTTATCAATTGTAATGTCAGGGATGGGACAAACTGTTCTTGGACTGAAGGAAAAGAAATTTTTTTAAAAAGGAAAATAGTTTCCTTTCTCATAGGTGCTGGGTAAGGTTAAGGCAAAGTTGTAGATTGTGTAGGAGGTATCTTCCTATCTCTGTTTTGAACATTCATATCTCTTTTGATGAAATATTTCCTTCTTCTTAAAGCCCCAGATGGAGAACTCTCCAGGCCTGCCCAAAACAATCTACAAGTAGGACTGAGTAGAAGTCAACTGCTCTATAGGTTCTCTGAGGCAGACAAGTACTAAGAGCCACTCAAAATACACAAATCTTCTAGGTTTTCCACTACTCTCTCCAACTCCAACTGAGCTAATTTAGAAAAATACTGCAAAGAGTCACTGACTACCCATTTTCCAGCAGTAAACCAGCCTAGGCTAGTGAGTGGTTCAGATGAGGTCACTACTCAGACCTGACCTGTGCAGTAAGGACACACCTCTTCCAGCTGTTATCCGTGACTGTTCGGATTTATACCTGCTCATCACTTGCCATGCCCCAAGGGCTGGGGCAGCAAGGAAAGAGGAAGCTACATTTCTGTTTGCATCATGAAAGCACGTAGCCCCTTTAGCACAGAAGGAACTCTCTTATGAAGGGACACATCCACTCAGTCTCCTCCAGTGGACACTGTCCATAGAAGCTGTTCCCATTGCCTTACTAATGCTTCTAAGTCTGAAAAGTCTGTCAAATAAAAGAAATCACTTCACATTTAGAAATTTCAACACTTATTTCACATGCTAACATGTATTGTAGTTAAATGAGTACTTTCCTGAACAAGTATAAAAGTAAAATGTCCCACATTTCTCACAGTTAGGTCACTGACCAACACATGGAGATCTCTGAGATTCCTACCAGAAGTAGTTGCTGTGGGTGCTGATGGGGCATTATAGTGAAAACCAGTGCTCCTTGACTCCTCAAATAAGGAAACAGAAACTCTGAAAGAGAAAGGATTTGACCTACATTCCTTCCTTCCTTCCTTCCTTCCTTCCTTAGTCCTGTTTTAAATTTGGAATTAAGGCCCCATGTGCAAGATCCTACTAGGAAGAGAACCAAGGGCCATCTCTCAATTCCAGCAGATGTTTTAACATGCCAGGGGTCCAAGCTTCAACAGGAAAAGCCTCACTTTATTTAGAAGGAGAAATATTAGCAGCATTGTCAACATGGCTTCAATCAAAAGTGAAAATGCAAGAAGCATTCACAAAAATCAAAAGATTTATTTTAGATCATCTGTACTTGAAGTAATTTAAGATAATGGGTCTTTTTATATCAACAGTAATAGGCACAAACATCCCAAACACCTGACAACTATCAAAGCCACTTTTTAATTAAAAATTCCCAAATTGTCAATGTTCCCCCTGATCCACACCAATCACCCCCAAACCCTATAACCAGCCAGCTTACACATCAAGAGAAAGGCATAAGTATAGCATTCAATTAAAGAAAACTCTGAATACCCACCATTTAATTGTATACTTGAGGTTTGGTTGACTGACTGTGCTATCATCTAGGAAAATAGTGGAGCAGGAGCTGTATTTCCTTGCTATTTGTCCTGGAGGATGCTAGAAAATAACAGCAACAAGACAAAGACAATTACTCAGGGCTCAAAATTTTTTCAAGGAACATCACCCCTACACATCAAATTCGACCACAAAAAAATGTCTTGATGAGAAACGTTAACACTAATACTGGCAACAGAATAAAAACACTTTATTATAAGCTGAAGTTCCTTGTCCTTCCACATGCAGGTTACCACCACCACTCTGGGACCCCAACCTTCTTCACTGGGAGAACAATATACTGTACCTTTGCAATCAAACAAGTCTTTCTAAAGTCCATACAAATTATATGTCTGGTCCCTAAGTGAAGCATGGAATACATCACTCACTATGCCAATGAAGGCTATGAAATCAAGTTGAGAATCCACTATACCAATTTCTCTACTCATGAGGTACAGCTAACCTAGAAGCCAAGATTTATTTAGTCTCCTGGTTAATCTACTTAAATTTTAACAAGGGAAGTTATAAATAAAAATATTCCATTGTTGGTGGGAAAATGCAATTTTTTAATTGTAAAGGTGATGTACAGAGGGGTTACAGTTAAATAAGTACATTTCTTTTTGAACCACGTCACCTTTTCCCTCATTTTCTCCTAGTTTTTCCCTCCCAACCCCTTCCCTCACAAGTTGTGTCGTTCACTATTCAACATAGTTGCTAGTGAGTATCACTGCTGAATTAGTTCACTCTTTGTCCTACCATTTCTCATTTCTGTACTTCCATTTATCCATCCCATATAGGATAAATTTACAAAAGGTACAGAAATAAAAAACAGTGACAAAAAGGGAAAAACAGAAAGAAAAAAAATACAAAAAGCAAAATAAAAAACCTCTTGTTTTTATTTCTTGGAGTTCATTTCAATAAGCATCATTTTATATGGCCATATACACATAGCTATTGAGCCTTTGTGATCTTCTCCTAAGAATATCCTCTTCTGGTCTTAGTGTGTGAATGTTCATAAAGCTCTGTTTAATTTATCATGTGTAAATGTAACTTTTTGTTTTTTGCAATCCATTGTGTTAACCTGTAGATTTATAGACACATTCTGATTTCTACAAATGAAGGAAACTACTATACTTCTTTGGGTTTCACTTACTTTAATATATTTTTTCAAGTCTTTCCATTTCCTTACCAATGAGGCAGTGTCATTCTTTCTGATGGAAACATAGAATTCCATTGTGCGTTCATGCGTGCATGTGTGTATGTGTGTGTAGGTATGTATATACCACATTTTCTTGATCCATTCGTCCACTGAGGGTCATTTGGGCTGATTCCATATCTTCGCTATAGTAAACAATGCTACAATGAACATGATTATGATTATGCTGGTAGCTTTAGTGTGGCCTGGTTTGTAGACAATTGGATAAATGCCCAGGAGTGGAATTACTGGGCCATAGGAAAACTCTAAGTTTAGTCTTTTGAGGAACCTCCACACTGCTTTCTAGAGTAACTGACCAATTCTACGTTCCCACCAACAGTTTAGTACTGTTCCCTTTTGGTTTTCTTCATAATGGCCATTCTAACCAGGGTGAGGTAGAATCTCAATGTTGTTTTGATTTGCATTTCTTTTATGGCCAGAGATGTTGAATATATCTCTTCATATGTCTGCTGGCTATTTGTACTTCTTCTGAGAAGTCTCTCTTTAAGTCTCCCTGTACCTCCTCCCCCCACAGACATGGGGCTTGAATTCTGGACCTGGGTGCGGTCTCTGAGCACTTCAGTTCAAGGTTAGCACTGTACTACTTGAGCTACAGCACCACTTCCAGTTTTCTGGTGGTTAATTAAAAATAAGAGTCTCAAGGACTTTCCTGCCTGGACTGGCTTTGAATCATGATCCTCAGATCTCAGCCTCCTGAGTAGCTAGAATTACAGGTGTGAGCCACTCATGTCCAGCTCTCTTTAAGTCTTTAGCCAACTAACTGGACTGCTGTTTCTTTAAGGATGTTTTGGTGGATTTAATTTCTTGAGCTCTAAAAATATTTTAGATATGAGGCCCTTCTCCCAACCAGAGGGTTATTTATCTTGCTATGTCCTTTAACATGCAAGAAACTCTTCATTTTGATGCAATCCTATTTCTTCAGTCTTTCTTTGACTTGTTGTGATTCTGGATCTTAGGAAGTTTTCAACAATGCCAAAGAGCAAATCCTAGTGTTTCCCCTATCCCTTCCCATAATATTTTCATTGTATTTGGCCTTATATTGATCCATTGGGAATTGCTTCTGCTGCAGGGTGATATAGCTTCAGTTTTCTACAACTGTATAACCAATTCTCCCAGCACCATTTGTTGAAGAGGCTGCCTTTCTCCCATCCTGTGTGTTCTGTTTTTTGTTTTGTTTTTTTTTCTCCTTTATCATATATTAGGTGGCTATGTGACTGTGGGTTCATTCCTGGGTCTTCTATTCTATTCCATTGGTCCTTAGGCCTTTTATTGTGCCAGTACCAAGTTGTTTCTATTACTATGGCTTTGTAATAGAAGTTGAAGTTTGGTGCTGATATTCCTCCAGCACTATTCTTCCTGCTAATGAATGTTTTTGCTATTCAGGGTCTTCTATTATTCCATATGAATTTTTGGACTACTTCCTCTACATCATTTAAGAATGCTGTTGGATTTTGATGAGTATTATTGAATCTGTAGATAGCTTCAGGCAACATTGCCATTTTCACAATGTTAATCCTAATCCAGGAGCATGGAAGGTTTTTCCATGTCCAAAATGTATTTTGAAGGGGAATACTGTTTGACGCTTTTTAAATACAACCAATGGTTGATCCTTTTTTTATTATTATTATTGTGAAAATACCGTACAGAGAGGTTACGATTACATGGGCAAGGTAATGAGTACATTTCTTATCAAGCATTGTTGCCTCCTCCTTGGTTTCCCCTTCCCATCTCCCCTCCCCCCATCCCCTCTTGCGCCAAAGTTGTAAAGTTCATTTTCGACATAACATCATTTTTGACATAACATCTTGCCAGTCCTGGGGCTTCTTTTGCTCAAGGCTAGCACTCTAGCACTTCTGGTTTATTCTGTTTATGTGGTACTGAGGAATCTAGCCCAGGGCTTCATGCATGCTAGGCAAGTACTCTACTACTAAGCCATATTCCTAACCCCCAATGGTTGATCTTTAGTATACGTAGGCACTCTTATGACTGGTTCCTTTATAAGTATACAAGTTTTAAGTTAGAGCCACTTCTGAAAGCCTATGGTAAAGAAAATAGAATTTAAAATATACAATGATGACAGCTAATCAAATGCCAAGTAGATTTTTGACAATCATTTGGGAATTATGATTTGTAGGCAACAATCTGGATATTTTTGGGTCATTCAAAAGATTTCCTATTTGTCTGATGTTATGTTGGCAGTCTGCAATTCTCAGCAATGAAAAGAAAACTAAGTCCTTAGGAATCATAAAATTTCCTGCCTGACTGCTCACCTACTAGGTAAGACTCTTAAGATACAGAATTTGTGATTTCAGTAAACAAAAAAAACCTTTAATACAATTAAAGACCAAATGCCCTGTTCAATGCTTTGACATTTATTTCTTACGTATTAGGCACCTTCTGTAATAAAATTTAAAAAGTCTTCATCAGCCTGAGAAATAAACATAATATCCTCTCAAAATGAATAAATACTAGTATTTGGTCTAACCAATTCCTTAAATCATAGCTAGAGGGCATTGCACTACCAAGTACTCTAATTCTCCCTAACCCTGGCTTTATATAAATAGCATGAGGTCAAAAGGAAACAGGAAATTTCAGGTGAGGCTTCTCTCCGGCCTTTTATCTCTCCTTATGGCCTACTCCCCGACCCCCCACTCCCACACCACCCTCACCTACCTCTTCGGGCTACATGAAACAATTGTATCGATGGTTTAGGGGAATTTAAGGTGGCATCACACTATATTACAACTGAGCTCCTACAACTGAGCTTCAGTAACTTTCACTGGTTCATTTTCATACTACTGCTGAGGATTCTCAAAAAGATTCAAAGAAAGGTCTTTGAGAAATGTGCATGAAGTGCCTCCCTCCTCCCCTGTTGCAGAACTGGGCATTGAACATAGAACCTTGTGCTAAGTAAGTACTCTTTATCATTTGAGCTAAGCCCCTGGCCCTCTTGGTATTTTGCTTCAGGGACACAGTTTTGCTAATTTAGCCCAGGCTAGTAGTGTCAAACTCATGATCCTCCTGTCTTTGTCGCCAGGATAGCTGGAATTATTGGTACGAACTGCCATGCCCTCTTCCTTATCTTTGTTGCTACCCAGTCTCAGTTCTTTTACCAAACTTTACTTCTCTACACACCTTTATATGGAATGAACTTTTCTTCTCCCTCTACACATCTTCTTAGGATTCTCATCCACTGTATAATGACAGTTGAACTAATATTCAACTTCTTTTTGCTTACTAATGAGCAGCTCTCTTTTGATCTAACCTGCCTGGCAGACCTCTTCACTAGAATCTTGCTTGTGGGTCCCTCATGTGGTACATGAATCTGTTCTTCCAATCAACTCAATGGCTTAAAAGCAGAACTCCACTACACTGCCTTTTTCATCATCTGCTATTGATTCTACCTCCTTGGTACCTTTAAAATCATCCTTTTCTCTGTAGTCTCCATCACTATCCAGTATTATTTCTCCCTTTTACCACCTGTCTCTTAGCTCAGTCCTCATTTGATGATACTGTCCTCATTCTATGAAGCAGAGCAAATCATGAGACTGTCCACTAAGAGGAGGGACACTCACTCCCTTTTCATCTCTTCATATGTACCACTCACTCCCTTTTTTCATACACACTGACCTTAATGATACCCAATTAGTTAACAGGAACAACATCACATTTATTTTATACAGTAAGAATCAGAAAAATGAGGTAACATTTCCAAGGTCAAATCTAAGACACCAGAGGCCAAATCTAGTGTCAAATCTATGACACTAGAGTGATGTCTATTTGACTCCAGTGTTTGTTTATTCCTATCTATAGAATCTCTATATTGCATACCCTAGGACCTTTTTCAAATCTCTGATGCAAGTCATCCTCCAGAACTTTGCTGATGGCCCTTCTAATGTCCTTCTGCTGCAACAACTGTCTAGGTTAAGTGTCCTTCTGTGAGCTCTGAACCCAGCACTGGTCCTCCAAAGTACTAAGCATTTTGCACTGTTACTTGCCATTTACTCACCCATATTCTGGCCTGGATGCTGAGTCTGGTGGGTAGAGACTGGATTTATTTTCTTGAATCAACAGGTCTATCCCTGGACTAGCAGTATGCTCATAACCCAGCCACCAACCATGGGAAATTTGTCTCCAAGATGGTAGCAAGACTCTCTGAGGCTGCAGTGACAGGGTAGCAGTGACAAGGGGCTGGCACACAGCAGCTCAGGGCGAAGGCCCGTTTACCAGAATCAAGTATTCAAAGCTAATTTGACAAAATGCTCCAGAACTTGGGGTCAAGAGCAGAGCTGCAGTCAGAGGCCTGGTGGTGTTCCGTGAATTGTACTGTCACTGAGCAGCTATGTAAATACGGGCAAGTTACTCAGGGAGACTGCTACATCCTGCCTGTGGGGGACAGTCTTAGTTTACACCTATTGACCCAGAGTAACCAGTGAGAGTACACCCTTTCATACCCTAAAACACCCTAAATAGGGCCAGAAATTTTAAGGTCACCTTAGGCTTACCCTCCCCAATATTTACCTGGGAGATAGAGAACAGAATGTATTTCTCACATTGAGGACCAAAGGGACAATACATGCCATGATCACTATGATTAAATAACTTAGTAACACTCAAAAGCCTCTGGGCTTTAATGTCCCATTTTCAATGACTGAATGAAATGGTCCTACATCTCAGGGCTTGGCAGAGGCAAATAAAAAAGCACTAAAATGAGATGTTAAAGAAAAAGGTGTGTGCAAAATTTGTCCTTTTTCTTGGATTTTTTTTTTTTTGGGGTCTGGCAGTAGGGCCTGAACTCTGGGGCCTGGGCGCTGTCCCTTAGCTCTTCGGCTCAAGGCTAGCGCTCTACCACTTGAGCCACAGCGCCACTTAATTTGTCCTTTTTCTAAAAGAGCTATGCATGAAATCTTTAAAAATCAAAGCTCATCATCTTCTTTGTTTTCCCAATTCAAAGGAGGGTAAACTGTGAGCCTGATAGAGAAGATGTCCCAAGGAAGGAAAGTAGTACCAGTGCTCTTTTACTATTTTACCTAGCTGAAGGCCAGATATGCACAAGCAAGCACAGGACATGGGTGAGCAAAAGCATGGAAGATGAGGAGGAAGAGACTAAGTGCCACACTCAACACCTGCTACCTAATGGACACTGGTTATATGTATCTAAAGAATCTTGAGGGAGCATGTTGACAAGCCTTTTAACTCATCATGTAGTCATCACTGGCGTTCTCAAGTATGTGCAAGCCCAGAGTGCTGATCAGCAAGGCAAAAGCCTTGATAAGGACAATATCCTCTCTGTGGAAGTCACTGGGCTAGGAAAGAACAGCACCCTCATCTTTAATGTAAGTATGTTAACTAGTACTCTGCAAAAGAGAAAGGAATAAACAGCTTTTAAGAATATCAAGTTTTTAAGACCAAGGAAAGGCAGAAAGTAGCCATGGAGTTGATAAGAACAAATTATTCTGCAAAAAACAAAAAAAAAAAAAAAACCACAAGTCTGGATATTAACAAAACAGGGAAAATGCCAATCTTGAGGCCGAACTCTGCTCTTTTAATTCAAGAATGCATCATTATTAAAAAATCGTATTCATATTTTATTTTAACCCAATTTAAATTTCAGCCTCACCACAGCTCCACGCATTGGCAAGTGCTACTCATTATAATCCCAACTGAGAGGTAAAACCTCGAAATACCATTCTAGGTGTGATCAAAGGCTGTAGTAGTAGATATGCCCCCCTACGCTCTATGTATCCTCAAAGGGGATTCTCTCCAGAACTTTTCTTCCCAGTTGTGGTTTATGCTAAGGTTTATACTGTCTGAATTTGTTCTACAGCTAAGAAAGAAAAGAGAATCATTTTCCAAAAGAACATTTTCCTAAATTATTAAAGCATGTTTTTCTGATGGGTTTTGGGGGTTTGTTATATTGTGTCACTTGGCTTTTATACTCAAGGCTAGTACTCTACCACTTGAGCCACACTTCTACTTCCAGCTTTTTGGTAGTTAACTGGAGATAAGAGTGTCATGAACTTTTCTGCCCAGGCTCATTTGAAACCTCAATTTAAGAAACTGATACAAACCTGTAATTCCAATTTCCTGGTTATGTCTGTTAAAAGGGTCTGCAAGTGATACAAGTTACATACTTGATATCAACTCCTTTCTACTGATACTATTTGTCACTAAAAGGAGTCTAAGGCTCCAGGAAAAACAGCTAGTTTGTGATAAGAGGAAGGAGGTGTAAGATGAGCCCAGACTATCTTATTGTGCTAAAAAGTAAATGAGTGCTTAAAAAGAGACAGGATGGGACTGGGAAGATGATTCAGTGTTTGCCTTGCATGCATGAGGCCCTGTGTTCAATTCCTTAGCACCACATAAGCAGAAAAGCCGGAAGTGGTATTATGGCTCAAGTGGTACAGTGCTAGCCTTGAGCTGAAGAGCTGAGGGACAGCGTGCCCAGGCTCAGAGTTCAGGCCCCATGACCGACTAAAAAAAAAAAGAGGGAGGGGGACAGGAGACTATACACAGAACTAGTTTGTGGAAGGAAATGCAATCATCTAACTCTATGTCCAAGTAAAATAGCAAAACTACCACCGAAAAAAACAGAAATCTATGAGTCTATACTGCAGATGGACAGAGATGGATAAATGGACAAGTAGAACAACAATTTTTTTTTTCTGAGAGCAGAAATGCATAGTGACAAATGTATCAGGTAGTAGGGCTAGAAAAGTATCATTTTTTAAAGTATCATCTTTTAAATGAAATAATAGACTGACTCAGGCAAGCATGGTTAGTAGACAGTGAATCTGATAAGAACAGTTTATCTCTAGAGTCCTAAACTGTCTGCCTAGAGACTGCTCATCAGATGCCAAGAAGAAAACCGGCAGACATACAATGGAGAATCTGGGCAGTGCCTTATATAAAATCAAAATCAGCATTACTTATCAGGATCAGACAGAAATTACACACCTACAGATATGATACATTGAAAATTGCAAAATGTAGATTCTGGCTGTGAATGGTCATCTGAATCCTTCAGCAAATTTAAAATGAGAAGCAATATTCTGCTAAAAACAACCTACTGGCTGGCTCTGCATTCATGAGTGTCAATGTTGTGAAAGATAAAGGTAGAAGATCTGCTCTATACTAATTAACAAGGGGCAATATCAACTAAATGTGCTATATGAGACCCTGAAGCTTAAGCAAAGCGTTAAGCTTAACTTTTAGACACTTAACCAAAAACAACTCTATCAATGTTAAATTCTTGACTGAAAATACTATTGTGTTTACAATAAAGAACAATGTTGGGCTCAGGTGATACTCACTGGGGCATTGGAGGGCAAAGGGGCATGATATAGGCAAATGACTCAGGATAATTCAGAAAAACTAATGTATGCTCATGACCAGAGGATGAGTAGAAAGTAATGCAACTCTGATGTTAAAATTGTTGAATCTGAGTAGAGTATCTGTATTATTATAACAAATTTTTGAAAACACCAACACAGATACTGGGGTGGATTCTCTGCTTTAGAGAGAAAAGTCAGTTTAAGAACAAGTCTTTCTGACAAAGTTCCTGCTCCAATATCTACTTCAGAAGTCCTTGAGCAAGTGAAGAAGCTGAGGGCAGAGAGTAGAAAAGTGAGGAACAAGATAACATTGTGTGGCTAGCTAAAGTGCCTCAGTGGGGGCTGGGAAGATGGCTCAGTGGCAGAGTGCTTGCCTTTCATGCATGAGGCCCTGGGTTCGAATCCACAGCACCATATAAGCAGAAAAAGCAGGAAGTGGTGCTTTGGCTCAAGGGGTAGGGGGCTAGCCTTGAGCTGCAGAGCTAAAGGACAGAGCCCAGGCCCAGATTTCAGGCTCCATGAACCATAGAGGGGAAAAAAAAAAGTGCCTCAATGTCTGGCCAGTGTGAGGAGCAGCTGTGCTCCCTATGTTCTTAGTAACAGAACTGCAGCAATGGAACCAGGAAGTTAAGACTGGGATAAAACAAAACATAATACACTGAAAAATGGCAAAACTTGGCACAGTGACCAAGTATGCTTGCTTATTCCAGAATGAGAGCTTACCCCATACAGAAAAGATGAGTTTCAGACATGGCATCTCCTACAAAGAACATGAATTTTCTCAGGTAAATCCTAACATCAGCATAGTAATAACCCTTTCATGTGAAGCAAATTCTCCTGTTAGCTAGCTTTAAAATATCTTTATAGGCCATTATGCATTGCTAGTGCTATATGCTTTATCCTCATCACTAGAGAGAAAGGGTGAGTGAAAGAGGAAACATAAAAGGTCAGAAAGAGAAAGCTGAGCCATGGATTAAATTCCAAGCACTACAGAAAGAAAGCTGTGGGGAGAGGGGGGAGGGCTGAAGATCCCATCATACATTTACACTGCTTATGAAATAACCAGTACCTTTAAAGACCTGGCATTCTATATACTTTTTGTCTGTATCAGTGTTTTTGTGTGTATGATATTTTTATTTCTAGATATTCCATGAGGGAGGAGAAATTGGAGGTAAAAGACTAAAACATCTACCCCATTTCAGTAAGCAGAAATAAATCAAACAGAATGAGTGGCCACAGTTCCACATTATCTGACGTTTGTTTTAGTAACATGTGAAAAAAAATCTACATTTTAAAATTACTGTTTTAACTACTGTATGAACTAGAAATCTTACTAGATTTTAAATTAACTGAAATTAATTTTTGTTCACTTTCCACATAGCTATAGTGACACCCACATAGTGGATAATTTTCTATTAAAAGCAAATTTCATAGAGGCAGAGCAAGATTTAGAATTTTTTTTTAATATCAGTTCCTGGGTTTCAGTCATATAATTTCTTTACTTTTGTAATTCTCAGATAAAGAACATAATGAGGGGCTAGGAAGGTGGCTCCGTGGTAGAGTGCTTGCCTTGCATGCATGAGGCCCTGGGTTCAATTCCTCAACACACATAAGCAGAAAAAGCCAGAAGTGGCGCTGTGGCTCAAGTGGTAAAGCGCTAGTCTACAGCTGAAGAGCTGAGGGACAGTGTCCAGGCCCAGAGTTCAGGCCCTACAACTGGCAAAAAAACAAAAACAACAACAAAAAAAGAGTATAATGAGAAAAAATACCATTTACAAAAAGTCCCATTCCTATCTCACTCAAAAAGGCAGAAATCAATCCAAAATTGAACTATTTAAGAAGAATAAAAGCTACTAAAGTCAGTAGTCTTCAAAGGAAGTAAACAAAACATACTTCTCCTAGGGAATCCTGGTCTTATTAATTATAAAAAAGTATATATATATATATATATATATATATATATATATATATATATATATCCATACTTGAAATAAAGAAAAACTTCATCAGTTTTGTTACAGATTGTGGAAAGTTAAACTGAATTTACCCAATCTACAATGAGTAACATCAGTATATTTCTATCTTGTTGTAAATCACCTTCAGGAATTATGACCCAATCTAGGAGACAAGCGAACTGAGACAAGACTTTCCCAAGACTGCCCAGGACTAGGACTTGAACAAAGTTCTTTGGAAAACTAACAAATACCAGGAAGCTGGAACTTGAGGTGTCTGAGTGGTGATGTCAAGGGGTAAGGATTAGATGAATGAAGCGTGGGAGAATGAAGTCATAATATTCAATATGTGTGTGAATGTGTATACATACAATAGATAAATATATATATGAAACAAACTAGGAAAACTGAGTGGATAGATGGGATTAGAGAGATGGAGAACGATGAAAGGGGTGACACTGATCAAGATGCATTGCGTTCATAAACTAACATGTTGAATTGAAACTCCTTTGTACAACTACTTAAAAATATTAAAAGAAATAAAACAGATGTGATGGCATTGGTTAGATTTTCTTAAAAATACAGGACTAAAAATGAAAAGGGAAAAAAAGAGTGGCTGGTCATTCCATTACTGGAATTCCTTCAGTTTTTAATTAACTTCTTAGCATGGTAGATTCACTTTAGGTATTCTATCACAATGTGGCAGGAAGATGTCACAGAAAAATTATGCTATAAAAAGCATGAGTTTTCCTTGAGGTTCAGGGATGTTATCATACTGCAGGTGCCTACAAGGTTATAAAGTATAGTGTACAATGTATATTGAGAGATTTTCACATTATTTATTAAAGTAGCTACCTTACAAAAAATAAAAACTTCAGCGAACTTTAAAGGACAAGTTTTAAATATATTTGTTTACAAAAGACTTTACCTTTCATAATGTATCAAATTCTTTTCTATAACTGTTCATTCTAATTACATCTAAAAGAGATTTTGATTAGAATATTAATCTTTATAATTAACCTCAATTTAACTTGATACCAAATTTCCCAGACTATTTTATTCTGTTTCAAACTTTTAAAACTGTAATCAAGTTTTCAGAAGCAACCACACTTGTACTTAATCTTATTAAGTCTCCCAATCAAACCAGGCATCAATGCCTCATGCTTGTAATCCTAGCTACTGAGGAGACTGAGATCTAGAAGATAGTTAGTGGCTTAAGGTCACCCAGGCAGCAACTTTGATAGATTCCATCTCCAAAAGAATTAAACAGCAAAAAAGTAAGGCTGAAGGTATGGTTCAAGTATAAAGCGTCAACCTAGCAAGCAGGAACCTGAGGTCAAACACTGGTACTGTCCAAAAATTCAAAAACAGTCAATTCTGAGCCAAAGCCCCACTCCTCCAGTTTTTCTATAGCCCCTTTCCAATGTTTATACTCTCTTCACTTGTGAAACAATGTTTACTCTTTTCAGGGTTCACTGATTTCTCTCCACTTGAAGAGGTTCTTTGCCCTATAGTCAACATTATCTTTGGGAGGGTGAGTGATGCTCCTCTCCCTCTTTGTAGACTACCCAAAGCTGGAATGTACTAGGTGTACAGAGTCTTCAGGAGCTTGAAGGAGAAAGTGAAGAAAGAATAATCCATATAACAAAAGATAGAACACAAAAGATTCTTCAGAAACTAGGGAAAAATCAAAGACAACATTCCTTACAATGTGCATTAAAATGGGATGAGGTTATATAAACAAGGACAAAAAACAACCTGTCATTTTGAAATTCAATAAGGAATTAAGATTTTTTTAACTTGAGATTCATTTTCAAAAATTCATCCCAGATTGTCCTATAATTTTTTAATTATACATGTTATTTCTAACGTAAGGTAAGCATCTTATTCATAGGGTCTCACCGGCAAACATTTGATGAGAGCTAAATTTCAATTTTGGGTCCACTATTGACTTGGTTAACTTCTCTGTGTCTTGATTTCATCAGTAAACTGTGAATGATTCATGGTATAAACCTTGGATGACTATTGTGCTAACTAAATGAAATCAGTTGGAACAGAGCAGAGCCTAGCACACATGCAAAAGCACTCACAGACTGTACTGATAATTACCATTCACTCTCCTATTTATACTATTCCTAACTTGTTACACCCAAGTCCACAAAAAAAAAATACAGTGTTTTATTAGTCTACTCAACCCTGCAGAAATCTCACTGTGATTCTATTTTAGACAGCTATACAGGCAGACTTCAGTGGTTTGTATCACCATAGGCAGAACACATGTGCTTATTACAACCAGGTCTCTGTATGGATAGGAGGTCATTTTGTGTTCCAGGGTTGTGTATCATGTAAGATACTAAGCACAGGGCTTTCTTATCATCTGAGAGATCTCAGCAACTGTGTGTTTTCACTGGTCAATGGGAAAAGTTTCTGCTGAGGTGGATAGGCTGGGCTGACTTATGGTGAATAGCCTGAGTTAGAACACACAGGCTACCAACCTCAACCACATCCTAGTCTGTGGACCTGGACTTCAGTGTGGCAGGTGCCACACTATGTAGGACACGAAGCTTGAGGTTAAATGGGAGTATATGAAAATGATATACGAGTTAAAACTATGACTTCACATCCATCTCATTAGCCACAATCAGAAGAGAGTGGTATAGACAAACAATCCCACCACCCTCTCCTTTTTAACTACACTTTGAGTGGAGCTCCAGTCAGTAATGAGGGTAGCCTGACTGCAGTTTCAGCTCTGCTTTCCCTTGCAAGCTCTTTGCAGATATGCAAATGGAAAATGTTCAGGTGGATGCAGGAGGTAAGCAAGAAAGGAAGGATTTAGAAAATCAGTTTCAATGAGCACATAGCTAGATTTAAGTATATACTACAAAGACTGAAAATACTGCAAGAAAAAGGAAAAGGAAGACAGGCACAGCAATTTTCATTATACTTTCATTATACCATACATTGTCACACACATTATATCAGTAGTTCTAAATTTCAGAGTGCCAGGGATGAGGTTGTGAAATATATAAAAACAAGTATATGCACAAATATACTGACGTTCTGACAAAGAAATCACCAGTTCCTTTTCTTATGGGTCCCATACAGTGCCTCTATAGTGCATAGGCCCAGCTTAGGAACTCTTGTCCTGACTTTCAAGGGGTAGAGAATAAAATAGTATGGTCTTAAGTGTCTTTTGTTAACAGTTTTAGTGCCAAATAATTCAAGATTTGCAAATGCATATATGTGGTAGCTTTATAATCCTAAGACCAAACTTTAACAGGTAAGATACACCATTCTTATTTTCAGTATGAAAGTTTATAGCATACTTATTTTGATAGTTTTTCTACTTAATCATTCTAAATCTTGTGGAGAGGGTGACAGCAACTTGTCTGGTGACAGAGTTACCAAACGTCCAGCTAGTTTTAACTGCTGCTCAAGGAAGAGGAAAAAGATATCTCCAGGAACATACTGCTCCTGACTACCAGATGAGGGACACACTGCTCAGAATAGCCAAAAGGCTAGTGGTAACTTTTGAAAACACTTTGAGTGGAGTAATTAAAGTATTAAATATATTAAAGTATTAAACATATTAAATTAAGTATTAAATGTATCCTCATTTTGTTTACCCAAAGATGTACAAACATAACTAACAGTAACAAAAAAGAGTGAAGAGGCAGATAGCAACACACAGAAAGTGATTATATATTTGCTCAAATGGAACTGAGCTATAAAAAAAAATTAGGGATGAGAGTAAAATTTTTTAAAGATTAAAAATTTTAAAAGAAGTGGCTTTTATTTTGGCCCATGTGGTGTTTGCTGTGTACTATCCACACACCTCTTCCCATTAATAGTACTGTAAGGAGTCTAGAAAATCATTCAGGACTGTGTATAAATACCTCACCATGCCTGTTCAGTTATAAACTAAAATGAGAGTAAGAACATTTCAACATTTTTTCCACTCTTCTAGGCATTGACACACTACACAAAGCATTTTCACCTACCAAAGACAAGCTCATCTCACAGTCATCATGAAAAATACAGGGAGAGAGCTTCACTTACATGGTTTATGAAGAGACTCTTGCGTTTTTCTCTCACTGTGAAAACAAAAGATGCAACAGAAATGTTACAGGTTTGCTGGCAACCCCAGGCAGGTTACTGAGGACTGGGCCTCTATGATGTGGTCCCATCCACCAACCAGTGTACCTAGTTGCACATTTATTAAACACAAGAATATGGGATCTACACAATGCAGATATCAATTTGGTTAACAAACAAATAAATGTACGTCCATTTAAAAAGCACCCTCAAAATAACTACAACTAACATCCATTAAAGGACAACAGATTTCCATTAACTAAATGAAATACTGTTAATTGTAAACCTCACCAAATTTAAACACATTCCTTATTTAAGGTAAGAGAAATAGTAGGATTACGAATGTATAATCCAATAAGACCCATAAGTATCCAAATTAGATGAGTGAAATGTATGTAACTACAAGAATACCTATAACACAACTATGGAATTCTGGCCATGGAAACCATCTGTTCTACATGCTAGATGAATGGCCTGAATGAACTCATGCCTAGGCCAGCTGGCATCTTCTAACACTCCACCCCCAGGAGGTTGATAGGACTCCTAATAACAAGCACTGTTCCACCAACTAGCCTGGAATGTAGTATGTGGCTTGGTTTCCAGTGTTGCTCAGAATGGGATGCTGTGGCCCCAGGAACTAGAAAGAGCAGAGAAACCAGATGAACTTTTACTCACTCTATTGTGCTAACTTTACCATTTTTTTCCCCAGACTGGCTTTTGTGGGCCTGTACTAGTCTGTCAACACACTTTGAGTTGTTCAATGTGCAGAATACAAAGAATAGGCTTCCTGCAAGAAGATGGCATCTGCAGTCACTACCTCAGGACAACCAATTCAGTGTGCAAATGTAGTTTGTTACCTGAAGAAGCTTCTTCTAGCAGTCCATGCCCCCAAAGAACATTCAATGTTCTCTGAGAACTTTTCCTCTTTCCCAACATACAGTTCTTGGACTCACAGAGTAATAATTCTTTTCTCATTCTTGGAGCTATGGGTAGTATTCTCAGTGGTACACCAATTGCCTAGCATACACAGGACCCTGGGATGAGGGAGAAGGAGAGAAAGAAGCCAACCCTATCCTCTCCTTAATGACTGCTATCTCCCTATCTCAAAGATGTTCAATATATCAGGGCAAAAATCTTACAACTGGGTATATTAAAGAGTTACTAAAGGACAGAAGATGCCTGCATGGAGATGTCAGATACAACCATCACAGGATGGTTCTGTCACAGGACAGAGAGGTGAGTACTACACAGAATATGAGGCATTTGGGCAATGGCTGAAGCCAGACCAACACACTGAGACCATAGAGAAGGACCAAGTCTGTGATGCACAGTATAGAAAAAGGTAACTACTTTGTTCCAACTCCATATAATTATCTCATACTCAAACCTTGACCAAAGTAAAATGAGAAACTGGTCAGTAGCGCTAAGTTTTAACTACCATATATGTATGCATATTCCCCCAGGCATGTATGTGAATGTATGTAGGTATCCAAAATTCATTCAATGTGGGACTTAGCTTCCAGTGTTGAAATACTTATGCTCTGTAGTGATTTCCTGCTGTCTGAAATGATGAGAGTACTTTGTATATGGACTGTAAACCTGACAAGATTTCCAGCAAGTTCTGTAGATGATACTCAGCCATTCCTAGAGCATCCCTGTCATAGGCTTAGGCAACAGAGATTTTATGCTTCCCAAATATGAAAACCACCTCAAGGTCACCTCAACACTCTATGACAGTTTCTGCCTTCTAGAAGATAAAAGTTATCCATGGTTTAAGAAATAGGTTTCCTTTAAGAACTACCAGTTTCTAAAGATGGGCATGGTAGCACATACCTACAATCTCAGTACCCAGCAGGCTGAAGCAGGAAGACTTCAAACCTGAGGCAAGCCTAGGCTATTCAGCAAGATCACAGAGATAGACTTAGAGAAAAATAGGAAGGGAAAGAGGAGAAGAAGAGTTATTAGAAGTTCTTACAGAGGTATTATGAGAAGATTAAGAAATACTTAAGCAGCAGGGAGCTTGTGGCTCATGCCTGTAATCCTAACTACTCAGAAGGCTGAGATTGTAGGACCATAGTTCAAAAGCCAACCCAGGCAGGAAAGTCCATGAGACTTTTTATGTCCAATGAACCACCAAAACAGGCAGAAGTGAAGTTGTGGCTTAAATGGTAGAGTGCTAGCCTTCAGCATAAGCTCAGGGAAAGAAGCAGTGGTACTCACTAAACACTATGTTGAAAATGAACTATACAACTTGTGGATAGGGACAAGAGGGAAAAATTGGGAGACAACAAAGAAAGGGTAATACTGTCCAAAATATGATGTATTCATTACTTGACTTATGTAACTGTAAGTCTGCTGTACATCACCTTTATAATAATAGTAAAAAAAATTAAGTATCTCTACCTGACATAAAACTGTAAACCCTCTGTGAAAAAAGCCAAGTCTTCATTTCTACTTAGTCTGAAATATGAACATTTTTTAAAAATAACGTTCAAAATCCCAGGATTAGCACAAAAAAATGAAGGAAGGAAGGAAGGAAGGAAGGAAGGAAGGAAGGAAGGAAGGAAGGAAGGAAGGAAGGAGGGAGGGAGGGAGGGAGGGAGGGAGGGAGGGAGGGAGGAGGGAAAAAAGAAAAGAGAGAACATAGAAAGTGTTAAAAATTATTCAGCAGAGAAACACCACAGTAGAAAATAAGAATACTATAAAAGTATACGCTATTCTTGCATATCAGCTATAAGCACCAATTTCTGGGATGAAGCGGACTTACTTCCAAATACTCCACAGGTTCCCATTAGTATAGTAAAGAACAGTTCACTGTTACAAAGCTCAAGAATAGGAAAGGGGACCCCATTATACAAGACTTGGGCATTTTCTGCTTTCATGTACATAAATACTTTCACAGAGCTCTAATTACTTCAGAGTAACTGCCTCCCACCAATCTTATCTGAAACTCAGATAAGGTCCACTCAGATCCACTTACTCTAACAATTCTGCTTCTAGATTCTGCCTCTTAAGAATCTTCGTTGGTGGGGGCTGGGAAGGTGGCTCAGTGGTAGAGCACTTGCCTTGCATGCTCGAGGCCCTGGGTTCGATTCCTCAGCACCACATAAGCAAAAAGAAAAAAGCCGGAAGTGGTGCTGTGGCGGCTCAAGTGGTAGAGCGCAAGCCTTGAGCTGAAGAGCTGAGGGACAGCGCCCAGGCCCAGAGTTCAGGCCCCATGACCGGACCCAAAAAAAAAAAAAAAAAAGTTTAAGAATCTTCGTTGGGCTGGGAATGTGGCTTAGTGGTACAGGGCTTGCCTAGCATGCATGAAGCCCGGGGTTCAATTCCTCAGTACCACATACACAGAAAATGCAGGAAGCAGTGTTGTGGCTCAGTTGTAGAGTGCTAGCCTTTATCTGAAGAGTTCAGGGACAGAACCCAACGACCAACAAACAAACAAACAAAGGATCTTCGCAAGATGAAGTCTGCCACCTGAGAGTCTTTCTTTAAGCATGTCTTCTCAGCCCTAAATGAAGTGCTTATCTCCATAGACAGGAGGAACTCCTCTAATAATCACATTCTCACTAGGTGACCCATTTCTGATTGGCACTGAGATCAAGACAGACAGAGAATCTCGATGGACTAATTCTCTCTTCCAGGAACTGGAATTGAAGCATCCTCAGAAAGCAGATCTGGCTGGGTGCGAGTGGCTCAAGCCTGTTATCCTACTCAGGAGGCTAAGATCTAAGGATTAAGGTTCAAAACCAGCCCAAGCAGGAAAGTCCATGAGACTCTTTCTCTCCAATTAACCACTAGAAAAGTGGAAGTGTCACTGTGACTCAAACTGACAGAGTGCTAGCCTTGATCGAAAAAGCTCAGAGATAGCACCCAGGCCCTGATTTCATGCCCCACAATGGACAAAAAAAAAGTAACTAAGAAGTAACCTGACCTGGAAGCAGGTAAAATCTAGTATAATGAGAAGCACATCTTCACTGCATAGGAAAAAGTTAACACAGATCTGACTTCCCTTCATCCTGTAAACTTGGATTTAGGGACAAAGAAAAATTCACAAGTTGTTAAGAGATACTCCTTTACCACAACATTATCACAGAAGGAAATTTTCTTTAGACTTAAAAATACAACTTTCAGCCGGGTGCTGGTTGCCTGTAATCCTAGCTACTCAGGAGGCTGAGATCTGAGGATCCAATAAACCACTAGAAAACCGGAAGTGACACTGTGGCTCAAGGGGTAGAGCACTCAGCTTGAGCTGAAGAACACAGGGACAGTGCCCAAGCCCAGAATTCAAGCCCCACGATCAACCAAAAACAGAAAAACAAACAAACAAACTTCCAGCCCAGGAACTGGTGACCATCTGTAAGAGTAGCTATTCAGGAAGCTGAGATCTGAGGATCGAGGTTCAAACCCAGCCCAGACAAGAATATTTGTGACTCTTTTTTTTTTTTTGGGTCCATTCGTGGGGCCTGAACTCTGGGCCTGGGCACTGTCCCTCAGCTCTTCAGCTCAAGGCTAGCACTCTACCACTTGAGCCACAGCGCCAC
>NW_012267225.1:9849287-9851204 GCF_000151885.1 Dipodomys ordii
TGTGGCTCAAGTGGTAGAGCACTAGCCTTGAGCTGAAGGACTGTGCCCAGGCCCAGAGTTCAGGCCCCACGACCGAACCAAAAAAAAAAAAAAAAAGTATTTGTTGACTACACTGATTTACTCTTTCTTTTAGAACTTAAAAAGATATATATATCAAAGGCTTTCAAATCAAGTCAGTGGCCCACACCTACATCAGCATTATACCATGCCAAAACTGTTACTTAACCATTATTAACCATTCCTTAAATATGAACTTACCTTAAACATGTTTTCTACTCACCATTGTATTTTCTCTAAATTAGAGCTTAGCAAGAACAGATGTAAGATTTCCTTATTACAGAATAACATCCTAGGGGCTGGGAAGGTAGCTCAGTGGTAGAGCACTTGCCTTGCATGCATGAGGCCCTGGGTTCGATTACTCAGCACCACATAAGCAAAAAGAAAAAAGCCAGAAGTGGCACTGTGGCTCAAGTGGTAGAGTGCTAGCCTTGAGCTGGAGAGCTGAGAGACAGCACCCAGGCCCAGAGTTCAAGCCCCACGACAGGACCCAAAAAACAAACAAACAAACAGAATAACATCCTAGTCAGTATCACCAAATCTCATACTTTTCTACAAGAATCCAAAGTGAAGACTTGTGTTTACAATACTGTAGAAATTTGATCCCACCTTTCCTATGCAGCCAAGGGTCAAGTAACAGTGAGATGAGCCAGAGACTAAAGAGACTTCCCTCCAGAAGAACTTGCACATACTTCTGGTTTTTAAACTGGTTATTAAAACTTTTGCAAAAGAAAAAAAAAAAACCTCTGCATTTTTAAAAAAGAAAACCTCTGTATTTTATGCACAGGGTCAATTAAGCTCTCACAACTGAGAACCGTATCACTTCCATGACAAAATAGAACATTAATTCTGCTTTCACTTCATGTTTGTATTTTTTGAGAGTTTATGCAAATATCAATTCTTGTAGGAAAAGGAAAATTTATGACAAAGTAGATACATCCAGTATAGAAAGCATGTAGGAATAATCCAGCAAGCTAGCAAAATGAACATAATTACTTCAAATGGAAAATTCTAAAAATGTAACTTCTTCACAAAAGGAAAAATAAAGCCCAAAAGAACAATCATTGAACAACATCTTCTAGGATCATTTAAAAGGGTATTCAATTTCATTGAAATAAAGTGTAAAATCAAAACCTGGGTTATTAATGCCAGTTGTTGTTGTTAACAGAAATTAGTAAGTTAGAAACCTACCGTCCGTCTGAGATTTACTGAGGAATATTGTGCTGGCTCGAGGATGGTCTGAAGGATTGAATTCCATGTTCAAATCTTTAAAGAAAAAAAAAAAAAGAAATTATATGAACAACTATCTGTTAACTAGAGAAAGACAATATTAACTTTCAGTTTTCCAAAATCTCAATTACTAATAACAGGACAAAGCATAATAGTATTTAGAACTCTGAAAAAGTTATCTACAATAAATAGACAGTTGACTGGAGATCATTAAGCTAAACTCCATTTTCCTTTGAATCTTGTTCTGTACCTAAGACATGACCAAAATAGCGGAATAGTTATCACATGTAATCAGGAATTAGCCATTATTTTCATATGCATTATTTGCCAAAGGTGATTACATTAGGACACTTCAAGTTGTTACAATGGAATCAAGCACTCTTACACTCTGCTTATTTACGCTCTGCTTATTTAGATTACTTTGAAAGATAGTATCTGAAAGGCAACCACTACAGTACCAGCTATTTGTGGGTCTAATCTGGGCTGTTCATGTATACTGTTGATCCATACTTCAAAAAAGAAAATTTAGCCAGGTGCTGGCGGCTCATGCCTGTAATCCTAGCTACTCAGGAGGCTAAGATCTGAGGATTGTAGTTCAAAGCCTACCCAAGTAGGAAAGTCCATGAGACT
>NW_012267225.1:9852149-9893770 GCF_000151885.1 Dipodomys ordii
CTCAAGTGGTAGAGTGCTAGCCTTGAGCTGAAGAGCTGAGGGACAGCACCCAGGCCCAGAGTTCAGGCCCCACGACCGGACCCAAAAAAAATAAAAAATAAAAATAAATGAATAAACAGACAGTTCTATTCTCAACTATAGCTAATCAAGTCAAAGGGAAAAGAAGGAAAAACAAAGATAATCATAAAGACACCAAAGACAGCATGGAATCACTCACCCATACAGAGTCTTATCTTCAGCAAAACCTGGACATGAAGCAAGTTCTCCCAATACTAAAACTATATAAACTTCCTAACCTTTCTCTTGGAACTTGAGTTAAGAAACATCTACTGAACTTCAAACACACTACTTCAATTGTCTGTTTCTTTGGTAACGTAATTTCTATTGAAGTTATATTTTGGTATAACTTTAGTTATAATTAGTTATAGTTTTTGTCTTGTTTTTTGGTAGGTTGTGGGGCCTGGGCCCTGTCCCTCGGCTCTTAGCTCAAGGCTAGCATTCTACCACTTGAGCCACAGCACCACTTCTGGCTTTTTCTATTTATGTGATGCTGAGGAATCGAACCCAGGGCCTCATACATGCAAGGCAAGCACTCTACTATTGAGCCACCTTCCCAGCTCCTATAGTTTGTAATTATAATTGGTTATAATTTAGTCCCCTGCCCCCCCTCCCCCGCCAGGAGGCACTGTGATCCTCCTGCAGCTCGATCTCGATGTGTCTTCATTCTGCTTTCAACAGGACTGGAGGGGGAAAAAAATCAGGAAACTTGCTTTTCCTTTTATGTAGAACTAAGGACAGAAATCCTGTTTCCTGCTTCTCCTATGAAAGAAGCATAATAAATATGATACAAGGACAAGGCTATTGTATGTTACCTTTCAGGACACACATCACAATCCTAAGTCTGGCCCAGATATTCACTGTGACATAAACAGGTGGTGTTCCTAATGACTGGCTAGGTATGACCTATATATGTTAGTGATGAAGAGTAAGTCATATAGAGTTCACAGGAGGCTCTAGAATCAGTTTGATGAGCCATTCACAAAAGGGAGTGAGGCTTTGAAAGTGAAGTACCCAACTAGAGATGACAGAATTTGGACCAGAACTCAGGGCTCCAGCTGGAACTCCTGAATCCAGAGCTTTTCCAGGCCTGGTTGTCCTACAAAGACTTGAAACTGAAACAAAGTATGATGCTGAGGGAAAACAAAAACCCCTAAAAGCTGAGTTCACAAAACAGTTTCACAAGTTGTCCCTGAAATGTACATTCTGGACAAGATAACCAGGCACCTACAGGCACATGCGTGCGTGCGTGTGTGTGTGTGTGTGTGTGTGTGTGTGTGTGTGTGTATAGTGTGTGTGTGTGTGTGTGCAGTCTCCCTCCACCCCCCCCCACAGCAAGAGTTCTCCGGGGTTTTTTTGTTTTTGTGTTTTTTTTTTTTGGGGGGGGGGGTTAGGTGCTGGACCTAGGGCTGGAACTCAGGGTCTGGACATTGTCCCTGAGCTCTTTGCTCAAGGCTAATGCTCTACCACTTATGCCACAACTCTGCTTCTAGTGTTTTTTGGTGACTGGAGATAAAAGTCTCACAGACTTTCCTTTCCAAGCTGGCATCAGCTGTAATCCTCAGATCTCAGCCTACTAAGAAGCTAGGATTATAGGCATGAGCCACTGGCAAAGCAACAGGTAAATTCTCTGCTTCTAAACAGAAAGGTACAAAAGTACGTAAGTGCTATTGAGGAAGTCCCTGGAATCATGAGCTAAGGTTTTCTGTCATTGTTGCGCTGTTTGAGCAGTGACGGGACTTGAACTCAGGGTTTCCAGGTTGCTAGGCAGGTACTTTATTCTTCAGGCAACATACCCCTTGCCTTTTATGCTTTAATATTTCAAACAGGGTCTCACATTTTTTATGGTAGTTTGCCTGGATCTTGATTCTCCTACCTATGCCCCCTTGTAGCTGGGATCACAGGAGTAAGCAATCAACCCAAGCCATTACTAGATTTAATTTTTTTTGGGGGGGGGGAGGGTGTCGGTCTTGGAGCTTGAACTATGGGCCTGAGTGCTGTCCCTCAGCTCTTCAGCTCAAGGTTAGCACTTACCACTTGAGCCACAGCGCCACTTCCCATTTTCTGCTGGTTAACTGAAGATGAGAGTCTCACAGACTTTCCTGCCCAGACTGACTTTGAACCATGGTCCTCAGATGTAAGCCTCCAAAACAGCAAGGATACAGGCATGAGCCACGGACGCCCAGTCTAGATTTAATTTTAATGCATTACAAGTGCATTAAATATACATGTAAGGGTTCAACATTTTCATGAACTTCCTGTGTATCATTTTAAAAAAGCATTTATATTACCTGCATTTTCTCCAGTCTTAGCCCAGATTTATAGTCCATTAACTACAGAGAGCAAAGTAATAACTCAGAGCAGGCCCAGGCTACCTTTGCATAGGACAAGGTACTTTTAATGTGAAGGTAGGTATTGTAGTTTATGTGTTCCCCAAAAGTTAATGTGCTGAAATCTGGCCTTCCTTGTTAAGTAAGCTGGTGGCTCATGCCTATAATCCTAGCTATTTAGGAGGCCGAGATCTCAGGACTGTGGTTTGAAACCATCCCCAGCAGGGAAATCTGTGAGACTCTCATCTCTAATTAACCAAAAAGCCAGAAGTAGAGCAGTGGCTCAAGAGGTAGAGTCATAGCCTTGAGCAAAAAAGCTCAGAGGCAGCACTCAGGATCAGCACCAGAGAGGGTGGAAGGGGAAAGAGGGAACAGGAGAGAGAGAGGAAAAGGGAGAAAAAGGACAGGAGACTTAATCTAGCTTTGTATTTAGACATCACACCTTTAAGAATGAGTAGAACAAGATAAAGCCACTAAAGGGTTCCACAATGATTGTTTTATAGGTCATTTCTCAAAAGGAAGAGAGACCAGAAAAGATACACATGCATTACGGCATGCTCCCTGACTCTCCCAGTGAGAGAGCCACCACCAGATGTGGTCCCTTGACAATGGACCAGAACTATGACCCAGTATATATCTCTTTTGTTTATAAAGTAACTGCGTGGGGAATTTATTATACTAATGAAAGGAAACTAATATAATGGTACAACCACGTAACATGGCTTACTAAACTCATCTTCTAATATTCAGAGAGGACGACTACAATGATAGGTAGAATTGCCACAAGTGGCCTAGGGTTTGAGTTTAAGAGACAACTTGACAAGACATAAGCTCCAGCATCTATTTTTGGCTCATACGAGTCTATGTTTTGTTTTAGCTATTTTGTCTTAAGGATACTATATTCTGTCTCACAGGATCTGGTCAAATATTTCATTCATTATTATTCATTGGTTGATCCTGTGCTCTAATGTATCATGGGCCACATCTGTTCTCTGAATAAATCATCAGTATAATATGTCCATGTCTCATATACTCCTCAGCTATTCTCCAGAGGCCACCTGGACCCCCAATGGAGAAGGAATAAAAATCCCATCAAAAGAAAATTGAGAGAAGAGGTAACAAGGTTGGAAAGAAATGTACTCATTACCTTCCTTATGTAACTGAAACCCCTTTGTACATCACCTTGACAATAAAAAAGAGAAAAAAAGGAAAAAAGAATGGAAAAAATAATAAATGACTCCATAGGACTGGGAATATGGCTTAGTGGCAGAGTTCTTGCCTCACATACATGAAACCCTCGGTTTGATTCCTCAATACCACATTCACAGAAAAAGCATAAGTGGTGCTGTGGCTCAAGTGTTAGCCTTGAGCAAAAAATGACCAGGCCTAGAGCTCAAGCCCCAGGACTGGCCAAAAAAAAAAAAAAAAGAATGACTCCATGAATTCTAAAATCCACATTCTGTCCTAGAGTGCTGGGAACCACTGGTTCCTCCAAAAAGAAGATGGAGGAGAAATAGCATACTTTATAATGTAAAAGGCCCAGGTTTGAGTTCACTTGTTTGTTGAGGGTCTAGGGCAAATTGTGATATACCGAGACTCATTTTCCTTATCTATAAAATAATAATACCTGACTTAGAAGACAGAAAACCAACAGCAGGATGTCTTAGATGTAATATGTGCCCTGTAAAGGACAGCTATTAAAAAGCATTATGCTAGGTGCCAGGAAGGTGGCTCAGCGGTAGAGCGCTTGCCTTGCATGCCTGAGGCCCTGGGTTCAATTCCTCAGCACCACATAAGCAAAAAGAAAAAAGCCGGAAGTGGCGCTGTGACTCAAGTGGTGGAAGCACTATCCTTGAACTGAATAGCTGAGGGATAGCACCCAGGCCCAGAGTTCAGGCCCCACAACTGGTCCCCCCCCCAAAAAAAAAGAAAAAAAAGCATTATGCTAGGCCCAGCGCTAGTGGCTCACAATTGTAATCCTAGCTATTCAGGAAGCTGAGATCTGAGGATTATAGTTCAATGCCAGCCTAGATATGAACGTCCCCATGAGACTCATCTCCAATAACTACTCAAAAGAAACTCAGAAGTGGCACTGTGGCTCAAAAAACACTAGCCTTGAGCAAAAGAGCTTAGGCCCCAAGTTCAAGCGCCACAACCAGCAAAACAAAAAAGCATTATGCTAGCTTTTGTGTAGATCTGAAAGACCGTAATACCAGAACTTGGGAGGCAGAAGTAAGATCATCATAAATTCAAGGCCAGCCCAAGCTTCACAGCAAGATCCTGACTTTAAGAAAAAGAAAAAAACAAGAGGGTGGGAAGGGGAGAAACAAGGGGGAAAAAAACTGGGAATGTAGCTCAGTGGCAAGCACTTGCTTATCTCACATAAGGCTCTAGGATTCTTCTCTAGAATCTGAGGTGCTATGTCACGGCACCTAGCTCAGTGTTAAGAGAAATAAAATATAAATATTAACGTACATAAATATTAAAGGTATGCTCATCTTGACTACGCAATATTCCTATTATCTAAGAGAATCGGCTTGAAATTGATATTTGAAAGCTTGAGTGCGTCAAAATTCTGATAACAATTTGGTTGTATTGTTTTTAGTTCATGTTTCTGCTGAGCTCAAGGTATGACAGGATCCTTTTAAACAAAACAAGTGAATAGCATGCTTGCTAAACAGTGTAGTTTAGCAGTATTTTTCTATGCCAGACAACTGTTAGGTTTTTAAAAAGAGGTAGCCGAGTAAGAACAGCACCAGGCACGCACGTGGTACTCAGGTAAGGGGTAGGTTTATTTAGTAGACCTGCTGAGACCAGGTTGGCACTCCACGTGGCTGGGGAAGGCCTGGGAATGAGAGAGAGCTGGGAAGAGAGGAAAGAGAGAGAAAAGAGCCAGAAGAGGGGTAAGAACAGTAGCACTCACGTGGTATTCAGGTAAGGGGTAGACCTGCTGGGACCAGGCAAGGTTGGCACTCCACGTGGCTGGGAAAGAGAGAGAGCAAGAAAAGAACAGAGAGAGAGAGAGCTAGAATAGAACAGAGAGACCCAGAAAAGAACAGCAAGAGCAAGAGCAAGAGCAAGAGCAAGAGCAAGAGCAAGAGCAAGAGAGCGTCTGGGCCTGGGCTAGGCCTTATGTAGGGTATGGGCGGGGAAAGGTGTGGCCACATCAAATTCGGATGTGACCTCAGCGGATGCAGATGTGACCTCTTCCAGGTGTCCCAGTTGCCTAGGTAACGCAGGTACTGGGTGGAGACTTTGCTGCGAGGAGGGTGGAGTCTGCTGGCCATCCAGGAGCGGACCTTACAACAACCTAACTGTCCTTTCCACAAATGTCACAGTACAATGATCTACAACTGCTTACCTCAGCTTTTAAACCATATGGAGTATACAGTTTTGTAAATGACTGGGGTTTACAAAATATGGCCAATGTCATTACCTACTCCATTGGTGGTTTGAAAAACAGAGCAATGCAGTAGGGTCTACAGGAAAGAAGGCTCAAAAGACCATCTACACAAAACCAGAAAATACCACATTCAACCTTCTGGCTCAGCACTGCAGGGCCCCAAGTTAATCACTGCTTCATTAACACCTAAAAGGACATATTTAGGTCTAGACAATGTCAGTGTGAAGAGTGCAAAAGATGCAAAGACTCTATTCTAGATAGTTTGGAGAACTTCATGGCAAAAACTCAACTTCTATTAGAGCCAACTGTAATTAACTTACAATCCCAGGGTTCACTTCAGGGAGAAAAAAGCATGTATTAGGTTTATTTACTGTGGTTAGACAATATATGACATGGTTTAAAAAAAATCTCCATTTTTAAGTATTACTTTTTTTTTAGGTTGTTGCACAAAGGAGTTGCCTGTGATCCAGCAATTCCATTCCTGAGTATTTACCCAAAAACTTAAAAACCAGGACACAGTAATGCCACCAGTACAATCATATTTACTGCAGCACTACCCACTTAGCCAAGGTATGGAATCAGCCCAGATGCTCCTCAATGGCTAAAAGGATCAACAACAAAAAAAATGGTATTTACACACAATGAAATTTTACTCATCCATAATAAAGAATAACGTAACATTTATAAAGAAATGTAAAGACTTGGAAAAAAGTGAAGTCCGGCTCAGAGCAACAAAGGATCCATGTTTTCCCTTATCTGTGGACACTAGATGTAGCTTACAAACTCATAAGGAAATAAATTGGGTGATATGCAAGTGTATACAAATGTATTAAGTGAAATGCAGTATATTCTATTCAAGGGAGATCTCAAATAGTGTAATAATTCCTTAGAAAGACAAAATCAAAGTTCAGCCAAATAAAACACTAGGAACTCAAAAGAGGTACTCAAAAGAGGAGGACAGATTAAGAGGGAGAAAATGCAGACAAGAATGCAATGTATATCCTACAACAAAAGGATGCAATTGGTCAAGATATATTGTATTCATTCAAACTTTTAATTTTAACTTAAAGCTGTCACATTTCCAAATCTGGCTCTGATGTCAAGGCAATGATGAAACTGACAGATTTAATTCAGTTACTTTTGTCCCTCTGCCAACAAATTACTGATTATTTCCATTCACTAGTGTTAATGAGAGCAAATCAAGAGTGTGATACAGTTAGTTTTCTAGGAGCCCAGCAGCCTGCATCAGTCACTATTTATAACAGCCATTGTCACTGTGGCAGCCAGCTGCTGTTGCTGTGATTCCAGTTAACTCTGAAGCTGCCTCCTCCACTCCTACTGATCTCACGCTTTTTTTTTTTTTATTAGGACACACTTAGATTTGGTTACTTTCTAGTTTGTCTCTATCCACTCTCCACACCTGTCTATCTCTTCACTGTTTCCCTCCCTCAGCCTTCTCTCTAGACTGTCTCTAAAACAGTCTTAAGAGAAACCAAAGGAGATAAAGACTCTAATGTTAAAGACTGGTTGTTCTGCTAGTTCACTGGACAAGACTGCCTAAAAACTCACGTGCTACAGGTGCTTAGAAATATGAGGTAAGAATGGAAGTTATCCCTTTAAATCCCTAGAGGCTGAGAAGATGAATGGCCTCAAGTCCTAATCAGAAAGGAAATGAACTTCCAACAAGACAAAGATACCCAGTGTGTCAATTGAGGTGACACACAGCCTGCTTCATACTTGCTTGCCTGGCATAATTACTAAATCAATCTTTTTACACTGAAAAACATAATCATATTAATGTTTATATAAGACAGGATATATGGCTGGGGCTGGAAATGATACTTTTATGTACAGCTGGAATTTTCCAAGGACCACAATTTTGTGAAAAAAATTAAATTAAAAAGACAATTTGCCTATGAACTCAAATGGAAAGGAGGCTGGACCCAGAGTGTGGAATCATCTCCCAACTCTTCCTCTATCTCAACTAATAACCATGGATTTGTCTGTATCCCCTTTGCAATTTGGGGTATCCAATCCAATTCTAGTCTATACCCTGCCTCATACATCTTGCTCCAACAACATCCCCTATTAAATAATACTCTCAATTTCTCATAGGTATGGCTATA
Source organism: Dipodomys ordii (assembly GCF_000151885.1). Taxonomy (NCBI): domain Eukaryota; kingdom Metazoa; phylum Chordata; class Mammalia; order Rodentia; family Heteromyidae; genus Dipodomys; species Dipodomys ordii. The sequence continues at coordinate 9,860,066 of NW_012267225.1, forward strand.
CATTTCCCCTACTCAGAGGAGTCTCCTCAAGTTGGGGCTGCTGGTCCACTCCTGCTCCCACTCAAGTCTCAGGCTAACTCATGCACTGGATGCTTTACTTTCCTACCTCCTTCACTCTTAACACTTCCTACATGCCAGCCACTAACTTAAATACATGTGTCTCAGGCCATACAAATGTGTATGGACTACAGAAAGGAAAGAATGAGTTTAAATTTCTTCTATATGCCACGATAGTACTTCTATATGTAACCAAGGTGACAAAAGATATTTCAGATGCAGTCCCTGCTCTCCTGGCACTCCTATCCATTGCACATACACATGCACACATGCATACCCACACATTCTACCTTAAGGCAGAATAAAGTAAGGCACACAAAAGAGCACTGGTCAAGTGGGTTCCGGGCTACTGGAAAGGAATAAATGACTTCACACTGATGAGATTTTTGGAGTCCTTTAGGAGAGGTGGAGCTTTATTTGGAGGAATTTACTCAGAGGGGGCTATGTTTTAGCCAGAGCACATAATGAACAAAGAGAAACTTAGCAGAGGGGACCTCAGTAAAGGTACAATTAGTTCAATAAGAAAAGTCAGAAATGGGAAGCAAGATGATAGACACAGACTATGGAAAGCCAGATGCCTAAGATATATTTTTACCTGTGGACAAAGAAGAATAGGAACTGGTGATGCCTCGAAAATTCAAACTAGACTTCCAGTGTTCCTGTTTAGAAAAATATCTACTAAAAAATAGTTGAAGGTAAAAAAACAAGTTCAGAAAAGGAAAAAGAAAAATTAATCATGCACCAAAGAAAAACATATAAGGCCTCACTGGGTCTGGGATGATCAGAGACAATGCAGACTGATGTCAAAGGCTGAGTTTGGTCATCATCCACTAGACACAGAAGCCTAAGACAGGTATGGCACTTCCTCTACCATATGGAAAGTGCACAGGCTCAATAATTAGCAAATAAGCCAAATGGCAGAACTTGCAATAACAACAAGAGTGATCAGGTAAATTCTTCAACTTAAGAAATGAAAAGGAGAAAAGGAACCCCAGCCATTAATTCAGATGAACTCAAAGAGAAGAATCTCCAAGCACGCAGTCCCTCCTAAGAAGCATGAATAAGGACTATCACTGAAACTGAAAAAATATCACTTAGATTGGTCTTTTTAATTTCTAATCGGAGACTAGGACTCGTATTTGGTATATAAGGCTTGCTTTCATTCATTGTCTGGAGGTGTATGACCTGAGCCATATCTCCATCGCCAGACAGTTGGTATTTTTAATAACAGCCAAATCTGGTATTACAGAGTATGAGCTCATGCTCCAAAAGCTAGTAAAGAAAAAAAATCCAACAGCCAACCATTACTTACTAGAAATCAACTTGGTGTGGCAAAGCATACAAGAAACAGAGGTGAAAGATCCCAGGGGGTCCCTGACTTTAAGATCTGGAGTTGGGATGTGAAGCAGCAAGTCAGCAACTGTAGCTAATTTGCCATGGGCAAGTACTATAAAAGAACCAAGGGGAGAGCTAAGGCTTGATGGGAGAATAGCTAGGCTAAAGGAAAACCAGGGCATTCGTGGCAGTGGATTAGTGTATCCAATACACACTGGATTAAAAACACTACAAGAAAGGAGAAATAGTACAAAAGAATTCATAAAGGCTTAATGGCACAAGGGAGAAATTGAGTGATAGGACAGAAACACAAGAAAAAAATTATTACATGAACTGGGGAAATGAACCAAAGGAGGACAAAAATGGAAAAGTGGGATGTCAGTCCAGTGGATACTGTGGTCACAATGAAAGAGGGAAGAGGGTTGAAAGGAGGTGGATGTAACGCTGGGAAAAGAGTAGCCTATTTCTCCAATTAGACCCCAATACACTTGTAGCTGTGTTAAAGCCCAAACCAGCCCTCTTTCCACTTCCTAAAACCTTTCCCTCTAGTCTATACAAGATAGCCCATCTCATGTTTTTTCTTTTTGGTCAATAGTAAGGTTTGAACTCAGTTAGGGCACTGCCCCTGAACTGTTCCACTCAAGGCTAGCTGTCTACCACCTTGAGCCAAGTGCTACTTCTGGTTTTGGGGTGGTTAATTGAAGATAAAAGGCTCACAGACTTTCCTGCCTGGGCTAGCTTTGAACTGAGATCCTCAGATCTCAGCCTCCTAAGTAGGGAGGGTTACACACATGAACCATCAGTGCTTGGCTCAACTCCATTAATCTGTCACCGTGTACTCTGAAGCCTATAATAAATGGCCATTCAGGGCCTTGTTTCTCTGTTGATGTTGGGGAAAATCAATATCATGACCTTACTTACCAAAGCAGTCTCACAGCTGCTTCTTTCAAGCAAATCATTGTATACTTGTAAGTTCTGAAAGTATTTATCATTTATATTCTTCAATGATTGAAGAAGTCTTTGATGTTGGGAAGGGAGACCTGTTTTATCCAGGCTGAGGATGTTGCTGAATTTAATAATCAGGTTTTTAAAAAGTATGTTAAGAATTATTTTCCTAGTTCTGTTGGAAATATGCTTCCTGAGGTGTGGGACATGATGTCATTTGCTACCACATTGAAACCTCTGAGCTTCACTGTTTTGTTTCTACTCTTAGTAATACTAGGGATTTATTATAGTGCTATCATTCTCGGCTACCATCTGCCTATCTAGAATCCCATCTGGAGCATCGCTGACACCTATAAGGTTCAATAACAAACACATGAAGATACATGTTTTGCAGTCTGCTCTAGGTCAGCTAAGTTAACACGTTTTATTCTTTAATTGCAGTAATAACCATAAGAAAAGAGAGGACATTTTTACTGTATCGATCATATGCCAGGCATCTCACCTATTTATTTAAATCCTCAAAAACCCTTTGAAACCGACATTAGCCCTATTATTGTATATAAATAATGGGGCCAGATAAAGCAAAATAAAATTCAGATACCTCATAGACAAATTCAATACCTAAGATGTACAAATGCAAAATCCTACTTTGAATCCCTCTAGCCAAAGACACTTATAATCCATGAAGATCAGAACCTAGTCTGCCAAGCATTGTCTTTTTTTTTCAGGGCAAAATTCGTTAGGTTTTTTTTTTTAATACTTTTTTATTGTAAAAATAGTGTACAGAGGGGCTACAGTTACATGAGTAAGGTAATGAGTACATTTCCTATGAAGCATTATTATCTCCTCTTTTGTTTTTCCCCTATCATCCCTTCCCTCCTCACCTTCCCAACTCCTCCCTCCCTCCCTGCCCCTGGAAGTTGTAAAGTTCGTTTACAACATAGTGTCCTGTACATCTCATTGTTACAATGGGGCAGCCTGTATCCCTATTTAAGCATTTTGTTCAAAAGCACTGTCTGAATATTCAATGTACAAAATTCCCATTTATTTAGCAAGTTATAGCTTCCAATAGTGTCTTTGAAATTGGCTTTTAAAAATCCATTTCCCAAAACATCTCTAATTAAGGCACATAACAAGATGGTTCTGGAGATACAAAAATGCCAGTCTTCTTCCTTTCCTAAGACAAAGGAGCAGGGCAGCACAAGGCATCTGATTAAAGGTTCTGTTCCTGACATGTGCACACAAAACCATAGTGCAATCTTGGACATGGTTTGCATTTCATTTCTGAACCTGGTGCAAGCTTTTCAAGCCATTATCATCCCTCTACTCTGAAAAGATCTCTACACCTGCTACCTTGAGAAACTGCAATCCATCAGAACTCCCCAACTGCAGCAAGAAATAACTCTGCCTTTCTCAGAGTTAAATTTGCTTCCTGTTATGAACAAGGCTCATCTTGGTTCCTAGACTCAGGATGGCCCTATCTGGTCCACCAGTCTCATGGTTTTAAGAGATTTTCAAAAAATCCCTGGGTGGGACCATAGCAGCAAGAAGTGTTGACAGTGAGAACAAGGAAATGCTGAAAGGAGAGAATCTCAATGAGCAAAAAATGTTGAAATAAAGCAGTGAACAGACTGTCTACACATGAGACCAGAGCCCTTTCCCTGTTGGCAAAGCATTCTAATACTACTCTAAAAGAAGTACTCCAACAAGCTCTACTTAGCATGCCTGCTCTGGGAGAAAAAAAAGTTTCTGTGCCTGGCGCCAGTGGCTCACACCTGTGATCCCAAGAGGCTGCCCAAGAGGCTGAGATTTGAGGATGGCAGTTCAAAGCCAGTCCATGAGACTCTTACCTCCAATTAACAGAAAACCAGAAGTAGCACTGCAGCTCAAGTGGTAGAGCGCTGGCCTTGAGCTGAAGAGCTCAGGGTTAGTGTCCGGGCCCAGAGTTCAAGCCCCATGACCAACAACAAAAAGTTTCTCGTGGCCTGGACCCTGTCCTTGAGCTCTCTACCATGAGCATTCTTCCATGTTGAGCCATAGCACCATTTCTAGTGGTTTCTAGTGGTTAACTAGAGATAAAGGACTTTTCTGCCTGGGCTGGCTTCAAACCACAATCCTCAGATTTCAGCCTCCTGAGTAACTAGGATTACAGGTATGAACCACCAGCACCCAGCTTAAGACTTGATTTTCTAGAGTTAGGATCGGCTCCAGTTCGGACAGCTTGAAGTCAGGCCATCCTGTAAGCAAAGGCCTTAAATTTGGAAGAACTATCAAATATGTAAGTCAGAGACTTGGGGAGAAGAGTACCAGAGATAAAAGCAAAAAGGAATTCAGTCCACATAAAGAGGTACTTTCCTTTTTTATCAATGTGTTTGAGACAGAATCTCACTATGTTACTCAATGCTGGCTTTTAAAAGTTCACAATCCTCCTGCCTCTGCCTACTAAGGGTTGAGATCTTCAGTATACCTCTCATGCAAAGGTTCCATGGGAAGTCTTTCTTATGGAGAACGACTGAATAACAAATGAAAACTTAATTATACCTTTATTTTTGTTATTATTTTTTAGTGATACTGGGGTTTGGACTGGGAGCCTCATGCTTAAACCACACATAGCTTTTTTTTCTTCTTTTGCTTTTTTTTTCAGATTTATTTTCAAAATAAATTTTGCTCATTGAGATTTCAGCTTTTGCCGAGGGCTGGTCTTGCCCACAATCTGTTTCTCTTGAAGCTGAAATTACAATAACTATGTACTCCCATCCCTAGCTTGGTCTCTCAAACAGCGCTAGTTTTGTGCCCAGTCCTTCTAGCTTCACCTCCTAGAGTAGCTAGAGTCATAGACATGAACTACCATGCCTCATCTTGCCACAAATAATATGTAACACCAGAAAGAGGGCAATAAAAAGCAGCCTTGAGATCAAATTGTCATCAAGTAATCAAAAATATTCTCCAAAATACCCCTGAGAGGCTGGCAGATAACCCTAAAATAAGGTGCTGAGGTGACCATCAACAAAAACTGACAAAAGATTCTTTGCTTAACCAAATTTTACTAGGTTGCTGAAGTTTCTCTTGGATAAGTTCATGTTCTTATAAAAATGCAGTTTTAAAAAAAATCCAGCTTCAGCAAAGAACCCTACTAAGTCCAAGTTATGTAAAACCACTTGCCCCCAATATCTATCTTTTTTTATTGATTTGGTTCCTCATTCTTCACTCCCCTCACCCAGGCAGTGATATCTCCTCACCCTGGCCTGTTTTCACCAAGAATCCTATTAGAACGGTTTTACCAGAATCTCCTTTTCCCTGGATGTTTATTCTTAACAATTTTCTGACCACCACCTTTCACCTTGCTCCCTGGCTATGAATTCCTACTTTTTTGTCAGTCATGAGGCTTAAACTCTGGGCCTAGACACTGCCCCTGAGCTCTTCAGCTCAAGGCTAGTGCTCTACCCCTTGAACCACAATGCCACTTCCGGTTTTCTGCAGGTTAATTGGAGATAACGAGTCTCAAAGACTTTCCTTGCCAGGACTGGCTTTGAACTGTGATCCTAAGATCTCAGCCTCCTGAGTAGCTAGGATTACAGGCATAGGCCACTGGCCCCAGGCTTGAATTCCAACTTTCTATATTGTAGTCAGAGCTGAGTGCAATCTTTCTCTTTCACTGCAAAATCATACTACTACAATCCTAGCCACCAAGAGTTATGGTCCTGAATAAAGCCTCCTATACTGTGCTTTAACAAGTGTCAATGAATATTTGACACCTGATATTTAAAGTGTTACCTTTCGGATCCACTATCTTTTGTTTTCATAACCAGAAGATCATCAGCCAGACATCAGCCAGGGCCCCAGTGGGCCTTGGAAGTCCCAAAATCCAGTACTTCAGACTAGCTCAGAATACAAGCAGCCCCACCCAATCTTTCCTGATACTCTTCTCTTCCCAATGTTCCATTTTCAGTTAAAGAAGAGTCTCTGAGCCCAGCCTCCACATACAGTTCTTGCAACAGCATAAATACTACACCTGTTCATCTTAATACATCACATAGTCCTTAGCTTTATGTACCATATAGGCTGTAAAGAGCCTTTTTATATTATTCATGTCTTTCTTGTTACTCTGAAGCCATATCTATGACACTTCAGATAACTTTATGTAGAAGAATGGATTATAAAACAGTAGTTTGACAAACATTTCAAGTGGATTATTTCCTCTAAGCTTCTACTAAAATAATTTTTTTCCCTCTTCCATTTGCTCACATTTTTAACAACAACAGCATGGTGTTTTCCAAGTGAGTGCTATTTGCCAGACACAGTACCAGGTGTTTCTCCTATATGAAATACAGCCCCTCACAAAAACAAAACGTTGGAATCTTCACTGTTAAAGATTATTGAGAGAGGGCTGGGAAGGTGGCTCAGTGGTAGAGTGCTTGCCTTGCATGCCTGAGGCCCTGAGTTCAGTTCCTCAGCACCACATAAGCAAAAAGAAAAAAGCCAGAAGTGGCACTGTGGCTCAAGTGGTAGAGCACTAGCCTTGAGCTAGTGCCCCCCCCCAAAAAAAACCAGATTATTGAGAGGAACACCCCTCAGAGATATCACAGAATATCACCAAATTCTAGGGGCTGCCAAGTGGGCTGATTCTAGATTCTAAGCCAGAGAGATCAGGGAGATCTGCCTGAAAAAATGTCATTATTTTCTTTTTTTTTTGGGGGGGGGGTCCGGTAGTGGAGCCTGAACGCTGTCCCTCAGCTCTTCAGCTCAAGGCTAGCGCTCTACCACTTGAGCCACAGCGCCACTTCCGGCTTTTTTCTTTTTGCTTATGTGGTGCTGAGGAATCGAACCCAGGGCCTCAGGCATGCAAGGCAAGCGCTCTACCACTGAGCCACCTTCCCAGCCCAAAAATGTCATTATTTTCTATTATACAGTGCAACCTCTCAGTGACTCCTCACTCCTGGCACTTTGTTAATGTTCCTATTGTTTCACAAGAAGGCAACAAGGTCTTAAATAGCAGTTGGGTATTCATTTTCAGGCTATCCAATTCACACACACACACACCAGAAATCACCCAGACTGGAAAAGACACACACACACACACACACACACACCAGAAATCACCCAGACTGCCACACACACACACACACACCAGAAATCACCCAGACTGGAAAAGAAGTTAGTTATTGGTTATTGCACACTAGACCTAGTATACAATGTCCCCTATGGAAGACTGTAATATAAAGATTCTCAAATAGTTGCTCAATCAGTACCTGTCTGATTAAGTAATTAGGACATTAATTATTTATCTGTCCCTCAGTCTCTGGGCAAATCACAGTGACATGAAAGGACCAGTTCTACAGAGGGCCGTTAGAAGAGGTGGAGAGCAGGTCCATCTGCCCAGCCTCTGTTTGGCCAGGATTGGTTCAATCTAATATGCTGCATCTCCTTCCAAACTATCTCCTTTGTACATTGCTCCATTGTACTCCACACCTTCCCTGCATCCAGAAGCTCATGGACTTCTATACTTCCTTCTTACTAAATTTGGATTCCACTGAGAAATCCTGCCTGAGCAAATTCAATCTGTTCTACACTCTTTGTTTCAAAGAATATAATGGGCTTACCCATGTGCTATGTCCTCAATATGGCTCAGAGGTCCTCAATAACTTAAGTAATCTCTGCTTACCAGATGACTTTCCAGTCTCCTCCCTCCCTATCTACTGCCAACCTTCACTCTGCCCTGCCCATTTTCTGATTTCCTCAATAGGAATTAAAGAGAGTGTTTTACCCCTTCTGAAGGAGCCCAAAGCAAAGAAGGAGCCTGAGGGGTGTTAAGTGTGAGGTGAGCCACACAACAATGGGGTAGGGCTAGCGTGTGATTCCTGGTGGCCTTTCCTCTGTATTCTAGACAGCTGAGGCTATCCAAGGAAAGACAGAGAACAAATAACACCCATTTTGCTTGTTTTCCAACTATTTGCCCCTCCCCAACCAAGATGTAATCTCTGAAAAGACCTCTCTTTATCTTGTTCACTGCTGAAGCTTCAGAACCTAGAATGAGACCTCACAGAAAGCCACTCCACCCCCTGGATTTTTAATAAGTATTTGCTGAAGGAATGTATCTAATTAAAATCCCCTTCTACAATGAAAAGCACAGCTCAGAATCTTTGACTTCTGTATGAATGAGAACAAATTAATTCAGAAGAGATTTCTGATAAACTCTTTTCACCTACAAATAGAGTGGAAGAGTACTATGTTATCAGAGACAGTTATGTAGCCTCCAGAACAAACATAGCAATTGGCTTTGACTTTAGTGATAGTTTCTCCTGGTGAGGAAAGGAAGCACATTCTCCCTTAATTGGGAAGGTAGAAGAGAGTCCACTGAAATGAAAGCCTTCAATGTTCAGTGCATCTAGTAGAAGGGATCACACTCCATCCATTTTCAGCAATCTCAGGTTTCCTGAAAACTACTATCTCCTGGTTGCCCACATCATGCTTTTGAGATGTTATGAAAGGCATGACTCTTTTGTAAATTGTACCAGCTCCCTGACACTGATTGCTCTTACTCTGGCAAACCCATGTAAGGTGGGCCATTCACCAAGAAGGCCAAAGGCTAGCTACTAATGCTAGACACACATCTCATTTTCAGGCTCAGCAATGTTATGGCTGCAGTCCCAGATAGATTTGAGTTCATAAGTAAAATGTTTTATATATGATATGGATCTGTTTTAACTGAGACTGAAATACCAAAATATATTTATATTTATATTTCAAAGCCCTATAAGTACAGATAAACACCAGTAAAAACACAGATAAGTTTCAGAATTCTCTTAATACCTATTAATTGAAATCCTTTAAATGTATAATTGCTTGGGAGGAAAAACTTAAAGAATTCAAAATAAGCCTAACAAATGTTAACCCAATTTAGGTATCTAATAAGTAATTTTCTGTGCCTGGGCTTGAACTCAGGGGTTGGGCACTGTCCCTGAGCCTCTCTGTGCCCAAGGCTAACATTTTACCACTTGAGCCACATTCGCTTTTTCTGTTAATGTGGTACTAAGGAATCGAACCCAGGGCTTCAGGCTTACTAGGTAAGCACTCTACCACTAAGCCACATTCCCAGTCCCCATAATAAGTAATTTTCATAATTCAAATATTAGCATCATGTACTTGTAATATATATATTTATATATAGTAACTTTATAGACTGCACCTGAAATTCTACTCCTGGGAATCTACCCTACTGAGAGATGTACACTGCAGACAACATTTTAGATATCAAGATGTTCACTATTGTGCTATTTATAACAGGAAAGAAAGAAAACAGCAAATGTCCTAAATGTCCAGTAATAGGTGACAAATTTACTACATGAAAGGCAGCTATAATTTTTTAATAAATAGTTTCACAATTTGCAACTGGGGAAGCACCTTGCTTATCATGCTAAGTGAAAAAGATAAAAATTTTACACACAACATTACCCTGATGGAATGTTACATAGGTGGGGAGCTTGGTTTTTATTGTTTAGTAGTATTTTACTGTACATAAGTCACACAGAAGACATCACTATTACATTTCCACACATTTACAATATAGTCTAATCAATCTCATCTCTGCAATAATTCTCCCATCTCTCCTTCTTCCATTTCCCAATACAATTTCAACAGGTGTCCTTGTTCAATTTTCACAAGTAGAAGTGGTTTTGTATTAAATCCAGCTTTTAAAAGCATTAAAGAAATTACACATAAATGCAGACAATAGATCTTTTTGTATGAAGCAAGCACAAGAGCTTGTTTCCCTATTTCTTTGCTTTTCTTTATTTTCCAATTTTTCTCTAATAGGCAGATAAGTCCCCCACACACCATATTCAACCACTGTTAAGTGTAATACAATCAGATATTTTGAATTTGTGTGTGGGACTATCTTCACCAAACTATTACAGAATATGACATCTATTTTGTTGTTGTTGTTGTTGTTGTTGTTGTTGTTGAATTCAGGACCTGGGCACTGTCCCTGAGCTTTTTTTTTCTTTTCATTTTATTGTAAAGATGCAGTACAGAGGGGTTACAGTTATATGAGTAAGATAATGAGTACATTTCTTGTCCAGCATTGTTACCTCCTCCTTTTTCTCCTACTATACCTCCACCTCTTTTATTTCCCCACCACCAAGTTGTAAAGTTAATTTACAACATAGTGTCTTGTGAGTATCATTGTTGCACTGGGTAATCCTGAGTCCTTGTTTCCCCTCCCCAAATTAGACAAATGTATATACAAGATGCAGAGTACAAAAATCAAATACAGTGACCATAGGAGATATACATAGGGGAGAAGAACATACAAGAGAAAAAAAATCACATAGTACATTAAAAACAATAACAAAGAAAGACCTCTTGTGTCCATTTCTTGGGGTTCATTCATTTAGCATCATCTTATATAGTCATATGTAAATAGCTTTTGAGTTTTTCTGCTCATCTGATAAAATTATCCTAGATGTATACTAATTATTGCAAATAATGAAGCCATGGGACCTATATTTTTTGGGTCTGGCTTACTTCACCTAATATGGTTTTTTTCCAAGTCTTTCCATTTCCATACAAATGGGGTAGTGTCAATCTTTCTGATGGAAGCGTAACATTCGTGTGCGTGTGCGTGTGTGTGTGTGTGTGTGTGTGTGTGTGTGTGTGACATTTTCTTGATCCATTCTTCTACTGGGTTGAGTCCATATCTTAGCTATGATGAATAATGCTGTGATAAACATAGCTGTGCTTGTAACTTTAGTATGGCCTTGTTTGTGATCATTTGGGTAAATGCCCATAAGTGGAATTGCTAGGTCATAGGGGAGCTCTATGTGTAGTCTTTTGAGGGACCTCCAATACTGCTTTCCAGACAGGTTGAACAAGTTTACACTAGCACTGTACCACTTGAGCCACAGCACCATTTCTGGCCTTTTCTGTTTAAGTGTACCGAACAATCAAACCCAGGGCTTTATGCATGCTAAGCAAGCACTCAACCACTAAGCCACATTCTGGATCTTCATACCCTTTGTGAGAAAAAAAAGACTAGTATATTTCACATTCACAATTGAGAAAGTTTAGTAACCTTTCTTTTTTAGTATATAAATATAGTTTTAAATTTCAAAACTCAAGGACAAAGATTCCTTCTAAATTGATACTTCAGTATTAAGAAAGAACAGTAGTACCATAAAAATGGGGCGAACACTAAAAATGAAACTTGAGAAGCAAAGATAAAAGCAAAAGTTAGCATAAGACTCTTTCTGAAAAGCAAGCTATAAAGCCCCTCCCTGAAAAAGAAAAAACAGAGGCATGGTTTAAATGATAGAGTGCATGACTAGCAAACTCAAGGCCATGAGTTCAATCCCATGTATGTATTTATGTATGATGAATGAATGAAAACACAATTCAACATAGGTTAAATTTATTAACCTCTGAATAGGAAGTGTTTCATTCTAAGATAAGCAGAGCTGTTTTGTTTAAAAATGATCAAACCAATATCATTATTTAATAGGACCAAAAAAAAAAAAAAAAAACACCAAGCTGGTTCAGTTTGTTAATGACAGGAAAGTATTTATTTTGCTTATAATTTCTACTGCATTTAGCCTAAACATTTAAGTGCAGATCAACAAACTAGTCCCACTAATAAAATAACACCTGCAGTAACTACTCAAGCCTCCAGAAGCCTCAAACAAGGAATTCAGATAGACTGTTAAAGGAGGATTCTAACCTTCATAGCAAACAGCTTCATGTTCAACATACAACCTTATTGTTTATTCTCTCTTCCTGGCTGTCAACAGGACAAATGTTACAATATACTTTCTTTGCTCCCTAAATACATTCATTCATGTATGATCAAGAAAAAGATTATTAAGCTAATAAACAAAAGATTAGCATACATTATTAATCAAACCACTAAAGGATTAAAAAAAGAAGACAGTCTTATCAAATACTTTCTTAGGATATGAAGGTGAAATAAAACTGTAAGTGAAGGTGTTAGCAAAGGACATTCACTACCAGCCCCAAAATTACTTCCATAGAGGTTACTGTGGAATGAAAGGTAACTGCCAGATGTACAGAAGGCATGCACTTCTTGCTCCTTGGAGTTTGGCATTACCCACCTACTAAGAGCTGCACTGTTGGTGGGAAAAGGGGATGAAAGACAAAGCAGTCAGCTTGCCCTGGTTTAACAAGCCTATTTCTGGGCTGGTAAAAACTATGAGGTAAGTCAGTGTTGATTCTCAACCTATGTAATAGTCTCCCTCAAATCTAGCCAACGCTTGTTGAGAACCTTTCGGAAATGAACCTCGCTAAAAGGTCAACAACTGAATCAAATCAAATCAAAGCCTGCTTGAAAAAAATACTCCAGGGTTTCAGGTGTTCAGCCTGGTCTGTAGTCTAGCTGTACTCTAGCATCAAAACCATCTGTGGCAATTTTAAGAAGAAACAGAAAATTACCCACTGATTCTGGTATGCAGGAACTTAGTAGTAAAGTACACACACAAAAGCCTAGTAACACAGCAAGCTCTGCAGTCGTGTAAATCACTTTCGTCCTCCCTACTCTTGACATCTACTTCATTTCTGTGTAAAGAAGAAAATGATTTTGCATTTTATATAAACATACACTAATGCTAAGTGTTCAAATCTTTATCAATAGTCTCTTTCATGCTAAGAAACACATGCTTTTTCTGCACAACACTCAGAAAGCCATCAGTTTCATGAAGTACAAAATTTATTTGGCTTCAATATGCAATAAAGTTTTGAACTTTTAAAAACTAAAGAAATCAATGATCATGATATTTGTTAAACATTTTAATAAACTAGTGGAGTAGGGTTTAATTTTAAAACCAAAAAATGTTATAAGGTTCCTTTCCTACCTTTCTTAAAAAGTCCAAGAGAAAGCAGTTTCTCCCAAGTCACAGTCTTAAGCTTCTAACCCACTGCTCTTCGTGTCACTCTCCAATACAGAGGACAGAGAAAAAATAAACCATAAAAATAGCTCCCACTGGAATTTAGGTGGCTCTAATAAATAAGATACTGATACACAAGATGTAGCAGGAAAAACAAGTCATGGGAATCCTGTCCTTTATCCAGGGCTCCACTTGCAATACTCAGAAATAAAGGTGCACTGTATAACCATCTAATCCCTAACAAGGGCCTCCCAGCACACAATACCCTCCATACCAGTAAGGATGACTCTTCTACCCTGATTATAATGCTCAGTTAGCTCGAGAGACTGCAAGCCCTATATTATAAAGCCAACTCTTCTCTCCAGAAGGCACCACACCAACTCCAATGTCATCTTTCAATCTCCAGAACTGCTCTACAAAGTCTTCTGCAACTCATGCCCATTGTACGGCACTAAAATGCCTTATTGCGTTCTTCATACTCAGTTCTCTTCCCCTCTGTGAACTTGCAAGGTCTGTTTTTTCCTTAACCTTTACTGCTACTGCAGGTTTAATGCCCCCAGCCTCCTCCCTGGTACCTCCCATAGCCAACAATTCTCAGTGATTTAAAAGACCAAGAGGTAATTGCTTGCTTTGCCTTCTACTTCCTGGGCCTCCTGTTCTCTGTGGCCTGGTCTCCATCTACTCCAAATTGAGCAATCCCTCTCTCTGTAGACCTCACTTTCTACCTTCCCAGATCAATTCCTCTGCTATCCCAGCCCCAACTATTCTTCAAACAGCCACAACCATAGCCAGGGAGCATTCCCTAACCTGAAACTCAAGTTCCAAAATGCTCCAAAATTCAAAAAATTTTAAGTGCTGGCATTCAATAAGTTTTAGATTTTGGACTTTTAGATTCGAAATTCTCAATGGCTAAAGTCTATACAAATACTAAGGGGGGGGGGGAATGCCAAAATCTAAACCACTTCTTATCCCAAGCATATCAGAAAAGGATACTTAGACTACACTGATTCTATTATCCCTCAACCCTGCTGTGCTCAAGCTCTTTGATGTAACTCAGAGGCAAGAGCTAGTCATTACAACTGTTCCCTGTGCAGTCACCACTATGCTGCTCTGCTCTGTATCTGTCCAAAGAGCCTCTTGTCAAATCCCACAGGGTTGATTAACTTTTCACCTATACTATGTCTGCCTTACCAGTCACATACAGCTGAAGGAAAATGCTGCTGCCCGGGCCCACTTTAAATTCCTAACAAGCCCCTTAGGTGTGGTTCTAAGTAGCCTTCCTCCATTTGCTGAATTCCCACTCCTCTCCCTCATCTAGCCTCTCACACACCACTGCATTGTCATCTTACTGCCAGGCTAGTGAATGAGAGAGAAGGCAGGAAAAGGTTGGCATCTACCCTACCAAACCACTGTTCCCTGCTCAGGCTCCAAGGTGGGGTGGGGGTTGTGCACTTTCCTAGGCCAACCTTCCCTCTGCAGTAGGATCTTTACCCCTCTCAAACTCACTCCTAAAGCTTCTATTTTCTTTCCCATTAGCTTCCTGTTTATCCACTTCCCTTGTCGGCAAGGCTCCATAATGTTCCAATTACTATCTCCAATCTCTCCGGAGCCTTGCCCAATCAGGCTTTTTGCTCCTTGTCCCCACCACACTGGGAAACTTGTTCTTCGATCAAGGCTATTGCCAATACCATGGCCAAATCTCAATCCTTGCCTTACTCCTAGTAAGAGGAGTTTCTATTGAAACATTTCTCTCATCTGGCTGCTCAGGCGGTCAGTTGTGTCTGTGTCTCTGTCTGTAGAATTCTGCTCTTTCTTAGGTTCCCTCATGGCTTCCTGTCTCCTGGTTAAAGAGACTCAGTCTCAGAGGCAAGCCCTTCCCTCCACATCTACAGCTAGCCTGCTTGGATGAGTCATCCACAAGATTCTAAACATATTATTAGATATACACAACATCATAATACCTACAGAGTAGCTACATGTGCTTCTTCTTTTGATGTCTTTTCTGTGGACTCTCCAAAATCCCTCAAAACTGAACATAATTTGCCTTCTCCAAATCTACAATGGTGCAAAAATCTCATAGTGGCTACAGGCTGGACAAACTGCCCTGCGGACATCAAAGGGAAGAGTTGGCACAAGCCACCAAGATCGTTCTCTTGAATCCTTCATGTTTCTGTCAAAATGTTACCTTACATAAGAATAACATAACCAGGACTGGGAAAGTGGCTCAGTGGTAAAATGCTTGTCTTGCATGCATGAGGCCCTGGGTTCGATTCCTCAGCACCACATAAGCAGAAAAAGCCAGAAGTGGTGCTGTGGCTCAAGTGGTAGAGCACTAGCCTTCAGCAGTAGAGCTGAGGGATGGCACCCAGGCCCAGAGTTCAGGCCCATGACTGACCACACACCAAAAAAAGAACATAACCATAATATAACCATGATATCACTATACATAAGCAACATGTCAGGTTCTCTTCTAAGAATTTTTTGTAAAGTATCATACATTTATTATCATCATTTTCTGAGCTAGGACTGACCCTTAGTGATATAGAATCCATCTAGCATGAGTGAGGCCCTGGATTTCATCCCCACATTACACACACACTACACACACACACACACACACACACACACACACACACACACGAGAAAGAGAGAAGGGGGGAGGAAGAGAGGGAGAGAATTTAAAGAACTTACTCAAAGTCATATAGCTAATATGTGATGGAATATGCATTCTAACTCAAGTTTGCTACATTCTCACCCTTGAAATTCTGCTTTGTTTTTAGAGGTTTCCAACACCTTTTTTCTTTTTTTCCTTCCTCTCTCTCCTCTATGAGCATGTGAAATCAATACAGCAGAGATTTTGCTGCTTGTTTCCCAGTTACCACTGAGCTCAGGATGCTTTAACACAATACAGGTACATGGCAATAACTTCCACCAAATCTGCTTTGGTTTGTTGCAGGAGCAACCAAACTGCAGTTGAAACATTGGCAATGTTTAAATGTTAAAAATGCAGTCATTATAGTCAACATACGTTATGTAAAAGTTGGACTATATAACTTGAGGGTGGGAATGGGAAAAGAAGAAATGGGGAAGAAAGAAGGGGTAACATTGATCAAGATGTATTATACTCATAATCTGACGTCTGGAATTATAACTTCCTTATAGAACTACTTCAAAAAAAAAAGTGCCTCAGAAGAGGCTAAGATCTGAGGATCATGGTTCAAAGCCAGCCTTGGTAGGAACGTCCTTGAGACTATTAGCTCCAATTAACCACCCTCCCCACCCCCACCCCCAAAAAGCCAGACACTGAAGTATGGCTCAAGTAGTAGAGTGCTAGAGTGTTAGCCTTGAGCAAAGCAGCTTAGGGACAGTACCCAGCTATGAGTTCAAGCCTCAGGACCAGCACAAAAAGAAAACAAAACAAAACACCTGGTTTCCCACAGTGAGAGGCATTCTCACTGGTGGGGAAAACAGACTTTGGGGTAGAGGACTGCAGCTCAGAACAAGCATTCACAGGAGATGAAAATGAGAGCAGTCAACACAGCCTCAAGCAACTCCATCACAAAAAGGACTAGGAATATTCCTACATGTTCTGGCTGAAATTTGCTTTCTTGCTTGTCATCATCAAAGAATATGTGGTCAAAGCCACATTTACCAATCAAAATTACAGACCACATACAAATAATTTACCTTTACCAAGCAAATTTGAGCAAGCCAGTGAATATAAAACCAAAAATCCCCAAATATCAAGTAGGCTCATTATTTCTGGCATTTCATGGCAGAAATGCTGTGCATGAGTTACTTAAAAATGTTTCAAAACTGCTGAAATGATACTGCTACCATCTCAAATCTCTTGAAATCTTATAAGTTAAGATTTTACTTATATTGTCCTCAGGACACCGTGTTAAAAATAACAATGATAATGATGCATCATCACCACTGCCTAAAAACCAGAATGATAGTCCTATCATTTCCCCTGAAATATAAACAAAATGCCCTCTGATTTGACACATGCACTGGCAATACTGTCTAATGTATCATTACTTTTTAACACTCAGGTTATAAAAGCTACACATTATTTTTAACTACCATTTTTCTAAAATCCAAATGAAACCAGCAGTCTTTAAACCTGTATCAGTTGTTTAAAATGGGTTTGAGCATACTTATAAGAATTATTAAAGGAATTAGGAAACATGAGTTTAAAATTTGGAACATAATAATAAGAAATTTTGAAAGTGTCAAAAGAGACTGTTTACAACTAAATCTCACCCTTTGCTTTTCACCAGCAGAATCCAAAGAAATAGACAGCCTTGGGATATCATCCAATTCAACAGATCCCACACGGATTGAAGTGGAAAAAAGAACCCAACACTATCGGTCTGTCTCTCTTAGCTCCACAGAACCCGTAACAGGAAGAGTGGGTACAGAAGAATTGTTGTCCACAAAGATCCTGTTAAGAAGGGAAGCAGGCCAGGCACCAGTGGCTCACACCTGTAATCCTAGCTACTTAGGAGGCTGAGATCTGAGGATCACGGTTCAAAGCCAGCCCAGGTAGGAATGTCTGTAAGACTCTTATCTCCAATAAACCACCAGAAAACCAGAAGTGGTACTGTGGTTCAAGTAGGAGAGCGCTAACCTTCAGCTGAAGAGCTACGGGATGACATCCAGGCCCAGGGTTCAAGCCCCACGACCAACAACAACAACAACAAAAAAAAAAAAAAAAAGGAAAGCAGCTCCTGAAACACAGCTTACATTCTTGTTCAGTATTAAAATACATGATTATCTAACACATATATGTTGTCACATTTTTAGTAAAAGGAAAAAAAGAATGAAAGAATGACTTCTTGTATATAAATGTATTCTAGGGGCCAATTAATTTGAGACAATTAAGCACCATTTAGGTAAAATAAAATGTGCTATATTTAGAACATTAGTACTTTCAGCGGGGCAGTAATGGCTCACTCAAATCCTAGCTATTCAGGGGGCTGAAATTTGAGGATTATGATTCAGTCAGCCTGGGTAGGAAAAATTCAATCAGACTCTTATCTCCCAATTAATCACAAAAAAGCCAGAAGTGGAGCTGTGGCTCAAGTGGAGAGTGCTAACCTTGAGCACAAAAGCTCAGCAACAGCACCAGAGCCCAAAGTTTTCAAGTCCCAGTACTGGTACAAAAAAACAAACCATTGGGCATATTTGTCTGACATCCTATCTGATATAACATTTTGGTATTTATTTGACAAGGAAGCATATTTTTAATGATATTAGCGATTTAACTCAGGCATGCTAGACAGACATGAAACCATTGAGCCATGCCTTCAGCTATTTTTTGTACTGTTTTGTTGTTGTTTTGGTGAGAGTCCTGGGGCTTGAACTCAGAGCCTAGGTACTGTCCTTGAGTTTTTATGCTCAAGGCGATCACTCTACCACTTGAACCACTGCTCCATTTCCTGCCTTTTTGATGGTTAATTTGAGCTTGCACTGGTTGTTTTTGAGGCAGGGTTTTTACTCTGGTCCAGCCATGTGCCTAGGCAACAATCCCACCTATTTTAGGCTTTCTATCATAGCAAAATGACAGGCTTGGATCACCAGCACCATGCTTAATTACTATGTAAGCATTTTGAAAAGACGAACTTCACTGATTTTTCAATCTTACTTCACAGCTTATAAAGTATTAAGTGAAAATAGTCATCATTTCCTCCATGTTTTCTGTTGATCAGAAACCAAGCAATGGAAACCAATTTCTCAAAGAAACCAACTTGTATTTCAGAAGTCTCAAGTACTGTCCACATTCTAAATGTCCTGTGTTTAAGCCTTCCATGAAACAAAGAACCACAAAACATTTTAAAGGTTGAAGGATGTATTCTAGTTATTTTAAGAGAATTTTTAACTCACTAATGATCTTTTTTTATAAGAGCAAAGACAGCCAAATAAACCCCATAAGACATGAAATACTTAGAAGAAAAGGGATTGACTGTCTGGACTTTATTCCTGAAATGGTTCAGAAGCACAAGCAAATGTTAATAACTGGTGAA
This sequence comes from Dipodomys ordii, assembly GCF_000151885.1. Lineage (NCBI taxonomy): Eukaryota > Metazoa > Chordata > Mammalia > Rodentia > Heteromyidae > Dipodomys > Dipodomys ordii. The sequence continues at coordinate 9,879,324 of NW_012267225.1, forward strand.
AACTTTTCAACACTATTTGAAAAGTTCCAACCTTTTTAAAGTTTGAATTCTTCCCAATGACGTTAAAGAATATGCATCAGTAAGTTCATTTCATAAAAGTTATTTAACTTACTACAAACATACTCTATCCTTTCTTCCTTCTGGTAGTTTCCACTCCTAAAACACTCTCTCCGGTCAAACTGCAGGAAAAATAAACTTCGCACCTCCTACTCCCTGCACCAAATAGCCTCAAAGTATGGCCTCAGTTTCCCTGCCACAACCTGAAGCTCTTCTCATCTAAGTCATCAAGTGCATTCTAGTTCCCAAACCTGACAGCACATTCCAGCTCTAACAAACCCCTTGTTTTCCTGCATTCCACTCTTCCTCTGGGCATTCCCCCTGAGCAATTTTCCAACCCCTGTATTTTGTTGGTGTGCCTAACTTCCACATTTTGCCCCAACTCTGGGCAATTTCTGGTACACTGCCTTGAAAGATGTCTAGAAACCCAAAGGCGTGGGGAGAAAGAGTATTCATAGAGAAATAGGGTCTGCCATGAGTGGAAATGGGCAGAAGCAGAAAAAGAGCAGCAGTAGGTTTCTGAAATTTGGATATTTGGAAGTTCTTTTCAAGCTGACCTTTGTCATCCAAACTATTCAATATCCTCCTAACTTACCTCTCAACATTTTATCTTCTCCATCCAAAGCCATTCTCCACATAACTTTATCCTTTTTTTTTTTTTTTTGTCTATGTACAGGTACTGAAGCTTGAACTTGGGGCCTGGAGCTGTCCCTTATGAATTACTCAAGGCTGGCACTCTACCACTTATTAAGCCACACCTCCACTTCCAGCTCTTTCGTGGTTAACTGAAGAGTCTCACGGACTTTCCTGCCCAGGTTGGCTTTGTACTGTGATCCTAAGATCCCAGCCTTCTGGTAGCTAGGATTATGTGAACCACTGGCATCAAGATCATCTTTTTAAAACACAAGCCTAATTTAATTTGTAAAACGTTTAAAACTGTAAGGTACCTCAAAAAGCTAAATCTAGACCTCCCCTATGACCCAGCCATACCACTCCTAGGCATCTACCCTGAGCAACAGGAACCAGGATACAAGGACACATGCACCTCCATGTTCATTGCAACACTGTTCACACTACCCAAAACAACCCACATGAATGTATCCAAAAACTGTGGTACCTATTTACAATGGAATGTTATGCAACCACTAGAAAGGACAAAATAATGGCTTTCACAGGGAAATGGATAGAACTAGAACAAATCATGTTGAGTGAGATAAGCCAAGAGCAGAGAGACAAAGGGCACATGGTCTCCCTGATGTGCAGATGTTAAATCCAAAATGCAAGGAGATATGACAAAGTAAGCAGTACTCAAGAAACAAAGGACTTCCACTCAATTTGTCCTATCATTTCTAAATGACTCCATGCTCTTGACCTCACATATGGTATACATGTGCACATCTGAGGGAAGCTAGGAGGAGGGCACAGAATCATAGGGAAACAGGAAAATATACATCAGAAGGGCCCATCAGCTGCACTGGACATTGATGAAAATGAACTAAGCAACTCAAGAGCAGCAATGGGAGGGAGGGAATGAAAAGGAAAAGAGGGAACAGGTTACACTAAGCAAAAGGAAGGAAATGTACATATCACCCAATGTGTAAGAAATAGGTGTCTTGGAGCTCCAGTGGTGCAATCAGTTAGCGCACAGTACTTATAAAAAATAGTTGTCTTGTCAAAGCTCATTACATCACAAACATTATAGACCATGATAATGACAATTTGCCTTGTAAAAGTTAAAATGTGTTTGTGACTTTGAGTATCACTATCCCACAACATGGTGAAATTTATGTAATCAATCTCAATAAAAAATTAGTTTAAAAAGTTTAAAATTATATGAAATGTAGTTGAAACAGATCATATCAGATCACAACCCCAAAACCTATTGCTTCCCACCATATGTGGGAATGTCAGAAGGACTGTCATTTCTTTGACCACTCTCTTAACTTCATTACTTATAACTAATATATTACAAAGATGACAATCTTTCTCTCTCCCCTGAACAAACATAATGTTGTTTCAAACCTCTGTATTTCTAAATTAGCTAAAAAGTCCTTGCCCTATAAAAAAAAAAAAACTCCTACTTGTCTTTTTTTAAATTTTAAGTCGTTGTGGGGCTTGATATCAGGGCCTTGGCACTACACCAAGCTTCTTTGTGCTCAAGGCTAGCACACTGCCACAGCACCACCACTTCCAGTTTTTTAGTAGTTAATTTAAAAACACAAGTAGGTTGGGCGGCAGTGGCTTACACCTGTAATCCTAGCTACTCAGGAAGCTGAGATCTGAGGAGCATGGTTTAAAGCCAGCCCAGGCAGAAAAGTCCCTGAGACTCTTATCTCCAATAGACCACCAGAAAACCAGAAGTGGCACTGTGGCTCAAGTGGTAGAGTGCTAGTCTTGAGCTAAAGAGCTCAGGGACAGTGTAAGCCACTGGCGCCCAACCCACTTGTGTTTTTAAATTATTCATAAATGTCAAGTCCTGTCAGAAGATCTCTGTAACTCCCAGCAAATTAGCCCCACTAAATTTATACATATCTCTGGCCTCATGATTGTAATTATAAAATAGCCTCACTTACATAAGCCTATGATGCCAAACACATTAGATATGTGCATATGATATCTAACTAAAAATTAATTTAATATCCTTTCAATGACTCACTGTTTAAGTTCTAAGATTAATACTCAAGACTACTTAACTCATCCCTGATCCAGCTCCTCACTTTAATTTATACTACCTGTATATATAAATCTTCAACATTCACCTCGCTGATGTGTTTATTCATGACCACCCACCCCTAGGTGTCAGCTACCTTTCTCTATAGTTGGGTCAAGTAGCCTTGTCCTCTACCTATTTTCACTTCAGAGGAGTGTTTATTATACTACTCTTAACTTCTTGTGTGCACCTGAGTTACATTCTATTTATACTAAACCTAGGCAGGCTTACATTTTCTAGTGCTTCTCAAACAGCTCATCTGACATACAGTCTCTACATCCAACGTATTCATCCTCGCTGAACCATTTAACCAACTTTCCACTGGAGTCTTTGATGGGTATCAAACCCTCCCACATCACCTTAGACATTACAAGTGATGTCAGCATTCTATTATCTGCCATAAATTATGCCCATGGAACACTTGTTCTGTTGCTTTCCTCAGATTTTTAAACTTTAAAAAATTTTTAAGAATAAATCTAGCTTCTTTAAAATTATTTCATCATCTTATCTGAAACTATAAATGTAAACGCATCTTTTCACTTATTCTTTTATAATATTGATCTTTCTACTAAGGAAAATAATCTTAAATCACAAAGCCAAATTTGTTTTCCATGGAAACATTTTAAGAATAACAAGTGTGTTTAACATAAATTAACTTTATTAATGGTATTTATCTACACCTTAAAATAATATACACTGGAGTTGACTATCAAGTTAATGCTAACAATCAAATGCCTCTTTCCACTTAAAAGACCAATTTCTAAACGAAATTTCTTATTTATAAAACACTAAAGTTAGAAAAACACAGAAAAGACACAATGCAATAGACAAATAGAAAAGTAACACCCTCTCAGGCTACAAATATCCAACATCTGGGATTGCTTTTATTTGCTGTGTTACTGTTCCCTCTAAAGTGAAAGTACTTTCAAAGAAGGTTACTTCTACTTTTTGCTCATAGTTTAAAGGCCAACTTGTTCTCGGCTTACAATGGCTTCATTCTACAACACTGTAAAACAAGACTATATTCAGAAGCAAGAGGCCAACACCTGTCAGTGATACAGATTCCCCCTCAAACCACATAGGCCTCATTATGATTCCTTAAAGGGCCCTGCCTTCACATTTCAGACAGATGGAAATGGCTGGTAACTCAGAGAATGATGTCTAAATGGGCAACTGCAGTACTCTCAGCTGGAGAAAAAAAAAAAATCTTATGAATGCTCAAAGCCTTAAACCCACAGTAATATAATAAGAGAGTAGCTATCCTTAAAAAGCTTCATGGGTCCCCCACAGTATAACCCCGGCTTTCATTGTATTTGATGTCGGTATAATTTGTGGAGGGGAAGTGGAAAAACAAGTCGTTTAAATAAGGATACAGGTGGACCCGCTGCAACAATGAGACGTACAGGTTGTCATGTCGAAAACGAACTTTACAACTTTGATGGGGGGGTAGGTTGGGGGGGGGAGGCTTGGAAGGTATAGGAAGGGGAAACAAAGGAGGAGGCTACAATGCTTGATAAGAAATGTACTCATTATCTTGCCCATGTAATTGTAACCCCTCTGTACAGTTTTTTCACAATAAAAAAAAAAGCTTCATGGGAACAAGAAATGATGTGTGAAAGGACAGGATTGAATATAGTGACACCACATGAAATGCAGACATATTTCAGCTTAATTTGAAGTCAGACTACCTTATGAAAAAATTAAAAGCATCATTTATGAAGGGGTGCAGTATCTATCCAAAGTAGTTTAGGGACTAGTTACTTGTGTTCTGTTACATCATTCTGCTTTGGAATCAGCTTCAGGCTCCATCACATAAGTTACAGGATCACCCTACATTTTTCTGCAGCTGTCTTAAAAGTTTTCTTCTCACTAGCAAGCACCATTATTGAAACTATTCTTAAACTCAAATGTTCAAAATATAGATGTAATAGAAAGGAGTCTCCCATTACTGGAAGAAGCTGCAAATGTTTAGGAAAAATTTAGTCTCTAGGATGCTCCACTTTCTGGAGCAGGAATACAAATCTAGACTGCACTGGTTTTGTAAGTAAAGTATAACTGGAGCATAAGCAAGCCCATTCCTTTCTTTCCCAGGGTTGCTTCTGAACAATAGCAGAACTGAGCAGGTAAAAGAGAAAACATGTAAGCCTTCCCAGAGAAAGTCCACTGGCCTCTGGTTCAGGCCTAGGGACAAAGTCAACACTGTATTTTATGTCTGGGAACTATATCTAGATACATGGGACTATAGATGTCACTTTTCAAGAAAAACATAATGGCTACAGTAATTTTGAAGAGGTGTAGAAGAAAAGGGAAACATAAATGCTATCAGACTACTTTCAGAACTGTCTCATATTTTTTGTTTACTCCTATCTCTAAAATCACCCTCCAAAGCTTTCCTCCTCTAAGAAAAAGTTCCTTCCTTCCTTCCTTCCTTCCTTTTCTTCTTTCCTCCCTTCCTTCCTTTCCTTTCCTTCCTTCCTTCCATCAGTCATGGTGCTTAAACTCAGAGCCTGGGCACTGTCCCTGAGATCTTTGGCTCAAGGCTAGCATTCTACCACTTCGACCCGCAATACCACTTCCAGTTTTCTGGTGGTTAATTGAAGAGTCTCACAGACTCCTGCCCGGGCTGGGTCTGAACCTCAACCCTCCAATTTCAGCCACCTGAGTACCTACAGCTACAGGAGTGAGTCACTGGCACACAACTACATCAATTCACACCAACTACTATTAATAAATAGCACAAGAAACTTTAGGAAACAATTGTATATGCCCTTTTTTTTTTAGACAAATGGTTTAAAATACCAGTACTCTCCCTTTTTTACAATGTTGATACCAGAACTTGAATTTAGGGATCCCATTCACAGTTGGCATTCTGCCACTTGAGCGTCATCTCCAGTTCCAGCTTTTTGTAGGTTAAGTGGAGATAAGAGTCTCATAGGTTTGTTGGCCTGGGCTGGCTTCTAACTCAAATCCTCAGATCTCAATCTCCTAAGTACGTAGGACTATAGACATGAACCACTGATGCCTGGCTGAGTATACTATTCTTTGTTTTCCCAAAATATGGAGATAGGTCATTTATTCAAGAGTTTTTCTTCCCCTCAAATGCTAAATACCCCCCAAAAGTTCTATTACCAAAAAATAAAGAGGCATCTTATCATCCAAACCTCAGTTGTTTTTTTTTAATTCAGGCACTTTGCTCATTTTAAAAGTCTTGTTATCCTCATTCCCATTTTACCTTCAACTGGCTCACAAGTTGATCTGCGTGGTCAGTAGAAATTATAAAATCCTAATGGGGCTGTATTTTCCCCCTTTGGTGGCACTAGCATTTGCTATGGCACTGCTTGACCCACACCAGTAGCCCTTTCTAACTTTTGTTATTTAATAGGCCCTTAGTAGAAAGGGATTGTCCAGGTAGGCCTATATCTATGATCTTTCCAAAATATTTACACCTCCCATGTAAAAAGAAATATGCCACAGTGCCTAGCTTTTTACTGGTTAAGACAGGGTCTTACACACTTTTTTCCCCACATTTGCCTTGAAAGTCAATCTAAATCTCAGTCTCCAGGCCATGAGCCACTATATCTCATTCAAGCTCTTACAAATGGAAAATGAGACTTACAGAAGGAAATGTACAAGGTTATCAGCTATAATAACAGGAAACCAGATTTGAACACAAGTCTGTTAGGTTCTAAAGAAATTAAAAACTTTAATGATTCTATAGCTCTTATGACAAAATCAACTGAAGCTGAGTGCCAGAGGCTTACACCTATGATCCTAGCTACTCAGGAGGCCAAGATCCAAAAGACAGAGTTCAAAGCCAGAATGGGCAGAAAAAGTCTGTATGAGTACATATAGAAAAAGAAAAAAAAAAAAGAAGAAGAAAGAAAGAGGAAGAGGGGAAGGAAAGGGGAGGGGAGGGGGAGAAGGGAGAGGGGAGGAAAGGAGCAAGCAAGTTGGATGCATGGCTCAAGTGGTAGAACCAGGTATGTAAACAGAAGGCCCAGAGTTGAAAATCTCTACTAAAGCACACACACACACACACACACACACACAATCTCTACTAAAGCACACACACACACACACACACACACACACACACACACACACAGTGCCAAGTGAAAAAAAAATAGAAAAATCCATATATAAGAAAATTTCACCCATCTTAATATGCTGAAGGAATAAACTGAAGGGAAGTAAGGCAAAACAGTTAACATAATTTTCTCAGAGGTGAGATCAAAATATTTTCTACTTTGTGTATGTCTTCAGTCTCTCAAAATCCTTTGATGAGTTGTTTAAATAAGGATAGTCACTTAAATAAGGATACAGGTGGACCCGTTGCAACAATGAGAAGTACAAGTTGTCTTGTTGAAAACCAACTTTACAACTTTGATGGGGGGCAGGGGGAGGATTGGGTGGGGGCTGGGGGAAGGCTGGAAAGGAATGGGAAGTGGAAACAAAGGAGGAGGCTACAATTGATAAGAAATGTACTCACTATCTTGCCCATGTAATTGTAACCCCTCTGTACAGTATTTTCACAATAAAAATAATTTTTAAAAATCCTATGATGAGCATTTATCATTGCTACAAACAGAAGCAAATAACATTTTTATAAGCAGTGTTTTTATAAGTACAGATTTTCAGGCCAAATGTAAGAAAGACCAAAGAGTTCTGTATGTCTCAATTGCTAAATTGCACAGTTAAATTTCGAATTTTCCAGTTGAATCTTCTATAAAAAAGATTCTGCACTAGAAGAGAAGATATCTTCCAGGCATGGTGGCAAAATCTAAGTGTGAGGGTGAGGAAGGAGCCCCACCATACCAGTACTAGGCCAGCCTGGATTCTAGAGTGAGATCCTAGTTGGGGGGTGGGGAGGTTTTGTAGAGTGGGGATGATGAATCAACCCATCATGAATGCCACTCACTTATTTTCATTTCAAACTTAACAATAGACCTTAGAGATCATCCACCCAATTTACAGATGGGCAAACTAGGTCTAGAAGCTCAAAGGATTTCCAAAAGACTTACCAATTAACCAATTCTTTTGTCTACACGTTACACTAAAGTGATTTTCTTCCAGTCAAAGATGTCCAAGCATTTCAAATTATAAGCCTCAATTCTTTAGAAAAGCCATATGTGTGTGATTAATTTTGTCCATAATTAGACAACAAAGGAGATATTTCTCATTACCTGAGAGGTTACAGAAATAAATGAAGTGATTACTTTTTCTTCCTGACTTCATAATTTCACTAGCTTCTACTCTGCCTCTCCTGCCAAACTGCCAGTTTATTTTCTGTACTTGTCATTGGATCTGAGAATAGAATCTGTGCTTTCTCCGGAGCCCTTCTCCAAGCTAGATAAAAACAGATGATGATCTGTTTTGATGCTAGCTTGCTCCTTCTTCTTTCTTGGTAAAACTGGGTCTGTGGATACTAATCAAGAGTTCTTTTCACAGCTTTTCATAGCAAGGAGAGGGTGTCAGCATTAGTTTCTCATTCTACAACTAACTTTTCCTATGATTGGTGCATGTATAATGTGGGTTCACAACTCCAGATCACAGTTCAGTTACAGGTAGGTGTGCTTGATGCGAAGTATTCTCAACACTCTATTTAGTACCTAGAGGAGTAGGAAATCCCATCCCATGGGGGTACTTTAAACAGTTCTTTCAATAAATTCAGAGTTTTCCATTGCAATAAATGATTAGATATTGCTGAGCCTCTCTCTCTATAGAGATTTGAAAGTTGGTTAGAAATCTGCCCTGGCCAAGACAATGCATCAAACTATGTTTTCATGGAAATAAAGTCTTAAGTTAGAATTATAAAACTACAGCAGAAAAACTTTAAAGATAGAATTATAAGACTACAGCAGAAAGGCTTTAAAGATCTACTATAATTTCTTCCACTAGGCATCCAACCTAACATGCTTGCAGGAGGCTAGCAAATAATTGGGCCACAGTGACAGCCCAGATGCTCCTTGTGCTGTACAACCTCTAGAGTTCAGAAACCCAGCTTCCAAAGGACAAGGAAAAGTCTGAATATTTGGGGAGAGAGAAGAGGGAGTCCTCACCTAATGGGGCTATAGGTTGGAGATAAATACCTTGTGATTCATTTCTTTCTGCTTCTGGTTGGGGAAAGGAGCAGAAATATAGGGACTTCAAAATCCATAGGAAGTCAAATACAGACACTTTGAAGATGACTAGGCCTTGCCTGACTATAGACATATTACTCTCTGACTTCCACAGGACATTAAAACCAGATCAGGCAGATAGGGGCTTTGGGGTCTTCCTGACTGACTGGAAGGCATGTCAGCCTGATAATCTTCTGACTTGCTCCCTCCTCATTCCTCTCACAGCATCTTTCTCTGACAGACCTACTTGATCCTCTTTTCTAAGGCAGCTGACCCTCCATGCAATTCTCCTTTCACAGTCTCAGGATGTTGTTCCCTTCACTTGACACCACCTGACATTATTTGCTTCTATGTCTGACTGTCCTATTCTACTCTAAGTTCCACTGGAGACAGGGTTTTGCCTGTTTTCTTCTTGAACAGAGATACTGTTCAATAGAACAGTTTCTAGAACTATTCAATAGAACTGCTGTCTAGAAACTGCTGACCAATTCATGTCCAGTAAATAAAAGAACAGGAGGCCAGGAAGGGGACTGTCATCCCTGGGATTCTTTGCACACTGGGCTTTACTAAGGGACAGGAAATGTAGAGGAGGAAATAAGTTTCTCCTCTAGGGAGACAAAGAAAGGAAGTAGTAGGGTTACTGGGTAGAAAATGGAAAGGAGCAGCAAGGCAGGTTCCCATAGAACATCAGGGACTGCATATGCAGCTGAGGGAATCTTCACTCCCACAGAGTGGAAGCAGAGAACAAGGAACCTAAGTGAAAGTATCTTCATGTTTGGTGAATGGCCACCCAGCTTCAAGTCTTGAAGCACCACAGACTGCTATTCCATCCAGCTATGCTCTTTGCCATGGCACCTTCCCTTCTTCCTGTGCTGTGTTCTATGCCAAAAGGAGGTGGCCTGTGCCAAGCACCAGTGGCTCACACACATAATCCTGGCTAACATCTGAAGGTTGTGGTTCAAAGCCAGCCCAGAGATGAAAAGTCCATGCGACTCCAATTAATCACCAAAAAACTGTGGAACTATAGCTCAAGTGGTAGGGTGCTAGCCTTGAGCAAGAAACCTTAAGGATCTAAAGTTCAAGTCATAGGATTGCCACCCCTCCCACCTCCCCCTCACCCCCCCCCACACACACGCACGCACGCATGCACGCACACGGGCGCACGCACACACACACACACACACACAAAGTGGCCTGCATTCCCACCACTTCCCACTGGCTTTAGATACCTGATAACAATCTCCTGCTTCTACTCTTCCGGTAGGCAATGTGAAAGTAGCTATCAAATTTAAAATCCACTTACCACCTCCTGGTTGATAGAACAGATATATTTTTCTTAATTACCAATACAACAAAAATCCCTGGACTTTATATAAAACAACAGAAAATGAGTGTGAAAGGTGGAAAGAAAAATGTAGCCTGGTTAGGAATATTAGGAACCAGAAAGGAAAGACACAATTAGCGCCTGGGTCTCCTTATTTCCTCATAAATCTCAGGGTTAAAAGTACAAAAAAGACCCTAAACTTCTACCAGAGTAGCACCCCTTTCAGGGTAATCAAAGTAGGGTATAGAGGATCAGGTTGATCCTGGCTAATTAGACTACAGTTCTATCCAAAGGCACTATCAATGAAAACAGTATAGGGAGGCAGGATTGCCAATTACATTAGCGAAAGAACTCTTACCATCACCCCTTCTTGTCAGCAGAGTCTAACTGGAGAACCTGTCTCAGCTGGTAGGAATAAGACAGTGCTCCATCTCCTGACAGGACAATGTCGTCAAAGTCAATTAAAACAATGCCAAAAAAAAAGTCTTTCCTAACATAAATAAGAAAATGTTCTGGGTAAGAGTTGCAGCTCAATAGTAGAGCACTTGCCTAGCAGGTGTGAAGCCCTCCACTTACAGCTGCAGTACTAAGGGATTTCAACTCCAAAACTCTCTTATCATACCAGAAGCTAGAAAATCTCAAACTGAGTGAAATGAAGGCAATATATATCAGCAATAAGATGACAGAAATGCTAAAATATGCAAGAGGTTTTAAAAGGCTTGATAAAAATTCTTCAAGAAGCAATTAAAAGCACAATTCATGAAAAATAGCTGCATCAAAGAAATAGAAGATACAAAGAAATGCCAAAAACAAATTTTAGAATTGGAAAATACAACTGAAATAGAAAGCTCATTAGAAGGGCTCAACAGAGCAGAAAGAAAAGAACTACCAGTTAATTAAGAGGAGGAACAAATTACCCAAACCCCACAACAGAACAAAATAGAAAAAGAGACTAGAATTATTTTCCCAAAAAATGGGATAGTGATTATTTTAATATAAAAGTAATTTTTCATATTACTTATTCTCAGATGTAAACACTCTTCCTTGCAGATAAACCACAGCCCAGTGTGACAGACTGATAAACCACACTGCTCCCCAAGGTATGGAAATTTATGCTATATGTTGGGTTTAATCCTACACAAGTAGCCTTTATGTGCATTCTACTTTATTTCACCTTCATGATAATCCTATAAACAAGCAGAATGGAAAGTTAATTCTATTTCATAGATGAGGAAACTTAACAACCCTGGAGGCAAATGCCTTATTCTGCATCTTACTAAGCCCAGGCAGGGACATGGACCTAGGATTTCTAACTTCCTCTAGAAATATTTAGTTACAATTCTGCTGTTTACTATAGACAATATCCCCTGCTGTCTTCTTAGATTAATGAACATTCCACGTGCAGACATGAAACTTCTCAGGTATAGCCTCTATGAGGCACAGCTGTTTGAAGTTCCCTCCCTCTAGCTCTCTTTGGCACAGATAACTGTTCATTATATTCCAAACTCAAGTAAAAGCCTCTAGAGGAGCTAGAATCAAAAGATTAACACAGTAGGAGACAAAGAGGAAGAGGAAGGTAACAGTAGCAGAAAATCTGACTAGATTTGGATTTTTTTAAAAAGGTACAATCACATGCAATCATGGTATTCAATATGTACAAAATGAACTTGCAACTTTGGGGAGGGATGGGAGAGGAAAAACTAAGGAAGAGGTAACACTGTCCAAGAAGAATTGTACTCATTATCTAACCACTCTGTACAACACCTTAATAACAGTAAAATTATAATAATAAAAAGTATAAACCTTCTCAGAACTGTGACATGAGGAAGGAAAATAGAAAAGCCAATACTAACAACGTCTGTACATTGGTTTCTAATCCCTAAGAACAGAGAATAGTACTTCACTAGTGGAAAAGCAATTCTTGTTTTTTACATTAAAATAGGGTGTGTCTAATGAAAGATCAAGTATGGTGAAGAATAAATATACTAAAAGAAAATAAAGTTCAAAGTTAATCAGTTTTAAGGGCTTTTTAAGATACTATTTGCTAAATAGTACAAATATGGAAAACTGTAAAATCACAGTAAGGGCAGGACAAAAGGCCTCAGTCCACAGACAGTCTCTGCAGTTGAGAATAAGCTCCTCAACAGGCCTTGCAGCTGTGCCTTCCCTGAGGGTGGTAGTTATAACTAATTCATGAGGATAGAAAAATTACATAGCCATCACATTCCCCTGAACCTGTTACACCCAAATCCCCATTTCAGACAGAGGGAGACAACATAATAACTCATGGCACTGGGCCAGTCTCTTCTAGACATAAAGCCTTTGTGGAAGAAAAACCCAAACCCATAATAAAAGTCCATGTCAGAATCATATTAGCAACTTGCACTCTTCATCCTGAGAGCTACATGTCACTTTTTTTTAATGCCCTAAAGAGAAAAAATTTCCCTGAGTTTAGTTTCCAGAAAAGAAAATTAATTTCCAGAAAGTTTTAGCCTTTTTTCCCCTCCCTCTCTGACAAGGTCTCTGATGAGACCTGTAACACACAAGTTCACATTCAAGGAAATACTGCCAATCCTAGACCAAAAATAACTATTTCTCAAGACAGAATCAAGACTAATATACATAACATACATTGGAAAATCTGTTTCTACATTTTTATCCATACAGTTAATATAGCAGTTTAATTATTCTACTTTGAAACACTATCATTTTTCTATATCTTTTGATAACTGATATGCTATCAAATAATTAGACAAATGTGAGATCATCTCATGTTATTAAAGACTTAAGAAATCTTCCAAAGTCATTTTATTGAATAAAAATAAGAGGTCCAAAATGAAATACTAAATTTTAAAGCTAAGGAAAAAGTACAAAGGAAATGATATTTCATCCCATTCAAAAGGTTTTAAAATGGAAAAGGGGAAGAATTGGGGGAAAACATTCCTTAGTTTTCATGTAACCTTTTCAGAGTCTTGAAGGGTTGTAACATGATCTTGCTATGTAGCCAAACTGGCCTCTAATTCCTGTGATTCTCATGCCTCAGCCTCCCAAATGATGAGATTCCAGACACATATCATCAACCTGAAGAGATATTAATACATGTGCCAAATTAGACACTCATTTAGTTTAAACTAGTAAAGCCTAAGTGAGTATATGGACACAGTAATTACATTCATCCAATTAAAAATATTTAACACTGCTTTATCATGTTTCATTTACATTATAGATCATATTAAAAGGCCTTGACCAAAAGTGAGCAATGTACCCAATACATCTATAGTCCCAACTACCTGGGAAGCTGAGTCATAAGACTGCTTGAGCTCAAAGATTCAAGATCATTCTGGGCAATTTTAGTGAACCTGATCTCAAAAAATCAAAATATAAACAAATGACCACATTAAGACCATACCATCCCTGCCTACTAAGAGGTTCACACAAGGAAGGTTCCAGAGGTTGTGTCATGAGGCATCTAAGCTATGACCCTCCCTGAGCCTGGGCTTCTCAGCTGTGAAATGAATTAAACTAGATGTTCCTTTACAATTACTCTTGTTACTGTTTTACAATTGCACATGATAAAGAAACTAATAAAGAAACTGAAAACAAAGGTAATTTTCTAGGGTTCCTGCCCTTCTTACACTTGCCATTAAAAGATTTATCTTTAGTCGGGTGCCAGTTACTTACGCCTATAATCCTAGCTACTCAGGAGGCTGAGATCTGAGGATCACAGTTCAAAGCAAGCCCAGGCAGGAAAGTCCATGAGACTCTTATAGTCCAATTAACCACCAGAAAACCGGAGATGACACTGTGGCTCAAGTGGTAGAGTGCTTGCCTTGAGAGCTGAAGAGCTCAAGGACAGTGCCCAGGCCCAGAGTTCAAGCCCCACAACCAAAAAAAAAGATTTATCTTTAAAACTAGATTAGTCAATAGACACATGAAGAAATGCTCAACTTCTCTGGCCATTAAAAAAAAAAAAGCTAATCAAAACAGCATTGAGATTCCACCTCACCCCAGTTAGAATGGCTATAATCAAGAACGCTAATAACAACATGCTGGAGGGGATGTGGCCAAAAGGGAACCCTACTGCATTGTTCGTGGGAGTGTTAACTTGTTCAACCACCTTGGAAAGCAGTATGGAGTTTCCTCAAAAGACTCCACATAGAGCTCCCCTATGACCCAGCAATCCCACTTTTGGGCATTTACCCAAATGTTTACAAACAAGACCACACTAAAGCTACCA
>NW_012267225.1:9893820-9945906 GCF_000151885.1 Dipodomys ordii
CATAGAGCTCCCCTATGACCCAGCAATCCCACTTTTGGGCATTTACCCAAATGTTTACAAACAAGACCACACTAAAGCTACCAGCACAACTATGTTTATCGAAGCAGCATTATTCACCATAGCTAAGATAAGGAACCAACCCAGATGCCGCTCAGTTAGATGAATGGATCAAGAAAATGTGATATATTTTTTAATGGAATTCTATGCCTTGATCAGAAAGAATGAAACTGCCCCATTGTTAGGAAATGGAAAGACTTGGAAAAAATTATATTAAGTAAACCAGGCCCAAAGAAACATAGGTCCCATGGTTTCCCTTATTTGTAATAACTAGTATAAGACTAGGACAAGCATAAGAGGTCAAAAGCTATGTACATATGACCATATAAGCTGATGCTAAGCGAAATGAACCAGAAGATAGGGACACAAGAGGTTTTATCTTTCTTGCTGTTGTTTTTCCTATACTTATAATGAGCTATGTGATTTTTTTGTTTCTTTTATATATTCTTCCCCCATGGTATAATCCGTTTTCACTGTATTTGATTCCAGTGCCCTGCATCTTGTATATGCATTTTTCTAATTTGGGGAGGTGAAGGGATATAATAAAAAGCTTAAATAAGGATACAGGTTGACCTATTGTAACAATGAGATGTACAAAACGCTATGTTGAAAAACGAACTTTACAACTTGGGGGTGGGGAGGGAGGAGTTGGGGAGATGGGGAGAGAAGGGATGATGGGGGAAAACAAAGGAGGGGGGTAACAATGCTTGATAGGAAATGGACTCATTACTCATGTACTGTAACCCCTATGTATTTTTACAATAAAAATATATATTTTTTTTAAAAACTGGATTGGTTTTAGGAAGAAATAAAAAGTTACTTATCAGAAAATATTTTTGAGTGTTTGTATATGCTAGCACTGAGGCATTGACTTAGGGCCTGGATGCTGCCCCTTAACTTTTTCCATCCACCACTAAAGCTCTATAACCTGAGCTTAATACAACTCCAGTTCTGGCTTTTGGTTGGTTAATGGGAGATGAGTCTCACAGGATTATCTGTCTAGGCTGCCTTTACACCTTAATCCACAGATCTCAGTCTCCTGAGTAGCTAGGATTACAGATGTGAGACAGTGGTACTACCAGTTGGGGGAAACGCACATATGCGCACCATTTCCAGGGCTTGAACTCAGAGCCTAGGTGTTGTCCCTAAGTTTTTTCCTTACATTGGAAATTATCAGGTCAAAGGACATGAAGAAATTGAATCATATAATTCAGTCAAGTTGGAGAAATTCAGGATACCTAATTTACTTTCTTAAAAGCTGATTTTTAATTACATATAGTACTGGTGGTACATTACTACATAAAGTTAGTGATCAGAATGTGAGAAAACAAGAGGAAGTCATTTGAATGAATGGCTTGCATTTGTCAGTAAGTGCTGTGAGAAATGCTCTCCTGTGGAAGGGCAGCACTTCCCATGGCAGCCTACCCATCTCTAGAACTGAGGCACATGACGTTATCCTGTGCATCCAGCACATGTGCACAGTAAGTGGGTTTTCACTGCCTCTCCTGGGAATAGAGCACGCAGCATCAGAACTTCCTCAGACCTTCCTCAGGAAAATCCCAGAAGCTAAAGTCGCAGCCATTTTACTGGGGTGGGAAGAAATAGCAGCCTAAAGCACAGTTCTAGCCATCACCCTTTGTGTATTTTGGGGGCGCTACTGCAGTAGAGTTTTTTTTTGTTTGTTTTTTTTTTTTGGTCCGGTCGTGGGGCCTGAACTCTGGGCCTGGGCACTGTCCCTCAGCTCTTCAGCTCAAGGCTAGTGCTCTACCACTTGAGCCACAGCGCCATTTCCGGCTTTTTCTTTTTGCTTATGTGGTGCTGAGGAATCGAACCCAGGGCCCCATGCATACAAGGCAAGCGCTCTAGCACTGATCCACCTTCCCAGCCCTGCAGTAGAGTTTTGAGCTCAGGGCTTCAGGTTTGTTTGGCATGTACTGTACTGCTTGAACCTGAACCCACTTCCCTTTTTGCTGTTTTGGTTTGGCCAGATCTGGGGCTTGAACTCAGGGCCTGGACCACTGTCCCTGAGCCTCCCTGTGCTCAAGATTAACGCTCTACCACTTGAGCCACAGTGCCACTTTCAGCTTTTTCTGAGTAGTTTACTGAAGGTAAGAGTCTCACAGACTTTCCTGCCTAAGCTGGCTTCAAACCAGAATCCTCAGATCTCAGCCTCTTGAGTACCTACAGGTATGAGCCACTGGTGCCCAGTTTGCTCTGGTTATATTTTAAATGGAGTCTCACTTTGTCCCCAGGGCTTGCCTAGATTATAATCCTCCTATTTCTACTTCCTATCAAAGCTGGGTTGACAGGTACAGGCCACCAAAATCAATTAGTGGTTGAAATGGGGTCTTGAGAAATTTTTGCCTAGGCTGGCCTCAAAAGGTAATCCTCCTGATCTCTATCACCCTAGTAGTGACTGGCTTGTTTTGTTTCTATACCCAATTCTCTAAATCATATTTTTTACGAAAACTTTCCAAGTTGCTACAGCTAGAAGATAATATGAACTAATCATGCCTCTAAAACTGAACCTCAAAGCAAACAGATTCTCCCCAAAGGCTCAAAGGACTTTCTAAATAATTGCCTGAGATTAAAGCCTCTATTTTGCAACCTTTACAGGCATATTTTAGAACATACACTATAGTTCTCAGCTGGACTCTTAAGAGTTACAAAACTTGGCTGTCTTTACGACACTGGAGAACTGGGTGACCCTGAGCAAACATTATCAGACATTCTTTCCTGACATTATTCCATGAGACTCATTAGTCAAATGAGATGATGAGAGAAATATATATGAGCTATGAGGCAATGTAGAAATTCAAGGACTTAGTTACTACCACTTTTACACAGTAAGTAACACTTGAGAATTTAAGAACAGGCTGAGTACAAGTTCCCAATCCTTTGTGTGCATTAGTCCATTCAATCCTTTTACCTACTCTGAAGGAGCTAGAATTCGAAGAAAAAAAAAAAAAAACATACAGGAATCTAAACAGCTTATCCAAGTGCCCACAGCATTTTTAAGTAGTTGGTTAGAGATGTAAGGGAAGTCCAGGCAACCTAACTACAGAACCAGGCTCTTGTTCTCTCTGTTCAGCCACTTTACGATTAGAATAAGAATTATCTGTGCCTCATCTCAACCCGGTTTCCTCACTTCCACGGTGAAAGCAACTCAGATATCTGAAGGACTCTCCTCTAAAACTTTCTACTACAGTATGATTTCTATTAGGTAAAGAATAAGTGAACTTTGGATTAATTGCAGCCTTATTGCAGTTCAGAATAATTTGAGAATTTGCAAAGGACATTATTTGTGAAAGAGTTTAGCTATTTTTAATCATTTACCTAATCTGGTTATAACCAGTAACCTAGGATTATGATAAACCAAAGTTCTTCTCAGACAAAAGTTTCCTAACAAGAGTCTCCAAAAGGACTCAGCCAGTCACTGAAATCAAACAGGTATCTGTCACTATCCAAACTCAAGGGAGAAACTGCTAAATAAAATGCTAATTTAAAGTGTACTAAAATAATCTGTTGTTTTTAACATGTACCTTAAATGTACATGTCTCCACTAAAAAAGCTTCTTTCAGCAGAAAACCCTTATAAAAATGGAAGAAGTCTATACAAAGTTGAGTTGATTCCCCATGCAGGAAAGACCTGTTAAATCATTTTGGGGAAAATAAAGGAGGAGGGAAGTTCAGCATATAAAAACAATTTAGAAATCAAGCAATTTATTTTTCAGTCCCATTAATTAAAGTAGTGACTGTACTTTATTTAGTACAAAATTTGAAGTTAATTTCAAAGACTATAATTAAAGAAAGCAAACACTACTTTAATGTGCCATTAAAGAAAAAATTCATAAGGGCCTTTACTCCAACAGACAATAAAATGTATCATTTTTACAAATAGGAGGGGAGGAATTGCATGCAAAATATATTGTACCACTTAAGCAGACGTTAAAAGGTTTGTATATTTTTTATTTTTATAGTGTTGATGATCAAACACAGTGCCTTGGAACATGTACAGTGACAACTCCACTGCTGAACTAAACCCCTAACCCCAAACTATTTTCTCCTGAATGACAGAAGTTCTCTCCTGTCATTTATCTTGTGAAATTTAAAACAAAATAAAAATAGATCCTTGCTTTCTCCCTGAGTGACTAATAAGGGAAGCCTCTCTTCTTGGCCCATTAATTATAAACCAGAACTAACAAAATGTAAGTACATACCAGCATATCTTTAAAGTTAATTACAGTTCTTGACTTTTTAAATTATAAGTATAATACCTGCCATTTTCTCAACATCTTTATGTGCCAAGTACCTTGCTACTTATATTTAATTCTGTCAATGCCTGTGAGTGAAGTCATATCACAAAAGAGCTAAGGTCAGAATGTGTTCAAACCAGGTCTCAATATCTGATTCTAAGCCTGTTGTTGTTTTAAAACAGGCATCGTCTATATAAAATTGTAACTCAGAATTAAAGAAGATTCCAGAGAGTAGAAGTACAACTAACAAGAAAGAAACACAGAACTATGTTTAAGAGAACAGTCTCTAAGGGCTGGAAAAGTGGCTCAGTGCTAGAGGGCTTGCCTCGCATGCATGAGGCCCTGGGTTCGATTCCTCAGCACCACAAAAGCAGAACAAGCCGGAAGTGGTGCCGTGGTTCACGTGGTAAAGCGCTAGCCTTGAGTTGAAGGGCTGAGGGACAACACCCAGGCCCAGAGTTCAAGCCCCACGACCGACCAGAGGAGAGAGAGAGAAACAGGCTCTGAAGCCAAGCTGTCTAAGTTTAAATCTTGTGTGGTTTTTTTACCTTTAAATCCAGATTTGCACCTGGTTATTTTCCCACTCTGTACTTTGATTTTCCATCTACTAAATGGAGATAACATCAGTATCAATCTTAAGATTTTTATAAGGTCTGAGTTAAAATTCACCCAAGTACACCCGGTAGAGAGCATGCATGAGGCTCTAGATTTTATTCCCAGAACAGTTCATGACCTACAGAAATATGACCTACAGAAATAACTTTACCTATTACTATGAGGAAAAACATCTGAAAAGAAGTGGAATGACTTAATTCGTATTGCAGATGCACAAGGACAGAAACAGAAGAGTAACAGAAGTAATGGTAAACAAACAGGATAAGTTATCATAGCATCCTGATTGAGAATAAGTAGCTCAGCTTAGGAAAAGTTCTTCAAGGCACTAGACTACTGGTAATCAACTATTAGCTAACATCAGTCCCATGACAAGCCTATCCACAGCTGGCTGTATAATTTAAAAATAACTAAAAATATGCGAAGTTATACTTAGCCATGTCTTACCAAATGTGCTTTAAAATGCTTTGATTCTGTGAACAATGACATATTTTTTCACCTCCGACAGTTGGAAACTAGAATTTGATTCTGAAATTAGAATTCAGATTAAACTCTGAATTAGCGGTTAAAAATTAGTCTCCATCCACTTTAGGTTTGAGGGAAAAAACTTCTAAACAAAGCATCTGTTTTTGCAATTTAATTTTTTTAAAAAGAAGTCAATATCTTTTAGATGAGATTTTTTTATTTCCAAAAGATTCTGAGGTAAAATGATGATTTTCCTTTTCAGTGTTCTTCAAGGACTGGGCAGGGTATAATCCTGAACACTCCATTCACCAAAAGCCCTATCACATATGGGTTGTCTTTCAGATGGCACACCAGCCATTTTAGGTTCTTTTAGAGCCTCAAATTGAAGATATACAGTAGGAATAATTGGGAAGTCACCAAAAAGCTACCTGTGTCATATCAGAGGCATAAAATTGCATAGCAATCTTCCTTCAGCACAAAACAAGAATGGCCAGTGAGAAAGACTGAGATGTTCTTGTTTTTAGAACTCCACAAGGAACACTAGGTCAGATTCCACAAACTACATCCTAAGGCACACAGCTCCAAGATTTTAAGCTTTCTTCTAGCCATGAAGTAAAGTACATCATACAATATACAATACTGCAGACTCCCATGTACAAACATAACATGCAGGAAACAAATTTTTTTGGGGGGGGGGTCGGTCATGGGGCTTGAACTCTGGGCTTGGGCATTGTCCCTCAGCTCTTTAGCTCGAGGCGAATGCTCTACCACTTGAGCTACAGTGCCACTTCCGGTTTTCTGGTGGTTTATTGGAGATAGGAGTCTCATGGTCTTTCCTGCCCGGGCTGACTTTGAGCCATAATCCTCAGATCTCAGCCTCCTGAGTAGCTAGGATTATAGGCGTGAGCCATCAGCACCCGGCACAGATTTGTTTACAAAATGAAAATGAAGTTATTTCACTATCATTTATATGAAACAGTTGAGGCTAGACGAATTTCATTTTTTAAGTTTTTGCAGATTTGGGAATTTTTGCACAATTTTGAGATTTTTCTTGTTGCACACATCTAATTGCTCACATATTTCGAACATTTCATTTTGGATTTTCATATTACACATGTTCAATCTGTACATAAAGATGCTTCTAGTATTTATAAGAGAGAAATGGTCACAGAGAAAAAACAAGCAAAGACATGGTACACAAATTAATAATAAAATAGTAAGGAATCATCAAAACTTTCAATATAGAAAAAACAAAATTAGGTAAGACACAAATCATTTGCAGAACCAAAGGAGCATAATTTATGCTAAACTATACTAAATAAATATCATAGCCACATTTGCTTCTTTTTATTAGAAAACTTATATAGTTATTAGCAGTCTGTTAACCTATTTTCTGCTTTCAGTAAAATAAGATCACAATACTGTATCCATGATCTCAAAGTATCAAAAGTATTTCATGAACAGATATTTATGTATAAAGAAAGAGCGAGTGACTTAGGAGATGAAGTACTAAAGATCCCTTTACAGAACCAAGGATAAAACAAAAATAAGTTGTATTTCTATGGAAGTTTAATTTTGCATAATTTCCAAAATACATAACTATCAATCATTCAGACAATTTATGATTTAGGGTGGATTTTTGTTTTGTTTTGTTTTGTCAGTCATGGGGCTTGAACTCTGAGCTTGTGTGCTGTCCCTCAGCTCAAGGCTAGCGTTCTACCACTTGAGCCACAGCACCACTTCCGGTTTTGAGTGGTTTATTGGATATAAAAGTCTTTCACCCTTTCCTGCCTGGGCTGGCTTTGAACCATGATCCTCATATCTCAGCCTCCTGAGTAGCTAGGATTATAGGCAAGAGCAACTGGCACCGGGCTTAATTTAGTATTTTTAAAACTCTCCACTGGCAGGGGGAAGTGGGAGGGAGTCTAGTATAAGCAAGCTCTTCATTTTTTCCCTTTGATGCCAACCCAAAACACACCACAATCACACCTGTACTAATTATTTCAAACAACTTTCTACCATGATTCTCCTTCTACCTCACATCCATCCAGGACCATTCTACCAGTGTTCCAATCTCACTAAAACATCTTCATTTCACCATTTCCTCACCTAAATTTTTTAATACTTACAAGATAAAAGTCTAAATTATTCCTAACAGCATATCACGTAAGAGGTGCTTCACAAAACTTCAGCTTGTTATTAGTACTTCAGCCTACTTTTGACCACATTTTCTTGAAGAATTTCCAAATAATAGTGATAATACAACTGAACACTCCCAGCCCAGCAAAACAGTCACCTACATACATGCATTAACTCACAAATATATTATGATTTAGATGTTATATTATCTCCATTCCGTAGAGGAAACCTAGGATAAAATAAACTGCCTATGTGTATCTGAGCTGGGGCATGGCTCAAGTGGCAGAGGCCTGACTGGAAACTGCCTATGTCTAGCAAAGACTAAAAGCAGGAACTTGGAATCTACACTCAGAACCACTGTCCCAACACTGACCTCAGGCTCTCTCTTCTCTCAGTTCCAATGGTATACATGGTCTGTTATCCCTTTCCCCATATGCTATCACTTCTATAAAGGACAATGACCACACTATTCCTGAGTGCATGGAAAATATCTGGTTAACAAAACAGGATTTGGGGTTTGGGATTTGGGGGGGGACTGGGAGGGATTGTTTTGGTTTGGGTTTTAGGAAGTAAATCCAGGAACTTCTGAGTTACACCCCCAAATCAAAAAAGTTATCTGCTGGCTTTTGGTGCTTGATATATGAAAAGTGATGTATTTCTCTGCAGATTCAAGCAAGGCCATGTTTCCTTTGTTTTTTTCCAGTTTTTCCCTTCTAGTTCCATCAAATGAGCAAGCTAGAATTTCTATGCCTCTACATTCCCCCATTCCCAAATATAGGCAGATACAAGTACACATCAAGTGTGGCCAAACTCATATAATATCCTACCTAAGCCACAAAGGACCTATTGTACTGTTCCCTGTCGTGGATATTCACAAACTCTAATATAAAAAAGAACACTCAGCTGTTCTTTGGCATCACTACAATTGAGCGAATGATTCCCTTTTTACTTGCAGCACAAATTCCATTTTACAGTTAATAGCTGCAGCCTCAAGCTTCACTGCTGATTTTCCCTAAAGAAGACATATTTCAACAAGCCATTAGAGCATTTTTAGACTGCCTGGAAATGGTATTAGCTGAATGTCACATAGCAACTTGCAGAAGGCTTTTTGGAAACTGCTGATGATCAAAGAGAAAGGACTGCTAGAGAGGCAAACTAGTGGCTTCCCTCATCATTCTCCTAGCTTTGCCAATGACACATAAGAAAAACTCTAATAAGAGTCTTGCCAGGCGCTGGTGGTTCAAGCCTGTAATCCTAGCTACTCAGGAGGCTGAGATCTGAGAATCAAGGTTCAAAGCCAGCCTAGGCAGGAAAGGCCGAGAGACTCTTATTTCCAATAAACCACCAGAAAACCAGAAGTGGCGCTGTAGCTCAAATGGTAGAGCGCTCACCGTGAGCTGAAGAACTGAGGGACAGCACACAGGCCCAGAGTTCAAGCCCCATGACAGACCAAAAAAAAAAAAAAAAAAGTCTTACAATTCTTTGGAGCATAGCCAAATTTTGATAGAGCAAGAGTTAAAAACAAATTGACACCAGTCACCCATACCCAACACTGATATGCTCATGTACCTTAGCTTTATGATCTTTTTAGGGAACAATGAAAAAGAGACCTTTAATTTCACCCTGAAATTGTAATGGCCACAGACCCATTTCACTATAAAGTCTAAAATATTGGCTATGCTCTATAGAAGCATACAAAATGAACAAATATCGCCAAATGTATGAATATTACTTCTAATATTTATACCCCTAAAATCTTTTATTTGCAATAATAAAATCAAACCTAATTATACTGGTTAAACACTTCGATGAATTCTGACTTTTTAATTTTTATTTTATTGTTTTCAGGTCTCTAGAGGACCTTTCAAATGTCTTCCAACTTTGGACTGCACACACAATGTACATAATTTAATGCTAAATACTACAAAAATATTAATCATTTCAACACAATTGAAGGATGCAGATCTGATTCCCTTAAACACTGAAGAGAAACCAGAACAAAAAAAAGACAGCACAAGCAAAAATATCTATTAAACATTCAGCATTTGTAACACTGGTTTTTCAGTAAAGCAAAGAAAAATACTTTTAAACATTTTAACTGAAACTGTCCATCAGCAAATTTTGCTTTCCCCTAAACTATAGGCATCATAATTTAATGTTATCAACAGTGCTATTCTATTAGTGACTTCATTTAACCAAGTTAAATTGCTTGTCCAGTCACTCAGTATGCAGCAGAGCCCAAGCTCTGAGCTATTCTGCTTGCTGTCTGTGAAATCAGCTCATTCTGTGCCCTTGAAAGGCTCCATAGAATCAGAATATCACTATCACCATCCACCAAGACAACAATTCTAGTATGGTTTCTTCAGAGGAAAACCTCTGAGTCATCAAAGAACTGTGAGGTTTAACAAGGATAGGCACTCCAGGTATTTCCCTACTATTTTCTAGTCACTCAAGATTAGGTCAGGCCATGTCCCTGGTTCATATCACTGGTTCAGATCATAAGGATAAGCGATAGGATTCAATTTTCGATAAGATAGCTAAGCAGGCCGCTGCCATCTCCCTTCTGCTTGAACTGATCCTGGAAAAAGGTGCTGTGAGATGAATGAGGGCCTCCTAATCTTCAAATAACTCTGTTTTGGCAAGAAATAAATATATTGTATTTGAGCCCTGACAACCTGGAAGGTTAATAGTTGCAGAAGCTAGTATTAGTGACACTGACTAGAAAACACAGGAGATATTTTAACATGCTGCTCGTTTGAATTTTCTTTTTTTCATAAGTGCACAGAGTCAGCCACAAGTCTTTTGTAAGCAGGTATTTCAGAGCCTTCTCTGCAGCTGTACCTCCATTCTAATCTATTTAAGAACTGTTCATGTTTGAAACTGGACAATAATAACCAAGCAAAGCACTGCTACACAGCCTTACATAATGAAATGTCTAGTAGGCAACAAGGAATCTTGCCCTTGTTCTATGGTATCTTCACAAATACTTTCAGGTGAGATTATTACACTCCAACCTGCAAAGTTAAGAGACAACTATTTAGCTGTGTGGCTTAGTGTTTCTCCAAATCAATAACTTGCCTGATGATTCATTCCCAAAATCATATTCCTATTTCTTCACAACCTGAAGGATTCCTCTTTTAAATAGAGATGTCTTCATTAGCATAAGAGGTGGATGGCCAAGAATAGCAGTAATGCTCACACACAAAGCCTCGAGTAATGAATGACACCTAAGTAGCCTCCAAGGTATGTTTGTTAGAATTCACCAGTGTGTGTGTGCCAGGCGCCTGTAATCCTAGCTACTCAGGAGGCTGAGATCTGAGGATTGCAGTCCAAAGCCAGCCCAGGCAGGAAAGGCCATGAAACTCTTATCTCCAATAAGCCACCAGAAAACTGGAAGTGGCACTGTAATGGTAGTGCACTAGCCTTAAGCTGGAGAACTGAGGGGCAGTGCTCAGGCCCAGAGTTCAAGTCCCATGACAAAACAACAAAAAAAAGAATTCACTAGTGTGAATTCACCTGATAAAAATGCCAACTTTTTTTTCTTCCTTTTAAAAAAATGGCTATCAAAACGATTGTTTAAAGTTTTTCTCTAAAGGATCATAAGGAAAAAAGCAATCATTTCTTCCTGACATTCAATTTACCAACACACATCATGAAAAGAGGTATTTTGGGGGCCAGGTGTGGTGGTGCACACCTGCAATTCCAACTTCAGGAGGTGAAGATCAAAATGATTACAGTTTAAAACCATCACAAAGCCAGGCATCAGTGGCTCACACCTGTAATCCTAGCTACTCAGGAGGCTGAGATCTGAGAATCAAGGTGCAAAGCCAGCTTGGTCAGAAAAGTCCATGAGACTATTATCTCTAATACAACACTCAGAAAAAGCTGGAAGTGGAGCTATGGCTCAAATGGTAGAGTATAAGCCTTGAGCACAAAGAGGCTCAGGGACAGCACCCAGGCCCTGAGTTCAAGCCCCAGGATGGGCAAAAAAAGAACAATAAATCAGCACAAAAAGTTAGGTCTAAGGCCAGGCGCCAGTAGCTCACACCTGTAATCCTAGCTACTAAGGAGGCTGAGATCTGAGGATCACGGTTCAAAGCCAGCCCAGGTAGGAATGTCTATGAGACTCTTATCTCCAATAAACTACCAGAAAAGCAGAAGTGGCACTGTGGCTCAAGCAGTAGAGCACTCGCCTTGAGCTGAAGAGCACAGGGACAGCGCCCAAGCCCAAAGCTCAAGCCCCACAACCCAACAACAACAACAACAAAAATGTCATGTCTAAACAAAACAAAGTGTGGTGACACACATTTGTCATTCCATGTACACGGAGTACAGTACAGGAATCAGTTATAGGCTGGCCTCTGGCAAAAACATGAGACCTTATCTGAAACTAAGGCAAAAAAGGATAATGCTGTGGCTCAAATGATAAGAGTACCTTCCTAGAAAGCCCAAGACCCTGAATTAAAATCTCAATACTGAAAAAGCAACTATTTGTGGAGTGACATAGTTAAAGGTGGCATTGCCACTTGACTGGCCCACAGGGTGACTAAACTCCCTCCCACATTTTAAAGATTAGACAAGAAGGAGCTCCAACATATTATCTGTACAGAGACAAGAGCCTGATTCCTCTGGGCATCCATACTCCCTAGGCACCTACCCAGGTATCACTGGGAAAAACAGAAATCACCAGATCTGAATTCTTAGTAATATTTGAGTTGTTTATCTCATCTTTTTTTTTCTATACCAGACAGAACCTTTATATCCTTCACAGAACTGTCAGTCTCAAGGTATGGCTGTGATTAGGTTTTGGCTCTATTGCTTAAACTACTCAAAAATCAGCTGTGTTTGCCAAGCATCTCATTTACAATCAGACAATTTTATCTCTAGTCCCCTTTCACATATGAATATCCTGGAGGTATCACTTA
Organism: Dipodomys ordii; assembly: GCF_000151885.1. Classification (NCBI taxonomy): domain Eukaryota; kingdom Metazoa; phylum Chordata; class Mammalia; order Rodentia; family Heteromyidae; genus Dipodomys; species Dipodomys ordii. Next base: position 9,906,274 of record NW_012267225.1, read on the forward strand.
AAAGTTTAGTACATATGTTGATTTCACTGTTAAAATTTCTACTGCTGTTGAACTAAATCACTCCCTTCTACCATGAAGTAAAAGGTATGAGGCAAAAGTTGCAAAATTCTATTCTGAAGTAGGCTGCCACTCAAGATTCTACCTTCTGCTATTCGTGCTTTTAAGGTAATCCTGTCTCTGGATTGTGGATGGGACCTGGAACTAGATTCTAATCAATAGAAAATGGCATAGATGACATTTCTTCTCCTGGCAAGAATTCAAATGAAGACTGCAATGACAGCTGGCATCTTGTTTGCAGACTTTGGAGAGACTGTGTTGTGTGGCAAGCAAGGACCCAACTATGACAACTCTACCCATGCACCACCAAAACTGTGATATAATGTGTTTGTTGTTTTAAAGTAAGAAATATATGGTAATTTGTTACACAACAATAAAAGAAACAAAGAAAAAAAAAGAATCAATGTGTTTAAACACCAGAAATGATTGGGATAAAAGAGTATCTATAATTCCACCTTCTGAGAAGCTTAAAAGCAGTAGAGAGCTAACAAAGTCAAGTTCAACCCCAGCTCTGCTTCTCTCCTTTATAAAGTCAGATGCCCTCTAAATACCATTAACTACTGATCTCTATATTCCATCACTTCTCAGTCCAGCCCTGACAAATAGGTCCTTTCAGTCTCTACCCCACTTCATAGTCCAGGACAACTTGAGAGTTCTTTCCTTATGAAACTCCTAATGTTCTAATGGTCACAAGTCACAGGCTGTGACTTACCTAAACCAAGGTGACATTTGACAGACAACCACCCCTTCCCTGCTGAACATCTTCCCCTGAAAACCAAAAACTACATCCTTCACATCTCCCCTGCCTCTGTACTTGGAAATATTTATCAAATTACATATCAACTATTTAATCATAACTTCTTCCCTTCTGGACTGAGTTCTTCAAGGGACTGTCTTATTGATCTCTGAATCTTCCATGCCTTAGGAAAATTTGATTTCTGTAGACAATAAATGGTAAGTGAATCACTGTCTATCATAAGTTGGATAACTGTTCCCAAATATTCCCGTTCCCTACAACAGGGTTCTAACTACTACCCTGTCACAGGCCATGCCTCACATTAGTAAGTGTTCACTTCTCTACCTACCTGCTTTTAACCACATGACACATTTGGCCAATAGAATGGAGGAAACATGATGTCCTCCCAATCCCTCAGGGCTTGCGTATTTGGCCAGCCCTTCATTACAATAATAGGATATCTTGGACCCAACAAGAATTACTCCCTCTCTGGGTCATGAATTAAAACACCAGGAGGTAAATGTATGAACAACAGCCCACCTGCTGTTATCGGGTATCATGAATAAGAAATAAAGGTTAGTTACTACAACTGGGTAAGGTGTATTGTGCTGCTTCCATATAAAACCATCCCAGACTTCCCAGACTACTCCGATCACCAAGTCTCAGTTTAAATATGTCACATTCCCCAGTTTTTAATGAATCATCATTGTATCATTATAAAATGTCTCTTAATATTCAAATACTTGCATTCCACTGCCAGCCTTAGACTTTTTTGTTGTTGTTGTTAGTGGTGGTGGTGGTGATAATGGGGTCTGGGCACTGTCTTTTAACTCTTTTGCTCAAGGGTGGCATTCTACCACTTTAAGCCACACCTCCACTTCCAGTTTTCTGGTGCTTAATTGGAGATTAGTCTCAGCACCGGCTTTAGACCTTCTTTTAGTTACAAAAAAAATTTCATAAAACATATCTGATCTTCCTAATATTTGTGGAAAAACATCATGTGATCTCTTAAATAGTCTCAGGACTAGGCATGCTAGGTTCTTTCAACTATTTTAGGCCAATTTGTCAGTACCCTTTTAAACATCTTGCTTAATATACTTAGTTTTGTCACTTTTGTTTTGTCAAAAATCTTAAAATGTGGTGCTAGAACTGCAAAAATACTTCAGGTATGGCTTAACCAGGGCAGAAGTCCTATAGGAGTATACAAAACTTTTCTCTTCTTTCCCAAGCTAGGGTAGAGGGGGAAATGAGTTGTCACTTAAGTCTATCATAATCATGCTTCAAAAAATATAGTGGTCAACAAAATCCTAAAATCTTCTCCCATAAAACTACTGTCAAGCTCTTGTTCTGTATATAACTGACTGAAGACATTTCACAGGTATCACTACTAAATATTTCCAATATGCCAAGACCCTTTAAACCTTTATTCAAATTATAGCAATTCCTCCAAAGTTTGCAATGCTTCAGATTTAAGAAACATACTTATCTTAGTCCTTGATGAAATCACTTAACAGATGCTAGTCAAAGTAAAATTATTCAGACAAAACATTAAGCATATCTGAACAAGATAAAATGGTGACAAGACACTGGTATTCAGAGCTGGGAGCTAGTGTCTCACACCTATAATCCTAGCTACTTAAAAAAAAAAAAAGCTGAGATCTGAGGATCATGGTTCAAAGCCAGTCCAGTCTATGAAACTCTTATCTCCACTAAACTACACCCCCTCCCCAATAAAAAAAAAAACTGGAAGTAGAGCTGTGGTTCAAGCAGTAGCATACTAGCTATGAGCAAAAAAGCTCAGGGATAACGTCCAGGCCCTTAATTGAAGTCCCAGGACAGGCATCTTAAAACACACACACACACACACATACACACACACACATCAGTATTGTACTTCATCAATCAGATGCCCATCACCATCAATATTTTCTAACCAACTATGTAATTTTTTCCACAATGTATATCTTTCCTAAGTCCAGCAACATTAGCCACTCTAGTGGCAGTTCTCCAGACCAGCAACACTTACATCACAAGAACACATTAGAAAACTGGGAGAGAGCAAGGGAAGGGGTGACACTGTCCAAAAAGAAATGTACTCTTGGGCTGGGAAGGTGGCTCAGTGGTAGAGCGCTTGCCTTGCATGCTCAAGGCCCTGGGTTCGATTCCTCAGCACCACATAAGCAAAAAGAAAAAAGCCGGAAATGGCACTGTGGCTCAAGTGGTAGAGTGCTAGCTTTGAGCTGAAGAGCTGAGGGACAGTGCCCAGGCCCAGAGTTCAGGTCCCACGACCGAACCCAAAAAAAAAAGAAATGTACTCTTTACCTGTAACCCTTCTATACACCACCTTATAGTAACTTTTTTTTTTTTAATTCACATTAGAAATGTGAACTCCTGTCAGCTCCTTACCTTTGGCTCAGAAACAAACCCCCAGTGATTCTGAAGCAGGTCCAGGTAAAATAGCAGAGTTCCAAAAAACTCTGCAATCCTATCTGGAAGTCTCTTCAAAACTGAGTATGTATGCCTGAAATGATACCTGTGTTTTGTTAAGTACTTCTGCTTCCTAAACATCCATAATGTTTAACTTGCCTCTTTAGCATTCTATGTGAAAGCAAAGTCACACTGGCCAGCTTACAGAACATAGCAGCTTTCTGTCCTCTCTTTAGGAAAATGTGGATATGATTTACCTCAACTTGTGGCCTTTCCCACTGTGTTCTCAGAGTTCATGTGCAATGTTTCCGTGTTCACATGTACTAGTTCCCTTAGCCTGTGGCACCAAATGAACTGTACAAGAAAGGAGTTTCTCTGGTTTTTCTATCTCAGTGCAGGCTAGTGTGAAACAGAGAAAGACTAGGAGCAGGGATGGGTAGCAATCATTTACATCCTCTTCCACTTACTCAGCACATTTCTTTCTTGGTCCCTCTTATGATATAAAACTCTACTTATACTGTTTACTCGATGCTTCTCATCTGTATAAGGCACACTTATTCTGGGTAACTGACATAATTATAAGTTAGTGCTTCTCAGTCCAGTGCTAGTGGCTCATGTATATAGTCTTAGCTACTCAGCAGGCTGAGATTTGAGGATTGCAGTTTGAAGCCACCCTGGGCAGGAAAGTCCATGAGACTCTAATCTCCAATTTATCAAAAAGCTGAAAGTGGAGCTGAAGTTCAAGTGGTAGAGAACTAACCTTAATGAAAACTCAAGCCCTTAGTTCAAGCCCCAGTACTGGCATATACACATGAAAGAAAAGGGGGGAGGGGTAGGGAATGGAGGGAGGGGAGGGGAAGGGGAGGGAGAAGTTAGTGCTTCTCATGAGTCTACCTTTAGTTTCCTTCTCTTAGGAGGAAACAGGACAGGCAGATGATTTTTCTTCATTTGCTTTTTTTGTGCCATGTGATACTTAATAATACTTTTTCACACACAAGCAGGGCACTTCTACCAATATATGATTTTCACTTTATTTTAATGTGTTATTTAACCTGTTTTCTATACCGTCTTATCTACAAATTATCTGAAAATCTGTTGAAATTGAGTGTTTTTGTATTTTAAATTTTAGAACTACATTTTCTGTCCTTCAACCTCATCACTAAGCTTTCATTTTGCCCACAGCTGCCGTTCTCAGCTGCCTACAGTACTTGCACACTGACTCAGACTTCTTGGCATCTGAGACCACACCCTTGTGCAGCTGCCCACCCTCAGAAATCCAGAGAGCAGCTATGGTAGCAGCATGGTGTTTACTCACAGCCAGTACTAACACCTGGATGAGTGGACCAACCTTCTGCAGAAGACCTACACAGGTAGTGCAAGCCTTCAAGCCCCTTCATACTGTTCTGAGCGCAACACAGACAGCTCATGACATCAAACAGAAGAGGAGGGCACTGCCCCAGACAACAGTCAGGTGAGATTAGCAACTGGCAACCCAGGGCCTAAAGCATGCCTAACTCACCCACTCATAGGTTTGAAAATTCTTGGATGCAATACACAGCCTAGCAGTCCTTGGAAGAAGAAATAGCCTTTTTACTAAAACTCATTTCTGTGCCTAGAAATACACTTAATAAAGAAAGCAAATGAATTTATTTCTATGCATGTCTGGGTCTGTTTCAAGGTTTAAAAAAATTAAGTATTTGTTCTGCTTCAGAATCAAAAAAAAAAAAAAAAGAAAGAGTAAGAGTTAGGAAGGAGCCTGATGGAAAGAAAGAATATAAGTGTAGTCATAAACAATCTGGTTTCAACTTGTAAGTTTCTAATTACTCTATCTTTAACACTGTCTCTTGTCCTGTAAAGCAAGAGGGCTTTATGTTCCTTTCTCTTCACAAATTCCCCACAACCATTATATCACACTATATCTATCATTCCTGCTAATTTCAAAAGACCAATATTTCAGATGGAGAAAGATGCCTTTGATTAAAATTAGCCATTTCCTCCCTCTCCTTCCAAATGAATTCCAGAAATTAAAAATTGGTTCTCTCATGGCAAAACTAGTTTTGCTATAGTTACTAAGGAAGAAACTGGCAGGTAACCTTTTCATGTGGAATAACAGAGCTGGAAGGAAAAGTGTTCTAAGGTCAGCTGACAGATTCCAGGACTTCGGTATCAGCTCCCAATCTATGGTGATTTAACTAGATAAATGATGAACATCATCATCATCAACCTCATCATCATAAATAGTGAAAACAAAAACTTACCTGCAACTTCCTCTTCCAGGTGAGCAGAGACTTCTGTACTCAACCTCTGCCCCTCAGAATTCTCTGACAGCCACCTTGCTAAACCTGAGAAGTCACCTGTCACAAGAGCAGTTAGAAGCCAAGAAATGGTACATAAAATTCCACCAAGAAAGTAGGAAATGTGCCACACAACACAAATGAAACACAACTGCCACCTGGAGAGAAGTAGTATCAACCACTACACCTGTACTCTAGAGTATGATTCTGCATGCTCTTCAGAAAACAACTGATTCCAGTTAAGTCAAAAATCTTTTGAACTCCTTCTGACCTCCTCCTCCTCCCAAAAGAAACAAAGTAAAAAGTGAAGTAAATAGAATCAATCCCACAATATGTCTACTACTAAAATGAAAAACAATAGTCTGGGAATTCATGCCAGGTTTCCATAGTAACTGGCTGACAACTCAACTTAAAACATCAACCATCCATTCCAAAATGCTTTTGACTACTTATGTAGAGCAAATGGAATTCTCAAATCTACTGCTGGGAGTATATATTGGTACAAAATCTGTGGGAAACTGTCAACAAAGTACTACATGTAAAAACAAAATTTCAAGTACCAAACAACAGTATTACATATCAAAGTGTGTCACCATTTTAAATTATACAAAATTATCACTCTGCAACTATGTCACAAAATGATATAACTGCTAAACTAAGGTTGTGGACCTGAATCAACTGTTTACCACAACAGTATCACAGGAACTGGAGATGCAAATTATACACAAATTGAACTCAAGATCACAAATCATTACTAACAACTTTTCCAATTACTACTGTATATAATAGCAGCACCCACACAGATGGTGCCAACTATGCAATATTTAACCTCTATGTAAAGCAGAAGCTTACTAAAATAAAACAAAGCACCAAGAAGATAGCTATTTAGAAAAGAGAAGTACCTCCCAGCTATTCAGCAGCATAGAAAGGAAAAAAATTATAAAACTGTTTCTTAGCAAGAAGAGTGGCTAAGGAAATTAGCGCAAATGACATAGTGATTTAAATTCCAGTGATATCCCAAGCTTTAGCACAAGCTCAAGCAAACAAGGATCCATGTATTGTGTGGCAGCCCCTCTGGTACTGCTGCCTGGCCAACAACACCATCCTATCAGATGCTGTCCTGAAGTTGGTTCACAAAAACACTGAAAGAGATTCTTGCAATCTACAGATTACGCTTACAGAAACTATCACAGAATTCCAGGGAGACAAAACATAATGAAGTATATGTGAGCAGAAGTTCTGGTTTCAGCACCATACAGGAAATCCCAACAGTAATACGGGGAGAAGCAACAAGACAGGAGAACATCAAAAGTACAGCTGATTCCCAAAAACTCTAAGCTTCTTCTCCCTGAGTTAACAGATGACAGGATCAAGTGTCTTCAGTGCAATAGTAGATCTTGTACTACTGACACAGAAATCTTGGAAAGAATTCAATCTAAATTCTGAAAATTTGAAAAAAATACTCAACTCAAAAACTCAATTTAAAGTTTTGCTGATATAATGGAGAAGTTCAAAAGCATTACTGGTGGTGGTGGTGATAGTGATGTTTGGTTTGGTTCTGGATATTGGGGGGGAGCAAAAGGATACACAGAGGAGGAGGGAAGGAGAGAGGGTGAACAAATACAATCATGCTCTTCAGTATACACTACATGGAAAATGAACTATGTGACTTGTGGACATAGATGGGAGGAGGTAACTGGGGGAAAGCCAAGGAAGGGATGACAATGTCCAAAAAAGGAATTGTACTCAGTACCTTATTCATGAAACAGTAACCCCTCTAGTATAACACCTTAGTAATAAAAAAAAAATAAATATCAGAAACAGGCACTGGTGCCTCACGCCTATAATCCTACCTACTTGGGAGGCTGAGATCTGAGGATCAAAGCCAGCCCAAGCAATGAAGTCCTTAAGACTCTTATCTCCAATAAACTACTCAGAAAAAGTTGGAAGTGGCTCGATGGCTCAAAGTGGTAGAGCATTATCTTTGAGCCAAAGAAGCTCAGGGACAGCACCCAGGCTCAGAGTTCAAGCCCCAGGACAGGAAAAGAAAAAGAAAAAAAAAAAAAAAACTAAAGGAACTCATGATAATTAGCACTGCAGAAAATACTTAAAGGAATCCCATACCCAGAAGAAAAACACAAATGAAAACAGGAAACATAAAGGAAATAATAAAACCTACTAGATGAAATTAGCAAAGAAGGCATAGGAAAGCAGCACTATAAAAAAAATAGCAAGAAATAAAACATACCTCTCAATTTTAACAATAAACTATTAATGGTCTACACTCTCCCATCAAAAGACTCAGATGAATCACAAGGTAGATTAAAAACAAAAGCCAAACCATTTGTTTCCTACAATAAAAATATTTCACTCAACTACAAATATAGTCTTGGGGCAAAAGGATGAAAGATTTTCCAAGCTAATGGACCTGAAAAAGAGCCCAGCACAGTAATACAGATCATCCAAACAAAACAAAACAAAATGAAGAAGAAAAAAAAAAAAGCCAGGCACTGGTGGCTCACACCTATAATCCTAGCTACTCAGAAGGCTAAGATCTCAGGATCACAGTTCAAAGCCAGCCTGGACAGGATAGTCCAAGAAACTCTTCTCCAATTAACCACAACAGAAAACCCAAAGTGGAGTTATGGCTCCTAGTGGTACAAGCAGTAGCCCTGAGCAAAAGAGCTCAGGGTCAGTGCTGAGGCTCTGAGTTCAAGCACCACAACCAAAAAAAAAAAAAAAAAAGGAAAAATGAAATCATGCCCAGTACTCTATCAGAAAAGAAACTACAGAAAACATTTAAACACATGGAAACTGAACTACAGATTGCTGAATGACCAACCAATGGGACACTGAAGAAATACAGGCGAAAAATCAAAAGGTTCCTAAAATTATAAATGGAAATGAAAGCACAACCTAGCAGAATCTGTGAGATACTGCCAATGCAATCCTAGAAAAAAAATTCACAGCTATGAGCACCAATACCAAAAAACAAAGGTATAGCCAGGAGCCAAGATATAGAAACAGCCAGATGCCCCACAATATATTAATGGCTCCAAAAAATGTGGTACCTATATACAATGGAATTCTGTACATCCATCAGAAAGAATAATATCATTTGCAGAGAAATGGATTGAACTAGAAGCAAATCATGTTAAGTGAGGTAAGCCAAGATCAGAGAGACAAACGGTGCATGTTCTCTATGATATGCGGAAGTTAGACCTAAAATATTACACAGGATCCTAGAGACATACAGTAAGACCAAAAAAGGATAGTCTTAGGAGAGAAACACAAAAGTGCAATGCCTAAGCACCTCTTCATATTTATATAAAATAATACACACACTGAACTCCTATGATATGGAAACAAAAGACGTTTTTTCTTTTTCTGATGATTCTGTATTCTTTACCTTATATACAGTGTAGTCACATGCATATCTTGGGAGTTGGAGTAGGAGGGTACAAAATTCAAGGAAAAAGGGTGAGAAAGTACAGCAGTGGAGTGCACTGGACATTGATGAAAGTGAACTATAGAAGTCATGGGTGGAAATGGAAGGGAGGGAAGGAATGGGGAAGAATGAGGGAGTAGATGACACTGTACAAAAGGAAATGTACTTATTATCTGACTCATGTAAATTAACTCCTCTATATATCACCTCTATAATAATTCTTTTTGAGGTCGGGCATGGGGCTTGAACTCTGGGCCTGGGCACTGTCCCTCAACCATTCAGCTCAAGGCAAGCACTCTACCACTTAAGCCACAGTATCACTTCCAGTTTTCTGAGTGGTTTATTGGAGATAAGAGTCTCACTGACATTCCTGACTGGGCTGGCTTTGAACAGCGATCCTCAGATGTGTCTCCTGAGTAGCTAGGATTACAGCAGCCCAACTTAAATTTAAAAAAAAAAAAAAAAAGTTCTCTGAACTTCAAAGAAAGCTATTCATCAATGGAAAAGTAGGAAAAGACAGGAGAAAACAAGATTATTTTGAGCAAAATATAATTATGTATACTCTAAAATACAAGTGAAATCCCTTGACATATATACTTTAAAAAAAAAAAAGTAACAAGTTGGGCACCTGTGGGAAGGGGAAGGCCTAACAATGAGGGTGAATGAGGATGAATACAGTTAAAGTAGTTTATGTCTGTCTAAATATAGAATAAAACCTGATGGGGCTGGGAAGGTGGCTCAGTGGTAGAGTGCTTGCCTTGCATGAATGAGGCTCTGGGTTCGATTCTTCAGCACCACATAAGTAGACAAAGCCAGAAGTGGCGCTGTGGCTCAAGTGGTAGAGGGCTAACCTTGAGCTGAAGAGCTGAGGGACAGTGCCCAGGCCCAGAATTCAGGCCCACAACCGATGAACCTGTTCTAAGAAGGAGAATTGGGATGTGGTACACTAGTACAGGATATGAGGTTATAGGGATTCACTGTTTACTCATGTAGAAATCTCACAACAGTTTAAACCCTCCTTGTACAACTAATATATGCTAATAGTTTTTAAGTTGGTCCATTAAAAAAGATAACCCCTAGCGAATCTGACCAAAACGAGGAGGCAAAAAGCCCAAACTAGTAAAATTAAGAGGGTATCACAACAAATACCAATGAAAACCAAAGAATCAATCAAACAAGCTGGAAAATCTAGAAGATATGGACTAATTTCTAGACACAACCAAAAGTAGGCCAAGATGAAATAAACCACTCAAACAGCAAAACAATTAAAATTCTCACAAAACATCTCTGGACTAAATAGATTCACCAACAAAATTCTGTAAGACTTTTAAAGAAAACCAATACTCCTCAAATTTTTACATGAACTAGAAAGGGATAGAATGTTACTACATTCATTCTATGAAGCTAGTATTATACTCATTCCAAAACTGGACAAGGGCATAACAACAACAAAAAGAGAATTATAGGAAGAAAGTCCAAACAGTGAGCTCAATATCACACTAAGAACAGTTAATAAAGGAACAAATGGTTTTTTTTTTTTTAAATGGACATAGTGAAGTAAGGAGACTGGGTCTAAGCAAAAGGCTTTAATAATACAGGACATTCTTTAGTTGGTAAGTTCCAGAAAAGTCTTATTCTCCTTAAATGATTGGTTCTTGATTTCCCTTGATTGTATCCACATTTGATTTGTTTTGGTTTATATTTAACATCTTTGTTAGATTTAAGCATTCACTGGGTTTTTATTTATTTTGTGTCCACATATGATTTGCTTTCTACTTTTAACATTAATTCCATGCACCTTGTGTGGGTTTTGGCCACATAAGTTGTGTGTTAGTTGTAATCAGAGCGTAAGGCTTCGTGACTGAAATCCCCTGCTGCCCACTAGCACTCCAATAAAGAAAGACTCCAAAAATTTGGCCTTTTAAATGGTGCTTCTCTGTTCTCACAACTGGATCTACCATACAACAATAGGACTAGGGATGTGGCTCACGTGTAAAGGCACCTGACTGGTTACCACAAGGCCCTGAGTGCAAATCCCAGTACCACCTAAATAAATAAGTAAATAAATAATTGGACATAGGAGAAAACCTATGGTGACTATGAAGGCCCAGATGCCATGTGTATCAAATTAGTGTCTTTTGATGTTCACAAATTTCTTGTAAAAAGAGAACATGTGCTGACATCAGAAACAAGTTAGTGTGCTAGAATAAACCAATGATGTAAATTTTAGAGATCCCTTCACATGAACTATCTAAAGTCTGCGTGCATTTTTACATACAAGATTCCCTACATTAGTAGATTCATGTGTTCTGATTTAGGGGCAAATGTTGTAGCTTCATCCCCAAAATACAGCCCCAACCGGGTACCAATGGCTCACACCTGTAATCCTAGCTATTAAGGAAGATGACATCTGAGAATTGCAGTTCTAAGCCAGGCCAATTAAAAACACCAAAAAAGGTCAGAAGTAGAGCTGTGGCTCAAGTGGTAGAGAGCTAACTTTGAGTACAAAAGCTCAAGGTCAGCACCCAGGCCCTAAGTTCAAGCCACAGGATCAACAAAAAAACAGCCACCAGATGGGACCATCAACTAAACATTCAGAAATAAATGACTTCCTTACTAGCTGGCTAGAGCAAAAGTTTGGAAAACGGAAGGGAGTGCTGACCTCAATTCTAATGTCCCTTATTAATATAATTAGGATAATGGCTTTAATTGGGTATTGTGGGGCTAATTCATACAGGACTAATTCACATTCATAGAGACTGTCCTAATCAAATTTTCACATCATATTAATTGTTAAATATAGCTGAGGGAGAGAATTAAATAGAATTTTAAGAACAGAAAAAAAAAAAGAGGGAAGAACTGTGGGGAAAAAAGTCTATTCTATCAAAGTAGATTGCTTTCCTCTCTGTCAATCTTGTAAAAACTGTTTTTCTGAAAAGTTTCTGCTTTGGCTAGGTAGCTAGGCCTTTGCTAATTACATTTCAGCTACATCCTTTTCCAGCTACATTTTTAATTAACACATCTTGTAATAAACTTACTGAATTTTAGTTATATCATGTTAATTAAACCATATCCTTTTACAGATTGTGAACCTGAGCTCAGCCAACCAGAGCAGAGGGGCAGGGCCTGCTAGGTTAGGGATAGAAAGGGAGCAGCCTATCTACTGTGTGTTTGCTTGCCAGCCAGATTTCTGCTTAATGCACACCCTTCTGCAGAAGTAAACTTTGCCTTGCCAAGTTCCTTTCCAGTTGGTGTCCTTATTCCTACACAACACCAACATCCCAAGGAATATCAGCTTCTGTAAATGTGATAACAAATCTATCCCTAGAACCAAATACCTCTCCTTCTCTTAGCAGTTCTGTTACATCTCACATGAGATAAAATACATTCATTGCTCCTGCTCAGTCCTACGTTTCCACTGACATCCACATGTATGACAATCAGTACTGACAGTAAACAGTACTTCATACACTGTTAGCTAACCTTACTGCTTTTTGTATGTTGGCACTGGACTACTTCACAGCAAGTTAGGTAGATTTCCATGATGGCATATCTGCAGAAGTTCCTCAAGTTACTGCTGCTCCTTCCTGTACACAGAAAAATGGAAAAACTGGTATCTGGAGATCAATGGTGATAACATCTCATCATTTAGTAGAAGTACACCAGCAAGGAGCACTGTTTACTCAGCCCTGCTAATTAGCCCTCACTGCTAATTCCTGACCAGAAATAACTCTGAATCTTGGTTAAGGAAAGCCAAGGAAGATGACCTGAGGCCCTCCAAGGATCTACACTCTATGCTTTTACAACTCTTTACATTAAAAACCCACTTTAATCCCAGAATAGAAAGGTACTCTCAATGCCACACTACCTCAGACACAAGTAGGCCCGACCTTCAAGGCTCTGCAGTGGAGTAGACAGGAATTGAATTAGGCCCAGCCTGCTGCTAGGGAGCTGGCAAATTACATGCCTCTGGACAGCACTCTGAAAACTCTAGATAGGGCTGTGGGATGTACACTGTTTGACCACAGACAGGATGGAACTATTCGCTAACTTTTCACTAATAGAGACACCCACATAACATCTTAAGAATATAAAATCTTACCATATCACATTCATTCAACACACTCAAAAAAGCATAAAATGGATCTATATAAGAAAAATTTTAAAGCCTACCAGTTCAACTGAAAGTTTCATCTTTTGTGGCCAATAAGAAAAAATCTGGTTATTTTATTTTAGTGGCAATCTCTGCAAGTAAAACACTTATAAATCAATGTGAGAGAGAAGGATGGAACCTTCAGCCTGGTAAATATGCTGGGCTCACACAAACCTAAAGTGAGTCAACAGTATCTAGATTTCAGGTTAGGTGTTTTGTCACTACAGAATACTCCCTAAATAAGATGGTTTTGTTGTAACTGACTTCTGGGCACAGTCTTATCCATAATTAATTACAGATTCTAGCCATGCCTGCTTCCAAGTTTCCAGTTAGCTCATGTACTTAAATCATTATTCCCATCATCTTCACTTGTTTCTTAACAGCCTTCCCACTAAATATTAGCCAAGCCCTCAACCAGCATCTATATTTGCAAGTTTTTTTTAAGGATATAAGAAAAGAGCAATGCTTATGTGATAAATTTTTGCACCTTATTACCTAGGAGAATGCAGAACTTAATTATAAGTCTCTTGATAATGGTTTCGGTTAAGTGGAATCTTTTTACTTCCAATAAATTAGATTTTTCTGGCTTAGGAAAATTACTTTCAATCTGCAGAACCACAAAACTCTCCAAGGAAAGGGATACTCTGACACAAATATGCCCTGACAAGCCTTTCTACCCCAACGCAACTCTCATGGGAACAGAGATGATGTACTCCATCACATGAATTCTGCAAAGGAGCCATCTCTAGAAAGCCCACTTCTTTCAGAACTTCACTTTAGAAATGTCTAAACTGCTCCAAGTTCTAAACTGTTAATTGATCCTATAAAATCCATGACATTTGAGCTATCTCATAAGAAATTACCTTTAACTAGCAAAACTATTAATAGCCAATTAATATTTATTGAGCACTTACTTTTTAACAAGTACAAAATACTTACTTTGTATCTTATTTAATATTGTCCACCAAAAATTTCACAAGGTAGATACTTCTTATCTACATTTTACACAAAAAGAAGAGCTTGTTATCTGGTAGAATAAGGATTCTAAGCTGAATCTAAACTAGCTTTCACTGGACCCCTGCATCTTCCTGACATTCCACAGAAACTTCAAGAGTAAGATATGGAAACTATTCTCACATCTCCAGACAGGAATTTTGATGTCTTGCTCTTAACCTTCCCTTCCAGCGAATGTATACCACGAATGCCAAAATGAATGCCCTTAGTATTCCAATTGATCTAATAAGGCAATACACATCTGTAATCCAGAACACTTGGAAGAGGGAGGGTGACAGCATGATTAAGAGTTCAAGGGTAGTCTGTGTTACATAGAGACCCTGTCACAAAAATAAATAAATAAATAAATAAATTTTAGAACTTTTTAAGGTTTGGCATGGCCCAAGTGACAGAGTATTTGCCTAGCACTTGTGCGGCCTGGATTCAATACCCAGTTTGGAGGGGAAGTGATTGCTCCAATCTAATCATACCACTGCCCAACTGCAAAATCTCTGTCAATGCCTAAAAACCAGAGCTCCAATTCCCCAGCATTCCAACATGGCTTCAGCTAACTTCTCTAGTCTTCCTTTTTCTCCCGCTAAACCAACCTCCACAACAGCCAGAATTACTCTTGGAAACATTCACTTCGAATTTAGCTTATGTAGGATAGAGTAACTGAGCTTTGAACAGCCACCAGCTCTATCTCTAACACTGTACTGGGTGCTGAGTTATATGACAACCATACTAGAGGCAAGCCTTGTTTAAAATGCCCTCTGAGCCTACAAGACCCTCTCTCCTCTTCAAAAAGCAAAGTAGGCTCTAAAGCTAAGGCTCAGATCAGGCCCTGCCCTCCTGTGGGTCTCCCAAAGGAGAATGCTCCCTAAGCAGCAGTCACAACACAGCACAAACCCCATGAACGATGTCAAGTGTTTAGCAGGCCCAAAGGATGATGATATACATGCCTCCTGCATCTTTTTGTAAAGATTTCTCACTCTTTTTATTGTAAACCTTATTTCACTGGCAAGTAGCTATTTTATTCCAATCCTTATACAGAGGTCCAGAGCACTTACTGAAAGAAAAATCTCACCACTGACCTTAAAGCTTGGAGACTGTCTCCTTGCTTTACACTTCCCATTTAAGTACATGTCTACTGAATTACTTTTTTTTTTGGGGGGGGGGCTGTTATTGGAGTTTGAATTCAGTGCCCAGGCAGTCCCTCAACTTTTTCACTCAAGACTGGCACTCTACTAAAGTCACAGCTTCATTTCCAGCCTTTTGGTGATTAATTAGAGATAAGAGTTTCATAGACTTTCCTGCCTAGGTTGGCTTCATACTGAGATCCTGAGATGTCAACTCCTGAGTAAGCTAGGATTATAGGTGTGAGCTACCTTGCATTCCTATCATTTTAAAATGGCTTCTTAAAACCCAAACGCCACTTTCAAGAAACTTCTGAACTGCAGACCTTTCTCACAAATAATTAAGACAGTATTCCTTTACTTTATCTGGTTATACAGAATTATAAATATTAATTATACTGGTGACATGTAATGTTTCAATACATGCATACATGAATAATGTTTAAATCAAGTTAATCATGTGCCCCCTGAAATGTTTATTATTTCTTTATAGTAAAAATAAAAACATGCTAACAGAAGTTTAAAATGAAAAAAAGCCTCCTTTTGTTCAAATTTTTAAATAAATGTCTATTTTCAGTGCCAAACTAGAAGTGCAGCCATGGAAGCTAAGCCAAATCCAGCAGATGAGCCCAGTCTGGTGAAATATACACACTGTGTTCAGAGGAGCTGTAGGACCAAAAAAGGGACACTGTAGACTTATTCACAGCCAGTAAGAGATGGGAAAAGGGCTCTGAACCTAGTTTCTCTGCTGAACAAGAGAGCAGCATGGCACAAACTACCACAGAGACTGCAGGAGACTCTGCAAATGAGACCTGCCAAAGGAGCCTCAACTCCATTCAACCCCACCCCACCTCAATCCAAGAAAGCCGAGGACCAAACACTCCACATTCAATGCCACTTAGTACTGCCTTGAACACCATATAAATAAGCACACAAAAGATTCAGACATTTCCTTAGAGCTTCCTCTGTTCAACAAAGGCCAATTTAGAGATGAACAGGTACAACCTAGGGGGTGGGTAACAAGGGGCAGATGGGAACTTCACATTAAGCAAAAGCCCTAAAGATATACTTGCCCTTTGACTTGGCAAGTGTAATACTGAGTTTCCTAAGCAACAAACCAACAATGTCATCCAAAAATGATCAGTCTTCCCAGAATTCTACCTAATATACTAACTGTAAAAGTAAAATAAGAGATAAGTAGTAAATGATGGCATACTCATAAGATACTACACAGTCATTAAAAACCATAAAACAGCTGGGTGTCAATGGCTCACACCTTAAAAAGTTCACCTTTAATCCTAGCTACTCAGGAGGCCGAGAGCTGAGGATCATGGTTCAAAGCCAGCCTGGGCAGGAAAGTTTGTGAGATTCTCATTTCCAATTAAACACCACACACACACACACACACAAACACACACACACACACACACCATAAGACAAGGATGAGGACAAAGCTCAGTTCGAATGCTCACATAAGTTACATACACATAGACACACACACACCATAAAACAAGGATGAGGACAAAGCTCAGTTCGAATGCTCACATAAGTTCCCGAGACACAGAAAGCCAAAGTCAAATGGGAGAAGAGTATTTACTACCATGGAAAAGTTTGATTTTTTTAAACTACATTTTAAAGTATTTCTCATAAAACGTTCTCCAAAACACTTTTTACTGGAATTTTTATATTAGAACAATGGGTGATTCATTTGCACTACAAACACCCCATCTTCCACACTTTGGCAATTCAAAGACCACTGAAAGATATGGTAGTGGTTCCCCTCAATGTGTATTATAATAATAATACTGAAAAGAATACTGCTGTAATGCAGTAGCCACTAGTAACATATGGCTACCAAATTCTTTCTTCAAAACGAAGTAAAATTTCCTTAGCCACAGTTCAAGGGCTCAAGAGACAGCTATCAAGTGCAATGTGAATCTGGGCCATTACCATCTTCACAAAAAGCTCCAGGAGTAAGTGCTAGCCATAAACAAAATGAAAAGATTAAGTACAAAGAGGGTGAAATGGGGTGAACTAATGGAGGTGACAAGCAGTTAGTAGACAAGCAAGCAGTCAAGGAATTACAACTCCTCGAGTAGCAGAATAAGCTGTATAAACCAAAACCTTCCTGACAACAAAATGGGAGCAGAAGTTTACAAAAGAGAAAGGAAGGGAGGGAGGGAGGGAGGGAGGGAAGAAGGGAGGGAAGAAGGGAGGGAAGAAGGGAGGGAGGGAAAAGGAAAAAGGAAAAAAGGACAGAACTAAATCTTTGCTATCATGATCTTAAAGGGAACAGAAAGGACATCCACCAATCAGAAAGCCATCTTTCAAAGAGTTAAAGAGAGACTTCTCTGAAGAGGAAATAAGAATGGCCAATAGACACATGAAGAAATGCTCAACCTCTCTAGCCATAAAAGAAATGCAAATCAAAACAACATTGAGATTCCACCTCACCCCAGTTAGAACGGCTATAATCAAGAAATCTAATAACAACAGATGCTGAAGGGGATATAGCCAAAAGGGAACCCTACTGCACTGTTGGTAGGAGTGTAAACTTGTTCAACCACTCTGGAAAGCAGCAAGGAGGTTCCTCAAAAGACTATACATAAGGGCTGGGAAGGTAGCTCAGTGATAGAGCACTTGCCTTGCATGCCTGAGGTCCTGGGTTCCATTCCTTAGCACCACATAAACAAAAAGAAAAAAAGCCAGAAGTGGCGCTGTGGCACTAGCCTTGAGCTGAAGAGCTGAGGGACAGCGCCCAGGCCCAGAGTTCAGGCCCCACGACTGAACCCCCCCGCAAAAAAAGACTACACACAGAGCTCCCCATGATCCATCCCACTTTTGGGCATTTACCAAAATGACCACAAACAAGGCCATACTAAAGCACAACTATGTTTATCGCAGCATTATTTACCATAGCTAAGATATGGAACCAACCCAGATGCCCCTTAGTAGATGAATGGATCAAGAAAATGTGAGAGATAGAGGTGTGTGTGTGTGTGTGTGTGTGTGTGTGTGTGTCTGTCTGTGTCTGTGTGTCTGTCTGTGTGTCTGTCTGTGTGTGTGTCTGTGTGTGTCTGTGTATCTGTGTCTGTAATGGAATTCTATCCTTCCATCAGAAAGAATGACACCACCCATTTGTAAGAAAACTGAAAGATCTGGGGAAAAAATCATTAAATAAAGTAAGCCAAACCCAAAGAAACAAAGGTCCCATGGTTTCCTTTATTTTTTTTAATCTCATTTAACCTCTCTCAGAGGATACCTGAAGCCCCAAATCACATGGTTATATTTTCAAAATTGTTCTCAAAAAGCAATGGTTACTAACCTCATCAATACAAATATATAACGAGCTAAAATAAAATGTATATTTAGAAAGTCAATCACATAACTTTAGTAGTGTATGCAAATATTTTGTATATGTATTTACAAATAAAGCAACACATAACAGAAAAAAGAAACAAGTATCCATTACTAAACATACCCTAAAACAGCACCTTATGAGATATATCAATGCCAACTTTACAGGTAAATGAAAATTAATAAGGATGGTTGAATGGAAGAGAATCCTGCCTGCTCCTTATCATACAAATCACCTATCTCTGGTCCTATAATACATGAGTTACTCTGTATAATTTTTAACTTAGTTGGAAGAAATTTGCAAATCACAGGATTATAAAAATAGTTCACTTTCCATATATTCTTCACTAAGCTTCCTCCAATGCTCATACTTTATATAGACACAGATAATGTTCCACATCAAGAAAGTTCTTATTTAGATTTCTAATCATCACTTTTTAGCTAATATTATAATTAAACCAGCAATTTTTAAGCATGTAAGGACTAATAGAAGTAAACAAAAGAAATAATCATTTAAAAAACAAAGTTAAATACCTACATTTACAGAGATAATCAGTAGCAAATAATTCTGATAGTGATAAACTTTTAACTGATTATTCTTCTGTGAATTTATTTTTATAATTAACAGGTTTTTTAATTTTGTAATAGAAACACTGAAATGTCTCCTCATTATGAACTGGAAAACAAGGTATAAAAGAAATGAATCGGGCTGGGAAGGTGGCTCAGTGCTAGAGTGCTTGCTTCGCATGCATGAGGCCCTGGATTCGATTCTTCAGCACCACATAAGCAGAAAAAGCCAAAAGTGGTGCTGTGGCTCAAGTGGTAGAGCGCTAGCCTTAAGCTGAAGAGCTGAGGGACAGTGCCCAGGCCCAGAGTCCAGGCCCAACAAACGGCAAAAAAAAAAAGAAAAGAAAGAAAGAAAAAATAAATAAAGTTTTATTATAAGACATTAAAGCTTCAAGGAAAAGATGCAACTATCACTTTGTAAAACATAAAAACTAAGTCCACATCATGAGGACAAGGTAAACAAAAATACGCATCTATTCTTCTCTAGCTGTAAACTTCCTCCAGGAAAGATAATCTATCTTATTTGTGCCTCATAAATCCTACCAGATCAATAAGGATTACCAGATCCATTTCAGATAGTACTGATTCCATTTCAGATAGTACTGATTGTTAAATACAAAGCCCAGAGGCAGAAATCTCTTACATTTGTAATTTTTCCTTTCCAAAGTCCTAATGCCCAAAGTTCAACCTTGATGCAAAATACTTTTAAGAGTACTGATTGATAATTAAACATATTTTAATTGTTTGGCTTCAAAGTACATATGGTCATCTTGAGCTTGTAACTAGAGATGATAGTCAAAGGATATGGTATGCTTTTACTTAAAAGTAGAGCCAAAACACATAATTAAAAAAAATTCTACATTTCAAGCTAGGTGCCAAGAGCTCACTCTTGTAATCTTAGCTCAGAAAAACGAATGGGAAAATGTGGGTTCCAGGGCAGTGTGAGCAAAAAAGTTCATAAGATCCCCATCTCAACAGAAAAGCATGGCAAACATGAGCCTGTTGTTCCTGCTATGCAGAAAGCCAGGATAACTGGGCAAAAAGAAAGACTCCATCTCAAAAATAACCAAAGTAATGAGGGAAAGGGTAACAAGTGTACAAGAAATGTACTCATTACCTCACTTATATAACTTAAACTCCTCTATACAATACCTTGACAATTAAAAAATAAAATCTAAAAAGAAAAAGAAAAAATGTCTGGTGGTCAGAAAGCAATGTTTGATATAGCTAATGGCATATAGGACAAATGGCATGAAAACTTAGTAACTTTCTCTTACTGATATTGATATGGGCCAATGCTGGCTTGAAATGTAAGACAGAAATAATCACACAGGTTAGATCCAAGTACTTGTTCAGGAGGAGGGCAAATTATAAGTGAAAGGGTCAAAACATGGTAAGGAATCACACAGAAGCAAAGGATGCCAAGAACAGCTAAGAGCTATAAACACACATTCTCATCAAGTAAATTGGCTGTAAATCTGGATCCTTCTGTCATCTCTTTGACACCATTTTGGCGATCAGAACATTCAGATCTTTCAGTATTACTGGAATTACCAGGGAAAATTACAATCCTAACAGGAATAGGTTTAAATGAATTCTGGATATACTGAGAACTATCACAGAATCCTGTCCAAACATTAGTTTCTTTACCCTCTCCCACTTTTTGATCTTCCCACTCCTTTCTTCTCCCACTCGTCCAACACCAGACTCTTAAAACCTCAGCATCAACTCTAAGTCCTTCCTTTCCCTCCAGCTTCAGGCTCAGAACTACACTGTTGCTTCCTTTCCCTCTTTCACCACTGATTTCATCCTACTTAGCAGCAGCAGGTGGGAAAGCCTTGCTTCTGGCTGCTGGGAATGTGGCTTAGAGGCAGAGTGCTTGCCTAGCATGCATGAAGCCCTGGGTTCCATTCCTCAGTACCACATACACAGAAAACACCAAAAGAGGCACTGTCACTCAAGTGGCAGATGTCTAGACTTGAGCATAGAGAGGCTTAGGGACAGTGCCCAGGCCCTGAGTTCAAGGCACATGGCCAGGGGCGGGGAGCCTTGCTTCTGACTGACACCTTCTTGGTATCATGGAGGAGAGCAAGAGAGAGGCATCAATAGGATTGTTTTGTAACTTCTCACCCACCTACAACCATACCACATTCAGATGTCCACTCAACCAGTACAACTGAGCTCACAGGCTCCATTTACCCATTCCCATCTATTTGTCTTATCTTTCTGAGGCTTTTAATAGGTACACTTACTACCAAAATTTGGATGTCTCTCACCTAGCACTTGGGCCCCTACACTACACAGACCTAGTAGGGCCTTGCTAGAGGCCCAAAGCCATCAGAACTAGTTTCTCAATCTACTTGAATAACCTGATTCCATTCACTACAACCACAACAAAACAAAAAAACAAAAAAAACAAAAAACTCGTATTTTTTCATAGCCACATCCAACAATTTCCTTCTGTTTTCTCTTTGCCAGAAATATTCTATTTTTTATTTATTGTAAAGATGCTGTACAGAGAGGTTATAGTTACATGAGTAAGGTAATGAATACATTTCTTGTCAAGCATTATCACCCCCTTCTTTGTTGTCCTCCCACTATTCCTTTCTGCCCAGAAATATTCTTTTTGGGGGGTCCGTTCGTGGGGCCTGAACTCTGGGCCTGGGTGCTGTCCCTCAGCTCTTCAGCTCAAGGCTAGCACGCTACCACTTGAGCCATAGCACCACTTCCGGCTTTTTTTTCTGCTTATGTGGTGCTGAGGAATCGAACCCAGGGCCTCATACATGCAAGGCAAGTGCTCTACCACTGAGCCACCTTCCCAGCCCCCCAGAAATATTCTTGATATTCTTTCTTTTCCATGAAACGGTCCTAGATCAACATAAGGTCATCATCTTTTACCTTAACTAAAGGCCTTACGGTACATTCTCTTTTTTGGTTTGATTTTAGCACATATTTTAGTACAACAAATCACACACTGCTTGAAACAATACTGTGTATATTTCTAACCCTCACAATTAGAATATAGTGACTGAGTCAGGCATGGTAACGTGTGACTGTAACCCAGTACTCAGGAACCTGAGGCCAGCCTGTCCTAAATAGTGGGAATGTAGCCTTAAAGAAATACCCCAAAAGACATATTATCATAAAAAAAAGAAAAAGAAAAGAAAAAGAAAGCAAACACATGAAAGACTAAAACCTAAATCTAAGGACTCATATTATCTATTATAATTAGGATATAATCATATATATATATATATATATATATATATATTCCTTTAGGGTGTTTTTGAATGTATTCTTATTAATGCAAATGTAACAGTTTAAAACCCAAAAACAAGCATTGTTCTGCATGGTGGAAACATAGTGATTTTTTATATATATTTTTCTACATCTTCCATGGCAAATATACCAGTTTTGTAATCAAGATGAGAAATGGTAAGTACTAACCTTATGAAACAAAATTTAATTTTAAAATTTGTCATGCACATGTACCATCACATTTAACACTAAGTGACAACACAAATTCACTAAAAATTAACATTTCAAAATGCAGCAGTTCCTGCCAGCAATTCTACTTCTGGATATAAAACTAAAAGCATCAAAAGCAGAGACTCAAAATACATTTCTTCAGACCTGATCCATTATCCACATCAGACAAATAGTAGATGCAACCTAAACATCAATCATTAGATGACTAAGTAAATAAAGAAAATGTGGTGTATACAAGCAAAGAAATTCTGGCAGATGCCTCAACATGGATGACCTCAGAAGACTATGCTGAGTGAAATAAGTGAGTAACAAAAATAAAAATAAAATTCTACTTATATGAAGAATATAAAGTAGTCAAATTCAGAGACAAAAGGCTGAATAGCAGTTGCCAGGAACTAGAGGGATAGAGAAATGAGGAGTTAATGTTTATTTATTTTTATTTTCTCTTTTTGGCACTATGATTTGAACTGAGGGCCTCATATTTGCTAGGCAGGCACTCTACCACTTGAGCCATGACCTCAGCCCTTTTCGTTTTAGTTATTTTTCAAATAGGGTCCCACATTTTTGCTGGGGACTGGCAAGCCTCCTAGCTCTGCCTCTCACATAACAGGCATCAGCCAGATACCACCATGTTGGCTGGAACCTTGTTAACTTCTCTAAGATTGCCTCAAACTGCAACCCTACCTATCTCTACCTACTGAGTAGCTTGAATTACAAGTATGAGCTACCACATCCAGCCCTCAATAATTCATTTCAGTATGAAAGTTTGGTAAATAAAATTGTTTTAGAAATGGAAGAGACTGATGGCTGCATAATGATGGGAAAGAACTGAACATCACTGCAATGAGTTCTTAAATTGGCAAATTTTAGGTTATCAAAACTTGTTCTTAAAACAACAAAAACAGCCAAATGGATATATAGGAGAGCCTAAGTTTCTCAAACAAATGACATAAGGAATTGGAAAGATTTTGCAGGTGTCAATGGCTTATGCCTGTAATATTACCTACTAAGGATTACAATTTAAAACCAGCCAGCACAGGACAGTTTGTGAGACTCCTCTCCAATTAACCACCAAAAATCCAGAAATGAAAATGTAGAGTACTAGCCTTGAGCAAAAAAGCTCAGAGACAGAACCCCAGTCCCAGAGTTCAAGCCCCAGGATGGGGGCAAACAAGCGCACGCGCACACAGACATACATAAACACACACACACACACAAAATAACTAATTCAACAACAGCAGCTAACAGCTAGGCAGAAAAGGAGGTGGTATGGAACAGAACAACTAGGTGAACAACTAGGTGAACAGCACTCAAAAATCCATAGGAGCATTTAGTCACATTGCAGGGAAGCAGCCATACCACAGTGACCTCGTCCTACACTAGTTACCTAATAAACTACAAAGGCCACACTACAAAGCCACACTTTCCTCTCTTGGAGGATACCTTTTGTCCTCCTGGAACCCAAGGGGCCAGAAATCTTCCAGGAGATCACTTCCTGCTCCTCCCTCTGGTGGCTATCAAGAGACAGGCTTTCATTGCCACCATAGTGTTGAAGGATGGGTGCTTGGATGTTCCCCACATGGCTCTTAGTAGAGGCTCTGAACACAAGCTCACTTAACTGCCATCAAGTTTTGGCTTTTCAAACGGAGTGGCCCAGGGATGACAGAGATCTGGTAACTAACATCTGGGGACACTGAGTGGTAACTGGTAACTGCCTTACTCTTCTGTGAAATCTGAAAGTAGCTTGTTTATAAGTCAGAGCAGTCTGCCTTGTCTTTTGTGTAAGCTAACAAGTAGTAGTCATAAGATCTCCAGTCTGACTACTGCCACAAATTAAATGGCAACCTTTACCAGCCAGCAATGTAAACAGAGACTTTTAGTGTAGTAGAGATGTAGCTCAGTGTTAGACCACTTCACTAGCAAGCAGGAGGTCAGTGGCTCCATCCCCAGCATCCACCATATGTGTGCAGTGCTGTCTTATCTTCTACCAAATCTCACCATCCCTGAGATCAAAAACCTGCTCTCTCCTACCATCATATTTTTCATGCATCAACAGAAAGCTTTAGGCACTGGCAGTACTCAATAAATACTGTTGACCATCTCTCACATTATTACATCCCTAAGCTACAAGAAGTAAGCTACTGCTCTTTGGTTTTACTGCAACAGTCTTTTATCCTCCCTGGTTGTAATAGTAAAGAAAGCATTACTGCCAAATAGAATCCACAGTAGCAAATTCTGCTCAGTAACATAGTATTCAGTAAGAAATACAATGCAAGTAATTTTTCCAAAGCTGCACAGCACCCGGCAAACCTTGCTGACACCTGCAGCCCCCCGCCCCCACTCAGAAGCACTCTTCTTTCTCCATCTATCTTCCCCAATGTCATCTGCCTTGCTTCAACCGATAACACACACCAGCAGCACACAAGGCAGCTGTCACAAGGCAATTCCCAGAGGACACATGCTAGTCTCAACTTTACTGGACTTTAACCAACAAAAAAATATAGGAAGATCTGTGACTTGGGAGGCTATGGCTCAGTAGCAGAATGCCTCTTGGTATGTATGAGCCCCTAGGTTCCAATGCCAATGCCACAAAATAAATATAAATAAATGGATTATTTTTTTCCTGGGTCAGTGGGTCAGTCAGCACTGGGCTTTCAGGGCCTCATGCTCTCACTTGGCTTCTTCTCTCAAGGTTAGTGTTCTACTACTTGAGCCACAACTTCACTTCTGGTTTGTTGCTGGTTAACTGAGGGGTGGGGGGGAGAGATATTGCTGGGTGCTGGTGGCTCACAGCTGTAATCCTAGCTAACTAAGGAGGCTGAGATCTTTCCTGCCAGCCTGGGTAGGAAAGTCTGTGAGACTGTTATCTCCAATTAATCACCAGAAAACCAGAAGTGGTGCTGTGGCTCAAGTGGTAGGACACTCACCTTGACCTCAAGAGCTCAGGCCCAGGGTTCAAGCCCCAAGACCGACAGGGGGGGGTAGAGGGGGGGAGGAGGGGAAAGGGGAGAGGAGGGAGGAAGTGAGAGAGGGAGGGAGGGAGGGAGGGAGGTCTCACAAGACTTTTCTCCTACAACTCTTTGGGAGAGAGAGTGGAGGGGGGAGGAAGGGAGGAAGGGGAGGGAGGGAGGGAGGGGGAGAGAGAGAGAAGGAGGGAGAGAAGGAGGGAGAGGAGGGAGGGAGGTCTCACAAGACTTTTCTCCTACGACTGGCTGCATACTGCAACTGTCAGATCTCAGCTACCTAGCTAGGAACCACCAGCATTTGTATGTATGTGTGCTGGTCCTAGGGCATGAATTCAGGGCCTGGGCTCTGTCCCTGAGCTATTTTTGCTCAAGTCTAGCACTCTACCACTTTAACCCACCGCTCCACTTTTGGTTTTTTGGCAATTAATCAGAGATAAGAATCTTACGGACTTTCTTGCCCAGATTGGCTTCAAGCCATGATCCTTAGATCTCAGCTTCCCGAGTAGCCAGAATTACAAGTGTGAGTTTGTTTGTTTTTTGTTTTTTATTTCAATTTTAATTTTTGGTGCCAGTCCTAGGGCTTAAACTCTAGGCCTGGGCACTGTCCTTGAGCTTTTGTGCTCAAAGTCAGTGCTCTACCACTTGAGCCACAGCTCCCTCTCCAGCTTTTTGTAGTTAACTGGAGGTAAGAGTCTTGTGGACTTTCCCACCAGAGCTGACTTTGAATACTCAGCCTCCTAAATAGCTAGATTACGGGCATGAGCCACGAGCACCAACTCCAAATTTTACAAGAGAATTAAAGCTCCTTCTAACCCATGTGGGGTTGCAGAACAGCTTGATCAGTTCTTAAGCCCATAAACCTATACCTAGTGGAACTCATGTCCCATCTTGGAAATCTTAATCTCTAGGGAAGAGAGGGCTATGATCAAAAGAGCAGCTATAACTGTGTGGGAGAGAGAACACCCACCAGGGACCTAGGGTTCAACCAGCCGATAAGAAATTCCCCCTCCAAGACTCTCACTAGAATAATAATGATCCTAATGACAGAAGAGAAATGAGAGATTTGAGAAGTTTGATCATGTAAGTAATACTACAACTAAATAAAGTTAACCTGCCGACTTTCTTTACAGGCTAAAAGATCAGAGGAGAAAAGCATGTAGGGTTAAATTCTGATGATTCCTTGAGGCATGGGATAATTCAGCTTCATTCTACAACAGTTGACTTGACATTGCAAAGAAATTACAAAAAACTAGAAGAACAAAAGGGTTGACAGCTGTAATCCTAGCTACTGAGGAAGCTGAAATCTGAGGATCACAGTTCAAAGCCAGCCCAAGCAGAAAAGTCTGTGAGACTCAGCTCCAATTATCCATCAAAAAAGGTGGAAGGGGAGGAATACCATTTACCCCTAGAAGGAAGAAAGATTGTTAAAGGACAGCCTTTGAAAATCTTGCATGTTGGGGCTGGGAAGGTGGCTCAGTGGTAGAGCACTTGCCTTGCATGCCTGAGGCCCTGGGTTCGATTCCTCAGCACCACATAAGCAAAAAAAAAAAAAGGAAAGAAAAGAAAATCTTTCATGTCCTTTTACTACTCTAAGCCTGCCAGTAAGGAAGTCAAGTGATTCTTATTGGTTGATGCAGGATCTCTGGACAGTAACCAGATAGTTCACACTAGGCATTTAAGTTGTGGAAAACTCCTATACACTTCTCAGTACTCCTACACACTTCTTAGTAAAGTATCTCCAGATCATCAATGGTTTAGTGTCATAGATTTAAAAGGTGCATTATTCTGGGCTTATCCTCTGGCAGAGAATAGTAGGGACATCCTTGCCTTTGAATGAGAGGATACTCTGAAGGCACAAAACAACAGTATAGATGGTCATTTCTCCCATAAGGCTTCACCAGTTCTTCTAACCTATTTGGCTAAGTCTTAGACCACAGCAGGTGTTGGAGGAGTTTGCTCCACCCTCTCAGATAAATTCATTACAGTTTGTTGATGACCTTCTACTATCTACTACCAGGACTTACTTAGAAAGAAATAATGGATATTACAATTAGTCTCAAACTTCTTGGGCTGCCAAAGAGAGCCTCAAAAACTAAATGAAGTAATTCAGGCCCAGAGACAAAGGACCCATGTTTTCTCTCCTATGTGGAAGACAGAATTTATAGATGTGTTCAAGTAAACACAACAGGGTTTTATGCAAGCATACACAAATTTATTAACCAAAATATGGTATTTGTAGGGAAGTAATTCTCTTCTCCTGCAAAGGAGTCTAATTCCTTAACAAAACTCACAGTCTAACAAAATGAAACACCAGAAAACTGGTTACTTGAAAGGTAAGAAGATTTGTCAAGAGAGGGAGCAGACGATAAGAGGAAGTGAGAGGAAAATATTCATAATAGCCAATATATATTCCTATGAACTTACAATTGAAGCAGGGCACTGGTGGCTCAGACCTGTACTCCGAGCTTTCAGCAGGCTGAGATATGAGGATGACGATTCGAACCTAGCCTGGGCAGGACACTACATGAGACTCATCTCTAACCACCAAAAAGTTGGAAGTGGAGCTATGGTTCTAATAGTAGCACACTAGCCGGGCGCTGGTGGCTCACGCCTGTAATCCTAGCTATTCAGGAGGCTGAGATCTGAGGATCGCGGTTCAAAGCCAGCCCGGGCAGGAAAGACCCTGAGACTCCTATCTCCAATAAACCACCAGAAAACCGGAAGTGGCGCTGTAGCTCAAGTGGTAGAGCGCTCGTCTTGAGCTGAAGAGCTGAGGGACAGCGCCCAGGCCCAGAGTTCAAGCCCCACGACCGACAAAAAAAAAAAAAAACAAATAGTAGCACACTAACCTTGAGCAAAAAAGCTCAGAGAAAGCACCCAGGCCCTGAGTTCAAGTCCCAGGACCAGCATAAAAATATATATATTTATATATTATCATTAATCAGTATCTTTATATATTATATAGTCATAAATATTATGTTTATGTATATATTTATGTATTATACATTTATATATATATATATATATATAAAATATATTCAGGGGAGGGGTTGAGTTGGGAGGGTGACAAGGATCAAGATACACTGTATTCATAAACTGTTATGCTGAATGGTTACTCCTTTGAACCACCAGTAAAAGACAATAAAAATGGGGCTGGGAAGTTGGCTCAGTGGTAGAGCGCTTGCTTGCATGCCTGAGGCCCTGGGTTCGATTCCTCAGCACCACATAAGCAAAAAGAAAAAAGCCTGAAGTGGTGCTGTGGCTCAAGTGATAGAGCACTAGCCTTGAACTGAAGAGTTGAGGGACAGCGCCCAGGCCGAGAGTTCAAGCCCCACAACCGGCCAAAAATAATGTATAAGGGAGCTGGGTACTAGTGGCTCACACCAGTAATCCTAGCTACTCAAGAGGCTGAGATATGAGTATCACAGTTCGAAGTCAGCCTGGGCAGGAAAGTCTATAGGACTCTTATCTCCAATTAATCACCAGAAAACTGGAAGTGGTGCCAAGGCTCAAGTGGTAGAGTGCTAGTCTTGAGCAAAAGCATCACTAAGATAATACCCAAGCCCAGAGTTCAAGCCTTAGTACCAGAAAAAAAAAAATTACAAAGGTCTGGGATATCGCTTAGTGGTGGTGTATTTACCTAACATGAACAACAAGGCCATGCTTTGATCTCTCTCTCCCCCACCACAGCAAAATTAATGGGGGGAGGAGTATATCAAAGCTGGATGTGTGATGCATACCTATAATTCCAGTAAGATGGAAATTTCAAAGCCCTACTGGGGTATGTAGTAAAACCCTATGTCAACACAAACAACCAATCAAACTTTGGAAAGGAATTTACTGAATATAAACAAAATATCTTCAATAAGTTATTTTTCCCTTTTATTCACCAAGAAGTAACAATCCAAAGTAAAGCAAATGCTTATAAAATGTTTCAAGCACTACACTCACAGTTTTGTCTCTAATATGTATTATTCCCATGCAAAGTGTTTCCTATTCATCCTTCAGAGTCATATGATCTATAATCAGAGATGTCTAAAATGGAAGTACTGTAGCACCCAAAGACTGCTGCTCACAGCAAACAGGCACAGATGTCATTGTAACTGCTAACAATTATCTTTGGTGTATCCAGCTATATTTTTCAGTACCAAAATGCAGCTGTCATGTATAGGCTCTGCTGATACATCCTCTGTTGAGCATGCCACTGGAATTTAGCGTACCCCAAAAAGCCCCACTCTCTACCCCAAGTAGATGACAAAGATCACTAAGTAATGACCTAGAAATAAAATTACCCATCCCAGGTCACGTGTCCATAAACTAATGAAACTAAGTTGAAATCTCTTTCCGAGTAGCATAATCATGAAAGAGTAGATGCTTAGCCCAGACATATTAGCTATCTAGACATTTTCAAATTCCTTATATAGAACTTTAAAAACATACCTTAAAAAAAGAAAAAAAGACCAGGGCTAGGAAGGTGGCTCAGTGCTAGGTTTCTTTTTTTTTTTTTTGTCGGTCGTGGGGCTTGAAGTCTGGGCCTGAGCGCTGTCCCTCAGCTCTTCAGCTCAAGGCGAGCGCTCTACCACTACAGCGCCACTTCCAGTGCTAGGTTTCTTGCCTAGCATGCATGAGGATCTAGGTTTGATTCCTCAGCATCACATAAGCAGAAAAAAGCCAGAAGTGGCACTGTGGCTCAAGGGATGAGATGACTAGCTAAAGGACAGCACCTAGGCCTAGAGTTCAGCCCCCAGGATTGACGGATTGGGTAGGGTCAGTAGGGTCTAGTAGGGTTGAGTAGGAAAGGGGAGGAGAAGAGAGGAGAGGAGAGGAGACCAGGTACCAGTGGGTCACGCCTGTAATCATAGCTAATCAGGAGACTGAGATCTAAAGATCACAGCTCCAAGCTAGCCAGGTAGGGAAGTCCATGAGACTCTTATCTCCAATAAACTACCATAAAAGTCAGAAGTGGAAGAACACTATTCTTGAGTAAAAAAAGTTCAAAGACTACCCAGACCTTGTAGTCCCAGGACCAGCAAAAAAATAAAGGTTCTTTACGAAGTCAAAACTAATCTATAAAATGTCAAAATTCTGGCAAAAGTGAATAAAAACAGATTTCAAGGCTTTTAACTTCTGTATTTTAAAAGCCACCTCCCAAGCCAAGCAATGGAACTGGTAAGAGTGTAATAGTTTGGAGTAGATCAAGCCCTGAAAGTGACCTGTCTTGTCAGTCACTAGGAGACTTTCTAGGAAAAATATTTCAGAACACAAGGACCTGTCAGCTTGCATTTTGTTTGACAATACTCAATTTTTGCTTTAGTTCATCTTTTCCAAGCTAACAATTTTAAAAAAGAAAAGAAAGGTTCATCTTGAGTAGCTGAGAAACGGAAAGAAAAGGTGGTTAGATATTTTTCTGAGCTCTCTCCAATTTTGTACATAGACTCTCCCCTAAAAGAAATGGGAACAGGGCCACACAGCCCCCTATAAACCTGTTCAAGAGTGTTGAGCTTATTGTTTCAGCCCACCAACTCCCCTTTATTGAAAGCCTTACCTGAATACAATAAAGCACATTTATGTACACCTTCAAACCTTTATCTATGAAGGATTTTTGCACATTTAAGAAAAAAAAGTCCTGGGGCTTCCTTCAGCTTCCATCTAAGGATGTGTGCGGCTATTGCTAAGAACATGGCCCTTTTGACACGGTCAGCAGACATACAGCCTGGGTGGACTGCATCATCCCCAGGACCCAGAGAAAGCCGTTCAAATATTCACCCGACTGATCACTGCATGGTGCCACAATGTGATTTTGGAAAGATGCAGCACAGATGAGCAAAGGAGTTCTAGAAAGAAAAGTATTTCTATCTCAAATTCTATAGCCAGCAAGCTCCTGTTCAAAGGCTACACAGAACTTCAGAAATACAACCTGTGTAGCTCTAACCAGCTGTGCTTCAGTATTGCCTTCAAAACTGCATCAATGTCTGACTCTGGGTGAGACTCTGGCTTCTAGTTTCTCAGGACATGGACAGTTTGAATACAACTTGAAGTACACTTTACATTTAGTACAAGAAAATTAATTATGGGTACTTCATTCATAATGACATGTTCATTTAGCACTTTTGGTCAATTAAATATTTTGGCCTTGCTTTGATCCTTACATACTACACCTCAAAATGAAAGGAAAGCAGTATCTTTAAGAACTTTTTAAAGCATAAAAGGAAAGTAAGACTCAGCAGACAGGTTCTTCATGCATTTCATGAATTTAACACACTTTCAGGAGCCCCTCAGAAGAGCCCCTCTCTGAATTCGCACTCTTTCATCGTTCACAGAGGACAGAATAGGTTATTTCTAGGGCTCAGAGCACAGAGAAGAAATGGTCTCCCCCAAGTCTCTTATCAACAAAGTTCTCACCAAAACATGAAAACTCCTGCATGGTAAATGAACTTGCTTCCTTCTTCCAGCTTCAAGCTGGAAATGACACTGAAAACCAAAGTGGGGCTTAAATCTACCATTAATGCAATGGACTTTCTTACCTAAATTGTTGAGTCCTGAAAGTATTTATACTCTGAAGTGTGACAAGTATGATACTGTCAATAGCCCTCTTGGGAGAGATACCAAACACTACTTTTTTTAAGTATATCCAGCAGGCCACACTTGGAGCTAAATCCTGACTCTGTATGATTAATAAAAGAATCTAAGGCCATTCTCGGATGCTTTGCTTCTGTATTTTTTCTGTTCCATTCTGTGCGCTTCAGTTTCATGTAGGCAGAAAGGTAACATCATTCCTGTCTTATGAAGACAATGAAAATCTACCATTCCATAAAATTGATCTTCACTTCTCTCAAAAAAGCATGTAGAAAAGAAAAATCAGAATCACAAAGTATTGCTAATAAAAACATCCAGGCTATGACTGTAAAAATCTCTTAAAGCGGGTGTGGGGCAGGCCAGGAGATTGACTCTATACACCTTCCACTCTCAGTTAGCTGTCACAGGGAAATTGAAGCCAACTTCTTACAAGTGACTGGAGATAAATTCCAAATGACAAGAACAAGCTGTGGAACTTCAAACAAATGTCTTAAATGCTTAATTTCATTGCCTGTGGAAGGGACAGAATAATGTTCCGATTATGAAGATAATTTCAGGTCAATTATTAGCACAAGTCTGGGCCCAGAATTAACATAGCAAATTTACTTGGGCACTACCTAATACAGGAACTGAGTGACCTGGGCAAAAGATTCACTTCTCCTAGATTCAGTTTTATAATCTGTAAAATGAGGATATCTTATATCTCTTATAAATTAAAGAAGATGCTAAGTGCAGTGACTCAAATCTGAATCCCAGCTACTCGGGAGTCAGAGATCAACAGGATAGAAGTTCAAGACCAGTCCTGGGAAAAAAGTTAGCTAGACCTCCCACCATCTCAACAAGTAAGTCACATGATACATGTCACATATGCTAGACAGAGCATCTGCCTAGCAAGTATGAGGCCCTGAGTGCAAACCCCTGTATCCTCCTGGACAGTGAGAAACATATGACACAGATAAGAGAGAGAGAGAGAGAATGACCAAGGTATATTAAAGACTTTTAAAAAGTGCTCCTATCTCCCATCCTGATATCAGCATCCAGCTCTCTTCTGATATTAAGATGAAGCTCTCAGGCTTCTAGCTCAAACTATAGAAAAATCAAGTACCATTTGCTTTATGGCCGATAACACACTTCATCATGAGCACAAGAAAATCAACATGAAAATCAAAACCACACTGAGATTCCACCTCACCCCAGTTAAAATGGCCATTATCAAGACAATAAATAATAAGAGATGCTGCAAGACCACTCTGGAAAGGTTCCTCAAAAGACTACACATAGAACTCCACTATGATAAAGCAATCCCACTTCTGGACATTTACCCAAACGATCACAAACAAGGCCACACTAAAGCTACCAGCAAAACTATGTTCACTGCAGCATTATTTACCATAGCTAAGATATGGAACCAACACAGATGCCCCTCAATAGATGAATGGATCAAGAAAATGTGGTATATATACACAATGGAATTTTATGCTTGTATCAGAAAGAATGACATGACCCTTTTCAAAGGAAATGGAAAGTCTTGGAAAAAAATCATATTAAGAGAAGACAGACACAAAGAAACATAGGCTGCATGGTTTCCCTCATTTGTAATAATTAGAATATGTCTAGGATAGTCCTAGCAGAGAATCATAATAGCTCAACAGCTATGTACATATGACCATACAAAATGATGCTAAATGAAATTAACTCCAAGACATAGAAACAACAAGTCTTTTTTTGGTTGTTGACCTTGTTGTCACCAATGTACTATATCTAGTCATTTCTTTTTCATTTTTCTTTTTTCATTGTTTTACCCCTGGCAATCACTGTCTTTGATTCTGGTAACCTGCATCTTGTATATACATTTATCTAATTTTGGGGGAGAGGAGGGGAATAACAAAATGCTGAAACAAAGACAAAGGATGACCCATTGCAGCTATACTCACAAGACACTATGTTAGAAATGAACTTTACAACTGCCTCCCCTACCCCCCCCACACCCCCTACCCCCGCATCATGGGGAGTAGAGGAAGGGAGGGATAGTGGAAGAAAAACAAAGGAGTAGGTAACAATCAACAAGAAATATACTCATGCCTGGCACCGGTGGCTCGTGCCTATAATCCTAGCTACTCAGGAGGCTAAGATCTGAAGATCGTAGTTCAAAGCCAGCCCAGACAGGAAAGTCCATGAAACTCTTATCTCCAATAAACCACTAGAAAACTGGATGTGGCACTGAGGGACAGCACACAGGCCTAGAGTTCAAGCCCCACAACCCACAAAAAAAGAAAAAAGAAATATACTCATTACTCATGTAACTGTAACTCCTCTGTATAGTACCTTTATAATAAAATGTAAAAAATAATAACTCATTATTAAATCCCTCAGCTAAACTTAGTGTTTCTATTTCATGATACAACACAAATTCCTTCAAATTTCTAATCCAGGAATGAGTTTCAAATCCTTGCAGCTTCCTCATCTTTATACAATGACTCCAATAATTACCCAAACTCTTGACAAAAATGTCTGTTTATGCATAATCTTGGTCATAAATGCTGAGGGGTTTTCTCTATTTTCTCTCCCTTAAAAAAAAAATCAGAGGGAGGGGATGGTAGGGGGAAAACAATGGAGGGGCTAACAATGTTCAAGAGGAAGTGTACTCATTACCTCACTCATGTAACTGTAACCCTCTGTATAGTATCTTTACAATAAAAAAAAAAAAAAATCAGCTGAGCACCAGTGACTCACATCTGTAATCTAGCTACTCAGGAGGCTGTGATCTGAAGATCAAGGTTTAAAGCCAGCCCAGGCAGGAAAGTCTGTGAGATTCATCTCCAATAAACCACCAGAAAACTGGAAGTGGGCTGTGGCTCAAGTGGTAGAGCACCAACCTTGAGCTGAAGAGCTCTGGAACAGCACCCAGGCCCAAAGTTCAGGCCCCACAAGCGACCGAAAAAAATAAATAAAGCTGAGCACTAGTGGTTCAGGCCTGTAATCCTAGCTACTCAGGAGGCTGAGATCTGAGGATCACGGTTCAAAGCCAGCCCAGGCAGAAAAGTCCCTGAAAATCCGAAATGGTGCTGTGGCTCAAGTGGTAGAGTGCTTGCCTTGAGCTGAAAAGCTCAGGAACAGTGTGCCCAGGCCCAGAGTTCATGCCCCACGACCAACAACAACAACAAAATCAACATGAGTGGCAACAACAACAACAAAATCAACATGAGTGGCTATGTCACAACTGCATCTGTTCATGTTTTTGTTTATAATGTACTTAAGCCTCATTTTGATCTGCAAGGATGTAAGACCCCCCCACACACACACAACTAAAGTCATTCATTGAAAGAGACAGGAAAAAAGATTCAACATATCACATCGTTACACAGATTTCTTTTCAGTATGGGGTTTTTTCCTTTGTCATACTTTAAAACTTTCTTCATTTTCATTTTCAAGACCACATCTGCTACCTCTGAGGCTAAAACACACACACAAAAAGAATAGTTACACATTCACTGTTTCCATTATTTTAAGTCCTGTTCAATCTCCTTCCATTTCTCCTATCACACAATGAATGCACATGACAATGACAAAAATGGTCTTCAATGGATGGCTTTACTCATTCATTCACAAACACTAAAGGCATCTTTAAAGAATCAGGCAGTATTCAGTCACTTGGTTTTATCAGTGAACAAAATAAGAGGCATACTAGTAGAACTTCCATTCTAGTAAGCAAAGTTATTACTATAAATGCACAGACCTAAATAATACACTGTAAGATATGGTGCAGGAATTGTGGTGTAGAGACTATGCACTGGATACTGAGAAGTCTGAAACCAAGCCTGAAGTTGGTTAGGAAGGTAATCAAAAGTACACAAGGAGAGCATTCCAATCAGAAGAACAGAGCAAAGGCCCTGGGATGTAAGAGTGTTTACTGAGTTCTATCAACAGCACAGAAAAAGGCAGGGTGGCAGGAAAAATCAGCAAACCAGAGAGTGAGTGGAGGAGAAAAGTAGGCAGATCACAAAGGGCCTTGTAAAGAAGCAGCTTTGTGAAATGAGAAGTTGCTACCCTATCTGTCCAGAGTGGTGAGTTTTAAATTAGATCTCAACTTCCAGGGCGGTTGTGTTAACAACAGACTGAAGGGGGCAATGAGGAATCAGGAAGACCAAGGACACTGGTGCAATACTAAAGCTGTGGATATATTTTGAAGGTGGAAGAGCTCAGCTTTCCCAGCAGATTGAGTACAGGATGAGGGAGAAATTGAATTTTCAAAAATGACAGGCAAACTATAAAATAGCACTATGGTGCAGATGTTCCAATAATTCTGGTTTATTGGTCTCATCACATTTTAAGTTCTCTTCAGCATACTCTTTTAGCCTACTTCCTCCCAGATACTAAGTCTAGACTGAATAATCACTGCAGGTTGATTAAATTTCTTCTTCCAGAAATGATAGATGTAACTACAAGAGCCTCTATCTATCCCAGAAGGCAATCCCAGGCTACTCTGGGTGAAATAGCTAGTTAAGCAATGTCTACCACTTACTGGCTATGTGACTTTTAGGGAGAGTTTTATTCTCTCTAAGCCTTATTTCTGTCTTAAAAGTAAAGAGAATACTGCCCAGGGGTTGGATTGTGAGCTCTACATGAATAAACAAGAACCAAGCAATTAAAACAGCATCTAGCATCAAGTAACCAATATATAGGAGTTCCAATTATAGAATTGTAGCTCAAGTGGCAGATAATTAGCCTTTAGCAAAAACTGATCAGGGACAGTGCCCAGGCCCCTCTCCCTCCTCTCCCTCCCTCCTTCTCTCCCTCCTCCTCTCTTTCTCTCTCACAATTTCTCTTTCTCACTCTCTCTCTCACACACACACACACCCACACACACACACCCTGCATAAAAACCAAAATGTAGATTTGTTCCAAATAAAAGGACTCACAGTAACATTGTTTATGGCAAATCCTTCTAAGCCATAGTGTCAAATGTCAAATAGTGCTTACAATCACACATTTTCCCCCAGTTCCATACTATAGTCGATAGTAATAACATGTAGCTTAGCTTTTAAAATATGAATCTTCATTTTGTTTTTGCTCTACCATTTAAAACATGAAGTATCCACCACCTATTAGTTGCACAACATGATTTTGCATGTCAGCACTGTGTAAGACTGGGTAACAGTTTTCTATAATAAGCTCACTCATTCATTCATTTAAAATATAATACTGAGCTGGGTGCCAGTGGCTCACACCTATAATTCTAGCTACTTGGGAGGCTGAGTTCTGAGAATCACCATTCAAAGCTAGAATGGGCAGGAAAGTCATGAGACACATCTCCAATTAACCACCAAAAAGCTGAAAGTAGAGCTGTGGGCTCAAGTGGTAGAACACTAGCCTTGAGCAAAAAAAAAAAAAAAAACCTCATACTAGGTCTGTCTGTATTATATGCTAGACTTTCCTTTCAGGTGTTTATGGCTAGCACAGTTCTGGCCATGTAGGTGCTCCTCAGTGGATAAATGCAAAATAGCTGTACTTCAAAGGCATCCACCTACTATAAAATCAGAACTGTATTAGTTTCTTTATATATAGTAGTCATTTAATAAAGTTGCTGTCTTAAAGAGATGGTATTATCATTTAGAAGAAATTAATGGAAGCCCAAATGAGAAAATGCTTCAGCAATATAAATCTGGTTCCCCACCTCATGGGAAATGCTCCACCCAAAAGACAAGAATGAATTGACATAGAGTTATGCCAACTCATTCATACAAGAAATTTTTCAGATTACTTCCTCTAAATTAACTGGGGGGGAGGGAGCTTAAGAAAAGAAAAATTCAGAAATTTATTAACTGTGGAAAGACTGTAGGGGAAAAATCTAAGTGGTCACCAACTTGCATTTCCAATTTCAAATATTTTTATGTTAAAAAAACTGTGTAAACTAATTTATGCACGATGTGTAAACTATTCCTCTGTAAATATTCTTAGTCTACAAAACTTATTGACAAGACAGTACTGGACACTGCAAAGCCACCAGGACAAATAAAATACTAATAGGAGTCTGGGTTCATTGGTGGCTCACGCCTATAATCCTAGTGTCTCAGTAGGCTGAGAGCTGAGGATTGCAGTTCAAAGGCAGTCAGGGCAAGAAAGGAAAGGCTGGGAGACTTAGCTCCTAAAACCGGAAGTGGAGCTGTGGCTTGTTGTAAGACTTAGCCTTGAGCACAAAAGCTCAGGGACAGTGCCCAGCCGGAGTTCAATCCCCAAAACGGATTAAAAAAATACTAATATTGATTATATTTTTTCCTTTTTTAACACAAATTCTAAGATGAACCAAAAATTCCCCAGATGCACAGAAATGACAGCAATTCAAGGCTATGTAAAAACTAGGTAGCAAGGCAACGCTTTTGATGATCTTTTTAAAAATCTTTATCAAAGTGAAGCTTTTTTACTCCAATTCCAGAACCATTCCCCTTCAAAATTTAGGTTACATACCTGTATATATATTTTATGTGTATGTATATACACATACAAAAGCACATGTATATGTGTATGCATATGTATGCACATGTATAGTGTACAGTTGGGGTGTATATACAGAGTTGGGTGTTATGTGGGTATGTATGTGTAGTGTATATACAGGGTTGGTGCCGTTTTTAATGAGAATGTGGCGGGGAGGCCCAGAAGTACTTGTAAGTAGCCAGAGCAAGTCCATTCTTCTCATAAGCCTTAGTAGAGAAAAGGAGTCAAAAACGGGAGATCACTCCCCATTCCATCCCCTTCCCTTTTGGAAGAGCACACAGGCTCCCGCCTAGTCCCACTTAACTTGGCATCTGACTGCATCCAAATAACGCTGGGAAACCCACACTCACCTCAGCCTTGCCCACTCGTGTCCCCTAGGGATCATCTGCTGGTGCGCGCGCAAGCACACACACCCACACACCCACACACACAACCCCGGGACCACGGCTGGCCATTCCCCCACCCCCTCCGGGGAAGGCGGGGAGGGAGGGGGTACCAGCAAGGAATCGATCCTGAGGCCCCCGGAGCGCCAGGCAGGCCGGCCGGGACCGGGAGGTGCACTGGCCCCACAGGCGCGTAGCCCCAGCAGCCGAGCCGGAGCGGGCGGGGGAGGGCGGGCGAGGCCGGGGCGGGCGCAGCCCACCCGCGCTCACCGTCGATGTTCTCCCGGTCGCTGATGTGCTGCAGGTTGCAGCCCGTGTCTTCGCGGCTCAGGTCCGTGTCGGGCCGGTAGGACTCCAGCCGGGAGTGGGCATTCCTCCGGAGCTTGGGGCTGGACGACACGCAGCACGAGGTGGTGTTCCCCATGTTCGGCGACCCCCGACGCCTGCTGTTCGCGTCTTCCTCACGGTCGCGGGGAGCGGGGCGCCGGCCGGCGCAGGGCACTAGCGGCAGGGGCGTGAGGAGAGGCCTGCCCGCCGCCGCCGCGGGAGGGCGGAAGCC
>NW_012267225.1:9946437-9963522 GCF_000151885.1 Dipodomys ordii
TCCCTCTGCCCTGGAAGCGGATCCGCCGCCGAGGGGAAAGTGCGTCTTCGGGTTCGCGCTCGCCGGGAACTGGCCGCCCTTCTCCGAGGGTCTCTGCCCCTGCGCTTCCTGGTTGCGGAGCTGAGGCCTCCCGCCAGCCCTCCGGGGAGCGCTCCCGGAGGCCTAGCCGACCGGGCTGGGGCGCCGACCCACGGGCCGGGGGCTGCTTGGGAAGATCCTGCGCGCACGGAAGTAGCTTTGTGGACCCGAGAGCTTGCCTGGCAGGCACAGGCCCCGAGGGCGTCCTCAGCTTCGAAACGGAGGGAAAAAAGCACATGCATACACAGGTGTATGCTTTTGAGCATATATATATGTTCAGAGGAGTTAGTGG
The DNA here is from genome assembly GCF_000151885.1 of Dipodomys ordii. Lineage (NCBI taxonomy): Eukaryota > Metazoa > Chordata > Mammalia > Rodentia > Heteromyidae > Dipodomys > Dipodomys ordii. Next base: position 9,946,808 of record NW_012267225.1, read on the forward strand.
GCTGGGGTGTGGCCCAGAGCACGAGGCCCCGGGTTCGGTTCCTCAGCACCACATACACAGAAAAAGCCCGAATTGGTGCTATGGCTCAAGTGGTAGAGCGCTAGCCTTGAGCAAAAGACGCCCAGGGACAGCGCCCAGGCCCTGAGTTCAAGCCCCAGGACTGGCAAAGGAGGAGGAGAAGGAGGGGCGGGGGAGGAGGAGGAAGAAGAAGAAGAGGAAGTTAGGATTGATCTTGGAGAACACTGCTGGGCCTTGAGCTATTGGAGGCCCCTGGACTGTTGCAAATGTCACAGTGGCTGCCGTGATTTGATTTCCTTGGAGATTTCCATCGACAACCCTTGTTTTACTTGGTTAAGGCCGTGGCGTTTTGTGGTGCTGGAAACAGGGTTTGTACCAGTTTACTAAGGTAAAAAAAAAAAATGTGGATGTGCCCCGTCCTCTTTGAGAACAGGTCAGAGCTTGAAAAGAGTACGAGGTGAGGGGGAAGAGAATAAAAAATCCCCCTCCTTTGTCCACACAGTCACTGACGGAGCCATTGCAAGGGCAGCTGAGCACAAGCATGCCAGTAAGGGCACTGATAGCTATCTTGCATCAACATTGAGTAGACCACAACCTGTGCTGCCCCTCTTTTTGCATAGAAATATTTGCACGTGTATTAGTCTATATAGGGGGAAAGCACCGAGCTCTGGATTGTAGTGATGCCATTTGTTGAGGTGTCCATGACCTTAGGAAATAAGCGGCTTGCTGAGAGGAAATGTAAGAGGGAAGTTCTAAAGAACAGCAATCAGGGAAGGTGGGGGTACATGACAGCTAGTTGAAACAATGTCCTTCATGAACTCTGCTCACCTTGCTTCCCAGGAATTAATGAGGCATGTCAATAAGTCAGGGATCTACACATTTACAATATGGATGAAGGTGGCTACAAGTGGAGAGACAGGTCCCCATATTGTCTGTTCTGAGGGTTGCTTTATGATTTGGTCATGTACATGGATGGCATTCACTCAGGCATATTAAGGTGTATTTTTTTCATAAGATTTAGGTTTATGTTGTGTTTGTAGGTCTTAAGAGGAGATACATGATTCAGAGAGAGCTTTTAGGCAGGTCCTTGGGCATTAACAAGGAAGAATATCTGGAGGTATAGGAAGAGATAGGGTGTGGAGGCGGCCACATACACTTGTTACAGTGAGGTACAGTCCCAGATGCAGGGATTCTTTTGTCCCTTTGTTATTCCCTACTCCTCTTCTGCCCTTCTAGTTGTATTCTCCTTAGGAATACAGTTGCTTAGACTTAGTAGGGAGTGTTACTCCTGGTGAACAGGCTTGAAGAGCAAATACGGGTGTTAAGATCCTAGTAGTGAACTAGAGATACCAACTGCCCCTATGCATACACACCTTCAAACTCCAAGCAGAAGGCTTGGAATGTGGCTTAGTGATAGAGTGCTTGCTTAGCATGCATTCCATTCCTCAGTACCACATAAACAGAAAAGGCCTGAAGTGGCTTTATGGTTTATGTGGTAGAGTTCTAACCTTGAGCAAAAAAAGAAGCTCAGGGACAGTTCTCAGGCCCTTAGTTCAAGCCCCAGGACTGGCAAGCAGAGTTGCTCCTGCCCCGCACACACTGACACTTTAGAAAAAAAAAATTGCAGAACACTAACCAATGCCTAGCAGAGGCAATGTGATCCCAAAATAATAATAGTGAAAGAGCCCTTGCTAGATGCTAGGGACTATACTGGATATTTTTCACATCCAAGCCTATGCTGTTAACTCCCATTCTATAAAGATACTTGGTGGTAGTGGTGGTGGTGGTAGTGGTGGTAGTTATTCTTTTTGTGCTTATCTTAGGCTTGAACTCAGAGCCTGGGCACTCTCCCTGAGCTTTTTTGCTCAAGGCTAGCACTCTACCACTTTACACCTCAGCTTCTCTTCCAGCTTTTTGGTGGTTATTTGGAGATATTAGTCTCACAGACTTTCCTGCCCTTAGAACTGGAATTCTCAGATCTCAGCCTCCTTAGAAGCTAGAATTATAAGTTTGAGCCATGGGCACCCAGAAATAAAGACACTTTTATACATAAACCTGTCTATGACCAAAATCCTGAGAAATGGATGAACTACAAATTTGAACCTGGTTCTGATTACAAAGAAGTCTGCTCATTGTCAGAAACTCAAGCTTCTTACCCATTTCCCTACCCTAACCCCTATACACACACCTCTTAGACTGAAAATAGAAAAGCAGGTTGGGAAAAGCTACATTTGTGATTGGAAAAAACTGGTGTTGCTTCCCTCCTACTTAGGACTTCGAGTAAGTGAAAAGAAAGATAAAGAGGTAAGAGGAGTCTTGTTACTTCTAGGAGGCTGGGCCCTCCTGACTCAACGAAAAAAACAGCAGGGTTAAGGAAAAGCATCAAGCAGAAATGCACACACATTTAGCCTCCACTTATCACTTGGAAATCTAAGTGCAAGGACAGTTTCTCAGTGAGGTATGAACATAACCAGCATGAGGGAAGGGGTTCTGGCAGCATGATAACTACAAATAATGCCAAAGCCTCTAAATGGTCAGTCTTCTTACAGAACTCACTATCACCCCGATGAAAGAATTATTTGTGATATATTTCCATAATCATTACTCAAGAATTCATCATACACAAATAGGAGACTTTGTAAACTAGCAAAGCCAGTGCTCTTTTAGAGTTAGGGATTGGGTTTTGTTTTGTTTTGATCTGTTTTGTTGCAGTAGTAGGATTCATTCTCAACAAAATTTTCTGTGGAGCCATCTACTAATCCATAAGTGTAATAATCAGTGTTAGAATTAAATCATATGGCTGGCCGCCGGTGGTTCACGCCTGTAATCCTAGCTACTCAGGAGGCTGAGATCCGAGGATTGTGGTTCAAAGCCAGCCTGGGCAAAAAAGTCTATGAAACTCTTTTCCAGTAAATCACCAGAAAACCAGAGATGGTGCTGTGGCTCAAGTGGTAGAGCGCTTGCCTTGAGCTGAAGAGCTGAGGGACAGCACCCAAGCCCAGAGTTCAAGCCCCACCACTAACAAACAGAAAAAAAAAAAAAAGAATTAACTCCCATGACTTGTATGATCGACTTAAAGACACAAATCTAGGACTAGGGATATAGCTCATTGGTACAGTCATTGCCTAACACACAGGAAGCCCTGGGTTCTAACCCGGTACTCCAAATAAAGGAACAAGAAAGAAAGAAATCAGCAACTGTCACCATAGTTGAATCTGTTGGAGCATATTAGCAGCTTTGTATTTTGTACTCAAATCCATAAAATACAACTCAACCACAGAACTCTTAAATGACCTCACATAACACAGAAAAACATTGTGCCTAGATTAAAAGAGGAAATGCATGGTCAAGGGAGCAAAGAATCCTGCTCAGAGTTTATATACCCTTATCATCTGGTCACTAGTTTCCCACATCAGTTACTCAAACATTTTTAAGACAATTATGGAAAATCCAAGACCCTTTGTCATTAGAACAGCTGCCACCTGCTACATTTTACTTTCCTGTTGCCTCCTCTCCAAGTACCTTTCATTAGTACTTAATGAAAGCTATCCATAATAAGCCAGCAATAACGCAAGTGTTTATTTTGACTGCCACTTGACCTTGACCAGTGCTAGTAATTCATTTGTTGAGAAAATGTTTAAGATCATATGAGTCAAGCACCTTGGAGATACAAAGTAGATATAAGATAAAATTTCTGTCCTTGAAAAGCTCACAGAGAGTCCTATAAACAGTCACAAGAACAAGTTTAGAATAGTTCCCACAGTGAAGGTAATTATGCCAAGTTAGTGTTAAGTTTGACAAATGGTTTCCTGCTACCTATAAATATCTAGATTTATCTCTAACAGGTATATCTATTCCCTACTGAATGATTTAGTCCCATGAAGTAACAAAATGCCTACAGATTCTCTGTCAGAAGGAAAATTTGCACAAGAAAATAAAGATAGCTAGATTTAAATATTAGTGCCAAATCCTCTGGCTCAGGGTAACTGCCAGGAGTATTGTGAATAGGGGTCAGATGTTTTGTTCCACTTAGCAGGGAAGAGGGTTGCCATAAATGAAGGAGGTAGGGAAGACACTACTTATGCAAAGTCTTCCTTTACAGGATATGTAATGAGGAAGGAAACCAACACTATTGCTAGATATTTAGAAGAAAGACCTTCTTGGAGAATGGTTCCATATCAAATGTACTTCAGGGGCTGGGAAGGTGGCTCAGTGGTAGAGTGCTTGCCTTGCATGCCTGAAGCCCTGGCTTCGATTCCTCAGCACCACAAAAGCAAAAAGAAAAAAGCCGGAAGTGGCGCTGTGGCTCAAGTGGTAGAGCACTAGCCTTGACCTGAAGAGCTGAGGGATAGCTCCCAGGCCCAGAGTTCAGGCCCCACAACCGGACCCCCCCCAAAAAAAAATCAAATGTACTTCAGTATTGAGAATCCACCATGTCCTTAGGCTAAATAATAAGAAGCCCAGTTTTTGTACTAAACTCCTGATCCTTTATGTCAAGGAAAATGGAAAGGATATGTGTCTGAGATCCAGGATATACTTTTAATAAGGCAAGACTAGTATCTAGCAAGGAGGGCCATTCATAGCTCAGTCTGAAGAGGCTTCCACATGCCTATCCAATGTCCATTTTTCCCATCTTCCTTACAAGACCTTCCATTTTCTGAGAAACACCAGTTTACTTAGCCCAAAGAAGACAGCTGAAGATCTAAGTCTACCCAATGAAATGTGAGTAGAAGCTTCCTCTCTTTTGCTTCTTGTAGTGTGAACATGATGGCTTAGAATGCTAGGCTGTGCCAGCACTGGTGTTTCATGCCTATGATCCTTGCTACTCAGGAGGCTGAGATCTGAGGATTGCGGTTCAAAGTCAGCCTGGGCAGGAAAGTCTGTGAGACCATTATCTCCAGTTAATCGCCAGAAAATCGGAAGTGGCTCTGTGGCTCAAGTGATAGAGCACACTCTCAGGCTGAAAAGCTGAGGGACAGCGCCCAGGCCCAGAGTTCAAGACCCACAACTGACAAAAAAAAGAAAGAAAAGAGAGAGAGAGAGAGAGAAAGAATGCTAGGCATTGACTCTGAAATACTATGTGACCCTTGAAGACAGAAAGAAGTCATCTAATACAAAACTGACCATAGGGCTAGGAAGGTGGCTTAGTGGTAGAGTGCTTACCTAACATGCATGAAGCTCTTGGTTCAGTTCCTCAGCCCATATAAACAGAAAAAGCCAGAAGTAGTGCTGTGGCTCAAGTGATAGCGTACTAGCCTTGAGCAAAAGAAGCTCAGGGACAGTGCCCAGGCCCTGAGTTCAATCCCCAGGACTGGCAAAAATAAATAAATAAACAAAATAATGGAACACATCTAGAATCCTAGCTACTCAGAAGATTACAAGTTTTAGGCCAGCCCTACCCCACTGGAGATGGAGAAGAAAAGAGACCTTAGCTCCAAATCAAGATACAACCAGCAGGACAGGAGTGTGCATGCTCAAGTGCTTGTGTACCATGCTCAAAGCTCTGAGTTCAATCCCCAGTACTGAAAAACAGCATAACAATTAAAAAGAAAGGTAGCCTCTGTTTTGTTTTATAACATAAACATTTTCCTGTACCTGAAAATATTTACAATGACTACACATTATACCATCTATATGAATCAATTTACTGAGCTATTCCCACTTAGTAGATTTTCATTTCTTTTTCATTCTAATGAAGCAGTTCTCAAATGAGCTCTTTTGGGTACTGATCTTGTATTTGCCTATTTTCGTAACAGAATTGATTAGAATCTTCAGGTCATGTTAACCAGAAAGGAACATTGTTAAATCTCATGAGCTACCATGCCTGGATTAATATATAGTATATTTTTAATCTGTATTTCTCTATGCAGATTCTGAAGTAGGAAGCAGAACTTGTCTTAATACTAAGATTGGTAACACCTAACAAAGCCAAGATACTTTCTAGACAAATTCCCAGTACTTATCCAGAGCAATAATTGTCTCAATCTTTTTCCCCTATAGCAGATCAGAATAAATTTTGCACAACATAGGAAAATTGCATACCATTGACAATCGATATTAAACTAGATCTAGCCCTGATAACACTTCAGCATGTTATTTTATCAAATTAACATTTCTATTTGTATGTTTACATACATATATGTATATGTATGTGTGTAGGTATATATATATATATATATATATGCACATCAGAATTGGGGCTTGAACTCAGGACCTGAATGCTGTCCCTTAGCCATATCTCTGTAATTGGAGATGAGAGTCTCATGGACTTTCCTGTCTAGTCTGGCTTTGCAACCATGATCCTCATATCTCAGCATCCCAAGTAGCTAGAATTATAGGCATGAGCTACCTATGTCCAGCAACATTTCTTTCTTTCCTTTCTTTCTCTCTCTTTCCCTCTTTCTTTCTTTTCTTTCTTTCTCTCTCTCTTCTTCTTTCCTTTCTTTCTTTCTTGTCAGTCATGGGGCTTGAACTCTGGGCCTAGGTGCTGTCCCTGAGCTCTTCAGATCAAGATAAGCTCTCTACCACTTGAGCCACAGCTCTACTTCTGGTTTTCTGGTGGTTAATTGGAGATAAGAGTTCCATGGACTTTTCTGCCCAGGCTGGCTTTGAACCACAATCCTCCTCCTGAGTAGCTAGGATTACAGGCATCAGCCACCAACACCAGGCTTCCAGCAACATTTTTTTAAAGCTCCCATCCTGGAGCTTAAACTCAGGGCTTGAGCTTCTTTTGCTCAAGGCTAGTACTCTACCATTTGAGCCACAGTGCCACTTCTGGCTTTTTCTGTATATGTGGTCTGAGGAATTGAACCCAGGGCTTCATGCATGCTAGGCAAGCACTCTATACCACTTAGCCACATTCCCAGCCCAAAATTTCTTTTATTGTTGTTTTGTTTCTTTTTTTGTTTAGTCAAGCAGGTGAACTTATAGATGATAATATCTACATGAACTGATGTGGCTATTACGGATCTCATACAGACTTCTTTCTGTTACTTAGTTCTTAGTCTTCATTTCTTTGGGACTTGATCACGGCAAAGTATAAGAAGTTAAGTCTTAATGGATTCAATTGTATGATAAATGCCAAGAAATACACTTGAGTGATAAAAAGAAAGAAGTGGGGACCCTTGTCTTCCATGTTCATCTCACCTCCACTTTCACACGTTTTACTATCCAAGGAGTTGGTGCCTTCCATTTGAAAATAACTCCCATAACATCTGCAAAGCTCTTTATGCTGCACTACTGGGTTAGAAAGAAGCTTATCAAAGCATGCAAGCATGCAAGCCCTTCTTTCCTAGTGAGTAAACCCTTCCTGCCTAACAGGGTACCAGAATTTCCAGCTGGCCATTTTGGGGGGACTTAGGCTTTAAAGTTCTGTCTTGTCAATTTGTTGGGGTTTTTAAAATTTTATTATTTATTTATTTATTGCCAGTCTTGGGGCTTGAACTCAGGGCCTGGGCACTGTCTCTGAGCTTCTTTTACTCAAGGCTAACACTCTACCGTGTAAGCCATAGTACCACTTCTAGCTTTTTCTGTTTGCGTGGTACTGAGGAATCAAACCTAGGGCTTCCTGCATGCTAGGCAAGCACTCTACCATAAGCCACATTCCCAGCCCAATCTGTTTTATTTTTACCTTAGCATTTCATATATGCAAATGTATTTTAATCAGATTGGCCCCTCTGCTTTGTCCCAGAATCCCATGCTGTCTTTAATAAGTGATATTGGGAATATCCTCGCATCAACCTGGCACTCTTCTCTAATAACATGGTAGGTACCTCATGTATCTGGATAGTTGACTGGTGTCTTCAAGACCATGGCAGCACTTATAAGCCTAAATCACTCAGGAGGCTCAGAAGAGCTAGAGAAAGAAGAAGCAACAAGAGCACAGAACTGTTCTGGGAGTGAGGAGGGCAGAGCAGGAGCTACTATGGACATATGGGAACTGAATACTAGGGAAGAGAAAACAGTAAATTCCTCATAAGAAAGTCCTCATTGCTGCTGTGCGCTGGTGGCTCATGCCTGCAATCCTAGCTACTCAGGAGGCTGAAATCTGAGGATTGTGGTTCAAAGCCAGCCTGGAGAAGGAAAGTCCACATGAGACTCATTTCCAATAAACCCCCAGAAAACAGGAAGTGGCACTGTGGCTCAAGTAGTAGAGCATTTGCCTTGAGCTGAAGAGCTGAGGGACAGCATCCAGGCCCAAAGTTCAAACCCCACAACTGACATTAAAAAAGAAAAAGTCCTCACCATTCATTTCCATTGTTTCCCAAAGCATACACTTGATGACTATGCCTTGGGAAGCTTCTGTGTAGAATGCTAAGCAGAGTGAAGAAGATGACTTAAGTCTACTGTCTGCTGTTTAGCACGTGAACATTGTGATTGGAATAGAAGACAGACCTCAGGAAGTAAAAATAGTTCCACTCAGGGGGCGGTGGCAGGGGAAGGGTAATGTGAACCTTGGGCCAGGGTGCTGTCCCTTAGCTTTTCACCCTACCACTTAGTTTTTCACTCTACCATTTGAGCCATACCTCCACTTCTGGCTTTAGCTAACTACTTGACGATAAGAGTCTCACAGACTTTCCTGACTGATCTGACTTTGAACCTCAATCCTCAGATCTCAGTCTCCTCGCCATTGTGTGTGTGTGTGTGAGAGAGAGAGAGAGAAAGAGAGAGAGAGAGAGAGAGAGAGAGATGCCAGTTTAGGAGCTTGAAACCCAGGTTGTGTGCTGTCACTGAGATTTTTCTTTTTCAGGGCTAGTGTTCTATCACATGAGCCCCAGTCTACTTCTAGCTTTTTTAGTCCTTATTTGGAGATAAGAGTCTCATAGACTTTCTTTGCTGGGCGGGCTTCAAACCACCATCCTCAGATCTCAATGTGAGTAGCTAGGATTATAGACCTGAGCCACCAGCAACCAGCTTATTTCTACTCTTGTTAAGAGTCTTTCTCCACTCATATATCTGTATTGCTGATTATTCAAAACTTGACAGGAATATTAATATTCACAGATGTTAAATTCTTGGAGAAGATATGATAAATACTGCCACTTAATTTTTAATGGTGAAAAACCGAATGCAACCTAAATACCAATGAATAATGGCTAATTGAGTAAACTACTCCATGTGCATACATTCACAACAGAAAAATAAGGTGGCCCACCTTTATTTATCATTATGAAGAAAACCACAAACTATTACAGACAGCCAAAATGGACTTCAAAAAAAAAAAAGCTGTCACTTGTCACTGGTGGCTCATATCTGTAATCCTAGGTATTCAGGAGGTTGAGATCTGAGAACTATGTGTCTGAAGCTAGTCCAACAAGAAAGTTCACGAGACTCTCAGCTACAATTAACTACCAAAATAGCTAGAAATGGAGCTGTGGTTCAAGTGGTAGAGCCTAGCCTTGAGCACAAAAACTCAAGGACATTGTCCAGACCCTGAGTTCAAGCCCCAGGACTGACATAAAAACCAAACAAACAAAAAAGTGGCATGTGAGCACAAAAACTCAATCGTGGGGCCTGAACTCTGGGCCTGGGCGCTGTCCCTCAGCTCTTCAGCTAAAGGCTAGCGCTCTACCACTTGAGCCACAACGCCGTTTCCGCCTTTTTCTGCTTATGTGGTGCTAAGAAATCAAACCTAGGGCCTCATGCATGCAAAGCAAGCACTCTACCACTGAGCCACCTTCCCAGTCCCAAAAATACTTTTTTAGGAAAATTCAAAATAGAGTCTTTAAACATAAGTCTTTAAACATAAGTTATATTTTATTTTGTTTTTGTCTACCCTTTTTAATTTATTTTTACTTTAAATCTATATTGTTTCTATAAACAATAATGCATGTCCTCCCACCAAAAAAAATAATAGGTTAGCTAAATCTTTTTACTTCAAATACTTTCCCTCTGATTTCTAAACCATAATGTTGCTACTAACATAAAGGATTGTAGAATAAAATCAGTGCCTATAATACAACAAAATCCAAGCTAGAGGATATTTCCACTCACATGTGTGAGTATAACACCAAAAGTGGAAGCTGTGATTCTAATGCAGGAAAAGAGCAACCTGGGAATTTAGCATTCTGTACAGGATTCTGAATCTGAGACTAAAGGAGCATCCACTTGGGTTAGAGGTATGGCTCAAGTGGTAGAGCACCAGCCAGTGAACAAAAGCAAGTGTCAAGTTTGAGCACCAGTCTCTGACAAAAAAGGAGCACCCCACTGGTACAGTTGTTTTTATTTTTGTTTTTATCTTATTGTTAGCTCTGAGGCTTTAACTCAGAGCCTAAGTGCTGTACTTGAGTTTTATGCACAAAGCTAGCACTCTGCCACCTGAACTTCACTTCTAACTTTTGGGTGGTTAATTGGATATAAGAGTTACACAGAGTTTCCTGCCCAGGCTGGCTTTGAACAATGACAATCAAATCTCAGCTCTTGGGTAGTGAGGATGATGGGCATGAGTCACCTGGCACCCAGCTCACTGGTACAGTTTTTGTTTTTGAGTAATGAACATATTATCCTCTGTTTTATTTAGCATACTATAAAATTATATTAGATGCTTTTTGTCACTTTCATTTTGTCCAGGTGTTTTTTGGTGTTTTTTTTTTCCTTTTGGTTTTGGGGTTTGGGTTTGGTTGGTTGGTTAGTTTTTTGGTGGAACTGGAGTTTGAACTCAGCACTTGGTCCTTACTAAGCCCTGATTCTGTTCTTTTAAGGGTCTGCTATTTTCCCACTGCCTTTTCCTCAGAGCTATACTCTGAGTAACTTTGAAGTGAGGGAGCTATATGTGCAATTTACTGATGCCTTGTAATGATTACAATATTTGCACATGTAACTGTCTTGAAAATGTAACTGCAGATCTTTCCCAGCTCTCGCAGCTCTTTTTCCCAGCTCTCTCTCTTTCCCAGCTCTCTTTCCCAGTTCTTTTTCCCAGCTCTTTCCCAGGCGTTTCCCAGCCTTGTGGAGGGCCAAGATGGCCTGGTGCCAGCCAGAACGATAAATAAACCTACCCCTTACCTGAATACCACATGTGTGATGCTGTTCTTACTCAGCTACCTCTTTTTAAAAACCTAACAAAATGGTGCTGTAACTCGATAAAGGGCTTAAAGTCAGGATAGGTGGGATTCCTCTCTGTTTTTTTTCCCTCTTTTTTCTTTTTTTGTTTGTTTTTCCCTTTTTTCTCTGAGGAATACCCACAGTTCTGACGGCCTTTTGCAAACCGGTCTGTCTGCTGCGGACACAGCCCATCGATACCATTGCTGGCCTTCACATCCATGTCCACACCACTTCCCTACTCTGTTGAGTAAAACTACTCTCTACAGTTCTCTGTTGCTCAGTCTTTGTCCAGATGTGGCGCCACGCCAGAGAGCCCCTACGGCCTCTAGCTGAAAGGCCGATCACCTCCGAAGCCGAGGACGCTTGGTTTTGGGGGCTTGGCCATTTCTCTCTAGAGGGCCCTCGGGGAAGTTGAGACGCCGCTTCTGCCTGGTCAGCTCTCCTTCACTCACCAGACTGACTCTCTTACACATTTAATGGGGTGCTGTGAGTCACCCCTGAGCCGTGAAACCCCTTTGAAATGCCTCCTGTGCTCCTTGGAAAGCCAAAGCGCCTAATTTTATGCCATTCTCAGATGTACACAGTTTTTGCCACTGCAATGGTAAATGGTCAGAAATCTGTTTAATTTCAGGCTCTCTTTGCTCTCTCTCTGCCACTCATGTCCAACTTTCCCTATGTCTCCCTTTCTCTTTTCTACAGCATTTTGGCTTGTGCCCTGAAGAGTGCGATGCAGGCTGGGTCCCAGGGACTCCCTCTAGGTTCCCTCTCAAAGGCTAGCCAATGTAGGCTTGATCTATTTGTTCAGGGTTTCTTTGCATTCTTTCAGAAATTCGCCATCTTGAATTCGCCATCTTGGCCACATGGTGGGTTAAGGGTTTGGCCCCATCTGATCCTTAACCTTCCACCAATCCTACCACTCCATCCATCTATTCTAAGGTGCCTTGCTAACAAGTTGCTCTTTTCATGGGCCCTGGTAAGTAAGGCCCAACCATCTGATGTGCTTTGTTAGCAAAGATCTCTACACATTGTTGTCAAAAATTTTAGGTTTTGAGTTTTGCCTTTTTTGTTTTGTGTTGTGTATTCTACCACTGACTACGTGATTCTAAAATACTGGGCCTATCTGTGCTAAAATTCTCATCATATTTAACAAGTTTTGTCATTGCAGAATATTTGTTGGTCAATTCTTGATAAGGACCAGGTAAGCTGTATTCTTTGATCTCCTTGTTGCTTTAATTGGAAATAATAAAGGGCTTTTGTGGCAAAGATTGCAGTTCAAAGCCAGCCCGGGCTGAAAAATCCCTAAGACTCCATCTCCCAACTAACCTGCAAGGAGCCAGGCTGGAAGACTCTTATCTCGAACCAGCAAACACTGCAAGTGGTACTATAACTCAAAGTGGTTCAGTGCTGGCCTTGAGCAGAAGTGCTCAGGGACAGTGCCCAGGCCTTGAGTTCAAACCTCCTTGAATACCAATTAGGACAAGCCATCCCAGCAACGAACACCTAGACTCAGCCTGTCTGGGGAACAAGGGACCATGGAGAGGAGTAAGAGGAGATGATAGCACATCAGCAACTTTGTGCCTGCCCTTTCAAAATTAACCAGAGCCAGAGGTCAATAGAAGTAAGAAACCTGCCCATCTAATGTCCATACCTGTCTACCTATTAATTGGACAGGAATTTATATTCTTGCCTTTGTTACCTGACTTCTCCTCTACCTAGTCACCAGATGTCAGAAGTAGCTAGGGACATTTCTACCAACTTTTTTCAGCCCCAAGTCCACTCCTGGATGGCTAGCAGATTCCACCCTCCTCACAGCAAAGTCTCCACCCAGTACCTGCGTTACCTAGGCAACTGGGACACCTGGAAGAGGTCACATCTGAATTTGATGTGGCCACACCTTTCTCTGCCCATACCCTAGATAAGGCCTAGCCCAGGCCCAGATGCTCTTTCCCAGCTCTCTTAGCTCTTTTGCCCAGCTCTCTCTCTTTCCCAGCTCTTTTTCCCAGCTCTTTCCTAGCTCTTTCCGAGGCATTTCCCAGCCGCGTGGAGGGCCAAGATGGCCTGGTGCCAGCCGGAAGGATGATTAAACCTACCCCTTACCTGGAAAAAAAAAAGAAAAGAAAATGTAACTGCAAACCATATTCTTTTTATGAAAAAACAAACCCCAAACATTTCTTAGCCAGACACGGCAATACACATCTGCAATCCCAGCTACTTGGGAGATAGAGATAGGGAAACATGGTGGTTTAAAAACAACCCAAGCAAAAAGTTGACAAGATGCTGTCTGAAAAATAAAGCAAAAAAGGGGTGTGGCGCAAGTATAGAGCCCCTGCCTAGCAAGTGAGTTGTCCTGAGTTCAAATGGTAATACAGGAAAAAGAAATCCAAGGTCTAAACTTAGAAGATAAGAAAATTAAACATGTATAGTGCATATAGTGTGCAATGGGAGAGTGAAAAAGAATAACTTCAACCCCTTAAGAAACATTCACTAAGAAAGAGAACCCCTTAGAGAGGAACACAAAGGCACAATGCCTATGTGCATCTGATCATGTAAAATAATATCAAAATGAACTCCGGGAAATGGAAAAGAGATTTTTTTCTTTATTGTTGCTTTTGTTTTCTTTTTGTCTTGTTTGTTCATTTATCTGTTTGGAGTAGGAAAAAGGATGAACAAATGAAGCAGTGATATTCACTAGATACTATGTTGAAAATAAACTCTGCAACTTGTAGGTGAGGACAGGAGGGAAAAATTGGGAAAGAAGGAAGGAAGGGATAGCATTGTCCAAAAAGAAATGTGCTCCTTACCTGGCTTATGTAACTGTAAGCCCTCTGTATATCACCTTTGTAACAATATTTTTAAAAAAGAAAGAGAACCCATATACTGGTTGCTTGAGCCTAAGTGATTAATGGTTATTACAGGTTCTAAGTGATTAGAGGTTTGCCATATCTGCTTCATAAACCAGACTCTGCTGTTACTACCCACTTGAACCCAGGTCTCCCACTGTTCAGCTAGCCTTCTACATCATATACTCTTGAGACACATACTATAGCTGCACTCTATAAGTTACATGGCATGACTGAACACCATTAATTCAAATACATTTTGATGCGACTGCTAAAGATAAGAGCTTGTATCTGTTTATAATAAAAGGCCTGGTCAGGCACCGGTGGCTCACACCTGTAATCCTAGCTATTCAGGAGGCTGAGATCTGAGGATCATAGTTCAAAGCCAGCCCAAGCAGGAAAATTCATGACACTTTTATCTCCAATTAACCACCAAAAAACCGGAAGTGGGCTGTGGCTCAAGTGGTAGAGTGCTCACCTTGAGCTAAAGAGCTCAGGGACAGCATCCAGGCCCAAAGTTCAAGCCCCACACCTACAAAACGAAAAGTAATCGAAGTATTTGAATAAATCCCTTGACTTCAAATAAGCCCCACACCTACAAAATGAAAAGTAATCGAAGTATTTGAATAAATCCCTTGATTTCAAATAAGCCAATACAGCCATGTTACACCAACAAAAATATAGGTGTCTAGCTCAATTGGTTGCATGCCAGCCATAAGCAAAGTGTCTGATTCCAAGTTCAAGTCCTGGTCTCAGAACAGGAAGAAATAATTTAGGTGTCTGTCAGACATTGGGAACTCACACTTACCCTATTCAGTGCGCTAAGATCTGAAGATTATAGTTCAAGGCCAGCTTCGATAGAATATTCTCCTAGAAGCCAGGCATTGGTGGCCAACACCTGTAATCCTAGCTATTCAGGAAGCTGAGATCTGAGGATCATGGTTCAAAGCCAACCCAGGCAGGAAAGTCCATAAAACACTTATCTCCAATAAACCACTCAGAAAACTGGAAGTGCTGCTGTGGCTCAAGTGGTAGGGTGCTCGCCTTCGGCTGAAGAGTTGAGGGATAGCACCCAGAGTTTAAGCCCCACAACCAACAAAAAAAAAATAGTCTCTTAGACTCTGTGTACAAAGAACCAGCAAAATGCCAGACTGGAGACATGGCTCAAATGGTAGAGCATCAGCCATGAACAAAGTCTCAAGAAGCATGATCCCATGGGCTGGGAAGGTGGCTCAGTGATAGAGTGCTTGTCTTGCATGCATGAGGCCCTTGGTTCGATTCCTCAGCACCACATAAGCAAAAAGAAAAAAGCCGGAAGTGGTGCTGTGGCTCAAGTGGTAGAGCACTAGCCTTGAGCTGAAGAGCTGAGGGACAGCGCCCAGGCCCAGAGTTCAGGACCCATGACCAGACCCCCCCCCAAAAAAAAGAAAGCATGATCCCAGAGGTCAAGCCCCAGTACTAGGACACACACACACACACACACACACACACACACAGCCTTAGATGTCTACTGTGGTGTCAAGGGGCTGAAAACCCCAATGAAAAGTGTTTGTGGACCTGGGAATGTGGCTTAGTGGTACAATGCTTGCCTAGCATGCATAAAGCCCTGGGTTCAATTCCTCAGTACCACATAAACAGAAAAAGCCAGAAGTGTCACTGTGGTTCAAATGGTAGAGTGCTAGCCTTGAACAAAAGAAGCTCAGGGACAGTGCCCAGGCCCTGAGTTCAAGCCCCAGGACTGGCAAAAAAAAAAAAAAAAAAGGAAAAAAAAAGGAAAGAAAGAAAGGAAGGAAAAAAAAAGGAAAGAAAGAAAGGAAGGAAAGAAAAAGCAAAGAAAGAAAGAAAGAAGAAAGGAAGGAAGGAAGGAAAGAAGGAAGGAAGGAAGGAAAAAAAAGTTTGCAAGCATGGTAGAGTATTATTGCCAAATTAAGAAGATACTCAAGGATTTCTCTTACAACTAAGACAAGAAGCATCACTTAAGACTTTAGTGGGCCAAAGAGGCTTAGTGGGAAACTCACTTAAAACTAAACCCCAACCAAAGGTGTTTCTATAAGATTGTGAAGTGAATCTCAGGAATAAAAGAAACATTAGATGATATTAAACAGTGGTCTTCATAAGGAAATATTTTGGAGCCAGGCACCAGTGGCTCACACCTGTAATCCTAGCTACTCAGGAGGCTGAGATCTGAGGATCACAATTCAAAGCCAGCCCAGGGAAAAAAGTCCATGAGACTCTTATCTCCAATTAACCACCAGAAAAACAGAAGTGGTGCTGTAGCTCAAGTGGTAGAGCACTGAGCTTAGGGACAATGCCCAGACCCAGAGTTCAAGCCCTATGAATGCACAAAAAATAAATAAATAAAAAAGAAGAAATATTTTGGGATGGTTCTCATTCCCTTAATAATAGGTCCATATGCACATTTGTATGTAATCAACATTCTGAAGACTACTGTAAAATTATCCACCCCAGTTTTACTCACATAATCACTGAAAGTAAAAAAAAAAAAGTAAATTAATTTGTTTTCTTTTTTAAGATATATTTTTATTGTAAAGATACTATATAGAGGGGTTACAGTTACAATTAATTTGTTTTTCATGCTGGGAATTGAACCTAGGGCCTTTCACATGCTATGAAGCACAGGCTCTACCAATAACCTACAGTCTCATCCCTAAGAGATAGAACTTTTTGTTGTTCGGTACTGGGCTTCAAAAAACTGATGGCCGGGGCTGGGAAGGTGGCTCAGTGGTAGAGCGCTTGCCTTGCATGCTCGAGTCCCTGGGTTCGATTCCTCAGCACCACATAAGCAAAAAGAAAAAA
>NW_012267225.1:9963572-9966390 GCF_000151885.1 Dipodomys ordii
AAAAAGAAAAAAGCCGGAAGTGGCGCTGTGGCTCAAGTGGTAGAGCTCTAGCCTTGAGCTGAAGAGCTGAGGGACAGTGCCCAGGCCCAGAGTTCAGTCCCCACGACCGGACCCAAAAAAAAAACTGATGGCCTTGTGCTCTCACTGAGCTTTTTTTGCTCACAGCTGGTGCGCTACCACTTGATTAATGCATTTTGAGATATTAATACACCCATGTAACCACAATCTCCATAGACATGACATAAAACATTTCTATCACCCTCAAGTCCTCTATGCTAATTCAGTCTTTCTCTTTTTTAAATCTTAATTTTATTGTGAAGGTGATGTACAAAGGGGTTACAGTTACATAAGTAAGGTAGTGATTACATTTCTTGTCGAACTTGTTACCCCCTCCTATCAGTCTTTCTCCTGATGGCCGTTCCTCTACTAAGCCGAAGCCACCTCCAAATAGAGCATTTGTGCATTAAGACAGCAAAGATGGGAAGTGGATTTTTGTTGTTATTTGTTTGTTTTGTTTTGTCGGTTGTGGGACTTGAACTCTGGGCCTGGGCACTGTCCATGAGCTCTTCAGCTCAAGGCAAGCCCTCTACCACTTGAGCCACAGTGCCACTGGGAAGTGGATTTTTACTCACGTCACCATCACTGATAACACCATGAAGCCTTGTCTGGGAGCCCACACACCATAGGCTGTAGTAGTCCATCCTCTGTATAAATGACCTAGCCAGCCAGAATTTGTAGAGTGGAGTTGTCACTGAAATATGCCTTCCTAAGCCATACCAAGAGATGCCAGGTATCAGGACATAGATGCAAACCTCATTCAGCTGTGACTCACATGCCTAAATTCAAAAACACAAATCTTACACCTATAATCCTAGCTCCTTGGGAAACTGAGAACTGGAGGTTCATGGTTCAAGCCCAGATTAGGCCAAAAAGTTCATGAGATCCCCTTTTCAACTAGTAGTTGGACATTGTCACACACACACACACACACACATACACACACACACACACACACACACACACACACACACGTCATCCTAGTTTTGTGGGATGCTGAGTTTGAAAAGATCAAGGTTCCAGGCTAGTTCAATCAGAAAAGTCCGCAAGATTCTGTCTTCATTGAGGAAGCTGGCAAGTTGATATGTGTCCATCCTCCCAGTTACAATGGGAAGAGTAAAATAGGGTTGTGAGCTAGGTGCCAGAGGTTTATGCCTTCATGCCTGTCATCCTAGCTACTCAGGACTTTGAGACCACCCCAGGCAGAAAAGTACATGGAATCTCCATCACCAAAAAGCTAGACTGGAAGGTATGACACAAGCTCTAAGTTTGCAAGCTGATTGAGCACAAGGCCCTGAGTTCAAGTTCTGGTACCAGTAAAAACAAACAAACAAACAAAAACAGATCAAGGTCCAAGATCATGCTTGGGCATTTTAGTGAGACCTTATCTCAAAAATAAGCAGCCTAAGCCAGGCACTAGTGGCTCACATCCGTAATCCTAGCTATGATGAAATTCTAACTCCCCGTATACCAGAATGGCTATATTAGGAGTAGGACCTTTACAATTCAAATCCTAGAGATTTCACAGGAAATTAAACAAAACAAGTATGATACTTGGCAATGTAAGTAGATGAGTCCATCTTTATCTTGAAAGCAAGGACATCTGCAGACACATGACAAGTTTTGCTCAGTGTGGTGTCCTCAACTTCTAAACTAGAACCTGGGGCATATCATGTGGTCAGAAATGTTTGTTGACTGAATAGACTGGTCTCTTCTCCTCTGAGTTCTTCTCCCTCTTTTTTATGCAGCATTCCATTTTAGATATAAAAGATCATTTGGGGTCATTACAAGCTTTAATTTCATAACCTTAGTGGTACTAATCTCTCAAATTATGTTAGGAAGGTACAGTTATTTAAAGTACTCATGAAACAGGGAATTTGACATGTTAACTGTGGGAGGACAGTGCTTTGATAATAAGAGGGTAAAAGCTGTACTAATGAGATGTTTTGCTGGGTAAGATAGTAGCAAACTATGGTACATGAGTTTGCTGTCATAACAAAGTCCCAAGGACAGGGTGGCTTAAGCAGTAGAAATTTATTTCTAGAGGCCAGTAGTCCAAGGTCAAGGTTTTGCCACAATGGTGGTTTTGAGGAGCTCTATCCTTTGCTTGAGGATATCTGTCATGCTCTGGTACTTCACATGGTCATTCCTCTGTGTGTGTCCTAATATCTTCTAATGAAGCTATCAATCATAGAAGATTAAGCCCAACCTTTATTATACCTAATTGTAAAGGTCCTACTCCTAATATAGCCATTCTGGTATACGGGGAGTTAGAATTTCATCATATAAATTTTCAGCCCAAAATGTGATCATAGAGAAAAGATTGTACTGCCCAGTGCTAGTGGCTCACACCTATATTCCTAGCTACTCAAGATACTGAGATCTGAGGATCTCGGTTTGAAGCCAGCCTAGGTCAGGACAGTCTGTGACACTCTTATCTCCAATTTACCACCAAAAAGATGGAAGTGAAGCTGTGGCTCAAGTGGTAAAGCACTACTCTTGGACAAAAGAAGTTCAGGGACAGTACCCAGGCCCTGAGTTCAAGCCTTCAGACCAGCACACACACACACACACACACACACACACACAAAGATAAAAAGAAGGGGCTGGGAAGGTAACTTAGTGGTAGAGCGCTTCCTTGCATGCATGAGGCCCTGGGTTCGATTCCTCAGCACCCCATAGCAAAAAGAAAAAAGCCGGAAGTGGTACTGTGGCTCAAGTGATAGAACGCTAGCCTTGAGCTGAAGAGCTGAGGGACAGC
>NW_012267225.1:9978025-9994417 GCF_000151885.1 Dipodomys ordii
AAAAAAAAAAACAGAAACCAAAATAGGTTCACACCTATCCAAAAGAAGCTCAAAACATTTTTAGCAAGATATCCATGAGACAATTTAGAAAACATTTAATAGTTAAAATTGTTCTAATCCAGCATCAGTGGCTTATGCCTATAATCCTAGCTACTCAGGTGACTGAGATTTGAGAACTGCAATTTGAAGCCAACCCAAGCAATCAAATCCATGAGACTTTTATCTCCAGTGAGCCAGCAAAAAGCTGGAAATGGGGGTATACCTAAAGTGGTAGCATGCCAACCTTAAATAGAAAGAGCCAAACTAAGAGTATGAGGCACTGATTTCAATCTCAGTATCACAACCCCCCCAAAAATAAATTATTCCAGCTCGAAATATGCTGAAAAAAACAAAGAAAAGGTTTCATTCCAGATCCTAAGGTCAAACTTTCTGAATGACAATTTTTTTTTCTGAATGACAATTTTGTAACATTTATCAAAACTCTTGGGAAGTAGCGCTGTGGCTCAAGTGGTAGAATGCTCACCTTGAGCTGAAGAGCTGAGGGATAGTGCCCAGATCCAGAGTTCAAGCCCCACAACTGACAAAAAAAAAAAAAAAACTCTTGAACTATACTACACCTTTCAATTCCATATTTCTATTTCTATGAATTCTTCCACTATAATCATAGATATGATTAAAGATATGCCCTTATGAGATACACATAGCAGGAATGAACCCAAGGCCATGTTCTACTATCAAAGAAAGAGATAAGAACAAAGAGAAGGTGGTGCCTAAATGTACCATATCCTTTGGAGACAGGCTTGGGAAAGCACTGCTCATTATCTCTGCCTTCTGATCCTCACCCATTGGCCAGCTCTGTTACTCTATTACATGGTTATACAAGTAAAATATAGCCAGAGTGTTCACCAATGACAGGTCTAAATGAGTTGTGATCCATACAATGGAATACCATGCAATTACATTATAAGTTAAGTGTAGTAGCATGCCATACTCCCTGAATTCATGAGGCTGAAGCAGAAGGATCATGAGTTTGAGGCCAGTGTGGGCCACATAGTGAAGCCCTATTTCAACTAAAAATTACTTTATAAAAAAGTATTTAATAGCAGAAAGAATGTTATTTAAGTGTTACATAAGTCATTCACAAAAACTTAAAGACTATGGTTTCACTCAATTGAGATAGTGTAGTCAAAATTCTAGAAATGGAAGGTAGAAGTGGGACTAGAAAGGGGTTGGAATACAGTGCTTTCTGTGTGTATGTGTGTGCGTGCGCGCGCACACACGCACGTGCGCTAGTCCTGGGAATTGAATTCAAGGCCTGAGAGCTGTACCTGAGCTTTTTCACTCAAGGCTAATCCTCTACAACTTGAATCCCAGATCCACTTCCAGCTTCTTAGTGGTTAACTGGAAATAAGAGTGTCCCAGACTTTGCTGCCCGGGTTTACTTTAAACCATGATCTTCAGATTTCAGCCTCTTGAGTAGCTAGGATTATAGGCATGAATCACCAGCACCCAGCCTGTGATGCCATTTCATAATACATATGTTTAAAAGATGAAAAGAGCTGGGCACCAGTAGCTCACACACCTGTAATCCCAGCTATTCAGGAGGGTGAGATCTGAGGATTCCCATTTGAAGCCAGCCCTGCCAGACAAATCTGAGACCTTTTATCGACAATTAACCAGAAAAATATGGGAAGTGGGGATGAGGCTCAAGTAACAGTGGTAGCCTTGAGCACTCTCTGCTCAAGGGAGAGTATAAGTTCCTGAGTTCTAGCCCCAGCATCAATAAGTAAATAAATAGTTGTGAACGTAACGGGGTATAACAGAGCCAGTGGCTCATGCCTGTAATCCAGTTATTCAGGAGCTTTAGAGCTAAGATCACAGTTTAAAGTAAAACTGGGCAGGAAAGTCTGTGAAACTCTTTTTATCTCCAATCAACCACTAAAATGCTAGAAGTGGATCTGTGGCTCAAGTGGTAGAACACTAGCTATGAGCAAAAGGCTCAGGGACAGTGTCCAGGGCCTGAGTTTAAGTCCCAGGACCAACACACACAATTAAATATATTTATTTACCTTAAAACACTTACCTTAATCTCTGTAATTTAAGCAAAAGCAGCTATGGTATGTCCCGACCCTCCTAGTGGCCTGGGTATAGTATGTGGGCTAGGGTATGCCTGCTGGAGATCACAAAAGAACACTTCTGGAAGCACTTACTCCACTAAGGTAGAAAGTGCAGCATGCGACTCTGTTAACAGTAAAAACAGTACTTGTTCCAGAGAGCAAGAAAACTTCAGGGAAGTGATTCATTGTGTGAGCAAAGACTAGAAAGGAATCTAGGAGTTGTTAGTTCTACCTTTGTATTCCTACTTAAGTGCCCTAAAATAAGATATTCTTAGCCCATGAAAGGTTTTGCCACAATATGAAAAAAAAAATGTACAAGTGATGTACTCTGAGGAACCTGTTTCTGGAGAGTAGAAAGGGATTCATCATGAAACATACCTTTGGCATCTTCCAGTCTTTATACCCCTTTCATACACAGTAGTCTTCATCAGTGCACTGTAACTATTCCAGAAAAGGGGGAGAGGAATTACCACCCCCACCTATAACTGGGAGTGAAGAGGCTTGCCCTAGCATTCCTTCCCATCCCAGCCTCAGCTTTGCTTTTCAGTTTCGGTCACTCATGGCCAACTGCAATCTGGAAAATTCCAGAAAAAAAAACCCATAACTTAAATTGCTACCACTCAGAGTAGCATGATGAAATCTCACCCAAGACAAGAATTATCTCTGTGTGGCTTATCCATGCTGTGCTTCTTCCTGTTCGTAGTCACTTAATAGCTGGCTTGGTTGTCTGATTAACTGTCCTAAAATCACAGTGCCATGCTTAATAACCCTTATTTGTGCTGAGTAATAATGTTCCCAAAGCCTAAGAGTGCCATGCTGATAATCTGGATATGCCTAAGAGAAGCGGTGAGGGAAGGTGTTTGCTTTCGCATCTCAAAATCATAACAAGGAAGGAGAAAAAGATGGGGAAACAATAGAGAATCACCCCAGCTCTCTCTAACCAGATTTAGGGTCCAAACACACACTTCTCCCCAAGAGATCAACAAATATATGAACAAGCAGAGAATCACAGAAACTGGGGGAGGAGGGGACCCTCATAACCTGTATACAGACAGACAGAAAATCGCAACGAGCCCTCCCACCCACCTCCCCCATCCCATGCCAACATCACAGCTAAGCCCCGAAAGCAGTCCACAGCTGCAGGGAACCCCAGGACCAACAGGAGCATCCGACTGTAGTATCCAGACACAGAAAAGTCCCACAGCACCGGATACAGACAGCACACAGAGAGACAGACACCAGCCCTGAGGCATCTGACATTCAGACCGGGAGAGTTTCCATGGCGCCACCTGTCAGCCCACAACCAACACAGCTGAGCTGGGAGAGCAGCTCCGTGGCTACCCTGGACTCTGGACCCAACAGGCAAGTCTGCAGTGTTTAGACACAGATTTGGATCCGTGAGTACCCTGCCGGGGACCCCACACACAGAAATTGTTCTGGACCCCTCCCTCCTGCCTAAGAAGGGACACCACACTTGAAGAGTGCAAAGAGGCCAGAGCCCTTCCTCACTCCCCCTTACCAAACCTGCTGGCTTCCAGTGAGAGGCCACCAGAACTCATACTGGGTGGACACTAGGACTGTGCATCCCACCTACAGCCCTGGCTACTGGCAGGGAAACTGGCAATCCAGTTCACCTGCAGGAACCCACCCCTTTGGAAGCCTCACACCCATGCCTGAGGGCTTTTCTTAACCTCCCCAGCCCACCACCCCAAGACAAGTTGAAGCACTGAGCTGCTGGTAGAGTGCTCCCCAGTTAGGAGCCACAAGCCAGAGGCCAAGCATCAGCCACTGAGGGAGAAAAGCCAACCCCAGGCCAATGAGCAAACACATTCCCACACACTGATGGGAACCCAACCCTCCCAAAGCACATTCCCATCTGAAAGGCCCAAATATTTTCACAGCCCCACTGCAGACCAGACTAAGCTCCTTTCAGTGAGCCAGGGCCTAGCACACACACAGGCACTTGCTGGGACCCCCAGTGTGAGCTAGCTTAGGCCAAGGGAGAACTGTCACCAGTTGGGCATGAACAGGCCAAGCTCAGGCCATGGCCCTGACAATTTCTGAACCCAAATGCATAAATCACAATGAAAGATTACAAGATTCATGAACAATCAAGATCACAAACCAAATCCAAGACCCAACAACAATCCAGGGAAGAGTGAAGAAGTGAGAGTGAAGAAGAGATGAAGGACAAAAGAACCATTAAAGAAATGATGACAAGGAGCTGGGAATGTAGCCTAGTGGTAGAGTGCTTGCCTAGTATGCATGAAGCCTTGGGTTTGATTTGTCAGTACCACATAAACAGT
This sequence comes from Dipodomys ordii, assembly GCF_000151885.1. Taxonomy (NCBI): domain Eukaryota; kingdom Metazoa; phylum Chordata; class Mammalia; order Rodentia; family Heteromyidae; genus Dipodomys; species Dipodomys ordii. The sequence continues at coordinate 9,982,449 of NW_012267225.1, forward strand.
GGTGCTGTGGCTCAAGTGGTAGAGTAGTAGCCTTAAGCAAAAGAAGCTCAGGGACAGTGTGTGCCTAGGCCCCGATTCAAGCCCCAGGACTAGTTAAAAAACAAAAACAAAAAAACCTATACTCACTAAAGAAGGAAAACCTAGCAGAAAATGGATGCATTTTCAGAAACATAGAATCTGCCTAAACTGAACCAAGAAGATACAAGCCAATAACATGCGATGAGATAGACGAAGTAATCAGAAGCCTTCCACAAAGGAAAAGCCAGGCCCCAGATGGACTTAGCACTGAATTATAAGACTTTTAAAGAGCCGGGCACCGGTGGCTCACGCCTGTAATCCTAGCTACTCAGGAGGCTGAGATCTGAGAATCGCAGTTCAAAGCCAGCCCGGGCAGGAAAGACCGTGAGACTCCTATTTCCAATAAACCACTAGAAAACCGGAAGTGCTCAAGTGGTAGAGCGCTCGCCTTGAGCTGAAGAGCTGAGGGACAGCGCCCAGGCCCAGAGTTCAAGCCCTATGACCAACAAAAAAAAAAAAAAAAATACTTTTAAAGATGAATACCAATACTCCTCAAGCTTTTCCATGAAATAGAAACAGAGGGAACAATTCCAAACTCATTCTATGAAGCCAATATCACACTCATTCCAAAACCAGGTAAGGATCCAACAAAAAAAAAAAGAGAGAACTACAGACCAATTTCTCTGATGAACACAGATGCAAAGCTCCTCAATAAAATATTAGCTAACAAAATCCAGAAATAAATTTTTAAAAAATCACACATCATGACCAAGTAGGCTTCATCCCTCATATGCAAATCAATAAATGTAATTCACCACATTAACAGAGCCAAGGATAAGAACCATATGATCATCTCAATAGATAGATATAGAAAAAGCCCTTGACAAAATAAAATACCCATTCATGTTAAAAGCTTTGGAGAGGGCTGGGAAGGTGGCTCAGTGGTAGAGCGCTTGCCTTGCATGCCTGAGGCCCTGAGTTTGGTTCCTCAGCACCACGTAAGCAAAAAGAAAAAAGCCAGAAGTGGCGCTGTGGCTCAAGTGGTAGAGCGCTAGCCTGGAGCTGAAGAGCTGAGTGACAGCGCCCAGAGTTCAGGCCCCATGACCGGACCCCCCCCAAAAAAAAGCTTTGGAGAATCTAACTATGGAAGGAGCATTCCTTAAAACAATAAAGGCTATATATGACAGACCAACAACCAACATCATACTAAATGGGAAAAAACTAAAACATTTCCCCTAAAGTCAGGAATAAGGCAAGGATGCCCACTCTCTCCACTCCTCTTCAATATAGTTCTGGAATTCTTAGCCAGAGCAATAAGGCAAGAAAAGGACATTAAAAGGATTCACATAGGGAAAGAAGAAATTAATTTGTCCCTCTTTTCAGATGACATGATCTTATACCTAAAGGACCCAAAAAACTCCACCTCCAAACTCTAAGAGCTAATCAACCACATTGGCAAAGTAGCAGGATACAAAATTAACCCACAAAAATCAGTAGCCTTTCTGTATGTCAACAGTGTACAAGAAGAAAGGGAAATTATGAAAATAACCCCATTTGCATTAGCCTAAAAATACCTAGAAATTGGCCTAATTAAAGATGTAAAAGATCTTTATAGCAAAAAGTATAAAAATCTAAAGAAAGAAATCAAAGAGAACACCAGTAAATGGAAAGACCTTTCGTGCTCATGGATAGGTAGAATCAATATTGTAAAAATGGCCATACTGACAAAAATGATACACAAATTCAATGCAATCCTCTTCAAAATCCCAGTGACATTCTTTACTGAGATAAATAATCCAAAAATCCATATGGAAAAACAAAAGACCTAGAATAGCCAAAGCAATTCTAGGCAAAAAAACAAAAACAAAAACAAAAAAATAATGTGGGTCGTATCACAATACCAGATTTCAAACTCTACTAATGAGCCATAATAACAAAAATAGCTTGGTATTGGCACAATACCAAGACCAGAAGGTCAATAGAACAGATTAGAAGACCCAGAAATAAAACCACATACTTATAGTCATCTGATAGCTGACAAAGAAGCCAAAGGCATACAGTGGAAAAAACATAACCTCAAACTGGTATTGAGAAAAGAGGGCAGCCATATGCAGAAAACTAAAAGTGGATCCCTACTTGTCACCATGCACTAACATCAATTCAAAGTGGACCATAGACCTCAATGGCATACCTGAAACTCTGAAGAGAGAATAGGAAGACATTAGAACTTATAGGTAACAGGTAGGAACTTCCTGAATAGAGTCCCAGGGCTGTAACCAATAGAAGAGAGACTCCACAAGTGGGATTACATTAAAATCAAAAGTGGGCTGGGAAGGTGGCTCAGTGGTAGAGTGCTTGGCTTGTACGCATGAGGCCCTGGGTTCGATTCCTCAGCACCACATAAGCAAAAAGAAAAAAAGCCGGAAGTGGTGCTATGGCTCAAGTGGTAGAGTGCTAGCCTTGAGCTGAAGAGCTGAGGGACAGCACCCCGGCCCAGAGTTCAGGCCCCGCGACCGGACCAAAAAAAAAAAAAAAATCAAAAGTTTCTGCACAGCTATGGACATAGTTACTAAATTAGAAAGACAGCTAATCAATTGGGAAAAGATCTTTACCAGCAATATATCAAACAAAGATCTAATATCCAATATAGACAAGATGCTCAAGAAACTAACCCCTCCCAAACTTATACACCAATTACTAAATGGGCAAGGGAGCTAAGGAGAGACTTCTCAGAAGAAGAGGTAAGAATGGCAATGGCAAAGAAACACATGAGGAAATGCTCATCATCGCTAGCCCTAAAGGAAATGCAAATAAAAACAACCCTGAGATACCATTTTACTACAGTTAGACTGGCAAACATTTGGAATTCCGTCAAAAAATGTTGGCAGGGATATGGAGAGAAAGGAACCCTACCATGCTGCTGATGAGAATGTAAACTAGTACAACCACTCTGGACAGCAGTCTGTAAGTTCCTCAAAAAACTGAACATAGACATTCCCTGCGACCCAGCCATACCACTCTTTGGCATCTACCCTGACCATCATGAGCCAGGATATGATAAGGACACCTGCACATCCATGTTCATTGCCACACTATTCATAATAGCCAAGATATGGAAACAGAACAGATGCCCACAATACATGAGTTGACCAAAAAATGTGATACCTATATACAATGCAATTTTACACAGCCATTAGAAAGAATAGAATAATGTCATTTGCAGGGAAATAGATGGAATTAGAGCAAATCATATTAAATGAGATAAGCCAAGCTCAGAGAGACAAATGACACAGAATTCCAGATACTCACATACAATGAGACTAAAAGAGAATAGTCTTAGAAGAGAATCACAAATGCAGCTCACTGGCTGCACTGGACATTGATGAAAGTGAACTTTGCAACTCATAGATGAGAGGGATGGAATAGGAGAGGGCAAGAGAACAGATGACTATGGAAAAGAAAATGTACTTTTTTGGGGGGGAGGGGGTCCGGTCATGGGGCCTGAACTCTGGGCCTGGGCACTGTCCCTCAGCTCTTCAGCTCAAGGCTAGTGCTCTATCACTTGAGCCACAGCACCACTTCCAGCTTTTTTCTTTTTTTGCTTATGTGGTGCTGTGGAATCGAACCCAGGGCCTCATGCATGCAAGGCAAGCGCTCTACCACTGAGCCACCTTCCCAGCCGAATACATCACTTCTAAAACAACAATAAAGTAAATTAGAAAAAATAATCATAACAAGAGCAAAGGTGAGCATAACACCATTTTTTGGGGGTCAGTCATGGGGTTTGAACTCTGGACCTGAATGCTGTCCCTGAGCTCTTCAGCTCAAGGGTAGCACTCTATCACTTGAGCCACAGTGCCACTTCCAGTTTTCTGGTGGTTAATTGGAGATAAGACTTTCCTGCCATGGGCTGGGAAGGTAGCTCAGTGGTAGAGCACTTGCCTTGCATGCCTGAGGCCCTGGGTTTGATTCCTTAGCACCACATAAGAAAAAAGAAAAAAAAGCCAGAAGTGGCGCTGTGGCTCAAGTGGTAGAGCGCTAGCTGTGAGCTGAAGAGCTGAGGGACAGCACCCAGGCCCAGAGTATAGGCCCACGACCGGACCCCCCTCCCCCCCCCAAAAAAGACTTTCCTGCCTTGGCTTGTTTTGAACCACAAACCTCAGATCTCAGCCTCCTGAGTAGCTAGGATTACAGGCATGAGCCACCAATGCCAGCTTACCATAAAATATTTTTAAGAGGGCTGGGAGGGTGGCTCAGTGGTAGAGTGCTTGCCTTGTATGCATGAGGCACCAGGTTCAATTCCTCAGCACCACATAAGCAGAAAAAGCCAGAAGTGGCGCTGTGGCTCAAATGGTAGAGCGCTAGCCTTGAGCTGAAGAGCTCAGGGACAGTGCCCAGGCCCAGAGTTCAGGCCCCATGACCGACCAAAAAAAAAAAAAAACTTAAAAAAAGGGGTAAATTTACAAATCTGTGGAAATATGCCATTTCATCTTATTAGTGATAGTTAATATTTTACTGCACCTAATTTATAAATTAATTTTGTATGCATGTGAAGGAAAAATAAGAGTGTATATATAGGGGGTTCATTCCTATCCTTGGTTTCAAGCACCCACTGGGGTCATGGAAAATATTCTCCATGGAGAACTGTATGCAATTGGCAGCAAATAGAAAATTAAGGCCATGCTTCTTCATTCCCACTTGAAAGCATTTTAGTGACCTACAATGCCTAGAAGGAAAGGTGCCAATAAACCATAAGGGCACTACACTGAAGGAGAGTAGAAATGCTACATTGGGGTAATGATAGACTTACTCCCTCCCCTGTTTCCTCCATACCAGAAGCCACTGAGCTCAGGGTGAGGTGATTTACTGGGAGGTAATAGAAACACTTTTGTGAATATTTCATAGCAAGGAAGGGAGGGAGGAAGACAACCTTGTGAATGGTTAATATAAAGACTGGCCTCATGCAGGCCTACATAATAGGTTTGGGGTCAGGAATGGTTCATGTGGTACCCTGGAGCAAGCATGGACATTCCACAGTAAAGTGATGTGGGTATCTGCAATAGTTTGCACAGACAGAGGCTTGCCAGTCCCCAAGTAATATGGATGATGTTACATACTGCACTAAGTAAACCCTCAAACAAGTACAAGACAAGCATAAGGACAGTGTGATCAAGTCTAACGGGAACTAAAGTCACCAAAACAAATCTAAATTGTCAAGAATGTTTGACATATAAAATTACAGCAATGGGTTTGTGTTCTGTTTCATTTTTGGTGTTAGTACTGGGGCTTGAATTTGAGAGCCTCACTCACTTGGATTTTTCCACTTCAAGGCTAATATTCTACCCACATGACTCATACCTCCACTCCAGCGTTTTGGTGGTTAATTGATAAGTCTCACAGACATTTCTACTTGGGCTGGTTTAAAACTGTGATCCTTAGATCACGGTTCTTGAGTAGCCAGGATTACAGATGTGAGCCAGCACCCAGCTTACAGCTTTTATTTCACTGCTGAGCTCACCTGGACAAATAAAATACCTTCAGATATTAGCTAATCCTAGTAGTGCAGATGTATAAATTAATATTAAGAATGCATACATTGAGGCTTCATTCCTAGCTAGGAATTAGGCATGACTCCTAGTTACTTGGGATGCAGAGATCAGGAATTCACAATTTAAGACCAGCCCAGGCAAAAAGAGACTCCATCTCAACTAATAGCTAGACACAGTCTTGTGCTCCTCTCAGCCCAGTGATTGGACACAGTGGCAGCAGAAGGACTCATAACCCAGGCTAGCCTGAGCATAAAGTGAGATCCTACCTCAAAAAGAATCGATGCCAAAAGGGACTGGAGGTAAGGCTTAAAGGATAGAGTATCTGCCTAGCATGTACAAAGCCCTGAGTTCAATCCCCAGTACTTTTAAAAGACAGCTTAGAGACCAAATTTAGGCAGGACATGATCTGACCTTATAGGTAACTGTCAGAGGTTTCCTTTTTTTTTTTTTTGGTCAGTTGTAGGGCTTGAGCTCAGGGCCTGGGCTCTGTTCTTGAGCTTCTTTGGGATCAAGGCCAGCACTCTACCACTTGAGCCACAGCGCCATTTCCAGTTTATTTGGAGATTTTATTTCTGAGTTAATTTGGAGATTAGAGTCTCATGGAGACTTTCTTGCCCAGGCTGGCTTGGAACTACGATCCTCGTATCTCAGCCTCCAGAGTAGTTAGAATTACAGGCATGAGCTACCAGCACCAGGCAAGAGGTTTCCTTTCCAGAGCTTTTTAAAAATTTCAATGTTTACTCTAATTTTAATTTTTGTTAGTTGTGGGGTTTGAACTCAGGGTCTAGGTGATATCCCTGAGCTTTTTCACTCAAGTGTAATGCTCTACCACTTTGAACCACAGAGCCCCTCCTGGTTTTCTGGAAGTTAACTGGAGATAAGAGTCTCACAGGGACTTTTCTGCCCAGGTTGATTTCAAACCATGACCCTCAGATCTCAGTCTCTTGAGTAGCTAGGATTATAGGCATGAGCCACCAGTGCCCAGCCCAGAGCTTTTTGTCACCCCTTTAATACCATACATTGGTGAGAGCTGTCCCTTCATAGAGAATTGCATTGACCTTTGAACAGATCTGCTTTGTTTAACTCTAAACAGACGCTAGATGAGCCTCCTTTGGCTTTTCAGTCCCTTTTCTTGTCACCTCACCTGTCACCGCCATCCCTCCCCACCTGCTTCAAATTAAGCTCCACCATCAAAGTCTCTGGATCTCTGCATCTACAGGCTCGGTGGACCCAACTGAAAACCTTCTGATCTGTACACTTCAGAAAACGCTCATTTCTGAGAACCTTCTGCTGTCCCAAAGCAGTCACTCTCATACTCTGCACACATTCCTTTATCCTGGCCCTAACCATCCGCATTCTCATTGCCTTGAGATGTGTCCTTTCCCTCCCTATGGCTGATTCTCCAGTGTTTGTCCCCAGCCTTGACCTCTCATATGCGCTCCTAATTTCCTTTCATCCAGTGAATGAACATGTTGCCTCTGGCTCAATATATGTAAAACAAAACAAAATCTTTACCCCACCTGCCTCCCCAATTTTCTCAGCCTTGTCAGAGATACAAAGATTTTCAAGACCGCTGAGACAAAGAAATAGATCGCATCCATTTTAGTCCTATTTATTGCCCTCATTTAAACTATCACAAAGACATGTCAGTGTGTCTTTGATAGAGTCCCACAGATTTCATGGTTTCCTCATTGTTCTGTCATCTAGACTCTAGGCCCTCCTCAGCCCACTATCTGGACCTCTTCTACTTCCTTTTGCCAAGCCTCTTTTCCTCAACTAGTCCTTTGCCCTTCTGATCTGCCACTAGCCCATCTACTTCCAGATAGACAAAACTTGGTAAGTGCATGTTTCATTGTCCATGAACACCCAGGCTCAAGAGTTGGTATCAGCTTGTACTACCACCATATATAGCCTAAGTACCTTGTCTGGGCTTGTGGCATCCTTTCTAAACAAACATTCCTTACCTCTATAACAGTTCCAATTTACTTCTGACTCACAAATAGATGTTCCCATTACAATCCTGGCCTTAAAGCTGAGGATCAGTGGGGGTGGGGGAGTGATGAGAAAGAAAAAGAATTCTGTGGGTGAATGGGTACTAACAAGATGGTGGAGTGGTGGTCAGGAAGGATAAAGAAGGTTGACAAGCCAGACAATGTTGGCTCATGCATGTAATCCGAGGTCCTCAGGAGGCTGAGATTTGAAGATTGAGGTTCAAAGTTAACCTAGTCAGGAAACTTCATGAGATGCTCATCTCCAATTAACCACCAAAAATAAAGCTGGAAGTGGAGTTGTGGCTCAAGTGCAGATAATTACCTTGAGCAAAAATAGGCCAGGGACAGCACCCAGGCTCTGAGTTCAAGCCTCAGGTCTGGAAAACAAACAAAAAATGATTGAAGGATTTCAAAATACATTATTTGCAGCTATAAAAACAGACCAAGGGCTGGAAATGTGGCTTATGGTAGAGTGCTTGCCTAGCATGCATGAAGCCCTGGGTTTGATTCCTCAGTACCACATATACAGAAAAAGTCAGAAGTGGTTTTATGGCTCACATGGTAGAGTGCTAGCCTTGAGCAAAAGAAGCTTAGAGACAGTGGCTAGGTCCTGAGTTCAAGCTCCAGGACTAGAAAAAAAAATTACAAGGGAATTTTTTTTAAGGATGATTGTATTGTTATTGAGGTGCTGTACAGAGGGGTTGTCATTTTATATGTCAGGTAATGAATACATTTCTTTTTTCTTGTTTTGTTTTGTCAGTCATGGGGTTTAAACTCAGGGCCAAGGCACAGTTCCTGAACTTTTGTGCTCAAGGCTCGTGCTCTACCACACAGTGCCACTTCCAGTTTTCTGGTGGTTAATTGGAGATAAGAGTCGCATGGACTTTCCTGCCCAGGCTGGCTTTGAACTTTAATCCCCTCAAATCTCAGCCCCTTGCATAGCTAAGATTACAGGTATGAGCCACTGGCAGTCAATCTGAGTACATTTCTTTTCTGGACAATGTCACCTCTTCTTGTCCTTGCCCACAATTGCAAAGCTCATTTTTCCACGTAGTGTATACTGAATATCATTACTGCATTTTTTTACCCTTTCTCCCTTAAAAAGACCAAAAAACAAAAAAAAGGCAAAAACAAATAGCACTGCCACCATCACCAACAATAATAAAAGGGGATACTTTCTTTAGGCAGAAGAATGAAGAGAGTGTAAGAGGAGGGGAATTGATTGTAATACAGTATAAATTTATGTGGAGACATAACAACAAACATTTCCCCTTAAGCCAAAAGAATACTGACCTTATTTGTTCCCTGTCCTCCATCCTCTTTACGCTTCCTCTCAGCTCAGACTTGTGCACCCTGTGAACTCCTTCTGTCTATTCTGTCATTAGATAATCTGTGCTTCATTCTCGCCTCTGGCCCTTCTTAGCATGTTCTAATTTTAGCCTTGTGCAAACTACGACTCTGGAACCTCAATTTCTTCCTATGTAACATCTCCATTTTTACCTCCGAATTCCAAGATCATTGAAAGGTCTGAGTGACACAGTAAATTGGGTTATTTAGCCCATTGCCTAGCATAAAGGATAAAAAAATCATCTCTTTGGATCAGCAGAACAAAACTAGGAATATGACTATCAAGGGGTAAGCACAAAATTGAGTGAATGGATAATCTAATCAATAGATGTGATAAATGCTTAAAGTGTATTGGCTTCCCAACCTTCTAACTCGAGCATAATTTCCCTCCTTAATAAGGTTACCTGGCCACTCAGACATGAAAACATTTGTGTGTGTGTGTGTGTGTGTGTGTGTGTGTGTGTGTGTGTGTGTGTGTTTTCTGTGGGTTGTGGGGCTTGAACTCTGGGCCAAAGCACTGTCCCTGGGCTCTTCAGCTCAAGGTGAGTACTCCACAACTTGAGCCACAGCGCCACTTCCAGTTTTCTGGTGGTAATTGGAAATAAGAGTCAATGGATCTTCTTGCCCAAGTTGGCTTTAAACCACCATCCTCAGATGTTAGCCTCCTGAATAGCTAGTCTTACAGGAATGAGCCACCGGCACCCAGCTAAACATCCATAATTTTTAAACTCCCATAGAAATTGTGCTTGCTAGGCCGGCACTCTAACACTTGAGCCATACCCCCAACCCTTTTTGTATTTGTTATATTTTGAATAGGATCTTACATTTATATCTAGACTTGCCTGGATTCCAGCCCCTACTTTTCTTTTTTTGTGCCAGTCTTGGAGCTTGAATTCAGGCTTGGGGTGCTATACTTAAGCTTTTATGCTCAAGGCTAGTTCTCTACCTCTGAGCCACAGTTAACTTCCAGCAGTCTCACAGACTTTCCTGCCTGAGCTGGCTTTGAACTATGATCCTCAGATCTTAGCCTTCTGAATAGCTAGGATAACAGGTGTGAGCCACCAGTGCCCTGCTTCTAGCCCCTATTCTTATACTTCCTATGTACCTAGGATGACAGGTGTATGCTCATAATGTTCAGCTTTTTTTTTTTTTTGGGTCTGGTCGTGAGGCCTGAACTCTGGGTCTGGGCACTGTCCCTCAGCTCTTCAGCTCAGGGCTAGCTCTCTTCCACTTGAGCCACAGCGCCACTTCCGGCTTTTTTCTTTTTGTTTATGTGGTGATGAGGAATCGAACCCAGGGCTTCAGGAATGCAAGGCAAGTTCTCTACCACTGAGCCACCTTCCCAGCCCCATGTTCAGCTTTTTATTGGTTGACATAGGGTCTTGAATGTTTTTGCTGGGCCTGACATGAAACTGTATTCCTTGTCCTAAGTAGCTGGGATTATAGCTATATGACTGTCTAGAAATCCACTATGTCTACCTTTTAAAAAAAATAATGTTTGATGTATATTGTCCCAAGTTTCTTTTTTTTGGGGGGAGGGTCCGGTCGTGGGGCCTGAACTCTGGACCTGGGCGCTGTCCCTCAGCTTTTCAGCTCAAGTCTAGCGCTCTACCACTTGAGCCTCAGTGCCACTTCTGGCTTTTTTTCTTTTTGCTTATGTGGTGCTGAGGAATTGAACCCAGGGCCTCATGCATGCAAGGCAAGCACTATACCACTGAGCCATCTTCCCAGTCCTGTCCCAAGTTTCTTAAGGACAAAGATAATGACATTGCTGTAGCTGATATGTGGTGATTGTGGTCTGTGGGATAGCATTTTACTTTACATGTATAAACACGTCTAACCTTCATAATACCCAATAATAAGCATTTACTTTTACCATCCTTGTATGCAGAGGCAAAGGATGCTAGCAGATTCCTCTAGGGCTCAAGATTAGTGACAAACCCAAGATAGATAAAGTATGAATTTAATCTGCAAAGATATAGGAGGATGAGGGGAGAGGAGAAAGAAATAGAAGATAAAGGGTGAATAATTTCAAAATAAGGGCAACTATGTATTAAATTGGCATAAAGAATCTCAAGGAAAGCTGTTGATCAATACAGGGTTGGGGGTTGAGAAACAGAGAACAATAGAGATTGTTATTCTAAGCAAAACCTAATATATGGTTGCCTGAAATACTGTGGTGAAATCCCATGGTGCACTTAATTCATACTAAAGAAAAAAAAAAGACAGGAAAGTAAAACAGGCTCTGGTCGGGTACCAGAGGGAGAGGGTTGGGTTAAAAAGGATGGTGAATATGATTGAAGTAATTTGTTTACATGTGTGAAACTGGAACAATGAAATCTTTACAATTGTTTGAAGAAGGAGGGAAGGAATACAGAAAGAGGGATATAATAGATATTTATGTGGAAATGTCACAAAGAAGTTCTCCTTTGTACAATTAATGTATACTAATTAAAGTAAAAACTAAAGTGTAAGGGCCGGAGGTCATAAAGGCAGGCCCAGCACCCAGGTGCCCTAACCATGACAGCCCACCCCACCTTCCCATGGGACCACACAGACCCAGGAAGGTATGAGGAGCTCATCCATTGGTTCACTGGTATATCCCACTTCTGAAGTTTGGAGCTGTCTTGCATCAGAGTCTCCCAAACATGTTGCTTTAAAGGTACTCAAGAGAATACTTTTGGTAGCAAGCCTTCTTGCTACCTGAAGACTTCATTTCCTCTAAAGAGCATTCTAAAAACAAAAAGTACACACAGAGGCCAGGATTACTAGCAGATGTTTTGCTACTATAGCAGGTTTTTTGCAACTGTAATCACAGCTACTCAGGCTGAGATCCTGAGGATCACAGTTTGCAGCCAGTCCATGAGAGTATTATCTCCAATTAAACTGCATAAGAGCCTGAACTGGGGCTGCGGCTCAAGTGGTAGAACTCCAACCTGAGTGAAAAAGCTAATCCACGGCACTCAGGCCCTGAGTTCATGTCCCAGCCCAAAGAAGGAAGGAGGCAGGAAGGCAGGGAGGAAGGGAAGGAAGGAAGGAAGGAAGGGAGGGAGGGAGGGAGGGA
>NW_012267225.1:10003752-10008486 GCF_000151885.1 Dipodomys ordii
CAGGCATGCAAGGCAAGCGCTCTACCACTGAGCCACCTTCCCAGCCCCTCTATTTATTCATTTTTGTGCCAGTACTGTGGCTTGAATTCAGGGCCTACGCCTTACTCCTTAGGTTTTTGCTCAAGGCTAGTGCTCTACTGCTTGAGCCATAGCTCCACTTCTGGCTTTTTGGTGGTTAACTGGAGATAAGAGTCTCCTGGGCTGGTTTTGAACTGTGATCTTCAGATCTCAGCTTCTTGAGTAGCTAGGATTACAGGTGTGAGCCACCAATGCCTGGCTTATAATTGTTTTTTTAAAGCAAAATTTTTAGTCAATAAGTATTGAAAGGGGATGTTTTTGACCCGAGAAAAAGCACTTGCCAACAACAAAATTAAAACAAAACATAGTTAATGATGAGATACTAAATACTTTCCCCCAGAGATTGGGAATAAGCCCAGGTTGTCCACACCTTTCCACTTCTCTTCATTGTTATGCAAAACCTAGCTGGTGAAGCAGAGTAAAAAGAATGGGAAGGAGGGAGGAGAGCGGGAAAGGAGGGAGGGAGGGAAGTGAGGAAGGAGAGAGAAGGGAGATCACAGTTGAAAAGACAGGGGCTGGGAAGGTGGCTCAGTGGTAGAGCACTTGCCTTGCATGCATGAGGCCCTGGGTTCAGTGGTAGAGCACTTGCCTTGCATGCATGAGGTCCTGGGTTCGATTCCTCAGCACCACATAAACAGAAAATGCCGGAAGTGACGATATGGCTCAAGGGGTAGAGTCCTAGCCTTGAGGGACGAGCTGAGGGACAGTGCCCAGGCCCAGAGTTTAGGCCCCATGACTGGCAACACACACACACACACACACACACACACACACAGTTGAAAAGACAGTGGAGTAAAAACAGAAAGGGAAGGGAGAGGGAAGGTAGGGAGGGAGGTGAGAGAGGGATGGAGGGAGGGAAGAGGGGAAGAGAGGGAGAGAGAGGAGAGGGAAGACATAGTTGAAAAGACAGAAATCAAATTGTCTCTACTCACAAAGTTATGATGGTGTAAGTGGAAAAATCCTAGGAGATATACAAAAAGGCTTGTAGGACTGTCCACAATATTAACAAGATCATATGATCAATTTTAGTTGATCTGCTGCATAGTAAAAATAAGGGTCTATGAAATTACTTTTGTTATTATGCACCTAAATTCTTAGCTTTGCACTTCTAAAAGGTTGCCAGTACCAAGGACCAGTTACTCCATGGAACAAATGGAACACTTATGCCTTTCTAGGAATAAGTGATATGTTCATTTTGAGGGGAAAAAAGCCTGGACGTCCCACCAATCCTATTCCTAGATCTTAATCCAAAGGAAGTACAAACATGTCAACAACACCTTTTTTATGCATATACACACAACAAACTGACTAAAGGATAGTATCCTTAGGGGAGGAGTCTAAAGATCAAACTAGTCTTATATGATGAAACTAATAATACACTGTGTATCAAAATACAGGAAGTGGAAATATGTTTTAGGGATAGGGCTGGAGGGCAGAAAGTGTGAGTAAATGCTCTCATATATATATTTATATTTATACATATATACATATATGCACATACACATACATACATACATACATACATATTGTGCCAGTCCAGGGGCTTGAACTCAGAGTCTAAGTGCTGGCCTTGAGCTTTTTGGTTCAAGGCCAGCACTCTACCACTTAAGCCACTGCTCTACTTGTAGCTTTTCTTTTTTAATCTTGGCCTCCTGAGTAGCTAGGATTACAGGTGTGAGCCACTGGCACCCAGCCAAACACAGTCATTATATTCACTAAACATTACAGAAAAATTGAACCATATAACTTGAGGAAATGGGAGAGAACAATGGAAAGGGTGACACTAGCATATGGAATTGTAACATTTTTATACAACCACTTAATAAAAAAGAGGAAACAGTTGGGCGGGGCTGGTAAAGGTGGCCTGGGATCTGGTGATGACCTATCTGAGACAGGACTGAGGAATGGAGGCCCTGCCACACCGGGCTCCGTGGTGCAGCAAGAAGGATCAGAACAGTCCAGTGCTGGAGATTAGATGCAGTGGTTCATCATGAGCCCCAGGAGGGCACCAGATCTCATTGAGTACAGGTTGGAACAGCAGTAAGGGTGTCCCACAAAGCACCAGCTAGAAAGCACACAAGACATTGTCATTTATTCCAGTTCATATAAATTTTAAACTCCAAGAATCTCAGGAGGTGAAAGTGAGCTGCCCTAGTCAAAGTCATGATGCCATGCCCAGTTTTTAGTGAGCCTAAACTCAGATCCAAAGGCACTACTTGCTGCAGAATATTTCAAATTGGAGCACCCAGGAGCCCAGCAGGTGCATAAATTCAGGTAAAATGAACAATGGAAATGTGTACTGTCATCATTTTTTGTAAGATTTTATGACATGATAGACAATATATGAAAATTCTCTGCAGTGAGTGGATTCCAAACGACCTGGATGACTTCTGCCACATTTTTCTGACTATTCATAGTAGGATTTCAGTGCTTTTGGCCCCTCAGAAATTTTTGTTGTTGTTATTGGTTGTGGGGCTTGAACTCTGGGCCTGAGTGCTGTCCCTCAGCTCAAGGCTAGCGCTCTACCACTTGAGCCACAGTGCCACTTCTGTTTTTCTAGTGGTTTATTGGAGATAAGAGTTTCACAGACTTTCCTGCTGGGGCTGGCTTTGAACCTGGATCCTCAGATCTCAGCCTCCTGAGTAGCTAGGATTACAGGCGTGAGCCACCGGCGCCTGGCTTCCCTCAGAAATTCTTAATGCCCAATGTAGTAGCATTTAGAGACGCAGCCTTTAGAAGGAGATTAAGTCAGAGGAACCTGTCCTTGTGAACATGATTAGGTTCCCTTATGAAAGGGCTTGAGAAAGGGGTTCAGCCCTTTGGTCCCTTCCATTTATGAGAGGACAGCAGTTCCCCCGTGAGGGGCTAGCACCCGGTGTCACCATGGAAGCAGGGAACAGCCTTCACCACACCCCAAACTGTCAGCATACCTCGGTCCTGGACTTCTCAGCCTCCAAAATGCTGAGGAAAAAATTAAAAATGCTGTTCTTGATCAATTTTCTAGCCTGTGGTTTGTTTTGTTGTCATAGCAGCACAAATGCCCTAACGTTGATGTTGATATTGGTAATGCTGATGTACTAAATTTTATTATTTTGAAATGTAACTTAAAAAGGTAAAATATTTGACTTGAGTAGACTTAGGTGGCAGGCAGAGCCATGTCTCTCACGTCACAGGGTGGGTAACATCAGGAATGACATGGTGAAACGGAGACATGGGGACAGTGAGTGGTGGCAGAGGTTGACTTAGGTATCTCTGGGCATCAGGCTTCAGGAAGACTCTAAGCTCTGAAATCATACTCATGCTGAAGAGTAAAACAAAACTGGTTGAAATGAAATGGCGCCTTTCCTTACCACTTTTAAATAATGGAAACTGAATAGCATTAGCATATATGCGTGTGGTAGTACTGAAGTACCCCAGCTTCCCTTGGGCCGGTGGGACTGGAACCCAACGAAAGGAGTCACCAACGCTCAGTCAATTGGGCTAGAAACCTTTATTAGCCACGGCATCTGACCTCCACTATACTCAGACAGGGAAGACCAGCAACCAAGCTTTCTCGTGGCAGGGTTTTAAAGGGGCAAGCAGGTCACACACAGGTGGCAGTGTACCTGATAGCAAGCAGGTTTACAGAAGCAAAACTAGCAGTTAGTGATCACAAATAACAATTACGGTTTCAATAAACAAAGCAGTAAGTCATAGAGGCAAAAGTTACAGTTCCACGCTTCCCCTTTGTTTCATTCCCGATAAGGGTTTAGCTGACCTTTATCAAAATACGTTCCAAACTTTGCACTTATCATCTCCAAAATCAAGCTACCCTCCAGGTTTCCTGGCTCTTTCTGAGATTCATTGTTATTTACCACACGTAACCTGTCTAATTCCTTAATTTTCTCTGAGTCCCTACTTCTGAGAAGTTCCTTTAATAATTAACCTGGAATTTCTCTCTGCAGAGAGGTCTGCTTTTAATGCTTGCCCTAACCTTACAGTAAACATTAGCAGTTTAAAGGGGAAAATGATGGATGATATTAATTGGGGTACACTTGGGAGCTTCTCTCCCAAGGGAGGAGGGCTCAGTGGAGAGGGGAAATTCACTGCAGCAAG
Source organism: Dipodomys ordii (assembly GCF_000151885.1). Taxonomy (NCBI): domain Eukaryota; kingdom Metazoa; phylum Chordata; class Mammalia; order Rodentia; family Heteromyidae; genus Dipodomys; species Dipodomys ordii. Next base: position 10,007,926 of record NW_012267225.1, read on the forward strand.
AGGAGTGTGACTAGACAGTAGGAAGTACTTCCTGCAGGTGAACAGTAGCTTGGATGCCCTACTTCTGATGGGGGTGGGGAGTCACCTCAAGTATACCCAGAGGCTGAGGCAAGAGGGTTGCGAGTTCAAGACCTCAGCTATATAGCAAGATGCTGTTTCAAAGAAACAAATGAACAACTGGTCACCAGTGACTCATGTCTGCAATCCTAAAGACCTGCAGGATCAAAGTTCAAAGGAAGCCTGGACAGAAAAATCTGAAGATTCTATCTCCAGTTAACCAATAATATGCTGGACTGGAGGCATGGTTCAAGTGGTGGAACACCAGCAGGGAATAAGGAAGCCAAGGGAAATATCTTCTCTCTCTCTCTCTCTCTCTCTCTCTCACACACACACACACACACACACAGAAAATTGTATGGGAGATTCTTTGTCCTCCTATTTATTTATTTTTTGGGGGGGGTCCAATCATGGGGCATAAACTCTGGGCCTGGGCGCTGTCCCTCAGCTCTTCAGCTCAAGGCTAGCACTCTACCACTGGAGCCACAGCGCCACCTCCGGCTT
>NW_012267225.1:10008536-10013429 GCF_000151885.1 Dipodomys ordii
AAGAAGGAAGAGACAGGGGCCTTTATGGGAGAAATAGTGAAAATAGTGAAGAGAAAATAGAAAACAGCCTCCATCGCTATGGGCATCCTGTTCTAAAGGACCAACAGCCTACACATATGCATGGGTTTGCATTTGCACTTGCTGGTCCCCTAAGCAGGTGGAGTTCTGCTTTGAGAAGGTGGAGTCGATTGGACTAGGTGAGGAGCTGGCAGGAACTCAGCCCCTAGAGCTCAGCAGAGCTGAGCTCCACTGTGGTGGGGGAGGGAGGGGAACTTGCCTCAATGGAATGGTCCTGAGAGATTGAAATGTTGCACGCGGCCTTAAGATGCTTGCCACTGACTTTCATACTGCCAGATGACACATTTTCACACATTTTCAGTGGTATATGCAGTGCGATGCAAATTTAAAGTGCAAAATTACACAGCATGTTTTCTAACATTAGAAATTGCCTTAGAAAAATACACCTATGGGTGACACTGTCCAAAAAGAAATGTACTCTTTACCTCACATTTGTAACTATAACCCCTTTCTACATCACCTTTATAATAACAATTCAAAAGAAAAAAAATACACCTGCATTTCCTGGTAGAAATGAGACTCAGTTTAAGTGATACCAAATACTTCTGTGATATCAGGAGGGTGTCACCGTAGTCACCATGATCCCAAGAGACCTCTAAGGCTATTACCTCTAATTATCTCAATGAGGAAATTTTCCTGCCACCAGCAGAAAGAACACCAAGCAAACTTTTTTTTCAAAACAACCTAAAAGAAAAATCTACTTAGAAGAATCTGCCTTAAAAAAATCTACCACAGGGCTGGGAAGGTGGCTCAGTGGTAGAGTACTTGCCTTGCATGCCTGAGGCCCTGGGTTCGATTCCTCAGCACCACATAAGCAAAAAGAAAAAAGCCGGAAGTGGCTCTGTGGCTCAAGTGGTAGAGTACTAGCCTTGAGCTGAAGAGCTGAGGAACAGTGCCCAGGCCCAGAGTTCAGGCCCCAGAACTGAACCCCCCTCAAAAAATCTACCACATATCCCAATCACCACTTCTCAAAGACAGACTATCTTTCATTTTTTGCAGGGAAAAATAAATAACTAAATATCAGGATATTAGGACAATGAAACCATGGCAACAAACCACAGGCAGCTCAAATCCTGCCTAATTTGTTTAACTAGATGAAAGTAGCTCTGACACAACAATTTGCTACCAAATGCTACTGACACATCCATGGGTTATAATGAACTCACAACTAGCCAATGTCATTGGAATACACAATATGCAAAACCAAATTATGTGCATCTGATATGTATTTAATCGTGTGTGTGTGTGTGTGTGTGTGTGTGTGTGTGTGTGTGTGTGCCAATACCGAGGCTTGAACTCAGGGTATGGACATTGTCCCTTAAACTTTTTCCCTTAAAGGCTGGCACTTGAGTACCACTTGAGTCACAGCTCCACTTCCAGCTTTTTGGTGGTTAATTGGAGTTAAGGGTTTCACTGATTTTTCTTCCCTGGCTAGCTTTGAACCTCGCCAGCATCTGGTGTATTTCATATTCTTGTTTCCTCAAGCCTGTCTGCAAATGGATATGGTGTAACATTGCCTAGATTTAAGGAACATTGCTCCACATTTCAAAGGGGTAGCAGCATAGATTTTTTTTACAATTCATTCCTTTGGAGGAGGAAATTGCAACACAAACTGTAGGAAAATGTTCTCTTGTGCAGCTCTGTAAACACAAAGTGACAATTTTTGTTAAAATGGTTCTTGTTACTTTTGGTACTACCAATTACTTAAAGGAAAATGTTATTCAGGCAACTAGCTGCAACCTTTTCCTGACAGTTCTAGCTGCAGTTTTAAGCAAGCAATGTTTCACATTTTTCTAGAGGAGACAAAGGATTATGGTGGTGTATCATTCCCTTAGGATTTTAGTTCAATAACACAAACACTTCTATATTGGGTTCCAAAACACTGCATGCCAATCTAGCAATACTGTAATAATATTCTGAGGTTAAATTATGCTTGAATTAATGTCTCTTCTCTCCACTTCATTGTTTTGGTTTCTCTTCCTCTGATTTGAACATGTAATCTCCCTAGTTCTACCACCTAGTTGATTACCATCTGGGTAATCAACCCGGGGCCAGTTTGCCCTGAGGAGACATTAAGCAATGAATGCCTGGAAATGTTTTTATTGTTGCATCTGAAGGTACCAAAGTGTCCAATGGATCAGAAGCCAGAGAGTTTGCTAAACATCCTACAATTTACAGAACAGCCCCCCACAATGGAAAATTATCTAATGTCAATACTACTAAGTTTGAAAAATCCTGCACTAACTTCACCAAGCCATTTTAACTAAAGGGGGGAAAGTCCTCCTTAATGAGTATATCCAACAGCTCCTTTTTGTTTAATTTTTGGATTTTATGCACATACTAGAGCTTGAATTCTGGGCCTGGGTGTTCTTTAGCTTTTTCACTCAAGGCTAGAGCTCTATTACTTGAGCCACAACTCCACTTCTGGTGTTTGGACCAGATGAGTGTCATGAACTTTCCTAGATTATGATCCTCAAATCACAACCACCAGAGTAGCTAGGATTACAACTCATTCTTTATCATATGAATTCTTCTTTATTAGGTTAAAATAACAACCTCCCAAGCTTTACTGTCAAACTCCCAGGGCAATCCCATCAATTCTAAGCTACCTTCTACCTTGACTAAATAACAAATGATGACCTCTACTGACATGCTAGATATACAAAGATACTAAAGAGTAGGAAAGGCTGGGCACTGGTGGCTCATACCTATAATCCTAGCTACTCGGGAGGCTGAATCTGAAAATCGCAGTTCAAAGCCAACCAGGACAGGAATGTCCGTGAGACTCTTATCTTCAATTAGCCAGTGAAAAACCAGAAGTGGCACTGTGGCTCAAGTGATACAGTGCTCTCCTTGAGCTGAAGAGCTCAGGGGTAGCACCCAGGCCCAGAGTTAGCCCATGACCAAAACAAAACAAAAAAAAAGAATGAAAGAGGTCCATGCCTTGCAGAAACAAACCCACTGGAAAGCGACAGAGAAATCAGGACTGTGATTCGTACCCAAGAGGTATTAGGAATGATCTTTCCCTTCTTAGTAAGCTCTATTCTAGGCTGATCATGATGAGTATAGAGAAGATAGCAATGGAGCTTTGCCTCCTATAATTCTCCATGTAAACATGCTCATCTGTCCTTCTAGAAATCACTTACCAGCAGGGCACTGGTGGCTTAAGCCTGTAATTCTAGTTTTTTAGGAGGCTGAAAGCTGAGGATCAAAGTTCACAGCCAACATGGGCAGACATATTCCTGAGATCCTTATCTCTGATTACCCAGCAAAAAGCTTTAAATGAATCTATGACTCAAGTAGTAGGTCTTCAGCCTTGACCAAGAAAGCTAAAGGACAGTTCCAGGCCCTGAGTTCAGTATTGGAAAACAAACACTCAACTCTGAGACTTTTCAGGAATGGAGAATATACCAGGTTTCTTACAATCCTCTCTGCAACCACACCTGGAATTTTAGGGCAGCTGGTGAGGGCTGAAAGACTGCAGGACCAGGGTTGGCCTTGGGAATTTAGATGGATGAGTTTAAACCCAAATCTCTACATTTACTGACCCAATTTGAACTCCTCAGGAAGACAAAGCAATATTCATGTAAACCTGGAATGCATTTGTCAACATAAACTACATAATATTGCTCTACTTTTTTCTTTCTAACTTCCATGCTGAGTGAGTAGCTGATGTCTACAAGAAGCTTTTATACTGGCATTTGTCAAAATGTAATTTTCTACACAGCCTTGATTAGCTTTCCATGTGTATGATCTCTCTGCTGTTGTTGATAATTTAGAAATTAATATTGTTATCAGTGGCCAGATTACATTTTTCAACTGTGAATTGTTCATCCTAAGATGCCCTGGAGTTCCTGCAAATTGTTTCTTTTAGGTTGGCAGTTTTGATCTTGATTTTAAAATTAATATATCAAATTATTAGCCTACTGCTTTGATAGAAAGATAGTGATGAAAACTTATTCTGGTCACAAGAAGATTATGTGTCAAACTCAAATATCTTATGTGTTCATAAATAAGAGAAGTCTGTGAATGACAGCCTAGATTATCTACAAAATAATGATTCTAATTTCCTTGACTGAATGAAAGAGAAGGTAATTAATTTATCTTTGCTCTCTTAGTCAGAGAATAACTAATCCCTATACAGAATATTAATTCCCAGGAAAATCAATATGCAAGTCAACCTGTGTTTATAAGTAGACCTTCTGTCAAGTCTCAGGATAGTGGCACTATGTCAAAGAAATGTCCCTGTGGTCAAGCAGCAATTGTCTTGAGAGTTAAAAATATTGTTAGAGTTAAGATATCAGTTCTGAGGCCAGATGTGGTTGTGCAATCCTGTGATTGCCATACCTTGAATGAGGTTTACTGACTGGGTACAAGGAGGAAGGGGGAGAGGAAGAGAAGACAGATGGGAAATAGGAGGAAGAGGAAGAAGAAAAAAAGAAAAATAAGAGGAAAAAGAAAAATAAGAAGGAGGAGGCATAATAGCTCATATTTATTCATTATAACTGACAGGAGGCAGAGATGGATGGGTCATTGTGGCTAGCTCTAGCAAAAGAGTTAACAAGATCCTCTCTCAAAAAATAAGTTGTAAGTGGGTCACTGATGACTCATGCCTGTCATCCTAGCTACGCAGAAAGCTGAGATGTGAGGATCACAGTTTAAACTCAGGCAGGGTAGGAAAGTCTGTGAGACTCATCTCCAATAAACTACCAGAAAACAGGAAGTGGCGCTGTGGCTCAAGTGGTAGAGTGCTAGCATTGAACTGAAGAGCTGAGGGACAGCCCAGGCCCAGAGTTCAAGCCCACGACCAAAAAA
>NW_012267225.1:10027454-10039640 GCF_000151885.1 Dipodomys ordii
TGGGGCATAAACTCTGGGCCTGGGCGCTGTCCCTCAGCTCTTCAGCTCAAGGCTAGCACTCTACCACTGGAGCCACAGCGCCACCTCCGGCTTTTTTCATTTTGCTTATGTGGTGCTGAGGAATCGAACCCAGGGCCTCAGGCATGCAAGGCAAGCACTCTACCACTGAGCCATCTTCCCAGCCCCTGTCCTCCTATTTAATACAGAAAAAAACATATGTTTGTTCTTTCACTAAGTATAGTCACTAGACTTTAGTAAATGTAATCATAGGAAGAAATCTGTGCAGTCCAACACAAATATGAAATCCATCCTCTGAACTTTCCAGAAACTAGAAAAACATCACAAGGTAGCACCTGCATGGAAGCCCCCCTCCCCCCCCATCTCTTCTCCATATTCAAAGAAAGAGCTCTCAGCTCCCCTAGCATCTTTCCAGTCTTGTCTGCCTCAAGTACAAGGAGCAGACTGGGGAGAACCACAGGCCTGACCTCACACAGACCTGGATGGCAACACCCTGACTATTGTGACTCAATTGCATTTGAAAGGCCTCTTGCTTTTCCAGCCAGGAGTCAATCCAGTATCTCCCTCAACTTTGTAAATTGTTGGTTTTTCAGCCATTCAGCTATTCTCTTGGCATTGCTCAGCTCAACCAGGAACTCAGATAGCCAGAAGACAGAACTCACATCTGGCCTTTATTCGCTTCTTTGGTCTTGTTTCTAGAAGTTAGTTCTTGCTGTCATTTCCTATCACAAGCAAGAACAGCAGGAGTCCATCTTCTTCCTTTCGGGGGTGCATCTTTCAGAGGAAGTTCTTCCTTGGCTGCCTGCCAAAAGTGCCAGACCTGGGCACCTCTTCCTCTGTCATGAAGGTGCTGGGCTGGAGGCTACTTTTTTCTGCAGGACTGTTTGCTCTCCCCTCAGCACCACAATTCCACAGTGAGCTGTTCATCCCCTCCCTGTGTGAAAGCGGCCGCCAGCCTGCAAGTGTGTGAAAATGGAGAAGAGGCCCCCACAGGAACTCTGTTCTGTTCTGCTTGTTTGCCTCCAGTGAGAATTATTTCAGTGTTGCACAAGAGCGCCTCCTATAGGCAAGGTGCTGGAACACAAGGGCTGTGTAACCCAAGCTAACCTAGAACTTGTGATCCCCTTTTCAGCCTCCCAAGTGTTGTGATTGTAGGTACATATGAGAGAATGTCTTTAATTCCTCCTAACACGTGAAAATCCTCCACCAAATCAAAAGAGCTATAACGGTCTCAAAAAAAAAAATCTGGAGAGGAGGCTACAATGCTTGATAAGAAATGTACTCAGTATCTTGCCCATGTAATTGTAACCCCTCTGTGTTTTCACAATAAAAAAAAAAATTAAAAAAAAATCTGGAGATGCTGGGCGCCAGTGGCTCATGCCTGTAATCCTAGCTACTCAGGAGGCTGAGATCTGAGGATCACAATTCGAAGCAAGCCTAGATAGAAAAGTCCATGAAACTTTTTCTTTTTCTGTTATAGCTTTCTTTTTTCAAATTTTTATTGTAAAGATGATGTACAGTTACATAAATCAGGTAATGAATACATTTCTTTTTGAACCTCTTCCCTTGTTACCTCCCAGTTTTTTCCCTCTGGACCCACCTGGCCCATAAGACGTATAGTTCATTTTCAACGTAGTGTCTAGTGAGTATCACTGCAGCATTTCTTTGCCCTTTGTCCCACCATTTCTGTGAAACTTGTATCTCTAATTAATCACCAAAAAAGTTGAAGTGGAGCTATGGCCCAAGTGGTAGAGCACTAGCCTTGAACAAAAAGGCTCAGGGACAGCGTCTAGGCCTTGGGTTCAAAAAGTCAAGTCATAAGATCAACACTGTGTGTGTGTGTGTTCACGCGCACACGCGTGTGCATGTACATCTTGGCTAGACCCCTGGCTGTTTGTGCTCCTGACCCTAAGAAGCCCCACAGTCTTCTTCAGTACTAAGAAAAATCATGTGACGTGCTTTTATCATGTGATGCTAAGACTTCCTCAGCCTCCCAAGCCCTTTCAGGCAGTGGCCTGCTGTCAGTGCCCTATCCCAGAGATTCTCAACTCTAGCTCCATGAAGTCAATGTCTCGTATACACAGGAGACAGAACAAGCAAAATAACTCCAAGGAAATAACCTATTTAGATACAAAAATTACAGATCTAATTTAATAAATGACAACAGAAAACTACAGATCTAATTTAATAAGTGACAACAGAAAACTATCACTGAAATTGTTGTGATAACCCTAAACCCACACACATTAGTAATTTGAATTATTATGTGGCCAATTTTTTTTTAAACCCACTAGACTATGCATGGTGGTTCACATCTGTAATCCCAGCTACTTGAGAGATGGGCGTTAGAAGGGTCGTGATTCAAGGTCAGCCTGGACAAAAAGTGAGGCCTCCCCTTCCCCATCCTTCTATCCTAGCTCAACAAATAACCTGGGTCGAGTGGTGGTTCATGCATTAATTCCAGCGACGCAAGAGGCAGATGTAGGATGATCAAAGTCTAAAGCCAGCCCCAGGCAAAAATTCCAGACCCTATCAGAGAAAATAACTGAAGCACAAAGGGCTGGGGTGTGATTCAAGAGGTAGAGAACTTTCTTAGCAGTGTGAGTTCCTCAGTTAAAACTACAGCAGTGCCTAACAATAAAAAATAAAATTAAATATATATATATAATTTTTTTTGTCGGTCATGGGGCTTGAACTCTGGGCCTGGGCGCTGTCCCTCAGCTCTTCAGCTCAAGGCCAGCACTCTACCACTTGAGCCACAGCACCACCTCTGGTTTTCTAGTGGTTTATTGGAGATAGGGGTCTCATGGCTTTCCTGCCTGGGCTGACTTTGAGACACGATCCTTAGATCTCTAAAATTTTTATAAAGCCTTTACCTATTTTTTTCTTCTGACTAGGAAATAAATAAGTTGATACATAATAATAAACATTTATGCACATAATAACAGACCATTTAAATGTACAACGCAAAAATGCCAGAACTATAGTAATAGTTGTAAGACAACAAGACAGAGACAATGAAGGAAATAGAGGGCATACCAACTAGATCTGACAGACAAATACAGAACATTTGTATTTCTCTACACAGCAACAAGATACATATTCTTCTTACGTGCATATGGGATATTTTCCAGACCATGTATTAGTCCACAAATTAAGTCTCAATATATTCAAATACATAAAGATTATACAAAGTGTCTTCTCTGACCACATCAAGCTAGTTTGAAATCAATAATAGAAGTGAAACTGGAAAACTAGGCTACGTGCCAGTGGCTCGTGCTTGTATTCTGATATTCTCAGTCGAGATTTGGAGGATTGAAATTTAAGGCCAGCCTAAGCAGGAAAGTTTGCTAAATTCCATCTTTAAAATAAGCAGCAAGGGCTGGGAATGTGGCTTAGTGGTAGAGGCTTGCCTAGCATGCATGAAGCCCAGGGTTCAGTTTCTCAGTACCACATAAACAGAAAAAGCCAGAAGTGGGCCTGTGGCTCAAGAGGTCACTAGCCTTGAACAAAGAAGCTAAGGGACAGTGCCCAGGCCCTGAGTTCAAGCCCCAGGACTGGCAAAAAAATAGCAGCATAAAGCAAGGTTGGAGGTAGAACTCAAGTTGTAAAGCAACAGCCATGAGCAAGCTAAGCAAGTTCAAACTCTAATGCTGCTAGCAAACAAAACAAAAAACAGTTCCCAATTTGTAAAAACAAAACAAACTGTTTAACAGACTGTTAAACTACCAACAGATCAAAGAAGAAATGACAAGGGGTATCAGAAGATGCTTAACAACAAATGAAAATGGAAATACAACATGCATAAACTTATGCAATACAGCAAAATCATAACACATATATCATATAACATATCATATCACCATAAACATACTAAAAAACAAGAAAGATAGCAGATCAAAAACTTAATTTTTCATAATGAGATATGGTAGAAATAACTTGGGATATTGGGGTGTCCTGTAGCAATCAGAACACCAACCCAAAGGAACTCAGCAAAACAAAGTTTACTTCTGCAAAAGGGCGCACTATCAGACGAAAATCTAGAAAGCAAACATACAAAAGCAGGCAGGCTGCTCCCTTTTTATCCTTAATCCAGCAGGCCTGACTCCTCTGCTCACTTTGGCTGAGCTCAGGTTCACAGTCTGCAGAAGGATTTGCCTTAATTAACAGGATACACAAGGAGCTTCTAACTGGAGGCCTTAATTAAACTACTCAAAACAGGATGGATGTAATGAAAATGTAAAAAGGCCCAAACCACCTGGCCAGAGTAGAAACTATTCAGAAAAACAATTCTCACAAGATTAACAGAAAGGAAGCAAACTACTGATGGAAAAGAAGCTTTTCTCACAACTAGAAAAAAAAATTAACCTAGCAGAAGTGAAAAACAGTAACAATTACAGTATAGATAAGTAAAATTAAGAATAGGAAAACAATAGAGAAAAATCAATGAAAGCAAAAGTTGGTTCTTCAAAAACATCAATGGTCACAAGACAATATGTTGAAAATGATCTGCACAACTTAGAGAGAGGGTTGGGGGGAGGGAAGTGGGAGAAAAATGAGGGAGGGGGTACAAGTTCTACAAGAAATGTACTTACTACCTTACGTATATAACTGTAACCCCTTACATCTAAATTTAAAAAATCAAACAAATTTTTAAGTAGATGGATAAAAGAAAAAATAAGATTTCATTGAAATATAGGCATCCCCCTCGTTGGTTTCTGTACCTTGTGTAATAATGACACAATTGGCTAATTGACACAGGGACTACATATGACCCTCTATGGTATACATCCTTTTTGTTGTTGTTGTTGGCTGTGGGGCTTGAACTCTGGGCCTGGGTGCTGTCCTTGAGCGATTCAGCACTCTACCACTTAAGCCACAGTGCCACTTCCAGTTTTCTGGTGGTTAAATGGAGATCAGAGTCTCATGGACTTTCCTGCCCGGTCTGGCTTTGAACCAGGATCATCAGATCTCAGCTTCCTGAGTAGCTAGGATTACAGGTGTGAGCCACCAGCGCCCAGCTACATCCTTCTTATATATTACAGATGGTAATGCCCTTGTTTTAACTTGAGTGTCAGCAAGATCCCAAACCACAACCTTTTATAATTCTTTATTACTGAAGTGTATTCACCATGTGAAAAAAATAAACAGAAAAGTGGACTTTAAATATTGCAGTTATAGCTGGGCGCTGGTGTCTCCCACCTGCAATTCTAGCTAATCAGGAGGCTGAGATCTGAGGATCATCCTTCGAAACCAGCCCAGGCAGGAAAGTCTGTGAAACACTTATATTCGATTAACCACCAGAAGACTGGAAGTGGCACTGTGGCTCAAGTAGTAGTCTTGAGCAAAAGGAGGCTCAGGAACAGTGCCCAGGCCCTGAGTTCAAGCCCCTGTGCCCAGGCCCTGAGTTCAAGCCCCAGGACCAGGGGGAAAATCCAGGAGTAGTGAGCGATAGTGGCTCACACCTGTAATCTTAGCAAGTCAGGAGGCCGAGATCTGAGCTTGCAGGAAAAGCTGTGAGACTCTTATTGCTAATAAACTATCAAGGGAAGAAAAAAGCCTTTCATGGAGCTCAAGTTCAACTGGTGGAACATTAGACGAGCGAAAAAAGATCAAGGACAACATCCAGGCCCTGACATCAAGTCCCAGAACCAAAATAATAATAATAATGATGATGATGTTGCATAAAAGTAATTTACATAGTTCATTTATTAGGCAAGCAAAAACATTTGCTTACAAAAGCCAACTGTGCCCAGAGAAAATAAACTGGCTTAAGACTGACAGAACTCCTTCAGTGAGTGCCTAAAGGAAATATGGTGTGTTTACACAACGGAATATTATTCTGCCATAAGGGGAAAAAAATAAGATCTTGCCATTTGCTGGGTATGGTGGCTCAGACCTGTAATCCTATTCCTACTCAGAAAGCTAAGAACTGAGGATTGAGGTTCAAAGTCAGCTTGGACAGAAAAGTCCATGAGACTCTTATTTCCAACTAACAATAAATAAGCCAGAAGTGCAGTTGGGGCTTACGTGAGAGAGGGCCAGCCTTGAGTGAAAAAGCCAAGTGAGAACGCTAAGCCCTGAGTTCAAGCCCCAGTATCCACACGAAAATGAAACTACAACCACCCAAATTCTGTCATTTGTAGCAACAGGGCTTGAACTGGAAAGCATTGTATTGAGTGGAGTAGGCCAGACACAGGAAGACAAATACTTCATGTGCTCACTCATTTTTAGAAACTAGTAAGTCAATTATGTACGACAGATGAACAATAGTCACTAGAGATGGGTAAAGGCAAGGGGTTGTGAGGACAGAAAAAAAAATCAGTGAGGGTAGCTAAAAACATGGAGTGAAAACCTTCTGGTTCTTCTTTGGCACAGTAGGGTAAATATTGGGCAAAACAATCTATGATCTGTTTCAGATCAACTAGAAAATTACAGTCCAACACATAAGTATGATTAATGGTTTGAAGACCTGAAAATTTTTGCTACCTGATTTGAGTAATGCATACTATAAACATGTTTTGAATAACCAGTGTGGCCCATAAATATGTACAACTTTAAATTAAGACTACAGGTTGTATATCCTTTATTCAAAATGTTTGGAGCCAAGCTGGGCGCCAGTGGCTCATACCTGTAATCCTAGCTACTCAGGAAGCTGAGATCTGACGATCCCAGTTCAAAGCCAGCCAGGGCAAGAAAGTCTGTGCAGTTCAAAGCCAGCCCGGACAAGAAAGTCTGTGTGACTCTCATCTCCAATTAACCCCAGAAAACTGGAGTCACGTTGTGGCTCCAGTGGTAGAGGACTAGCCTTGAGCTGAAGAGCTCAGGAACCAGGAGTGTCCAGACCAGGAGTTCAAGCCCTATGACCAGCCCCCCCCCCAAAAAAAAATGTTTGGAGCTAGAAGTGTTTCAGATTTTGGACATTTTTGGAGGCTGGAATATATGTATAAATAAGATACCTTGGAGATAGGACCCAACTCCAAACACAAAATTCATTATGCTTCATATACACTTTATATACCTAGTCAAAAATTATTATTATTATTGCCAGTCCTGGGGCTTGAACTCAGGGCCTAGGCACTCCCTAAGCTTCTTTTGCTCAAGACTAGCTCTCTACCACTTGAGCCACAGGGCCACTTCTGGGTTTTTCTGTTTATATGATACTGAGGAATCGAACCCAGGGCTGCATGCATGCTAGACAAAAACTCTACCACCAAGCCACCTTCTCAGCACAGAAGTATCAATATAGTTTTGTTTGTTTTTGATTTGGTGGTTGTGGGGCTTAAACTCAGGACCTGGGCTCTGTCCCTGAGTTCTTTTGCTCAAGTCTAGTGCTCTACCACTTTGAGCCACAGCTTCACTTCCCTGAAGATTATTTTATACACTAATTTTGTGCACAAAATTTTTTTTCATGCTGTAGAATTTTCGACTTGTGGCATCAGCCCTCAACAAGTTTCAGATTTAAAAGTTCAAGTACAGGGTGAAAAAGTTTCACAATAGTCAGTGCAATTATGTGTGAAGACAGCATAGGGAATCTCAATGAGAGCTGTTGAACAGGATTCAGAGAGAATGAGGGAAGAAAAAGCAAAAGACAGGAGGTTATTCTGAGAAAAGTCAATATTTGTCTGAAAGGCTAAAGTATACTCCATTCGTTTAATTAACATTCACAAAAACTTCCAGGAGAGGAGTAAAATGGGCATGTATGTGAGGAAGAGAGGAATGGGAAGGGCTAATGAAGAGAGAGAATGAGGAAGTGGAGGCAGCCAAGCGCTGAAGGCTCACGCCTGTAATCCTAGCTACTTAGAAGGCTGAGATACAAGGATGAGGTATGGTTTGAAGCCAGCCTGGGCAGAAAAGTCTGTGAGACTCTTAACCAGAAGAAAGCTAGAAGTAGGGGTACATGTAGATCAAGTGGTAAAGCACCAGTCTTGAGCAAAAAAGCCAACCTAGCAATCAAGGCCCAAATGTGTGTGTGTGTGTGCGCGCACACACACACACACACACACACACACAGAGTGGAAATGATTTATTTTGCATGTGTGAAAATAGAACAGTGAGACCCGTTGAAATAGTTAAAAGAGGAGAATGATATGGGCACAGAGACTGATCAGGATACATTGTGTATATGTGCAGAAAGGTCACCATGAAACCACCTTGTACAAAATGTATGCTAATGAAAACTTATTTGATTTGTATCAAGCATGACATAATGTAGGGAAAAAAAGAAAGGTTCAAATACCAAATAAGATTAATTTTCAGTTGAAAAACAAAATGTGACCAAGGCGCTATTACAATGTTTTTAGTCTGAATGTGAGCTACTCACACTTACATTTTAGTGATTTTCTGAAATCTGCACTGAAGGTTCAGACACATAGGTGGAGGCCCTTGCTTCATCGCCTGAAAACAAATAAACACCTTTATTATTTTGGGTGTAGTTTTTTTTGTTTTGTTTTACAGTTTCTTTGGCTGGTCATGGGGCTTGAACTCAAGGCCTGAGTGCTTCCCTGAGCTTTTATGCTTAAGGCTAGGGCTACCAGTAGCGTCACAGCTCCATTTCCGGCTTTTTGGTAGTTAATTGGATGTAAGAGTCTCATAGACTTTCCTCACATTTCAGCCTCCTTAGCAGCTAAGATTACAGGCATGAGCCACTGGGGTCCAGCTGAACACCTTCACTTAATAAAACTCATTAGTCTGGTACGTATTGAACTGTTAACACGCAATCTCTACTCCTAAACAGAAGTTTTCATGCCAAACACCCAAAGCCTAGAGTCTCTACATAAGACATGAGATGAGGAAGACACTGTGGCCCAGGCCACTTCACTTCCTGAATCAACCCTGCTGGAGAGCTGTAGAATTACTCTGTGATTGTTTTGTTTTGTTTGTTATTTTTATTTTTAGTCAGTTCTGGGGCTTAAAGTCAGGGCCTGGGTGCTATCCTTGAGCTCTTTGCACTCAAGACTAGCACTGTACCACTTTGAGCTTTCTGGTAGTTAATTGACGATAAGAGTCTCATGGACTTTTCTGCCCAGGCTGGCTGTGAACTGTGATCCTCAGACCTCAGCTTCCTGAGTTGCTAGGATTATAGGTGCAAGCTACCAGTGCCCTGCTCTGTGACCCACCCACACCCCACACCCGCCATTTTTGTGCCAGTACTGGGGCTTGAACTCAGGACCTCACACTCTTGCTTGGCTTCTTCACTCAAGCCTGGGACCACTTGAGCCACAGTTCCACTTACAGTTTTTTTCTGGTTCATTGGAGACCAGGGTTTCATGGACTTTCCTGCATGGGCTGGCTTTGAACTATGATCCTCAGCTCTCAACTTCCTGAGTAGCTAAGAATATAGGCCTGAGCCATTGATATCTAGCTTTGTGGCAAGCATCCCTCCTGAGATGCCCCTACCCAGTCCCTCAGTGGCCTCTGCCTCTGCCTGTGAAGTTCTGCTTCCCACACCCAGTGCTCACCGCCATGCCTCGGCCCGCAGCTATCCAGGAGCGAGGGACGAGCCCACCTGCCAGCTGGATTTCAGCAGGGTGGCCACGGTGGCACCGGCCCCAAAGGACTGTACATCTCTTCCTAATTCCCCCAAACCGCTCATGCACAGTCCTGCACACCTGTAACAATGCCCCTTGTGAGTCATAGCTGAGCCACACCCTCCTGGGGCACCCTTACCTCCTTTCATAAGCCTAAATCTCTATTCCTAGTGCAATTCAATACACACACACACACACACACACACACACAAAACATGGGAAAGAATTGGTTGTGGAAGTCCTCTTTCCTCCATGGTTTGGTCTTTAAATATGGGCTGAGGAAAGATAAGTTGAGAGGAGAAAGAATGCAGTTTCTATTGCACCCCAAATTTTCATTTTTAATCTTCTCCTTTACATATCTTGCTCCACAGATATCTAAATATTAATTCTCCCCATGAGCTTTTCCCCAGCTAGCTACATTATTTTAGTAATCAACAAGCATTTCACAAATACACATATCATTAACCAAAATATTGTTGTAGGTTAGCACTATAACATCATAAGTTAGATTGAGGAGCATTTGCATGATGTTCTCTTATATATGGAAGCAGTAAAACTGCACTAATGTGACAGAGGAAATGGCTCATCCTATATAAATAAGTTTTCTAGATAAATGAAAACTATATATATATATATATATATATATATATATATAGGTCCAGTCGTGGGGCCTGAACTCTGGGTCTGGGCGCTGTCCCTCAGCTCTTCAGCTCAAGTCTAGCGCTCTACCACTGGAGACACAGCGCCACTTCTGGCTTTTTCTGCTTATGTGGAGCTAAGGAATCGAACCCCAGCCTGAAAACAATCTTTTTAACCACGAAATGGTCCATTTAATTAGCTTTTACCCTTTGTGATGGAGGTCTTATGTTCTGAAATAATAAAGCCGTACTTATATAATTGAAAGTCTAGAGATGTATTTCTGAAATACAGATGATAGATAAATAACTACCTTTTTGGACAATAAAAAATCAAATATGCCAGTTACCTGTGATTCATATCTATAATCCTAGCTACTCAAGATGCTAAGATTTTAGGATAGCATTCAAAGCCAGCTCAGGCAGAAGAAAGTCCATGAGACATTTACTTATCTCCAATTAGCCAGCAAAAAGCTAGAAGTGGAACTGTGGCTCAGTGTGGTAGAGCACCAGCCTTGAACACTTTGGGATAGCACCCTGATACAGAGCTCAAGCCCCAGGACTGGTACACAGACACAGACACAGACACACACACACACACACACACACACAGATTAAGATATTTAAACTTTTAATTACATCTCTCATTGAAATAGGTCAGTGCTGCCTGGTTCCTCTAACCCTAGCTACTCAGGAGGCTGAGATTTTAGGATTGCTAGCTGGAGCAGACAGAGACTCTTTTTTTGTTGTTGTTTTTCTGTCACAGGGCTTGAACTCTGGGCCTGGGCGCTGCCCCTGAGCTCTTCAGCTCAAGGCAAGCGCTCTACCACTTGAACCACAGCGCCACTTCCACTACAGAGACTCTTAACTCCAACTAACCAACAAAGAGCCAGAAGTAGAGCTGTTGCTCTCAAGAGGTAGAACACAGGACTTGAGTGAAAAAGCGAAGGCAGGAAATGAGGCCCTGATTTCAAGCCTATTAACACACACACACACACACACACACACACACACACAGAGTCAGTGATATAGTTTTTGTTTGTTTGTTTTTGGGTCTGGTCGTGGGGCCTGAACTCTGGGCCTGGGCGCTGTCCTTCAGCTCTTCAGCTCTTGAGCTAGCGCTCTACTACTTGAGCCACAGCGCCATTTCCGGCATTTTTCTTTTTGCTTAGGTGGTGCTGAGGAATTGAACCCAGGGCCTCAGGCATGCAAGGCAAGCGCTCTACCACTGAACCACCTTCCCAGCCTCATCAGTGATATAGTTTGAGTATAGTTTATCCTCCACCAAAACACATATTGAAATATGTTCCCTATAATTGAGTCAGAGAGCGCCACTCTCATGAGCTCTCTTTCTCCCAAGACTGGGTTAGGTGCCTCAAGATAATGAGATCTTACAGAAGTAACTGGTCTCTGCCACAACAGCAGGCTGTTATAAAGCCAGGTTACCCTGGTGTTTTTCTTCTGCATGGGCTCTGACTATGTGATACTATCCACCTTGAAAAATAAAAGGGATGTACAAATATCTCCTCAAAATTCTGCTTTCAGTTCTTTGAGGTGTCTTATCCAAAAGTGGAATTACCCAATCATATAGTCATTCTTTTTGTGAGAAGGTGGAATGCTACTGGGCCTAGAACTCAGGGCCTCGGTGCTATTCCTTAGCTTTTGCTCAAGGCTGGCACTCTACCATTTGAACCACAGCTCTACTGACAGCTTTAAAAAAATATATTGTTATTATAAAGGTGATGTATAGAGGGAGGGGTTACAGATATGTAACTTAAGAGTACATATGGACAATATCACCTCTTCCCTCACTCTCTTCCAATCACTTCTAGCTTTAGTGGTTAATTGGAGACAAGAGTCTCATAGACTTTCCTGCCCAGGCTGGTTTAGAGCCATAGTCTTTTTTTTTTTTTTGGGGTCCGGTCATGGGGCCTGAACTCTGGGCCTGGGCGCTGTCCCTCAGCTCTTCTGTTCAAGGCTAGCGCTCTACCACTTGAGCCACA
>NW_012267225.1:10041380-10068497 GCF_000151885.1 Dipodomys ordii
CCCCCCCACCCCCGCAAAAAAAAAAGAAATCCAAAATATACAAGGAGCCCAAGAAATCAATCCCACCCAAAGCTAATGAACCAATCACCAAAATGGGCAAAAGAACTAAGGAAACACCTCTCAGCAAAGAAACACATGAGGAAATACTCATTATCCTTGGCCATAAAGGAAATGTGAATCAAAACAACTCTGAGATTCCACCTTACTTCGTTAGATTGGCTAATATTGTGAATTTGAACAACAGATGCTGGTGGAGATATGCACTGCTGGTAGGAATGTAAACTAAAACAATCACTCTGGACAACAGAGTGGAAATTCCTCAAAAAACTAAACATAACCTTCCCTATAGCCCAGCCATACTACTCCTGGACATCTACCCAGAACATCATGAGACTTGCACATCCATGTTCATTGCTGCCCTAGTCACCATATCGAAGTGGTGGAAACAGCCAGATGCACTACAATAGATGAGTGGATCAAAAAAATGTGGTACCTGCACACAGTGGAATAATACGTCATTCACAGGGAAATGGACGGACCTAGAACAATTCCTGTTAAATGAAGTAAGACAAGCTCAGAGAGACAACCAGCACATGAGTTCTCTCATAAGCAGAGGCTAGGTCTAAAATACATGGGGACCTGATAAGTTATTCAGGACTCTAGGCATTGACACGCAGTGAGACCAAAAGAGGAGAATTTGAGGAGAGGATCACAAGGGCACAATGTGCATATTTATCAAAATGAACTCCAGGAAATGGAAACTCCAAGAAATGCTGGGTTTTTTTTTCTTTTTGTCTTGTTTGTTCAGTTATCTGTTTGGGGGGGGCACAGAAATTAGAGGGCCAAATGCAGCAGTGGTACTCAGTAGCTGCTATTTAAAAATGAACTATACAACTTGTGGGTGAGAATGGGAGGGAAAAACTGGGAGAGAGCGAAGGAAGGTGACATTGTCCAAAAAGTAATGTACATCACCTTTATAATAACAATAAAAAATTTTAAAATAGTAGCTGCCAAATTGTAAAGACTTCCAAGAACTGTTTCAATGGATTAGCTATTGAGAGACTACTGTCCATACCCACTGCCAGCCACTTCTACCCCAGATAGCCACCACATCCCCAGCAGATCTGTGATTCATCTTGAATTAAATAGGACTGCAGCTATGGACGGACAAGATTTTTAACAATGGTAGGTCACTTTTGAACAATTCTTTTAGAAAAGTTCCTTTGCTATTTAGGCTTCTGGCTGAGTGAATCTACCATAGTTCCTTCAGGCGTGGAAAAATGTTTTGTTTTGTTTTGTTTTTGTTCCAGTCCTAAGACTTGAGCTCCAGGCCTGGGCACAGTCTCTGAGGTTTTTTGCTCAAGACTAGTGCTTTACCACCTAAGCCAAAGCACAACTTACAGCTTTTTTTTTTTTTTTTGGTGCTTAATTGGAGATAAGAGTCTCACTGACTTTCCTGCTCAGGCTGGCTTTGAACTGTGAGCCACCAGAGCCTGGCTGTTTTCCTTTTCTTTGCAGAGGATTGGAGTGGCACAAGGCTGCAGTACAAATAGTAGGAGCATTCACACCCTCAGAATTTACATGCCAAGAGCTTAGGAACTAGTTTTGTGTGCTTGGGTCTGAATAACTACTGCCTAACCATGAGGCCTAAGAAAGTACTCAATAGAGCCAAGTGAATGTGGAGCACCAGTCATCATTATAATGGATACTTGTTTCTGTTTTTGTTTATTACTTTGCTTGTATTTTGCAATACTGGTATTTGAACTCAAGGCCTCCTGCTTGTTAGGCAGGTACCACCCAAGCATGGCTCCAACCTTAGTTTTCTTTAGTTATTTTTGGACAGGGTCTCATATTTTTCCCTAGGGCTGGCCCTGGGCTACAATTCTCCTACTTATGCTTACCACCTAGTTAGAATTATAGATATGTACTACTACCCTGTTGGGTTTATTACTTCAGTTGGAATCTTGCTTGGGCCTCCAACTGTAAACCTCTAAGTTCTACCTCACAAAGTATGTACTTTTCTCCTTGTACCACCAAGCATGTGGGTTATAATTCTTTGTGGGCTTTTTTTTGTTGTTTTGTTTTGTTTTTGTCAGTCATAGGGCTTGAACTCTGGGCCTGGGCACTGTCCCTGAGCTCTTTAGTTCAAGGCTAGGCCACAGTGCCACTTCCAGTTTTCTGGTGGTTTATTGGAGATAAGAGTCTCATGGCCTTTCCTGCCTGAACTGGCTTTGAACTGCGATCCTCAGATCTCAGCCTCCTGAGTAGCTAGGACTACAGGCATGAGCCACTGGTGGTTATAATTCTTATGACAGGAAGACAAAGAGGCAATCTACTCTTTGCTTTTGAGAATTTATAAAATCATAGGTTTGTAAAATAGGCTTCCCCCTCCCCCAGTAGATGGTAGGTTTGAACTCAGGGTCTGAGCACTATCCTTGAGCTTTTTTGCTCAAGACTAGTGCTCTACCACTCTGAGTCACATCTCCACTTCCAGTTTCTGGTGGTTTATTGGAGATAAGAGTCTTATATGGACTTTCCTGCCTGGGCTGGCTTCAAACCACAATCCTCAGATCTCAGCCTCCTGAGTAGCTAGGATTTACAGGCATGAGCCACCAGTGCCCTGCTGAAAAATAGGCTTTTAATGAAAAAGAATTTTCTAAATTCCAAGTGTTTCTGTGAAGAATAAACTTTTTTCCCCCTTGTACTTGGGCTTGCACTCAGGGCCTCTATCTCTGCTTTTTACTTACCACTTGAGCCACACTTCCACTTCCAACTTTTTAGTGGTTAATTGGAAAGAAGAGTCTCACAGACTGTCCTGCCCAGGCTGGCTTTCAACATAATCCTCAGATCTCACCCTTAAGTAGCTAGGCCTATATATACGAGCCTCTAGGTCATGGCTTTATAATGACAAATTTTTAATCAATAAAAGACCTGGAAAGTTGAAAAGCTAAAAGTAAAACAGAAATTTACTTTAAACAAGAACATAAGAAAATCTCTTTACATAAAAGAAAATCTGAAGTTTCAGGTGTGGGAGGGGAAGTAGCAGCAGCAGCGAAGGTGTTCTCATTTTCCTTTTCTAGTCAATGCTGTTTGGGAAAATCAAGAGCTTGTTGTCAATGAAGAGGGGAGAAGCATTGGGCTGGGAAGGTGGCTCAGTGGTAGAGCGCTTGCCTTGCATGCATGTAGGCCCTGGGTTCGATTCCTTAGCACCACATAAGCAAAAAAAAAAAAAAGCCGGAAGTAGTAGAGTGCTAGCCTTGAGCTGAAGAGCTGAGGGACAGCACCCAGGCCCAGAGTTCAGGCCCCACAACTGGACCCCCCCAAAAAAACAAAACCAAGAGGAGAGAAGAGAAGCAGGTTTTTCTGGATAATTTTTTCCTGCTTTTTTTTGCATAGATTCACTAGAACACTGTTCAAATTACATTTTTGTTTATCATTTTAAGTCCAATGCATTATATAATCAATCTTCAAATTCATCAGGTATTTCCTGAGTGTTTACTCAGTCCCCATTTCTACATGTGGACAAATAGAAAAGGATTAACACAAAGCACATATTGTTTGCTACGTTTTTAGTGTTACTATTCTTTTTTTTTTTTTTTTTTTTGCTGGTTGTGGATCTTAAACTCATGGCGTGCATACTGTCCCTGAGACTTTTTGCTCAAGGCCAGTGCTCTACCATTTAAGCCACAGTTCAGCTTCCAGCTTTTTGGTGGTTAATTGAAGATAAGAATCTCACAGTCTTTCCTGCCCAGACTGGCTTCAAACCATGATTCTCAGATCTCAGCCTTCTGAGAAGCTAGGATGGCAGTTGTGGCCACCAGTGCTAGGCTGATAATTGTTACTTACATTATAGAAAGAAAGAGAGAGCCGGGCACCTGTGGTTCACATCTGTAATCCTAGCTACTCAGGAGGCTGAGAGATGAGAATCGCAGTTCAAAGCCAGCTCGAGTAGGAAAGGCTGTGAGACTCTTATCTCCAATAAACCACCAGAAAACCGGAAGTGGCGCTGTGGCTCAAGTTGGTAGAGTGCTAGCCTTGAGCTGAAGAGCTGAGGGACAGAACCTAGGCCCAGAGTTCAAGCCCCACAACCAACCAAAGAGGGGGGGGGGTGGAAAGGAAGGAAGGAAAGAAAGAAAAAATAAAAGCCAGAAACTGGTGGTTCATGCTTGTAATCCTAGCTATTTGGGAGGGAAAATTTGGGAGGATCACGGTTCAAGGCCATCTTGGCATAAACAGGAATCACCATCTCACTCAATAGGTGGACACAGTGGCCCGTGTCTCATCCTTGCTTCATGGGAAGTGTAAACAGATGGATCTCAGAGGGGCTGCTCAAGAAACAGGAGTCCTGCTTTAGCAAGTGGAAGGCCCCAAGTTTGACCCCCCAAAAAAAAACTATCAAAGTAGAACAAATAAAAAATTATTTTTTCATTTTTTTGTTATAACTACTTTTCATACGGGGCTCATTTTGAACCTTTGTCTAAGACAAAGGACTCCCCCCCCCCACACACACACACACAAGATGTCATTTTAGTTTCTGTATTAGTTTGGCTCCCTCTAGAGGTCAGTTTGGCTCCCTCTAGAGGTCAGCTTGCACATTTTTAGTAGGTTTGAGATTACATTCTTAATTGGCTTCCTTCTAAAACACAAAATACATGAAACAGCCTTTTTTCACAGGGAGACACCAGGAAAATGAATGAGAGTGCTAAATCAAATCTATCTTTTAAGAAACATTATATTTAATCTTTTTTGAGTGGGGGTGGGGGGAGCCATCAGGCTGGCCTCGAACTTTGGTCCTCCTGACCTCTACCTCTTGATTTACCAGGATTACAGATATGTGCTGCTAAACCAACATTTACTCTTTTTTGTTGTTGTTTAGCACTGGGATTAGAACTCAGCTAATGCACTGCCTCTTAAACCACATCTCCATCTTGGCTGTTTGCTGTTTACTTTGGAGATGGAGTCTTGCGTGCTTTTGGTGCCTCCACCAGCTTCAAACCTTGCTTCTCCAGATCTCAGCCTCCTGAGTAGTTAGGCCTAAGATGAGAACAACCAATGAGAACAGAAAAAGAACCTAGCTAAGTAATCAGAGTGAATGTTCCCATCCCAAAGAAGTTCTTCAACTCTCTCTCTGGCCTTGAGTGATCCTATGTGCCCGCCCCAGACATCACATCACTGTGCAAGCCCCTGGGTATCATGTCATTGTCCCTGGAAGACTTGCCCATGAGCAATGGACATGACTGGCCACCACATGTGTGTGTGTCAAATTGGGCATCCAATCAGAGGGGTTAAAGGACACATGAAAAACTTGTGCAGGTTGTGCAGTGCCTCTGATTGGGTCTGTGGACTGATATGGCCCATAGGCTATCCAATGATGTTGAGAGTCACATAGCTCTCTCCTAGAGGTATCTTTCTAAATCCCACACAATGCACCATAGGTAATTGCCCAACTTTAGGACCCCCCTTTTCTAGCGGAACCTCTGCTTACCTTTTTCTTCAATAAATCCCTGCCATTTACTCCTTCCTCTGTGTCCATGGACTCAGTATTTGAGATCATAGAGACAAAGGGCCTGACCTACATACTAGTAGGGTTCTGGGTTGGTTTTTGTTTTTTGTTTGTTTTGTATAACTGGCACCTGGGTTTAATGTCTTAATGACTAAGGTTTGTATATAGGGCCACTGGATTTAACAAATAAAAATATAGGATACTCAGTAAAATTTAAATTTCAGATAAAGACACAAATGATTTTCTATCAGTAAGACCAAACACATTAATATGGAAACTCCATACATTTGTATACTGTTTCATATATTACTTAATGAATGAGGATACTAAGGTGAGGATCAGAGCTCTTAACTCCAAACTAATTTTTTTTTGTCAGTCATGGGGCTTCAACTCTGGGTCTGAGCACTGTCTCTGAGCTCTTCAGCTCAAGGCTAGTGCTCTACCATTTTGAGCCATGGCACCACTTCCAGTATTCTGGTGGTTTATTGGAGTCTCACAGACTTTCTTCCCTGGGCTGGCTTTGAACCACAATCCTCAGATCTCAGCCTCCTGAGTAGCTAGGATGAGAGGTGCAAGCCACCAGCACCCAGCTCCAAACTACTCTTAAATCACATGACCAAGTCCTGCTCTTGTTTTTCGCTATAAGAGTTTCTCTAAGTTCCTAAAGATGTCAAATCTGTGTCTGACCAGACATTTGAACGCTGAGACACTTCACGTTCACATCACCAGATGAGAGGATCCAACATTTGCACACCTACCAACAAGTGACAATGATGATCCTTCCGTGTCACTGTGTGTTTACAGGTAAGGAATTCGGGTTAGAGATGCTGGCCTGGGTCACGCAGCCACTCAGTTGCAAGCTGAGCTTGAGCTCACACAGAAAGGACTCAGGCTCTCAACCACGCAATGCATAAGAATCTTACCAAGGATTCTGAGAAAACAGCCTATTACCACACACCCCATCTGATTTAATCATTCCTGGGTGGAGCTCAGCCTGGGTGATTTTTTTTTCAAGTTCTCTAGGAGATTCTAAGGTGCAAAGGAGTCACAGCACTGGTGGCTCATGCTATAGTCCTAGCTACTCAGGAAGCTGAGATTTGCCATTAGAGGTCCAGAGCCAATCCTGGGCAGGAAAGTCCTGGGATTCTTATCTCTAGTTAACTACTGAAAAGTCAGAAGTGGAGCTGTGGCCCAAGGGTAGAGTGCCAGCCTTGAGCAAAGGGGCTCAGGGACAGTGCCCAGTTGTAGAGTGACAGCCTTGAGCAGAAAAAGCTAAGAGACAGTACCTAAGCCCTGAGTTTAAGTCCCACTCCTAGAAGAGAGGGTGTCTCATCTGCCCATTGCAGAACAATGCTTTTCAATCTTGGCTGCTGGCTAGGATCCTGGGGTGAGTGGGGGAAGGGATTCATGTACCCCAATATGCAGGCTTTCTGCAAAGCAATTCAAACCAATATTGTTAAAGCTTTCCAGGCAGTTCCAAAATTGAGAGCAACTACTTGAGGACAATAAATGATCAGGGCCAGGTCATAAATATTTAGGCTTTGCTGGGCCCCACAGTGTCTGTCATAATTATTTGAATTTGATCTGGCCTCATACTTTAGAAAGAGTTATGGGCAGTCATAAAGAAATGTGTGTGCGGAGCTGGGAAGGTGGCTCAGTGGTAGAGCGCTTGCCTTGCATGCATGAGGCCCTGGGTTCGATTCCTCAGCACCACATACGCAGAAAAAAAAGCCGGAAGTGGCGCTGTGGCTCAAGTGGTAGAGTGCTAGCCTTGAGCTGAAGAGCTGAGGGACAGCACCCAGGCCCAGAGTTCAGGCCCCACAACCGGACCCAAAAAACAAAAACAAAACAAAAAAAAAGAAATGTGTGTGTGTGGGGGGGGTTGGGGTTGCCAATACTAGAGCTCAAACTCAGGACCTCATGTTCTTGTTTCGAATTTTTCCCTCAAAGCTGGTGCTCTACCACTTGAGCCACAGTTCCTTTAGCCTTTGGAGATAGAGTCTCAAGGATTTGTCTGCTAGGGCTGGCTTTGACCCTCAATCCTCAGATCTCAGCTTCCTGAGTAGCTAGGATTACAGGCATAAGCACCAGTACCCAGTTAGAATCATCTATTTTTAGGAGAAAATAATTACCTCCTGAAAGTAAAAGGTAGAAAATGTCAATATTAGAAAAAGCTCTCAAGTCTCAAGGAGATATTTTCTTTTTCATGGCTCTTCTCTGGGTCAGGACCAACCATTTGGATGATGGTCACAGTCATTTATCAGTTCACATGAGTTCAACCTAGATGTAATTCCAAAGAAAAATTCAGGTGTGTGTCCCTAATATAGTGTCATAATAAGAGCATGTATTTCTCTTGTAGTTATTGTAATGATGACAATTCTATTAATGCCCACATGAGCAGAAAACATCATGGCGAGAGAATAGTTTTGTTATACTGGCTTCATGCTAATCCATAAGTATAATGCAATGATAACATTCATCTTTAAAATGAGCTCTGAAGAATGGAAGGAAAAGAAGGTGCTGGATTATGAATTAATTTACCATGAAGAATCAATGGGAAAACCCTACAAGAGAAAACTAAGGAGAGGAAAGATGGATGACTTCATTTACAAAACCATGCAGAGGAAGAGCTTGACCTACAGACACTTTTGCCATTCCCTGCAAGAGAGTTAAGAATTGTTGAGCTGGCCCTCAATGCCACATGAGACTTCTCCAGACTTCATCTAAGGACTCACGCCACCAAGGGACAGCTGCTGCTCACTGCCTTCTCTGGGAGGGGACCAAATTCCAGCCTTTTACCCCTATTGTCAATGCCCCTTGTCAGCAGAAAGTAGCCAGAGAGAATCCTCGCCCTATTTCATGATTATTAAAAGACTGGAGTGTAAGGTCCGCTCCTGGATGGCCAGCAGACTCCACCCTCCTCGCAGCAAAGTCTCCACCCAGTACCTGCATTACCTAGGCAACTGGGACACCTGGAAGAGGTCACATCTGCATCCGCTGAGGTCACATCTGAATTTGATGTGGCCACACCTTTCTCTGCCCATACCCTAGATAAGGCCTAGCCCAGGCCCAGACTCTCTCTCTGTCTTTTTCTAGCTCTCTCTGCTCTCTCTCTCTCTCTGCCTTTTTCTAGCTCGCTCTGCTCTCTGCTCTTTTCTAGCTCTCTTTTCTCTCTTTTTCCTCTCTCTCTTTCCTCTTTCTTTTGCCAGCCGCGTGAGTGCCAACCTTGCCTAGTCCCAGCAGGTCTACTGAATAAACCTACCCCTTACATAAAAAAAAAAAAAAAAAAAGAATTGTTGGGCTGGGAAGGTGGCTCAGTGGTAGAGCGCTTGCCTTGCATGCTCGAGGTCCTGGGTTCGATTCCTCAGCACCACATAAGCAAAAAAAGAAAAAAACCGGAAGTGGTGCTCTGGCTCAAGTGGTAGAGTGCTAGCCTTGAGCTGAAGAGCTGAGGGACAGTGCCCAGGCCCAGAGTTCAGGCCCCATGACCGGACCCAAAAAAAAAAAAAAAAAGAATTGTTCTTTCATTTTGAAATGATTAGAACAATTTCAAAGGAGTGATAATTTGATCATGGGTAGGCAGACAGTCTACCTCTTGAGCCACGGCTCCTGCCCATTTTATGTTAGCTAGCTTTTCTGATAGGGTCTCAAGTTTTTGCCTGGGACCCATGCCTTCGGCCATGTCTTCCTACCTCTACCTCCTCCATATCTGGGCTCACAGACACACAACACTAGGCTCATATTATGTGTTGAAATGAGATTTATCTTAACGTTTTTTCCCCCTGAGCTGTCCTTGAACTGTCAGCTTCCTGATCTTTATATCTTGAATAGCTAGGATTACAGGCAGGTGCCACTGGCACCTGGTGTCTTTGGTTTTTAAGTTAAAAAAAAAAGGTTTTGAGGCTCATGCCTGTCATCCTAGCTACTCTGGAGGCTGAGATCTGAGAATCATGGCTCAAAGCCAACCCTGGCAGGAAAATCTATGAGACTCTTCTCGCCAATAAACCACTCAGAAAACCATTAGTGGCTTGGTGGCTCAAGTGGTAGAGCACTAGTCTTGAGCTGAAGAGCTGAGGGACAGTGCCCAGGCCCAGAGTTCAAGCCCTATAACAACATGTCTCATGCCTGTAATCATAACTACTCAAAAGGTTGAGATCTGAGGATTGCGATTCAAAGCCAGCTTGGGCAGGTAAGTCATAAGACTCCTATCTCCAATTTACTACATAAAGCTGGAGTAGGAGCTGTGGCTCAAGTGGTAGAGCACTGAAATTGAGCACAAAAGCTCAAGCACAGTGCTCAAGCCTCGAGTTCAAGCCCTAGGACTGGAACCAAAAATTAAAATTAAAAAAAAAAAGAAACAGTATTGAAGCCAGGTACCTGTGGCTCATACTTGTAATCCTGGCTACTCAGGAGGCTGAGAGCTAAGGATCACTGTTTAAAGCAAGCCCAGGCAAGAAAGTTCACAAATTTTTATCTTCAATAAACTACCAAAAAGCCAGAAGTAGAGCTGTGATCAAGCTCAGGGACAGTGCCCAGCCCCTGAATTCAAGCCCCTAGGACCAGCACACATACACACACACAGATGAATCTTTTTTTTTTTTTTTGTCAGTTGTGGAACATGAACTCTGGGCCTGGGCACTGTCCCTCAGCTCTTCAGCTCAAGGCAAGCACTCTACCACTTGAGCCACAGCGCCACTTCCAGCTTTTTCTGCTTATGTGGTGCTGAGGAATGGAACCCAGGGTCCCATGCATGCAAGGCAAGCACTTTAGCACTGAGCCAGTCCCCACCTTCCCAGCCCCCTCCTTTTTTTTGGTGGGGCATAGGGCTCGAACTCTGGGCCTGAGCACTGTCCCTCAGCTCTTCAGCTCAAGGCTAGCACTCTACCACTTGAGCCACAGCACCACTTCCAGATTCTTATAGGATAAGAATCTGACAGACTTTCCTGCTTGGGCTGGCTTTGAATCATGATCTTCAGATTTCAGCCTCCTTAGTAACTAGGATTACAGACGTGAGCTTATAATTCATTTTTTGTAAATGGCTATTACTAGCAGGTTTTCTCTTTCTCTGGATCAGTATGAAAGTTTATAATTCTTTAGATAATTGGCCAGACTTGTCTCATTTTTCCTACTGACAAGCTAAGAGCAGCTGCTGGCGCATGGGCTGGCGGGGCGGGGGAGGGGGGATCTGACTTGAGATGCTTTTGGGGCTGACACCCGTGGAAGCAGAAGGATGGGCAAATGATGCCGTTGGGAGCTCAGGAGTGCTGGCAGCCTTTCGTGCTCTCCTCGAGTGGGGCCTCCCCCATCAGTGGCTAGATGGGGGCCACCGTGGGCATGACTAGGTGACACTTGCTGCTGAGGTGATCCCCGAAAGCACTAGAGTATTTGCCAAGAGGCTCCCCCAGCGAAAGCTCAGGCTGTGTCATTGAAGAAGGGATGTGAGTGGCTGTCACCATGTTCCCCACAGTCCACCCCTCAGGCTCAAATACAGTCATTGAGATTCTGGGAGCCTCTTTGCCCAAAACCTTGAGAAGAGGAAAGCTAGTGGGACAAGCCACTGCCCCACTCATGCTGCTGGCCCTGGGGCTGAAAGCATCATACTCATCCCTTCCTCCCCTGAACGGTCTGAATCCCATGGCTAGCACACCTGAGGGACTCACGTGGGGCTCACCACACTTGTCGACTTACCCTGAGCAATCACCTGGCTGCCAGAGGTGCCTTCCTAAGTGGAACAGAAGCCCTTGCTCCTCCTCGTGGTGCCCGCCAACTTGTGCTAGCAAGCCAACCCCACTTCCTTATGGTAAGTGTGTGGGCACAAGGAGCTGGGTACCATAGCAGCATTTCCTTCTGGGGATCAAGACCTTTAGACCCATAGAACCCAGACTGAGAGACTGACCTCCCCACCCCAGGGGAGTCCCTGGGGTTGATGAAGGCAGGGCTTGCGTGTGAGTGCCCAGGTCTGTGTTCCTTCCTGCTGTGTGCCTGACTCTGTGTAAATGGCTTCCTATTTCAAGTATGAGCTGTGCCCTCTTAGTATCCCTCTAGCTGTGTCTTTTGCCAGTCCTGAGGCTTGAACTCAGGGATTGGGCACTGTCCCTGAGCTTCTTTTGCTCAAGGCTATTGCTCTACCACTTGAGCCACAGCACCACCCCTGGCTTTTTCTGTGTATGTGGTTCTGAGGAATCAAACCCCAGGCTTCATTCATGCTAGACAAGTACTTTACCACTAAGCCACATTCCTAGCCCTGTGCCTATCTATCTATCATCTATCTATCTATCTACCCATCCATCTATCTATCTGTTTATGCCAGTACTGATAGGGCCTGGGCCTTGTCCCTTAGTTTTTTCACTCAAGGCTGGCATTCTATCACTTCAGTCATAGCTTGATGTCCAACATTTTAGTGGATAACTGAAAATAAGAGTCTCATGAACTTTTCTGCCTGGGCTGGCTTCAAACTGCAATCCTCAGATAGCTACTCTCCTGAGTAGCTAGGATGACAGGTTTGTGGAGGGGCACCGACATCAGCCGTGCCGTTAGCCACTGTTCCAACACTTTATCTGCCCAAGCTGCTTGTGAGCTCTGTGATTCAGCTAGGAAATTCTGTGCTCCTGGCTCAGTCATACACTTCTCTTGTGAAACAGCTCCCTAGGCTGATGTGATATTACAATGCATCCCATGCCAACATGCAGACATTGTCTTGTCCTCTCTACATGGTAAGGGGTTCCATGTGACTGACAGGTCACTAGCTGCTCTACCTCTAAGTTGTCTCCAAAGAGGCAAAACAACTTTCCATGTATTTATTGGCATAGAGTAAGCCTGCTTTTTTCAGATTGTTTTTTACAGGCAGTTTTGACCAAGCCTGGAATAATTTAGTTGTTTTTTTTTAAAGCCTAGAAGTTGGGCATCAGTGGCCCATGCCTGTAATTCTAGTTACTCAGGAGGCTGTGATCTGAGGATCACAGTTTGAAGCCAACTTGGGCAGGAAAGACCATGTGACACTTATCTCCAGTCACCCCCAAAAGCTGGAAGTAGATGTTGACTCAAGTGCTAGAGTATTAGCCTTGAGCACAAAGACTCGGGGACAGTGACCAGGCCCCAAGTTCAAGCCCCAGGACTAGCAAAAAAAAAAAAATAGCTTAGTATAGCTATGTACTCAGGTTGAAACTTGTTATTCTAGCTTCTCAGGAGGCTGAGGTTTGAGAATCAACAAGACCTGCTCAAGCAGAAAAATCTGAGAGACTTATCTCCAGTTAACCAGAAAAAAGCCAGAAATCAAGCTGTGACTTCAGTATAGAGACCCAGCTGTAAATGAAAAGCAAGGGATGAGGCCCTGAGTTCAAGTCCCAGTACCAGCACTGCTATAGGAAACATGAATCATGCACTCATTCAACCCAGAGCATTTTACATTCTCAGCAGAGAATCCTTGGAACCACTTACCCACGTGCCAAGGGCCTACTGTACATAGTTCTTATTCTATAAAATACTTTGTATGTCTGTTTTTCTTTCTTTAGTTTCTTTGATATATAGTGTTCTTTATAAATTTGGGATATTAATATATCACAAAAGCTAGTGCCCTATTTGTGTTTAATTTTTAGGTTTTTTCCCTCCTGGTTTGTTTGGGGGTATTTTTGTTTGTTTTTGTCAGTTGTGGGGGCTTGAACTCAGGGCCTGGGTGCTGTCCCTGAGCTCTTTTGCTCAAGTCTAGCACTCTACCACTTTGAGCTAGAGCTCCACTTCCAGTTTTCTGGTAGTTAACTGAAGATAAGAATTTCATGGAATTTCCTGCCTGGGCTAGCTATGAACCATAATACTCAGATCTCAGCCTCCTGAGTAACTAGGACTACAGATGTGAGCCACCAGTGCCCAGCTTAGAAATTCTTTTTTGTTTTGTTTTTTGGGGGGGGGTCCGATCGTGGGGCCTGAACTCTGGGCCTGGGCTCTGTCCCTTAGCTCTTCAGTTCAAGGCTAGTGCTCTACCACTTGAGCCACAGCGTTTCCGGCTTTTTTCATTTTACTTATGTGGTGCTGAGGAATCGAACCCAGGGCCTCAGGCATGCAAGGCAAGCACTCTACCACTGAGCCATCTTCCTAGCCCAGCTTAGAAATTCTTAATGTGGTCAACTTTATAAATCTTCTGTTGCTATTGTTATGGTGCTGAGGCTTGAACCAAGACCTCAGACATTCTAGGAAATGTTCTATCACTGAGCTACATCCTCAGTCTTTTCTTCTGTTATGTATTTGTCCTTTTGGTGCTGATTCTGGGCTTCAGCTCGGGGCCTTGGCACTGTCCCTGAGCTTATTGCTCAAGTCTAGTGCTCTACCACCTGAGTCATACCTCCATTCCAAATTTTCTTTTATGGTTAGTATATTTGTGTGTTAAGAAGTATTTTCACTGGGGGGCAGGGAGTATTTTCACTGGGCACTAGTAGCTCACACCTGAAATTCTAGCTACTCAGGAGGCTGAGATCTGAAGATCACAGTTTGAAGCCAGCTTGATCAGGAAGGTCCATCAGATTCTTATTCCAATTAAACACCAAAAAACTTGAAGTGGAGCTGTGGTTCAAGTGACAGCACTGGCCTTCAGTGAGAGCACCCAGACAATGAGTTCAAGCTGCAGGACCAGCAGAAAAGAGAAAAAAAATAAGAGAAGGAAGGAAAGAAGGAAGGAAGGAAGGAAAGAAAGAAAGAAAGAGAAGAAAAGGAAGGAAAGAAAGAAAGAGAAGGAAAGGAAAGAAGGAGGTGGAGGAGGATATGAAGAAGAAAGAAGATGACAACAATGATGATGACCAAGAAGAAGTTGTTTCCACCAGCCACTGGTGGCTCAAACCTGTAATCCTAGCTACTCAGTAGGCTGAAATTTTAGGATTATAGTTCAAAGTCAGCCCAGATAGAAAAGTCTAGTGAGACTTGTCAGTTGTGAGGCTTGAACTCAGGGCCCGGACACTGTCCCTGAGCTCTTTTGATCAAATTTAGCACTCTACCACTTTGAGCCACAGCAACACTTCCAATTTCTAGTGGTTAATAGGAGATAAGAGTCTCACAGACTTTTCTGCCCAGTCTGTCTTTGAACCACAATCCTTAGATCTCATCCTCCTGAATAGCTAGAATTACAGGTGTGAGCCATCAGTACCCAATTTATGGTGAGACTCTTATTTCCAATCAATCAGCAAAAAGCTGGAAATAGAGGTATGATTAAGCAAAAAAAAAAAAAAAAGCTAAACAAGAGTCTGAGGCCCTGAGTTCAAACCCCAGTACCAGCATTTGCATACACACACACACACACACACACACACACGTACACACCGTTTTCCTATTCCAAGACCAAGAAGATATATGTTTTTCTCTCTCATATTCAAGACTTAGTTCATTAACAATACATCTCAGCATATTTTTGGTGGTATTGGGGTTTGAACTCATGGCCTCCCACTTGCTAGACAAGCACTTTACCACTTGAACCATGCCTCCAGTCCTTTTTACTTTAGTTATTTTTCAGGTAGGGTCTCCCATTTTTGCCTAGAGCTGGCTTTGGGCAGAGATCTTTCTGCCTCCACTTTCCGCATAGCTGTGATTACAGATATAAACCACTTAGTTAAGATGGGGCTAGGGAGTCTTCCTAGCTTTTTGCCTTTAATCACAATCCTGATTTCTACTTTCCAAGTCTTATGTAGCCCAGGCTGCCCTGAAGCTTGTGATCCTCTTGCCTCAGCCTCCTGAGCATTAGAAAACAGGGATATATTTTGAGATAGGCTTTTCATTTACCCCCAGGTGAATAATGCAATGATTCCAGGTGCTCTACTCCAACCAGACAGCCTTCTATTCAGGGGATGGGATTTCGCACTGGAGTGTCTCCCAGTGCACACAGTAGAAGGAAAAGTCTAGACCATTTGCTATGTGCACCTGGTGTAGTGGGGATTTAACTCAGAATTTGGATGCTGTCCCTTAGCTTTTTCTGCTCAAGGCTGGTGCTCTCCCACTTGAACTACAGCTCCACTTCTGGCTTTTGATGTTGAATTGGTAAGGCTCTTGTAGTCTTTCCTGCCCAGGCTGGCTTTAACCCTTGATGATCCTTAGATCTCAGCCTACTAAGTAGTTTGGATTATAGGTAGGAGCTACTGGAGCCTATCTATATTTTTATCTTTTTGTAAAACTACTAGGACTATACTTTTCTGTTACTCTATAATTTTCCTTTTTCTGCATTGAATGCATTCTTTCTTGTATGTACCTACAGTCTTGTGTACTTTGGATGTTGTAATAGAATATACCATATATAATATATTCTATATTCAGCCATGTAGTATCCTGAGGACCTCAAGCAGTTCACAAGTCTCTAAGCGATATACACAGGGCACCACGTCAAATTCAAAAACAGAATAAGAAAATAAATTGGACTAATTTCCTAAAGCTTGAAAATGCTTTTGTATCCATAAATGTAGTGCCATCTGAAGTGATCTCCAAGCGGTATCAAGCATATATGCAAATTTCCACAAGGGTTAGAATTTTGTTTTGTTTCTATGCCAGTCCCAGGGCTTGAAGTCGGGGCCTGGGAGCTGTCCCTGAGGTAGGTAATGGGAGTGAGTAGTAACTAGGTAGTGGTAGGCTAGTAATCTGCCACTTGAGCCACAGCTCTACTTCTGGCTTTTGATGGTTAGAGATAAGGGTCTCAGGGGCTTTCCTGCCCAAGCTGGATTTGAATTTCCATCCTCAGACCTCAGCCTCCTGAGTAGCTAGGGTTACAGGCACATACCTGCCATTTGCAGTTAACTTGGGGAGTGGGGAAGTCTTTTTTATCTAGGGCAAAGCAGGCTGATCTGCAAGACTCGCTGTGATGAGATTACCTCCATCCTGAGCACTTGGAAAGATTTCTGGTTGCAGGAGTCCTGCGTGGTCTATTTCAAAGAACATGGAACCATACAACAGAAGGTCTACACAGTTAATTCTGCCACCTACAGAGATGTCTCTGTTTGTACAAGATTCTGCCAGTATTGTAAGTAGAGTATCTGGCTGACTGTCCACTGATAAATTACAAAGCTCCAACATGACAGTTTGTCCTAATCTGTCTTGTCAGGTTCAGTTTGAAAAATACTAGGCTGCTACTGCCAGACATAAATAACTCAGGTGCATCTCTGGATAGTTATACAAGTAATAATTAAAACAAAGCAAATTTATACTCCTAGCTACTCAGGAAGCTGAGATCTAAGGATTGTGGTTCAAAGCCATCCAGGGCATGGAAGTCTATGACTCTTACCTCCAATTAGCCAGCAGAAAGCCAGAAGTGGAGATATGGCTCAAGTGGTAGAGCACCAGTCTTCAGAGAAAAGCCCAACAAGAGCATGAGACCTTGAATTCAATCCCCAATACCAGCAAACGTGCACACATGCACACACACACACACGTGCACACACACACATACACAATTATTAGTTACCTGGAAATAGCTATGAATGATCTTTTTGCAGAGATAGAAATGTTCTTAGTTGTGATTGTGATAATTGTTCCTTAACTCAGGAAATTGGTAAAATTTAAACTATCCAGTTTAAAATAGGTAGGTTTTATGGTGTTCTCCAGGGATGGGGTTACTCATGCATACCAGCTATATGTAGTGCCTTATCTAGCCACAGATGCCAGCAGACAGCCCTGGAGGTTTCTCCAAGTCCTACTTTTCAAAGAATGCCAACAGCCACTAGATGTAATTGCCTCTTACCCCAGGAAATTCTTTGTTCTGGGACCCACCAAACACACAGCTAGGTGTCAGGAATGAAGAATAAGAAATTTTCTGGAACCAGGTAACTTGGGATGCATGGGGCTGAAAAAGATTCAGCAGAGAATGACGGAATGTACTCATAAACTGACAAGTTGAGGGGGTTGGGGACTTAGCTCAGTGGAAGAGCATTTGACTGGTGAGGGCAAGGCCCTAAGTTCGGTCCTCAGCTGGAGGGGTGGGGGGAAGCTATAAAAGACCAAAATAATAATAATAATAAGGCAACTGGACAAGTTGAATTGAAACTCCTTTTTACAACTACTTAAACATACCAACAACTAATTTTTAAAGTAATACTCCTAAGAACAAAAAGGCACAATGCGTATGTGCCTCTAATAATATAAAATTATATTTATCAAAATGAATTTCAGGGTTGGGTGCTGGTGGTTCATACCTGTAATCCTAGCTACTCAGGAGGTTGAGATCTGAGGACTGCAGTTCAAAGCTAGCCTGGGCAGGAAAGTCGGTGAGACTCTTATCTCCAAATAACCACCAGAAAACCGGAAATGGCGCTGTGGCTCAAGTGGTAGAGCACTAGCCTTGAGCTGAACAGCTGAAGGACAGCGCCCAGGCACAAAGTTCGAGCCCATAACCGACAGTGGGGCACTGGTGGCTCACGCCTGTAATCCTAGCTATTCGGGAGGCTGAAATCTGAGGATCAGGATTTGAAAGCCAGGCAGGCAGAAAAGTCTGTAAGACTCTTATCTCCAATTAACCACCAAAAAAGCTGGAAGTAGAGCTATGGCTC
Organism: Dipodomys ordii; assembly: GCF_000151885.1. Taxonomy (NCBI): domain Eukaryota; kingdom Metazoa; phylum Chordata; class Mammalia; order Rodentia; family Heteromyidae; genus Dipodomys; species Dipodomys ordii. The sequence continues at coordinate 10,059,390 of NW_012267225.1, forward strand.
AACTGGTAGAGTACTAAACGTAAGCAAAAAAGCTGAAGGACAGCACCCAAGCCCTGAGTTCAAGCCTTAAGACAGGCACCAAAGAGAAAGAGACAGAGACAAAGATAGAAAGACACAGAGAGACTCAGAGACACACACTCACACACACCCGGAGAGATACATGAAACAACAACAACAAAAAGATAGGTGAAATCATTTAAAGAATACAAATCAAAGCTGGGTAGAGTGCCTCAAGCTATAAAGCTAGCTAGCTACCTACTACGTGGGAGGTCAAGTTTGAGGCTCAAAAAAAAAGGTTCAAGAGACCCCATGGGAATGCACAGATAGGAGCATTGCCTTCCAGGCCAGTTCCACATAAGCAAGATCCTTTTCAAAGAGAGCCAAAAGGGCTAGCGGAGTGGCTCAAGTGGTAGAGCTCGAGACTGGCAACTATGAACCCCTGAGTTCAAATCCCAGTACTGCCAATGAAATAAAGGAAAATAAAACAAACAAAAAACAACATATAAACCCAGGTGCCATGGTTTCCCTTATTTGCAATAACTAGTGTATGTCTAGTAGAAAAGGACAAGTAGAAAAGATCAAAAGCTATGTACATATGACCAGATAAGATGAAGTTAAGCAAATGAACCCCCAAATAGGGACACACGTGGTTTTTTTTCTTGCTTGCTATTGTTTCTAACATATTTATAAGGTACCATGTGATTTTTGTGTGGCTTTGTATGTTCCTCCCCTACAGTATAACCCCTGTTTTCACTGTTGGTATAATTTGGGGAGGGGAAGGGAAAAAACAAAATATTGACCCACTGTAACAATGGGTTGTACAAGACACTCTGTTGAAAAACGAACTTTACAATTTAGGCAGGGGGGTGGTGTGGAGCTGGGAGGGTAGTTGTGGAGGTGGGAGGGAAGGGATGGTAGGGAAAAACAAAGGAGGAGGTAACAATGCTTGGTAGGAAATATACTCATTACTTTTCTCATGTAACTGTAACCCCTTTGACAGTATTTTCACAATAAAAAAACTTATTTAAAAAAGAAACAACATATTAGGCTGGGTGCCTAATCTAAGCTGTTCAGGAGGCTGAGATTTGAGGTTCAAAGATATCCTGGGCAGTAAGCCATGAGACTCTCATCTCCAATTAACCACCCGGAAAAGCCAGATGTAGATGTTGGTGCAAGTGATCAAGAGCTAGCCTTGAGCAAAAAAATTTATGGAGCCAGGCACTGGTGGCTCAGGCCTGTACTCCTAGCTACAAAAGAGGCTAAGATCTGAGGATTGCAGTTCCAAGCCAGCCTGGGAAGGAAAGTACATGAGACTCTATCTGCAATTAACCACCAGAAAACCAGAAGTGGTGCTGTAACTCAAACGACTGAGCACTACTAGTCTTGACCAAAACAGCTCAAGGAGAGTGCTCAGGTTCTGAGCCCATGAGCAAGAGAAAAGAAAAAAGAAAGGAAGGAAGGAAGGAAGGAAGGAAGGAAGGAAGGAAGGAAGGAAGGAAGAAAGAAAGGAAGGAAGAAAGGAGAGAAAAAGACAGAGAGAGAGAGAGCAAGCAAGCTCGCTCAGGAACAGTGCCTGGGCTCTGAGTTTGAGCCCCAGGTCCAGCACCACACTTCTTGTTTTTTGTTTTTGTCAGTCCTAGGGCTTGAACTCTAGGCCTGGGTACTGTCCCTGAGGTCTTTTTGTTCAAAGCTAGCCCTATACCACTTGAGCCACAGTGCTACTTTCAGCTTTTTCTGTGTATGTGGTACTGAGGAATTGAACCCATGGCTTCATGCATGTGAGTCAAGCACTCTACCACTAAGCCAAGTCCCAGCCTGAAACATTTTTCTAAATAGCAGTTCATCCAATGAGGAAAAGCATTAGAAATTCTGACTGAAGAAGTATATGTATTTAGTTTTAAGCAAATTAACAATGAAATGGATTAATGTTCTAAAGTCTAAAATTTCTTCCTATTCTTCAGTTTCCTTACTATAAGTTCCTGGGTGAAAATTGTTCAAATCTACTGATCATTACTGTTAGATCATACTGATCTATCCTCCAGGCAGCCACCAAAAGTCCCCAATTTTCAGCTACATTTTTTTGGGGGGAGGGGGGTCCAGTCGTGGGGCCTGAACTCTGGGCCTGGGCACTGTCCCTCAGCTCTTCAGCTCAAGGCTAGCACTCTACCACTTGAGACACAGTGCCACTTCCGGCTTTTTTTTTTTTTTTTTGCTTATGTGGTGCTGAGGAATCCAACCCAGGGCCTCATGCATGCAAGGCAAGCACTCTACCACTGAGCCACCTTCCCAGCCCCTTCATTTTCTTTTCTTGATCTTTCAAGTTGTCAAATGCAAATCTCAATATCTTCTAAGAAACAGGATATATATTTTCAAATATGAAAATACCTAAGTTTAAGCCCTCTGTACATCCCCTTTATAATAACAATTTAAAAAAAGAAAATACCCATTGCTCTCCCAGACTGCTCCAAGAAACAGGATCGTGTTCTGTGACCTGTTTCCACAAGCCCTGAAATGCCAGTGTGATCAGAGGGGCTGATATGAGCAACTCTGACCTTCCCCTCATTTTCTTTCCATTCTGAATACCAAAAGAAAGCAATTCCAAGTATGTAGGGTTTTGTTTTGTTTTGCTTTAGTTTTTTGAAAAGGAAAATTGACTTTTTTTCTGAGAAATGATTAGGTTTTTTTGTTTTTGTTTTTGCCAAACCTAGGGCTTAAACTCAGGACCTGGGTGCTGTCCCTGAACTTCTTTTGCTCAAGGCTAACATTCTACCACTTGAGTCACAGCACTACTTGCAGCTTTTTCTGTTTATGTGGTACTAAAGAATCAAACCCAGGGCTTCATGCATGCTAGGCAAGCACTCTACCACTGAGCCACCTTCCCAGCCCCTGAGTACATCTTTTTGAACAGTGTTATTCCCTCCCTCATTTTTTCCTGCTTCACCCCCCTCCCCCGCCACTCCCCTCTCCCACAAGTTGTAACTCATAGTATTATTGTTACATTGGTTCACCCTTTGTCCCACCTTTTCTGTGATTCCCTGCCCTTCCCCAAATCAGATAAACTTATATACAAGACAAAGGGTTCAGAAATCAAAAACAGTGACAACAGGGAATAAACAAAAGGGGAAAAAAAATAACTGCAAACAGTACACTAAAAACTCTTGTTTGCAGGGCGCCAGTGGCTCACGCCTGTAATCCTAGCTACTCAGGAGGCTGAGATTTGAGGATCACGGTTCAAAGCCAGCCTGGGCAGGAAAGTCCGAGAAACTCTTATCTCCAATAAACCACTAGAAAACCAGAAGTGGCGCTGTAGCTCAAGTGGTAGAGCGCTAGCCTTGAGCTGAAGAGCTGAGGGACAGTGCCCAGGCCCAGAGTTCAAGCCCCACAACCAACAACAACAACAAAAAAACTGTTTCCATTTCTTAGAATTCATTTCACTAAGCATTATTTTGTATGGTCATATGCATATAGCTATTGAGCTATTGTGATCCTCTGCTAAAAATATCCTAGACAAATTCTAGTTATTACAAATGAGGGAAACTATGCAGCCTTCTTTTCTTTGGGTCTGGCTTGCCTTACTTAATATAATTTTTTTCCCGTCTTTCCATTAATTTACAAATGGGGCAATGTCATTCTTTCTGATAGAAGTATAGAATTCCATTATGTCCATTGCAACAATGAGATGTACAAGTCGTTATGTCGAAATGAACTTTACAACTTTGGGGGGGGAGGAGTGGGGGTGGGAGGATAGGAAGGGATGGGAAGGGAAACAAAGGAGGTGGAGGCTACAATGCTTGATAAGAAATGTACTCATTATCTTGCCCATGTAATTGTAACCCCCTGTACAGTATTTTCACAATTAAAAAAAAGAAATCCATTATGTATATATACTAATTTTTGTTGTTGTAGTTTTTTGTTTTTTGGGGTTTTTTTTGCCAGTCCTGGGGCTTGAACTTAAGGCCTGGGCACTGTCTCTGCATTTCTTTTGCTCAAGGCTAGCACTCTACCATTTGAGCCACACTGCTACTTCTGGTTTTTTTTTCTGTCTATGTGGCATTGAAGAATTGAACCCACAGCTTCATGCATGCTACCACTAAGCCACATTCCCAGCCCTACCACACTTTCTTGATCCATTCGTCCACTGAGGGGCATCTTGGTTGATTCCGTATCTTAGATATGGTAAATACTACAATGAACATGGTTGTGCTGGTAGCTTTCGTGTGGCCTTGTGGTCATTTGGGTAAATACCCAGGAGTGGGATTGCTATGTCATAGGAGAGCTCTATTTTCAGTCTTTTAATGAACCTCCATACTGCTTTCCAGAGTGGCTGAACTCTTTTACATTCCCACCAACAGTGTACTTGTTGTTCCCTTTTGGCCATATCCCAGCCAGCATCTATTATTATTCATTTTTAAAATAATGGCCATCGGGCTGGGAAGGTGGCTCAGTGGTAGAGCGCTTGCCTTGCATGCCTGAGGCCCTGGGTTCGATTTCTCAGCACCACATAAGCAAAAAGAAAAATACCAGAAGTGGTGCTGTGGCTCAACTGGTAGGGCGATAGCCTTGAGCTGAAGAGTTGAGGGATAGTGTCCAGGCCCAGAGTACAGGCTCCATGACCGGACCCAAAAAAATAAATAAATAAAATAATGGCCATTGTAACTAGGGTGAAGTGGAATCTCAGTGCCTTTTTTTTTTTTTTGTCAGTCATGTGGCTTGATCTCTTTGGGCCTGGGTGCTGTCCATCAGCTCTTCAGCTCAAGGCGAGTGCTTTACCACTTGAGCTACAGTGCCATTTCTGGTTTTCTGGTGGTTTATTGAAGATAGGAGTCTCACAGTCTTTCCTGCCTGGGCTGGCTTTGAACCACGATCCTCAGATCTCAGCCTCCTGAGTAGCTAAGATTACAGGCGTGAGCCACCAGCACCCGGCTTCAGTGCATTTCTTTTATGGCCAGAGATGTTGAGCATTTCTTCATGTGTCTATTGGCCATTCTTATTTCCTCTTCAGAGAAGTCTCTCTTTAAGTCTTTAGCCCACTTATTAATGGGGTTGTTGTTTTGAGGATTACTTTTTGAAAGTTTAAGCTTTGAGCTCTAAGTATATTTTAGATATGAGGCCTTTGTTGTGTAGCTAGTAAAGAAAGATCTCTCAATCTGTGGGCTATTTATCTTGCTAGCTATGTCCTTTGCCATACAGAAACTCTGAAGTTTAATGCAATCCTATTTATCCAGTCTTTTTTTGTTGTTTGTGGATCTTCATTTAGAAAGTTTTGACCTATACCAAAGAACCCTAGTATTTCCCCTATCCCTTCCTCAAATATTTTCAGGGTAGCTGATCGTACCTTGAGGTCTTTGATCCATTTGGAATTGATTCTGGGGCAGAGTGATATATAAGGATTTAAGTTCAGTTTTCTACCTGTGTATAAGCTATTCTGCCAGGACCATTTGTTGAAGAGGCTGTCTTTTTTCTGTCCTGCTTTTTGTTTGTTTGTTTAGCCATAGGTCTGCAGGTTAATTTCTGGGTCTTCAATTCTATTCCATTGGTTCTCAGGCCTGTTCATATGCCAGTACTAAGCTGGGGTTTTTTTTTGGTTTTGTTTATTTTTTGGGGTCCAGTCGTGGGGCCTGAACTCTGGGCCTGGGTGCTGTCCCTCAGCTCTTCAGCTCAAGGCTAGCGCTCTATCACTTCAGCCACAGTGCCACTTCCGGCTTTTTCTTTTTGCTTATGTGGTGCTGAGGAATCGAACCCAGGGCCTCAGGCATGCAAGGCAAGCACTCTACCACTGAGCCACCTTCCCAGCCCCCTAAGCTGTTTTTATAACTTTGGCTTTATAATAAAATTTGAAGTTTGGTATTGATATTCCTCCAGCACACAACATTCTTGCTAAGGATTTTTTTTTAAATTCTGGGTCTTTAATTATTCCATATGAATTTTTGGATTGCTTCTTCTATTTCACTAAAGAATGTTGGGATTTTGATTCCACCACCATTCTTGGGTTGTTTTTTTGTTTTTGTCAGTTGTGGGGCTTGAGCTCTGGGCCTGGATGCTGTTCCTAAGCTCTTCAGCTCAAGGCAAGCATTCTACCACTTAAGCCACAATGCCACTTCCAATTTTCTGGGGGTTAATTGGAGATGAGTCTCACAGACTTTCCTGCCCAAGCTGGCTTTGAATCTGGATCATCAGATCTCAGCCTCCTGAGTAGCTAGGATTATAGGTGTGAGCCACCAGCACCCAGCCATTTGTTGTTGTTGTTGTTTTGCCAATCTTGGGGCTTAAGCTCTAGGCCTGGACACTGTCCCCTGAGCTTCTTTTGCTCAAGGCTAGCACTCTACCACTTGAGCCACAGCACCACTTCCAGCTTTTTTTGTGTGGTAGTGAGGAATTGAACCCAGGGCTTCATGCATGCAAAGCAAGCATTCTACCACTAAGCCACCTTCCAAGCCTCCACCATGCCTATATAGCACCGCATTTGGCCTACTGAATCCCTAAAAAAAGTGTCTAATAGGTATTGTGTTTCAAAATCTGTTCATAAATCAAGCCTGTTCATTCATTTCCATAAGTCAGATTCATAGTGCTAGTGAGTCACTAAAAGTTGACCTATCGTAAGTATGTTAGACACCATTTACCAGCTAGGCGGTGATGACTCATTCTTCTAATCCTAGCCACTCAGGAGGCTGTGATCTGAGGACTGTGGTTCAAAGCTTGAGTAGTAAAGTCTGTGAGACTCTCATGTCCAATTGACCACCAAGAAACTGGAAGTGGAGGTGTGGCTCAAGTGGTAGAATGCCAGCCTTGTGCTAAAAAGCTAACAGACAGCACCCAGTTCCTGAGTTCAAGCTCCAGTATCCTGTATCATCAGAGAGAGAGAGCGAGAGAAATCTATTTCTAGTTTTCCAATGTCTCCATAACTGTCAGTATTTATAAGGGAAAAAGGGTTTCAGATACCATTCTGCAGTTACTGCCCTGGGAGGGGCTTGGGTCTTGGCAAAACTCAGGCTAGTCCTCTTACAAGCCATTCCCTAGGAAGAGGGGCTTGCCTGTTTCAAAACCAATTGTGATCTGGCAAACTACTAAAGCAGGAAGGGCAATACAAAACAGCTGTCCAGGAACACAAGTTAGACAGCCAGTTTCTGGGCCCCACTGCTCACTTTCCTGAGTGTTTTGTTGTTGGTGGCAGTGGTGGTCATCGTGGGGCTTGAACTCTGAGCCTAGACACTGTCCCCTCAGTTCTACAGTCAAGGTGAGCACTCTACCACTTGAGCCACAGCGCCACTTCTGGTTTTCTGGTGGTTTATTGGAGATAAGAGTCTCATGGACTTTCCTGCCTGGGCTGGTTTTGAACTGCAATCCTCAAATTTCAGCTTCCTGAGTAGCTAGGATTACAGATGTGAGCCACTGGTGCCTGGCTCCTGATTTATTTTTTATGTTCTCTGTTACCTTGCCAGAACTGTACTAGCTGCTCCTGGCTTCATTTCTACACTGTCAGAGAACAAGAGCCCACCATTCTCATACAGCATTTAATTCAACCTAAAATTTGTCTTCCTTGTATACAACTTGAAGAGTAAATTATACCTTTAGGGACTTAAGATTCTAGAGTCTAGAGTCTAGCTGTAGCTTTGCTACAGAAGTAGAAGTAGGCCCTTCATCTGTATACTCACTTGCATGTGATCAGCAGGATGAATTTTAGAAAACAGACCAATGTCCCTATGATTTTTATGTTGGTGATATTAGAAAACTACCACACCTAGATCAGGTCCTTTTTCTCTAGAAGAATGAGTCCATGGACACAGAGAGTGAAGAAAAATGACAAAAATTTATTGAAAAAGATATCCTGATACACAGGAGGGGTACAGCCTGGAGAACATCATGCAGGGGTTATTAACTATCTCTAGGATGGACACTGGCGGCACAGGCCTGTTATCCTAGCTAGTCGGTAGAAGCCCAAGTCTGAGGATCGCTGTTTGAAGCCAGCTGGGGCAGAAAAGTCCCTGTGTACCCTTATATCCAGTTAACCACCAGAAAACCAGGAGTGACGCTGTGGCTCCAAGTAGAAGAGCACTAGCCTTAAGCAAAGTAGCTCAGGGACAGAGCCCAGCCCCTGAGTTGAGCCCCACGACTGACTGAAAAATTAAAAAAAAAGTAAATTATCTCTAGGAGAGAACTCTGAACTCTCCCAAGATTATTTGACAGTCCTCATAAACAACCATATAGCCTATATGAGCTTCTCATTCAAAGCTTTAGCCCCTCTGAGTGGGTGCCTATTCCAATGCACTTCTGAGATCCAATCAGTCCAGTGTTCATGTGCACGTCTTCAAGTATCAGTGGGCCATGACATGAGGCCCAGAGTTCTGCTCATAGAGCTGCCCAAGACCATGGGGAGGGGTGGGGGGATACTTTGCTGTCACTGGCATAAAAAAGAAAAGGGCTCTTTCCCAGTCTAACCACTTGGAACCCCAGATCTCAGCACCACTGCATCCGTGGGCCTCCATCAACAATCTCATCTCTTGTTTTTCTTTGGGTGCTGCTGGGTCAGAGCTGCAGGGACAAAGGCTCCCGGTGCTGGCTTTGCTCTTAGTCCTCGCTCTGGCAGCAGAGCCCTGAAGTAAATGACTTCAGCTCTCCAAATGTGTTCTGCCCCTGTCAGGTGGGGAAATAATACAAGAACTAATCCTTATAGGGCATTGTGAGCTAAGTCCCTAGGCACTATATTGTGTGGCCTGAGTAAGCATTCACAGGATAGCTCTGTGAGCGCTGGCTACTGATCTGCCTGATCAGATACCTGGCATCTGCCAGCCCACTGCTGAATCAAGGCCATGAGAGCACCAGCAGTGTCCCAGGGCTGCCGCAGCCCAGATCCTGGACTCAGTCTTACTACCACAGTCTCCCTCACTGACTCTTTTGTCTCATTCTAGAAACTTCCACACCAGAGTCCTAAAGTTGGAACAATTTAAAGCAAAAGATGGCCTGTACTACAAAGTGACACACCTATTTTACAAGAAAGAAATTGAGAATCAGAGCTTTTCCACTGCCCCCGTGCAACTGGGAGGTTGTAGTCAGGGTTAGGAGATTCACTCTTGGCTGTGAACTCTCTTGAATTTTTTTTTTGGGGGGGTC
>NW_012267225.1:10069652-10075934 GCF_000151885.1 Dipodomys ordii
GTGTGTGTGTGTGTGTGTGTGTGTGTGTGTGTGTTTGTCCTGAAGCTTGAACTCAGGGCCTTGGGCATTGTCCCTGACCTTTTCAGTGTTTTGGTGGTTAATTGGAGATGAGAGTCTCACAGATTTTCCTGGCTTTGAACTATGATCCTCAGATCTTAGCTTCCGAAGTAACTAGGATTACAGATGTGTGCCACCAGCACTTGACTGTCTTTGACTCTTAACCCTAACACATGCAACAATACTATCCAGGAAAAGATTCGAGACAGCAGAGAGAAAGTGTGCATGTTGTGGTGGCTCACATATAGTCCTAGCCACTCAGGAGGTTGAGTTTTGGAGGATTAAGGCTTGATGCCAGCATGGGCATGAGATTCCATCTCTAATTAACCAGCAAAAAGCCAGACTAGAGGTGTAGTTCAAGTAGTAGAGTGACAGCCAGAGTAAGCATGAAGCCTCTAAGCTCAGGCCCCAGTACTGTCACACAAAATGTGTGTGTAGGTGTGTGTATATGTGTGTGTAACGTGAGTGTGAATAGTCCACATATCCTATGACAGCTCAAACTTCCATTGTTTTGTCTTAAAATTTTTTGACAACCAGGGCTTGAACTCAGGGCCTAGGTACTGTCCTTGAGCTTCTTTTGTTTAAGGCTAGCATTCTACTACTTGAGCCTACCCCCACTGCTGGCTTTTTCTGTTTATGTGGTACTATGGAATCAAACCCAAGGCTCCATGCTTTCTAGGCAAGTACTCTGCCAGCCACTAAGCCACACTCCCAGCCTTAAGTTTATTTTTGTTTTTCCTGTCAGTGATGGGCATGGAGCCTAGAGCCTTAACCATGCTAGAAAAGTGCTCTAACATAGATACATCCCCAGCCTCCTTTGTCTTGGCCTTAGGCACTGTCCCTCAGCTCTTCAGCTCAAGGCTAGCACTCTACCACTTGAGCCCAGCGCCACTTCCAGCTTTTTTCTTTTTGCTTATGTGGTACTGAGGAATCGAACCCAGGGCCTCATGCATGCAAGGCAAGCGCTCTACCACTGAGCCACCTTCCCAGCCCACTTCTGGTTTTTCTGCTTATGTGTTGCTGAGGAATTGAACCCAGGGCCTCATGCATGCAAGGCAAGCGCTCTACCACTGAGCCACCTTCCCAGCCCTCCTGACCATTTTTTTCACTCATGGCTAGTACTTTACCACTTGAGCTACTTACAGATTTATTTTTGGGGGTAGTTTATTGGAGATAAGAGTCTCTCATCTGGGTGCTAGTGGCTCATGCCTGTAATCCTAGCTACTCAGGAGACTGAGATTTGAACATCATGGTTCAAAAGCAGAAAAGTCTATGAAACTTTTTTTTTTTTGGTCAGTTGTGGGGCTTGAACTCTGGGCCTGGGTGCTGTCTCTCAGCTCTCCAGCTCAAGCCTAGTTCTCTACCACTTGAGCCAAAGCACCACTTCCAGTTTTCTGGTGGCTTATTGGAGATAAGAATTTCACAGACTTGGGGCTGGGAAGGTGGCTCAGTGGTAGAGTGCTTGCCTTGCATGCTCAAGGCCCTGGGTTCGATTCCTCAGCACCACATAAGCAAAAAGAAAAAAAAAGCCGGAAGTGGCTCTGTGGCTCAAGTGGTAGAGCTCTAACCTTGAGCTGAAGACCTGAGGGACAGCACCCAGGCCCTGAGTTCAGGCCCCACGACTGGACCCAAAAAAAAGAATTTCACAGACTTTCTTGCTTGGGCTAGTTTTGATATTCGATCCTCAGATCTCAGCCTCCTGAGTAGCTAGGATTATAGGTCTGAGTCACCAGTGCTCAGCTTTTGAAACTCTTATCTCCAATAAACTACTCAAAAGGCCAGCCCCCACAGCTGGGAGCCGGTGGCTCACACCTGTAATCCTAGCTATTCAGGAGGCTGAGATCTGAGGATCACAGTTCAAAGCCAGCCCCGGCAGGAAAAGTCCAGTAGACTCTTATCTCCAATAAACCACTAGAAAGCTGCAAGTGGCGCTGTGGCTCAAGCGGTAGATTACATGCTTGCCTTGAGCTGAAGAGCACAGGGATAGCTCCCAAGCCCAGAGTTCAAGCCCCACGACCAACCAAAAAAAAAAAAAAAAAAAGGCCAACCCCGGGATGGGTATGCACACACACAAAATGGTCTCACCCACTTTCTTGCCCAGGCTGGCTTTGAACTATGACTCTCAGATCTCAGCCATCTGAGCAGGTAGGATTATAGGTGTGAGGCTCCAGCATCTGGCTCCAAATAATACTTTTAATTAAAAAAAGGAAGAACAAAAAAAAAATCTGCAGCTGTGGGATTGCTAGGAAGTCATTCTCCCTAGCAAGCCCAAGGCTTTAAGTTCAGACCCAGGAGAAAGAGGATCAGGAAGAGAATGAGGAGGAGCATGAATAGAAGGGGAAAAGTCCCTCTGCCTACTATTGAAAATTAAGACTGACTTAGAAATCACATGGGTTCATTTTATTTGAGCAAATACAATCTGATAAAGAGCACAATTTCACTTTTCTTTTTTCTTTCATCATTTTTTAGACCCACAATTAAGTGTGTGTGGAGAGAATAGCCTTGAAAAAAATGTTTAATCTTATGATCATAGCACTCAATTGGCAAATAGATTTCTGGACAATAAAGCATACTGTATTAAAAATACTGAGGTCAGGCACAAATGGCTCATGCCTGTAATCCTAGCTACTCTGGAGGCTGCAATCTGAAGATTGCAGTTGGAAGCCAGCCCAGGTAGGAAAGTCCGTGAGACTCTTATCCCCAATTAATCGCAGAAAAAGCCAGAATTGTGGCTTAAGTGGTAGAGCACTAGCCTTGGCCAAAAGGAGCCCAAGAACAGCACCCAGGCTCAGAGTTCAAGCCCCAGGAAGGGCATGCCTGGGGATATGGTTTAGCAGCAGAGCACGGGCCTAACATATACAAAACCCTCATTTCAATACCCAGAATGAGAAGGAAAAAAAAGCTTTGCATTAAAAATACATTTAAAAGCAAGATATGTTAGCTCAGAGGCCTGTAATCCCAATACTTGAGAAGTAGAAGCAGAATGACCATGTATTTGAGGACAGCTTGGGTTACATAGACCATCTCAAAATCAAAAATATCTAAAACTCAGACAAGAAAAAAATGTTGGCAAGGATGCAGGGGAAAATATTACCTTAATATACTGTTGGTGGGAATATAAACTATTGCAACCATTATAGAAATCAATATGGAGGCTCCTCACAAAAATCTAAAAAGGTATAGAAACAGCCTAGATACAACTGATGAAAATGAATGAGAAAAATGTGATGCATAATGGAATATAATTCAGCCATCAATAAGAATAAAAATGTCATATGCAGAAAAATATGTGTACCTGAAAACCATCAAATTAAGTAAAATCTGCCATACTCAGAAAGACAAATGATGTTTTCCCTAATTAGTGCATTAGACTACACACACACGCACACGCACACACACACACACACACGCACACACACAGGATCATATGTACTTATGTGTGTGTGTGAGATCAATCTGACTAAACTATGGTATATGCACATGTAAGACACCATGATGAGACTTCTTTATGCAATTATGTATACTTTTAACAAAAGTGAATGTGTCTGGTATAAAGGCATTACTGGGAGGGGAACAGATAATGAGGAGGGGGAGGGAAGAAGACAAATATAAACCAATACTTAATACACATGTGTGAAATGGTACAAGGAAACTTTCTGGGACTAGTTTGGAAAGGGGGAGAGGAGAAGGGGAATGGCACTTCTTGTAATCAAGAAATCTATCAAGGGAAAGGAGAGTCTGGGGAGAGGAAAAGTGGGAGTAAACGAGGGAGGGGGTAACACTGTTTGAAAAGAAATGTACTCGTTACTTACATAACTGTAACCCCTCTGTACATCACCTTTACAATAAAATTAATTTTTAAAAAAATTAAAAATTTTTAAATGTTAAATGTGGATTAGTAGTAGAATGCTTGCCTAGCATGCATGAAGCCCTGGGTTTGATTCCTCAGTACCACATAAACAGAAAAACCCAGAAGTGGTGGTGTGGCTCAAGTGATAAAGTGCTAGCCTTGAGCAAAAGGAACTCAGGGACAGTGCTCAGGCATTGAGTTCAAACCTCAGGACCTGCAGAAAAAAAAAATGTGGCTTTGATCTCAGTTCTCTGGATCTCAGCCTCCTAAGTAGCTTGGGGTATACAGGCATTATACACACACACACACACACACACACACACACACACACACACACCCATACACACATGCATACACACATACATCTCTGTGTGTGTGTGTATATATATACATACATATATGTATGTATATATGACTAATTCTATGTCTCAGTTCAAATTCTGAAACTTTTAGGATTAAGAGAAAATACAGATGCATGCAGTGACAGCTCTGGCTTTCAGACAACACTGAGGGACATGATACAATGTTCATGGAAAGCTCCAACTTACTGCTTGCTCTGTTCACTGGGAGGCTATAAGCAGTAGCGATTGTAAATAAGCTGAGTGGAGATCTACCAAATCATGTTATTTTGGTAATTTCAGGAACAAATTAGATGAACAAGATTTTCTATGCACATCTGAGAGCTTCACCTGATTCCCAACCCTCATGCAATCTGTTCGTAACTTCCTAAAACATTTAAGCACACGCTCATCAACCACAGCAAACAATGCCAGTTGCCTAAACACTGTTCTCTCAGTACTTCTTATTTTATTAACACTGGTGACCATATGCTTCTTTTTAGCCTGGAACCTTCCCCAGCTCCAGGCTGGACCTTCCTTATCACCCCAGTACTCTCCATTCCACTCTTCTCAACAGTGATGTTAGGCAACGAAGTTTTCAAAACATCTCACTAGGGAGACCCTGCGAATGTCCTATGAAAGAGCTACTGGCTGAGTTTTCTTTGCTCATAAAAACAGAACAAGCTGAATATAGTGATGAACACCTATCCAGCATTCAGCAGGAAAGAAAAGAGAATTGACAGTTCAAAAGCCAGCCTGGGCTACGTGACCAGACCAAGCAAGAAAATAAAAACTAGGTTTTAAAAGAAATGAAGGGGTAAGATGGCTCCTTTTCCATGTCTCCTGCCTGGAACTGTGGCAACAATATTAAGCTCATGGACCAGAGAACAGAGAGGCCAGAAAAGGTAGGAAGAAACGTGTATCATCATTAAGTCACTCACTGAAGTAATGAATCCTATCATCTCCTATCTCTGGACATCCTATTTCGGGAGGCAGTAATATTTCTTATTCAAACCATTGAGCTTGGGAAGGGGGACTTCTGTTACTGAACTAGTGGGTAGAGCCTCCTATTTCTGAAATAACACATTTTATAGAGTATATACAGTATATATAGTATATAGAGAGAATATATACATAGTTCTTGTCTTTCGTTTTAAAGCAAAACCTACTCTTATTTTATGTTAAGTTTTTGTTGTTGTTGTTATTTTGCTTTTTGGTGCAAATCCTGGGGCTTGAATTCAGGACTTAGGCACTGCCCCTTAGCTGGCACTCTATTATCACTTGAGTCACAGTTCCACTTTCAGCTTTTTGGTGGTTAGTTGGAGTTAAGAGTCTCATGGACTTTCTTGCCAGGGCTGGCTTTGAACCATGAGCCTCAGATCTTAGCCTCCCAAGTAGTTAGGATTACAGGCGTGAGCCTCTAGTAGTGCATGGCTAGAAACCTGTTCTTGTGTGAATGCTAACTTTACCTCCCTCTAGACTTCCAGAGCCACGTTCCTTGGAGTACAGCACTCCCTGTCCAGAGTAACCTCCTTCCAGCACTGTCAATCACTCTAAGGCTCAGCTCTGAAGAGACCTCTGACATGAAGTTTCTTAATCCCTAATTCTTGACTGAGTCTCCCTCTCCTGGTCTACCACTGAACACAAGATTGCTTTATAGTGACTAACAAAACATTTCTCACTGAAACCTGGGGCTTTTCCTTTCCTGTTTCTTCCATGTCTCCTTTCCTCCATCAAAGACCAAAAGTGATTATAAAAGAAATTCAGAACTCATGAAAATGGTCTGAAAAAAGAAAATACAGAACACAGAAAAAGTTTCTGGGCCTGGACAATGTCCCTGAGCTCTTCAGATCAAGGCTAACACTCTACCTCTTGAGCCACAGCTCCACTTCTGGTTTTCTGGTCAATTGGAGATAAGTGTCTCATGAACTTTCCTGCCTGGGCTGGTTTTGAACTGCAATCCTCAAATTTCAGCTTCCTGAGTAGCTAGGATTACAGGCATGAGCCACTGGCCAGCCAGAAAAACTATTTTTGGGG
>NW_012267225.1:10076621-10088747 GCF_000151885.1 Dipodomys ordii
GGAGGAGGAGGAGGAGGAGAGGACAGCAAGCCAAAACTGCCAGGTGCCAGTGGTTTATGCCTATAATCCTAGCTATTTAGAAGGCTGATATCTGAGGATTACAGTTCAAAGCCAGGAGAGGCAAGAAAGTCCATGAGACTCTTATCTCCAATTTACCAGCAAAGCTGAAAGTGAACTGTGGCTCAAGTGGTAAAGTACTAGGCTTGAGCACAAAAGCGCAAGGACAGTACCCAGGCCCTGAGTTCAAGCCCTATGACACACACACACACACACACACACACACACACACACACACACACCATTTGTTTTGCAGTGCTGGGGCTGGAAATGGGGCCTTGAATATGCCAGCCAGACATGCAATCCTGGCCCTGGGGTAGTCATTCTGAGATGGTGGGGCATCAACCAGATCATGACCTGTATCAGACTTGGCTTGTACCCTTGAATGTCTGCAGTACTGTCCCAGTAGGCTTGATGTCCCTTTCTTTGGGTATTATCAATCAACTCTAAGAACCTCTACAAGACTGGTTATATTACAAGATGAAGAGTAAATGTTCAGATATTTAAATAAGTACCAAATACTACAAAAATACAACTGACATGGTTCTATTAAAAAATGTCTTTACGGCATTAAAGGACAGCAATACAATAGTTTCTTTACAAAGCCACTAATATAAAAATCTATAAATGCCATAAATTCATTCCTAGGCTATTCTTGTCATATAGGCATATAATTAGATAGACTTTCCATTATTTCCTGAGGTATTTTTGTGGTTTGATTTTATTGTACTGCTGGATGCATCTTTGATCATCCTTTCCTAAAATGATTTTTTTTTTAAGATCTGTGTGAAATTTTATTGCATAGGACACTATTTGTGACACAGAAGTTGGGAACTGCAAATATGTCGCATTGGAACAAGTCTTACAAATATTTCAAGAATTTTTACATACATTTTTTTTTTACAGTTTCTCTCTTTTTAAAAATTGTAGTTTGGGCTAAGAGTTAAGTACGTACAGTGAAGCATTTTAGGAATGTTAAGAGATGAGAAAGGAAGATGAATAATACAAAGAAAAAGCCATTATTCTTGCCGGCTATATATTGTATTGCTTTCAAAA
Source organism: Dipodomys ordii (assembly GCF_000151885.1). Lineage (NCBI taxonomy): Eukaryota > Metazoa > Chordata > Mammalia > Rodentia > Heteromyidae > Dipodomys > Dipodomys ordii. The sequence goes on from NW_012267225.1 coordinate 10,077,735, forward strand.
GCAACTGTACATGCTGTAGTCAGTTCATAGTTAAATATTTCTACTAATCTGTTTTGGGAGAGCAAATGTCTTTCAAGGTTTCAAGTTCCTCTATAAGCTTCTTGTTCTGAACTTCCAGCACTGCAACTCGACTTTCCAGACATTTCACATATTCTTTCTTTCGACGTCGACATTCTTTAGCAGCTTCCCTGGAAAAAGTAGAGGCATAAGGGCAAACAAACATTGTTTTTGTTGTTTTTGCATGCTACTGACAAATATGTGGAAGTAATCTTGGTAAATGTGATCAGAAACGTACTCCAAATCTTGGAACAATATTCCCAATTCAATTTCACACACTCAGACAAACTGGATTCTTAAGGGTCACAAATGTCCCTTCCACAAGTCCACACTGGTGACTAGAAGGACCGCTGCATCGCCTGCCTTGGTTAGAGTTCCCAGTAAACAAGGTCAGAGACAGTTACTCTGCTTTATGGCAATAAAGATCTTTGAGGGCCTTGAGTTCCTCAATGAGGGTCTTGTTTTGGTTTTCAAGCACAGCCACACGATTTTCAAGACATTTGACATATTCTTTCTTCTTCCTGCGACACTCCCGGGCAGCTTCCCTGGAACCAACACAAGGCAAATGACTACAGGAACAACTTCCCAGTGCACTCCAGAGGGGCTCAGTGAACCTCTGTCCCCATTTCAACAGCCAGTCAGTCCTAGGAAAGGTTTGGACAAAGCCACACAACAAATAGAACCATGCATGGGCCTTCTTGTAAGACAACAGAGAACAATCCATTAGCCCAACTGGTGTTTTCTTGGGGTACATATCCCATAACAATAGCCAAAACTGTGTTTGGTAAACAATAATAGGACCAAATTCTCAAGTGGAATTTCTACAAACACACCTATATGCCCTTTCAATCCTGTCCGTTATTCGTTGTTTTCCCAAGCCACCTACTCCATCACAATGAGCACTTTTTATTTGGTTAAAATAACTATAAGAATTAATCTCGAGAAAACTTTAATATTAATATTGAAGATTTTTATTCTTCAAGATTAAATCTCAGTAAAACAAGATCAATCATCAGACTGCAAGAAACAGTTTTTTAGTTTGGTGGGAATTTTTTTTTTTTGCTAGAAAGCACAACATGAATAAATTACAACAATAAACATAACATGTGGGGCTGGGAAGGTGGCTCAGTGGTAGAGTGTTTGCCTTGCATGCATGAGGCCCTGGGTTCAATTCCTTAATACCACGTAAGCAGAAAAAGCCAGAGGTGGTGCTATGGCTCAAGTGGTAGAGCGCTAGTCTTGAACTGAAGGGTTGAGGGACAGGGCCCAGGCCTAGAGTTCAGGTCCCACGACTTACCAAAAAAAGACAAAAAACAAACAAACAAAAAAAATGTACATTCTTAAAAATGAAAATGACATGGACACTGCTTCTAAAAATTAAAGAACAGGTCAAATAATACAGCACTTAGTAATTCAGACCATTTAAGTCCACAAATATGAGAATACCACAATTATGATTACAGAAAAAGGAAGTTATTGAATAACTCAAGAGCACATTTCAAGACTATTCTGGAAACATATGCATTAAAATATGCAGATGCTAAACAATATTCAGGAGTGAAATTTTAAAGCACTATATAAGCAGCCAAACAGACTGAAATGACAGACAGAGATAAATAGAAGAGTTAGTCATACTTATGCACAATTCCACCAAAAACACAATTAGGATTGCCAATGGTTTTTCCTTCACCTTTTTGTTAAGGGTAGGGGGAGGTCAACTCTTGTTTAAATCCTTTATGGAAGATTCCCTCTGAAACAGCTTTATTTCAGAGTCTATTTTTCCCACAAAAGTAATGTTACATGGCTAAATGAGTTAGTGTAATTCCAGTTAGCCTTGCTACAATCCTGAACTGTGACACACACAACAGATTTGCCCAAATGTTCGATGTTAAGGATAGTTGACACTCACTGACTAGTGATCTGTGTTTTCTTTATGAGGAGCAAGAGTTCGCAGAAAAGAAATTGGAATCCTTTGAACTGCAGGAAACAGCCCCTACTTTCCAGCCAAGAGCAATGCACTCACCCTGTGAACTCACAAAGTTATGGGCCTTTCAACTGATTAACATTAAAAAAAAAAAGAGGAAAAGTGAGTTGAACCTGGAAAAACTAATCTAAATGATGCACAGGAAGAAGCTAAGAATAAATCCAAACAAGCAAATATTCTAGTTTGAGGACATAATTCATATCTTCCACAGTGAAATAAAAATGCATTTATGAATACCATGATTATGTCATTAAATTCTCTATTAGAAGGAAGATAGCCATTCAACAAAACCAGTTACCATGAAATGAAGATTTAAATACCTAGTAGCAGTGTTATAAGGTCCATTTTTAAGTTTAATTGCTATGTTGTTTTGTTTTTGTTAAGTGTTTTGTTAAGTGTCCATACTTTATATTTTACGTGTGTGTGCATTTGCGTGTATGTCTCTAAGAGTTGAACCACTGCGAGTACAAAGCAATCATTATTGCACAGACCACTGGACACATTCCTGAGGGCTTCTTCACTATGGAAAACACCTGTCTCTTCTATTAATAGGCAGCTCAGTTTTCAGGTCTTGTAGTTGAAGGCATCTACCCTCAGCGTGGAGAGGAAAATACATGGCAAAGAGGAAAATGTGACCATGTTGAAAATAAATTGCTGTGTTGGTAGAAATTAATTAAATATCTTATTCTAGATGCCAGCCAATGTATCTAGACTAAATCAATGATTCTTCATGGTAATTATAAAACCTACATATTTCCCATGAAGTGTGAAGCTTATAGCCTTTTGAGATAACCTTAGTGCTAGAGTGCAGGCAGGCTCTGGAATACAGACTGTCTGATTCTGAAGTGAAGATAGGAGGATCACAGTTTTGAGGCCAGTGTCAGCAAAACAGTAGTGAGACACGATCTCAAAAAACAAACGTGAGTGGTAGCACATGCTTGTAACTGCAGTTATGTGGGAGGTAAAGGTCGAAGGATTGCAACCCAGGCCAGCCCCAGGAAAAAAGCATAAGACCCTATCTGAAAAAAGGGTTTGGGCCATGGCTCAAGTTATAGAGTACCTGCTAGGAAGCACAAAGCCCCAAGTTCAAACCACCACCATCACCACCACCACACACATACTCACACACACTCACACACACACACATACACACACATCCTGATTACATATCATAGATCTTGGCCAGCTCATTAAGTAATCTTTTCTAACCTATGCTCCTCATCTGCAAAAATAATAACCTAAATGAAACTCACAGGAAAGTTACAGAAGAGATTAAAAAAAAAAAAAAACAGAAACAGAAGCTGGGTATGGCAGCAGACACCTATAATCCCAGCACTCCTAAGGCTGAGTCAAGAGAACCAAAAGTTCTAGGCTTAGCTTGGGGTGGATAGCAAAATGTTGTCTCCAAAAATAAAAACATCAGCCATGCGCCAGTGGCTCATGCCTGTAATCCTACCTACTCAGGCGGCTGAGATCTGAGGATCACCGTCTGAAGCCAGCCTGGGCAGGAAAGTCCCTGTGAGACTCTTATCTCCAATTGACCACCAGAAAACCAGAAGTGGCACTGTGGCTCAAGTGGTAGAGTACTAGAGCTCAAGGATAGCAGGCAGGCCCACAGTTCAAGCCCCATAACCGACAAAAATAAATAACTAAATAAAATTTTATAAAATAAAGCACTTAAAACCTGCTAAACAGATACTAGGCAACCTATTAGCCCCCTTTCTCTTGTGTTGGTCTAAAATTGCGGTTTGGAAAGCAAAAATCAGTCTTTCACCATCTCTTGCAATTAGGGACCAGGGAGCTATTTCTAGCCAGTGCAAGTTTGGGCTTGGCCATTCTCTTTTTTCCTGGCCTGTTGCAGTGAGGAGAAGCAGCAGTGTTGTGTTCTGAAGAATACGGTAGCTGGGGCCTCCAGCTCCCCACGGGAGCCTTTGTTCCCTGAGACTCAAAATTCACCTTCAAGCTTAAGCCTCTGATTACTTTAGAGCTAAATACAAATGCCAATTAATCATTATCGATTAGATTTGTAATATAAAATTTTATAATCTTTCCCTCAGAGAGACCTCACTTATGTAAAAACATTTCTACTGTAAACACTGAAATCTAAAATGAGTATATTGGCAAAAGGGAAATCAAACTAGGACCTATTTCTTCTTTGTATTTTCTCTGAGCAAAGCAAAACATCATTGAACAATTTTACACTTTGCATTTACACATTTCTTTACATTTCCCCAGTGAACTTCATACATTTGATGACTAGAAGGCAATTACATTCATAGCTCCTGAAATCTCAAAAAGCACAACTTTTTATTTTGGACTTAAAAATATTTTTAATCTTAAAGTAGTTGTACAAGAGGGGTTCAATTAAAAAACAACTTGAGCTGTACACTTGTGGCTCAAGCCTATAAACCTAGCTACTCAGGAGGCTGAGATCTAAGGATCACAGTTTGAAGCCAATCCAGGTAGGAAAGTCTTGAAACTCATCTCTGTCTAACCAGCAAAAAAATAGAAGTGGAGCTGTGGCTGAAGTGGTAGAATATTAGCTTTGAGCAAAAAAAACTCAGGGACAGTGCCTAGGCTCTGAGTTCAAGCCCCCAAGAACAGCACAAAAACAATTTTAACCAATCCATTTTCCTCCATCAGGTCAAAGTTAAAGATTTCTTTTTGAGACAGGGCCTTACTGTGGGGGTTTCTGGGAAGAGCTAGCAGGCGATCCCATGTGAAATGTTTTGTTTTCTTACTACTGTGTAGACAATTAGTTCATTTTGCAAATTAAATTTATTTATACCATTCTCCAGAACTAAACTAAAAATATGTAAAATAAGCTAAATAAATGTTTGTTTTAATTTAAAATTTCTGGAAAACAGCATTTTATGAAATACTGATACTTAAAAATAAAATTACAGGGTTGGGAATGTGGCTTGGTGGTAGGGTGCTTGCCTAGCATGCACAAAGTCCTAGGTTGGATTCCTCAGTACCAGATAAACAGAAAAAGCTGGAAGGGGCACTGTGGCTCAAGTGGTAGAGTGCTAGCCTTGAGCAAAAGAAGCTCAGGAACAGTGCCCAGGCCAAGTTAAAGCTCCAGGACTGGCAAAATAAAATAAAATAACAGATCTATGGAACAAGAAATGAGAGAAAATGACAAGAGAACAGACTAGAAGGATACATTCTATATATAACTTTGGCAGGTGGCTAAGAGATGGAGGGATGGGTGAGTTTAATTCTTTTTGTTATTTTGGATCTGCATTTGACTAGAATTTGTCAGAATTATAGCTAATTCATAACAGTGAAAAATACATAGTTACAAAACAGATAAAAGTATAAGACTTAAAATTTTAACAAATTTATCTGACTAGTAAAGAAGCTAACATTATACTTACCACAATCCATCACAAAGAAATTATAAATATAAACACTTGTAACTAAGGTCTATTATTGTTTTAAAAAGCTAGTGTGACTCAAACAAACTGACTAAAAGATGCCATACTTAGGGGAGGAATTGAAAGGTGTAATTCCTCTGAACAACACATAAGCTGCTTAAAAAAAAAAAGAACACCAGGCCAGGCACAAGCGACTCACACGTGTAATCCTAGCTACTCAGGAGGCTGAGATCTGAGGATCCTGGCTCAAAGCCAGCCCAGGGAAGGCAAGTCCATGAGACTCTTATCTCCAATTAAACATGAGAAAACCAGAAGTGGTGCTGTAGCACAAGTGGTGGCACGCTGGCCTTAAGCTGAAGAGCTCAAGGACAGTTCCCAGGCCCAGAGTTCAAGCACCACTTCCCCCAAAAAAGAACACCAGGAAGTAGTAGTAACAAGTTGGTGGGGGAGGCAGGGGAGAGCACCAAGTAAGGGCACACACAAAGGGAGGGAGGAAGACTGAACAAATTCGGTCATTATGTTCACTGTACATCATGTAAAAATTTTAACTATATTAACTTAAGGTAGGGCTAGGAGGAGAATGATGGAAAGGGTGACATGGTGACCAAGATGTACTGTGTTCATAATCTGACTTACAGAATTGTAATCGCTTTGCACAACTACTTAATCTAGAAAAAGTATACCTTACCAGCTAAGGTGAAAGTTGAATGGCCAAGCACTCTAACCTGAAGGCAAGCATATTAATCCTGACATGTTGTGCACATAACACTGAATTTGGGAGAAAAAGCTTTTAGCAAAAGTATAACTTTTAAGCTGGGTCCTGGTTGCTCACGCCTGTAATCCTAGCTACTCAGGAGGCTGAGGGTTCAGAATTTTGGTTGGAAGCCATCGTAAGCAGATAAATTCTAGAGACTTATCTCCAATTAACCAGCAAAAAGCTAGAAGTAGAGATGTGGCTTAAGTGGTAGAGTACCAGCCTTGAACAGAAAAACTAAGTGAGAGTATGAGGCCCTGAGTTCAAGCCCCACTACTGGTGTGTCTCTCTGTTTCTCTGTCTGTCTATCTGTCTCTCTCTCTCTCTCTCACACACACACATACAAACACAAAAGTATAACTTTTTTAAAGTCCCCAGTGGTACACTGTGTATCCTAGAAGTGGTCTCATTTCCAGGGCAACATCTTACCTGTTTTTCATTAACCTCAGCTCCCGTTTCCGTGTTGCTTCTTCCGCTAGCTGCTGGGGGCTGTGCAAACTTCCTGGTGAGGCGGCCATCACTACGCCCTGTGGCAATGCAGTAGTAGGGGCCCGGATCTGGTAAGTGGGCATGTCACCTGTGGCAGCTGCAGCCAAACACAATTGTACGAGTGTATATAAACAAGTTGCAAGTCCATATGTGGCGTAAAATTAAACCGTAAGGAGGGACATACTCTGTGTGTGTGTGTGTGTGTGTGTGTGTGTGTGTGTATATACCTGTGCTTCCTTTGCTCAAGGCTAGTGCTCTACCACCTGAGCCACAGGTCCACTTCTGGCCTTTTCTAAGTAGTTTATTGGAGATAAGTGTCTCACAGACATTCTTGCCCAGGCTGGATCTGAGCTGTGATCCTCAGATTTCAACCTCCTCAGTCGCTAGGATTATAGGCATGAGCCACCAGCACCCAGCTAGTGACTTATTTTTTAGATATCAATAAGGATTATTTTGTTATGTTGAAGAGGATTATTCTGAGCATTATAGGAATTTATCAAAGATGTTCTTCACCATTTGGGACCAAGACATGAATATTTCAGTATGTTTCCACATTTAAGATAGAAAAACAAGGGCTAGGAAAGTGGCTCAGTGGTAGAGCGCTTGCTTTGCATGCATGAGGCCTGGGTTCGATTCCTCAGCGCCACATAAAGCAGAAAAAGCCAGAAGTGGTACTGTGGCTCTAGTGATAGAGTGCTAGCCTTGAGCTGAAGAGCTGAGGGACAGCGCCCAGGCCCAGAGTTCAGCCCCACAACTGGCAAAAAAAAAAAAAAGAAAGAAAGAAAAACAAATATTTTAGTCAAGTTTTCTTGAAAGGCTTCTTGACTGATTTCTTCAAATCAGAAATGTGCTAGTGAATATTTACAGAAAAGCAAATGGGGGGTACTGATTCCCAGAATGGGAATACTTGGACAATGACTCAATAAATATGTCACTGAGTATACAGTTGGTGAGAGACAAAAAGGAGCATACAGACAAGGGATGCATGCAACCTACAGAGCACAGAGAAAACGCATCAGCAACAATGAACTTTGAGTCCTGGTGTTCCTTTGAATGCAATCTGTGTGCATCTATGCATTTAATTATTCACACTGGCTGTTTTAACAAGCAGCTCACAAGAGATTCTAAAAGTAGCAAATGCTTCAGCAAGCCAGTGGGAGCTGCTAGCTCAGGCACACAGCTCTGAATATTTTAATTAAGCAGAACATGTCCATCCTGTGAGTGTCCCAATTGAGACAAACTCTGCACCTTAGATCATGCCTGAAGCAGTTACGACAAACTTAAGTGGAAACCCTATTCTAAGAAGATGGTGGAAGAAGAGAAGGAATCTAGCCTACTCAGTTGTATCTGAATAAATACAAAACTCATGCCAGGCGCAGTGGCTCATGCCTATAACCCTAGCTACTCAGGAGGCTGAGGTCTGAGGATCGTGGTTTGAAGCCAGTCTGGGCAAGAAAGTCCATGAGATTCTCATCTCCAATTAACCACCAGAAAACTGGAAGTGGTGCTGTGGTTCAAGTGGACACCGCCCAGGCCCAGAGTTCAAGCCCCACAACCAAAAAAAACCTCCAACAAACCTGGGGCTTGAACTCTGGGCCTGAACATTGTCCCACAGCTCTTCAGCTCAAAGCGAGCACTCTACCACTTGAGCCACAGCACCACTTCCAGTTTTCTGGTGGTCAAATGGAGGTAAGAGTCTCATAGACTTTCCTGCCTGGGCTGGCCTTGAACAGTGTGATCCTCAGATCTCAGCCTCCTGAGTTATTGGGATTACAAGCGTGAGCCACTGGTGCCTTGATGGTCTAGGGCTTTTTGTTGTCGGTGGTAGTGGGCTTTTTAGGGCCTAAGTGCTATCCCTGAGCTTTTGTGCCCAAGACTAGTGCTGTACCATTTGAGTCACAGCACTACCTCTGCCTCTGTGTGTGTATGTGTGTGTGTCAAATCTCAGCCAACTGTATAGCTAGGATTACAGGTGTGAGCCACCAGAATGCAGCTTCTAGGTTTGTTTAAGAAAAATTCTAATTAATTTTTTTTGTCGGTTGTTGGGCTTGAACTCTGGGCCTGGGTGCTTTCCCTGAGATCTTCAGCCACAGTGCCACACCCAGTTTTCTGGTTGTTAATTGGAGATAAAGAGTCTCATGTGGACTTTCCTGCCCAGGCTGGCTTCAGACTGTGATCCTCAGATCTCAGCCTCCTGAGGAGGTAGGATTACAGGCATGAGCCACTGGCATCTGGCTTAAGTACTAATTTTAAAAATATATTCTAAGAATAGTATAAACATACAGTTAAAAGACAGATTTAAAATTACTTGGTGTTCAGATTGGTGGTTAAAAGTCATTTTTCAGTTTCCTAATTTATACCCAAATTTTGTCTATCAAGTGAAAGAAATATTGCCTCCTATAAAAACAGATGAGTTTGAGTGATAAAGTGTTTCTACTAGCAGTGCTTCCTCTTTGAGAATGTGTGGTCTAGAGTTAATCCGATAGTCTGTGGTATATTACAAAACATATGCTCTCTGATGGTCTAGGGCTTTTTGCAAGAACGAGGTTAAAAGAGGAAATACTAGCCAGGTGCCAGTGGCTTATGCCTGTAATCCTAGCTTCTGAGGAGGCTGAGATCTGAGGATGTTGGTTCAAAGCCATCCGGGGCAGAAGAAAGTCCATGAGACTCTTATCTCTAATTAACTACCAGACAACAGGAAGTGGCGCTGTGGCTCAAGCTAGGAGGAGGGCACAGAATCAGAGGGAAACGGAAAACATACAACAGAGGGGCCCATCAGCTGCACTGGACATTGATAAAAAAAACAAACTAAGCAACTCAAGGGCAGCAATGGGAGGGAGGGAATGAGAGGGAAAGAGGGAACAGCTTACACTAAGCAAAAGGAAAGAAATGTACATATCACCCAATGTGAAAGAAATAGCTGTATTGTTAAGTTCACAGGATTCACAAACATTATAGACCATGATAATGACAATTTGCTTTGTGAAGGTTAAAATGTATTTGTGACTTTAACTGAGTATCACTATCTCACAACACTGTGAAATTTATGTAATTACTCAATCTCAATAAAAAATTATTTTTAAAAAACTGAGGGAACAGAAGACATTGAATGAAAGGAAATGTATTCATTATCTGACTCATATAATTGTAATCCCTCTGTATATCACCTTTATAATAACAATAAATAAATTAATTAAAAATAATGTTTACTGTAAAATTGGGCAAATGCTTTTCCCTCAGGGCTTGAGGATTTGGTGAAAGAATAAAACAAACAGGATTTTGAGGGAAGATCAACTAAGGATCTTCACAGAATTAATAAAAATGCCATTTGTAAAGTTGTACTGCATCTTCCTTCTTTGTGTAATTTTAAAACAATATTTAAGAAGAAAACCAGTTGTAAACTAACTTACTAAAATTGTTTTGATGGTTGTGTTTTTGTTCTTTAAATACCTTGGTCATGTTGTAAGATAAAATGGAGGGGAATGAAGAATAGGACAGTTCTCCCCCTTCTTTTTCCCCCAAATTCAGGGAAGAAGGTTGGGGGATAATTAAGGCAAGATAACACAACAAGCTGGGCACTGGTGGCTCACGCCTGTAATCCTAGCTACTCAGGAGGCTGAGATCTGAGGATCAAGGTTCAAAGCCAGCCCAGGCAGGAAAGTCCATGGGACTCTTATCTCCAATAAACCACTAGGAAGCTGGAAGTGGTGCAGTGGCTCAAGTGGCAGAGCATTAGCCTTGAGCTGAAGAGCTGAGGGACAGTGTCCAGGCTCAAAGTTTAAGCCCCACAACCGACAAAAAATATAATAAGAAAGTATAAACCCCAATAGGAAGGCACATAGATAGTCCTTATTCTAACTCTGTGTACATTGCTATTTTCTGCAATAGGAAGTAAAGCTAGTTTAAGAGTATATCTTTTGGGGCTGGGAAGGTGGCTCAGTAGTAGAGCGCTTGTCTTGCATTCATGAAGCCCTGGGTTTGATTCCTCAGTACCACATAAACAGAAAAAGCCAGAAGTGGTGCTGTGACCCAAGTGGTAGAGCATTAGCCTTGAGCACAGAGGGGCTCAGAGACAGCACCCAGGCCCTGAGTTCAAGCCCCAAGACTGAGGCTTTTTTTTTTCTTGAGACAGGTTTTGATATATATATATATATATATCAGCTGGCCTTGTGATCCTCCTACCTCCGCCTACTAAGTGCTGGGATTATAGGATTGTGCTACCATACCCAGCTTTAGAATTTCATTTTTATTTCCTGAAAACATGGGTCCTTCAGAGAGAGCTTAAAAATCATGATTGACGGGGCTGGGAAGGTGGCTCAGTGGTAGAGCGCTTGCCTTGCATGCATGAG
>NW_012267225.1:10089866-10103295 GCF_000151885.1 Dipodomys ordii
CTTTTTGCTTATGTGGTGCTGAGGAATCGAACCCAGGGCCTCAGGCATGCAAGGCAAGCGCTCTACCACTGAGCCACCTTCCCAGCCCCTAAAAAGCACCAATTCTTAAAGCTTCTCTCTGATATACTTTGATCCATCACAGGTGTTTACATTTATTTATTTATTTCAGTCATAGGGCCACTGTCATAGGCCACTGTCCTTGAGCTTTTACTGCTCAAGGCTAGCACTCTACCACTTTGAGCCACAGTTCCATTTCCAATTTTCTGGTAGTTAATAGTTAATAGATAAGTGTCAGGGATTTTCCTGTCTGACCTGACTTCAAACCTCAGATCCTCAGATCTCAGCCACCTGAGTAGCTAGGATTATAGTTGTGACCTACCCATGCTGAGCTTATTTACCTTTATTTAATTTATGCCAGGCCTGGGGCTTGAACTCAGGGCCTACGTACCACCTCTGAGCTTTTATGCTCAAGACACTGGTGATCTACCACTAGAGCCACAGCTCCACTTCTATCCTTTTGTGTGTGTGTGTGTGTGTGTGTGTGTGTGTGTGTGTGTGTGTGTGTGAAAGAGAAAGAGAGAGAGAGAGAGAGAGAGAGAAATTAACTGGAGATAAGAGTCTCACAGACTTTCCTGCCCAAACTGATTTTGAACCATGATCCTCAGATAACAGCCTCCTGAAATGCTAGGATTATAGACACGAACTATTGGTATCAGGCTTACATGGCCTTTTTAGAAGCAAAGGGTTTTAATTATAATGTGTTTCCCACCTTCTACATCCTGACATGGAAAATAAATTGTGGATTTTGGTATCAAAGATTTCTTGGGAACAGAAACTCCTCCAACTCTCAATTTTGGGTGTTGACTTCATACCTCTCTCTTTGCCAGCCTTAAACATGGAACAGCAGAAAAAGCATGGGATTTGGAGTCTGGTTCTAGTCCAGCTCTGCCACTTACCAGCCATGTGACTTGGGGCAAGCTCAGCTTCCTCATCTGTAAAACGGGGATACATTATCTCATTTCATACTCACAACAAGCCCTTTAACCTATGACAGTGTCTAGCATATAGCAACATTCAGCTGTTACTCCCCTTCCTCTTCCTTTTCTTACATTTTGAAAGACACGGTTCCAAATTATGCTTATATTGTATACTATATATGTCCATACATAAAATTTCCCCTGGAGTTTCCCTTCTAACAAATCAGAGTTACCAAAATATTAGCTTCTCAACCCTCACTCTGTTTCAAAATATGCCCAAGAACTATTTTAAACACTCTTAAAGAATAATATTACTATTAAAAGATAACATGAAATGTCCTTTTCGGTGTCTAGCTATTTAAAATAGAGGCTTGTAGGTGGAGAATTGCAAGTTGACCAACTGATACACTCTTGCCAGACTAAGAAGAATAAAACTGAGAACCACATTACAGTAGAAAACAAATAAACCTAGCCACGTGACTATTTTGACTTGTTTCCAAAGTGAAACAATTGCCAACATCCCAAGTTATGGTGATTTTATTTATTCAACTATTTATTGATATATTATCATACTGAGCACATTAACTGCATAAAAATCTTTTTTTTTGTTTTTGAGACAGGGTCTCCTGTGATCCTCCTGCTGCAGCCTCTTGAGTACTGAGATTACAAGTATGTAGTATCACACTTGGAAAAAAATATTTTTGCATAGAGATTTCCATTTCACTGTAGGACATTAATCTTAATACATACCTCAAGAAGCAATAATGACAGGCTAGCAGTTATAGTGGGAGGAGGTGGCTCTTTCCCAGCTCATTGGCTACTGTCGTCCTATTTTGCTTCTTCCACTCTTTTTCTTTCTACATCACACCCAGTGTTCCTAATACCCACATTAGGCCCAGTGTTTTCCCATGTTCTCAAAAAATTTCACTTCTCCATTGCTCAATTTTTTTTTAACCTAGGAACATTAATCCTATATAAAAATGACTATTAAAATTGCCTAGCACATAGACCACATAGAATTAGGTCATTAAATATTTTTGTTTGACTTTACTGATAGGTAACTGACAAGTAAAAGTTTTCTACCTTCTAGGTGTGGGCTGTGATACTTTGAAATATATAGTTAAATAATGATCATAAGCAACCTAAGTTACATATGAGAGATCTTCACATTTTCTATTAATAAGGCAAAAATCTTGAGTTAGAAATGAGACATATATGGATTTATGGGAAATATATGAACTATGAGAAATATGTGAATCCTGAGATTTAATGTTTTACATACATAGTGGCAAATAATGCTGTTGTCCTATGAAGTAATAATACATATTCCAGAAAACCCCATTTATTTAAAACAATGCTAATTTATTCTTATATATTTTAAAGCAATATCTAACATGCTTATTTAACATTTTTATATTTATTCACATTTATTTCCTATTTATTTATTAATTTGTCAATGTCAGATGAGTTGGGTTTTTTTTGTCAGTTTTGGGGCTCGAACTCTAGGCCTGAGAGCTGTCCCAGAGCTCTTCCGCTCAAGGCAAGCACTCTACCACTTGAGCCACAGCGCCACTTGCAGTTTTCTCATGGACTTTCCTGGCCAGGCTGGCTTTGACCAGCAATCCTCAGATCTCAGCCTCCTGAGTAGCTAGGATTACAGGCCTGAGCCACCGGTGCCTGGAGTCAAGTGAGTTCTGATTGTAATGTCGTAAGGTCTCAACTGAATCAGAGGTTTCAGAAGACCCCAACTGACCCAGCACATGCTACCTTTCTTTGCTCTTTGTTCTGGTACTAAGGCTCAAACTCAAACTTTGTTCTGGTACTAGGGCTCAGGGCCGTGAGCTCCTGCTTGATTTTTCTAGTGCTCTATCAACTTGAGCCACACCTCCACTTCCAGCTTTCAGGTGGTTAATTGAATTAAGATTTTCTTTGATGTATCTGCCTGGACTGGCTTTGAACCAAGATCCTCAGATCTCACCTCCAGAAGACCCATGCTGCCTTTGTAAGCCTGGAAGCCTCATTTATTCATTCTGATCTACATGTAGTTAGAAATGCATCTCCCCCACAACCCCTCCCCCACTGTGAGCACCAGGGAAGATGCAAGATGCAGTTAAAGTTCTTTTTCTTCAGCAAGGTATCTTCTCTTCAATGGCTCCCCATCCTTTAACTTGTGTCTACTACTTCTTTTTATTTTTCGGTCAGTCGTGGGGCTTGAACTTTGGGCTTTGGCATTGTCCCTCAGCTCTTCAGCTCAAGGCAAGCACTCTACCACTTGAGCCACAGCACTACTTCTGGTTTTCTACTAGTTTATTGGAGATAAGAGTCTCAGGGACTTTCCTGCCCCTTCTGGTTTTGAATGGTGATCCTCAGATCCCATCCTCCTGAGTAGCTAGGATTACAGGCCTGAGCCACCAGCACCTGGCTTTTTTTTTGTCAGTTGGGGGGCTTGAACTCTGGGCTTGGACACTGTCCCTCAGCTCTTCAGCTCAAGGCTAGCGCAACTTGAGCCACAATGTGCCACTTCCAGTTTTCTCGTGGTTTATTGGAGATAAGTGTCTCAGGGACTTTCTGCCTGGGCTAGCTCTGAACTGTGATCCTCAGACGTCAGCCTCCTGAGCATCTAGGATTACAGGCATGAGCCACCAGTGCCCAGCTCTACTGCTTCTTGTGTATTACAATTTGCTAGTTTCCATGACAGCTCTTTAATTATGCTACTGTATAACCTTAAATGATTTTTTACTTGAATGCTTGCATAAATTAAATACAAAGTATTACAATAATTTTATTAGGCAATATATTCATATGAACAAATGAAACAAGGCAAAGTAAAATACATTATCATAAATACTACATATTTTCTGAAGCAGTAGAGAATCCATATAATAGCCATTTTCAGCATCATCCTTCATAGAGTTTTAAGGTTTTACTTTAACCTCAGGTAGAAAAGTGCTATATTTCTAATTCCAATATGACTATAATTTCAGCTGGTAATAACTTGAAAAGTTAAAACCTCATCAAAACTATTCATTTATGCCAAAATTTTCTTTCACAAAGGATTCACCTTTTTCACCTGTGAAACCAAGACATTGTTTTCCAAATCTAAATATTGGCAAGGTTTGTTCATAATAATTTCAAAATTCAGCTTGACTATAACTTACCTTATTAAGACTCAGTCAAGAAATTATGTACCTAACACAATCAACTTAGGAACTAAGAAATTTCTACTAAAAATTTAACCTATATCCAAGAGAATTAATAATACAAACCTATAAAGTACAGATGTTCACTTTTTATATTTGATTCTATGATCTTATAAACAAATGCTGCTCAATCTTTTCTAGGCCCAGCATTTAATACCAGAGAGTGATAGGGATAGATTGGGGGGTGGGGGGGGCAGGATGATGGAAGGGTGACAAGATATTCATAAATTGCCATGTTGAACTGAAACCTTTTTGTACAATTAAAGATATTTTTTTAAATATTAAAAAAGTACTGATCTACATGTACCGTGGAGATCTTAAAACTAAGTTGTAGACCATTAATGGGTCATAAAATCAAGAATAGCAGTTTTTTGTTTTGGTTTGGTTTGGTTTT
The DNA here is from genome assembly GCF_000151885.1 of Dipodomys ordii. NCBI lineage: Eukaryota > Metazoa > Chordata > Mammalia > Rodentia > Heteromyidae > Dipodomys > Dipodomys ordii. Next base: position 10,094,438 of record NW_012267225.1, read on the forward strand.
GGTTGGGTGTGGGGCTTGAACTCTGGGTCTGGGCACTGTCTCTTAGCTCTTCAGCTCAAGCTTAGTACTCTACAACTTCAGCCACAGCATCACTTCCAGTTTTCTGGTGGTTAATTAGAGATGAGTCTCATGGATTTTCCTGCCTGGGCTGGCTTTGAACTGTGATCCTCAGATCTCAGCCTCCTGAAGAATAGCATTTTAACAAACAAAAATTTGAAAAGAAAGAAACAGAAACAGGCGCAGGTGGCTCATGCCTATAATTCTAGCTACTTAAGGGGCTGAGAGTTGAGGATTGAGGTTTGAAGCTAGCCAGAGCTAGCTTAGAGACTTTAGAGACTCTAATCTCTAAATCCAAAGGCATGGCTCTGAAAGCTACTTTACTAAACCTTTGATAAATTCCTTAAATTATGTGTTGCTTTGGCTCTTAAAAATAAAGGAAATAGGGCTGGGAATGTGGCTCAGTGATAGAGTGCTTGCCTAGCAAACATGAAGCCCTGGGTTTGATTCCTCAGCACCACATAAATAGAAAAAGCCAGAAGCAGTGCTGTGGCTCAAGTGGTAGAGCTCTGCACTCAGCTGAAGAGCTGAGGGACAGAGCCCAGGCCCTGAGTTCAAACCACAAGACTGACAAGAAAAAATAATTTAAAAATTAAAAAATAAAGGAAATAAAAGCCACTTTCATTTTCACGTAGCTTTTCAAATAGTACTGATTCTGTGAGGATTGAACAGACTTCTTTAAGAAATCAGGTCTTGTAAAGCCATGTTCTAGACATTTCTAAGTTTCAGTAATTTTTGAAAGTTGTAAATTGGAAAGGGAAATCATGGGTGGTAAGCATTACTGACAATATAGACTAAGGGGGAAATAACATAAAACGTTTGCTTAATTGCCAAACAATTGTTAATATTTTCCTTAAGCATTTGTTTACATATATTCAATAGTCAAATCTTTATTGTATTACTATATTCTCTTTCATGCTTAGGTAAGTCAAATAGTGGGCAGGAATTAAAAGTTTAGCTTAAAAGAAAGATAAAACCGAAATATTTAGGAAATAAGTATATATACAAATATAAGCACAAAATGGTCTTTTGCTTCTAAGAATTTATGGGATGTGTATTTTAGTTTTAAGTTCATTTGTGCTTTATATTAAGTTTGTCCTTCGAGAGCTTCTGCAATTTATGGCACCTCTTTAACTTCACAAAAACTTCTTTTCTCCACACAGTGGAATCCAGGAAGAGTCTCGGAGCCACTAATTCTAAGGAGCCGGGGTGGGGGTTGGGGGGCGCGAGAGGTGTAAGCACCCCTTCAAGATTCGAATTTGCACTTGAATTCAAAATTCAGAACTGGTTACGGATGGGACCAGCCAACTACAGTAAACAATGTTGCAACCGCACAAAAGGTCACGGGTGACACAGTCTTTCAAAATCACTTGTCTGTCACTAAATAAAGCCGCTTGAAGAACTGCTGGTTATAGATGTAAATACCAGAGAGGCTGGGGGGGAGGGAGACAAAGGAAAAAGGCACTCCCGGGACTGAGCACTAGAGAGCACTCGGAACCCCAAGTTTCTATAGATCTATAGATCTGGCCAGAGCCAGGCACCCCTCCGGCCGCAGCCCGGCTGTGCCCAGCGTGTGCAGGCGGCCCTCACGGGGGGCCCGGCCTCCCCCAGGTCTTCCGCGCAGCCCGGCTGTCCTGGGCGCGTTCTCACCACTTCCCGGTCCGCCCGGGTGCCCGACTCCGGCGAGGTCACCCCAAGGCTTGCCGCCGGGGAAGCGGGGCCGGCCGGGGGCGCGCGGGGCCGGGGCGGGGGGGCGGGGCCGGGGCGCGCGGGGCCGGGGCCGCGCTGGCGCCCGGACAAGGCCGGGGGGACTGACTCAAGCGCAACCGGACTCGCGGCTGACGTCAATGCGCGGCGCGCCCCGGGGTAACTTTCCCACTTCCCCGCGGAAACTCGGTTCCAGGAAGCGCAGTGACGTCAGCCCTGTGGACCCGAGGAGCTGGGGAGCCGAGCGCGCCGCTCCGCGGAGCCCGCGTCGCGGGTCCCCCGCTTCCCGCGCGCACTGCCCGGGGGCCGGCGCGCAACTGAACTCGCAACAGGTTGCAGGTGAAATCGTCACGCATTTCCAAGAGGCCGAGCGGCCGGGGCGCCGAGTCCGAGGCGGACCGCGGGGGCAGAGGGGGAGGGGGAGGGGGAGGGGGAGGGGAGGGATCTTGCTCCTTAGCCAGGCAAGCTAAGCTAGCGAGCGGTGCAAACCCCGAGAAGCCGCCGCGCGGAAACGCCGCGACACCGGGGCCGAACTGACACGCGCGCGCGCACACGCACACCTAAAAGAAACTTCCTAACTTGACAGGGACTAGGAAGTAACGCTTGTTGTAACGCGCGATCGTCCCCAGCCACTCTTTCTAAACTTCCAAGCCGCTGCAGAACGCGGCTCAGCCCCCACCCGACAGCTCTCACCTGTCTCGTCTCCAGTCACAGCCATGGTGGGCTTCGGCATGCAGGCGGCCTCCCTTCCCCTGACGCCGCTCAGCATCCACTGTGCTAACCAGCAAGCATGTGCAAGATAAGTAGGAGTGCTGACATCACAATGACATCACTAGCCTATCACTGCCATCAATTTGCCTTGTCACAGGCGAGCTCACCGAAGGCAAAGCCTATAAAAACTCTTCCTGTAATAAACCATCTTAATGTTTGCTTCCTCTCTCGCTCGCTCTTTTTAACAGGAAAATCTGTTGAGATGGGCTGTGCCATAAAGGGGTTCTTTACCCTTAAGAGTCACAGGGCTGTACTTACCGAGCTACTTTTTTTTTTTTAATTACTGTTGAGTTTGGGGTTTCTAGGTAAACATGGAGGAAGTGAACCTTATCTGCTTTTCCTAACTCAGAGGAGAAAACAAGAAGCTGGAAATTCAGACTTTGAGGATTAAGAAAACCATAGTGAGTGCAGAAAGACTGTTCCAGGACACTTCTAAGTTTACTTAAATGTCTCTAAGTAACATAACCAGCTACCTTGTTCACTTACATTTTTATTTGCTACACCATTTCTTATACAACCACGAAATCCGGCTGTTGGAGTGGCTAACTTCATTTGAAGGAAGTAAATACTGAAATTTTAAAAACTCACTGTGCAACATAGCAAGTTTTATATAGCATACTTCTATAATGATTAGATTAAATCAGATAAACTTGTTGATATTTGACCATATTTGGCTTCCAAAAAAATAGCAACTTGTGATTCAACCTAATACATAATTTTATCAACATTTAGCCCCTTGAAAAGAATTTCTGTGATTTAAAAAAATTCATAAAGAAGTCACAATTAGGGCTGGGAAGGTGGCTTAGTGGTAGAGCGCTTGCCTTGCATGCCTGAGGCCCTGGGTTCGATTCCTCAGCACCACATAAGCAAAAAGAAAAAAGCCGGAAGTGGCACGGTGGCTCAAGTGGTAGAACGCTAGCCTTGAGCTGAAGAGCTGAGGGACAGCGCCCAGGCCCAGAGTTCAGACCCCACAACTGGACCAAAAAAAAAAAAGAAGTCACAATTACTATTTATTTTATTGTTGTTGTTACTAGTCCTGGGGCTTGAACTCATGGCTTGGGTGCTGTCTCTGAGCTTTTGTGCTAAAGGCTAGTACTCTATCATTTGAACCACACCTCCATTCCCAAATTTTTGGTAGAAAATTGGAGGTAACAGTCTCACGGACTGCTGCCTGGGCTAGCTTTGAACTGTGATCCTCAGATCTCAGCCTCCTGAGAAGCTAGAATTACAGGCATAAGTTACTGTCACCTAGCTCATAATTTTTTTTAATGTCAAATTTCATTTGGGGGACTGGGAAGGTGGCTCAGTGGTAGAGTGCTTGCCTTGCATGCATGAGACCCTGGGTTTGATTCCTCAGCACCACATAAGCAGAAAAAGCCAGAAGTGGCGCTGTGGCTCAAGTGGTAGAGCACTAGCTTTGAAGAGCTGAGGGACAGTGCCCAGGCCCAGAGTTCAAGACCCCCAACGACAAAAAATACAAAAAAAATTTTTTCATTTGAATTGCTTAAGGAAGGTTCAGCATGTAAAGAGCTGGATCATTACCAAAAATTTAACAATAATGAAGTTAAATAAAATACTGGTTGGTGCTGGGAAGGTGGCTCAGTGGTAGAGTGCTTGCCTTGCATGCATGAGACCCTGGGTTCGATTCCTCAGCACCACATAAGCAGAAAAAGCCAGAAGTAGTGCTGTGGTTCAAGTGGTAGAGCCCTAGCCTTAAACTGAAGAGCTAAGGGACAGTGCCCAGGCCCAGAGTTTAGGCCCCATAACTGACAAAAAAATAAAATAAATAAAATATTGGTAAATGTTCTACCGTATACCATAATGATATGCATCATTATGGCACGAAACTAAGTGGTATGTTATAGTATGTTATAAGTGGTATCTTATCAGTGGGTTGTACAAAGCCGGTGTTCTTGTATGATTAGAATTCAATCTGACATTATATCAGTGAAAGGACATCCCAGCACCCTCCAATAAAGGCAAAGACTTTACATTCTTTTGCATGTGAGGGGTCAGGTCAGAAAGTCTCATTTCCAGAGTCCCTGCCAAGGGCCTGGGATTTGTGCTGAAGACATCCTGACTAAATAAGAACGCTGGGGCATCAACCTCATCCTTGATCTAGGTCCTCTTCAAGAAGCTCCATCAAAGACTTTCATCCCACCCATGCCTAAAATTTGGATCTAAGCTTATTTATTAGTTTAAATTTCAGAAAATACAATTTGGTCTCGATATTTCTTGTTTTTTGCTTATTTTTGCATGTGTGTGCTGGTCCTAGGGCTTGCATTTAGGGCCTGGGCTCTCTCCCTGAGCATTTGTGCTCCAGGCTAGCATTCTACCACTTGAGCCATAGAGGTGAGCTATTTATTCAGTTGATTGCTGTTATTTGACTAGATAACTCAGTCCATCAGCCTATGTAACTTAATATTTTCACACAAGAAGGCTGTATCATTTTTATTCCATAAATGTTTCCTGGACATTTATCATATGCTAAGGATGCTGGTAGGTACTAAGGATCACAATCTAAACAGAACTTATGACAAAACTCTAGACAGGTCAAAGACACTCACAATAAATTCCACACTTTACCTAAGAATCTGACAGAAAGGTCTCCTGGAGGAATTGTCAGATTAGATGAAACCTGAATGCTTACAACTGGGGCAAGTGGCTGTCAGAAGGAAGACAGGCATGAAGGTCCTGGGGAGGGAAAAGGGATGCCCTGACAGAGACTAGAGAAGGGAAGGAAGGAAGAGCTAAGGGAGCCAGCGGAGGCACAAGGCCCAGATCAAACAGATTTGGCTAAATGTAGAATTTGGGCCTTTGTCTGCCATTCATTAAAGGATTCTGCTAAGAGACTGACATCATACTATAGAATGAATGGTTGTGTTTCTTCCCATTCCAATGTTGAAATCCTAACCCCCAGTGCAATGGTATTAGGAGGCTAGAGGTTGTAAGAAGGAAGTGTCCAGAGGCTGGGAAGGTGGCTCAGTGGTAGAGCTCTTGCCTTGCATGCATGAGGCCCTGGGTTCGATTCTTCAGCCCCACATAAACAAAAAGAAAAAAGCCAGAAGTGGTGCTTGGCTCAAGTGGTAGAGCGCTAGCCTTGAGCTGAAGAGCTGAGGGACAGCACCCAGGCCCAGAGTTCAGGCCCCACAACTGGGCCCAAAAAAAAAGAAAAAAGAAAGAAGTGTCCAGAATGGGATTCGTGTCCTCCCTCCAGGAGCTCCCTTGCCTCTGCTACCAGGTGAGGACACAGAAGATGGCTGGCTGTGATCCAGGAAGCAGTCCTCACCAGACACTGCTTGCCTCTACTTCCCAGCCTCCAAAAGTGTATAAAGATAAATGTGTGTAAACAGCCCAGTCTGAGGCACTTTGTTGTAGCATTTACTGGAGTAGGAACCATGTTTAGATAAGTTTATAATGTGGAAGGAGAAATGTTGGAGATAAAGACTTTTGTTTGTAAGAAACAGCAGCAGTTTCAGAGGAATAAAGAGTTTAGTTGCAAGGTGAATAATTTTCAGTATATTATAACTATATGTGTTAACAGCATCAAGAACGTTGATGAAAGGTGTTATCAACGGGATTAGGGAGGGAAAAGCAAGAGTAGCAGATTGCTGTGGGGGGGGGCACTAGTGAGCAGGTAGAGCTAACAAGGGTGAAAAAGAACAAATATGATCAAAATAGATTGTTGTCACAAAGTATGAGACTAGGACAAAAATTGAAATTTTATTAGGAAGCAGGGGAGAGTGATTGGAATAAATTGTATACATTTGTGGAAATGTCACAATGAAATCCCCCTCCTTGTATAATTTTGTTTTGTAGTTGTACTAGGGCTTGAATTCAGGTCCTGGGCAATGTCGCTTGGCTTTTTCGCTCAAGACTGGCTCTTTACCACTTGAGCCATATGGACTCCACTTTTGGCTTTATAGTTTAATTGGAGGTAAGAGTCTTCATAGACTTTTCTACTAGGGCTGACTTCAAACCAGGATCCTCCGATCTCAGCCTTCTGAGGGGCTAGGATAAAAGGCTTGAGCCACTAATGTAGGCTAAGAGAGCTGCTGCTGCCTCTAGTATGATTAAAGCTTCAGGAAACGGGGTGGGAGGAGGACTACCAGCTGCAGGAGTACAGATCACAGGATAGCAGCCTGAACCAAGTCAGTGATTGTGGAAGCTGGAGAGGAGTGCCAACATGTATGACTTAGCAAGGGGCGAGAAGTCATAGAGAGCTACAGTAGCAGGAAGGTCATCCTGAGAGCAAAGGCTCAAAATGCCATGAAGACTAGCTGAAGACTAGCCCAGAAAAGGAGCAGAAAAGCAGGGGGTGGGGGGGGAGGCACAGCGGCAAGAATCAGAGATTTCCAGTGGTAAGTACTGTAGGGACCAACCAAGGTAAGCACAGAGAATTGAGAAAGAAATAGATGTGACCTTGCAGTGAAGGGCAGAACCTTCTTTAAATTCAGAAAAACAAGATAAGAATGCCCACTGACCTCTCTTTGTTTAACAAGCCTGGCCACTATTATGAAAAAAAAAAAAGGAAGAAAAGAGGAAAGGAAAGGAGAAAAACAAGCACAAGAAATAAGAGTTGAGGACAAGAAACAAAACATCATTATTTGTATGTAGTTTAAAAATAGTCACATAGTATCGCTGATTATTAAAAGCAATTAAGCATTTAGCAAGGTATATAGATAAAAGATCAACTAGCACTAGTAGCTCACACCTGTAATCCTAGCTACTCAGGAGGCTGAGATCTGAGGATCATGGTTCAAAGCTAGTCCAGGCAGAAAAGTCCAATAAACCACTCAGAAAAAACCAGAAGTGATGCTGTGGCTCAAGTGATAGAGCACTAGCCTTGGGCACAGAGAGGCTCAGGGACAGAGCCTAGACCTGAGTTCAAGCCCCAGGAATGGCAGAAATAGTTGTGTGTGGGGTAGGGCACCATTCCTAACTGCAACCATAAAGCATTTAGGAACTAGTTAAGCAAGACTTAAAAATTGGAGAAAAAATTTAAACTGTTAAATAAAAATAGGATCTGAAGTAATGAGGCATTTCTGGTGTGGAACTGGTCAGTTTAACATTATTAAAGACTTCCACTCAACCTAACTCAAACTTTTTACAAACATGTTCAAAAGAATAATGGTTCAAAAATAGTACACTCAAAGGGCACCAGTGGCTCATACCTGTAATCCTAGATAATCAGGAGGCTTGAGGGTTACAGTTCAAAGCCAGCCAAGGATGGACAAATCTGAGAGACTGTTTTCTCCAATTAACCAGAGAATGCTGGAAGTGGAGCTGTGGCTGGAGCGCTAGCCCTGAGCACAAAGGCTCAGGGACAGCACCCAAGCTGAGTTCAAGCCCAGGACCAGCAAAAAAAAAGGCTAACTCAGAATAAACTAAGAAAAAAGGGGAATTAGTTCCATGATACTGGTATATGAAGGAAAAAAAAAGAAAGAACAGTACAGAATAGAGAATCCTGAGATACATCCAGCATACATGAAGACCTACTGTATAATTAAGATATCCCATAAATGGCTGGAAAAAAGACAAGCTCTCTATATGTAGAGGGACAAAAATGGATCCTTACTTAATACTAAATGTAGAGGTGAGTCTCAGCAACTCAGATTCTAAATTCATAGAAGACAAAACAGAAAAATAACTTTATGATGTGGAAAAAAAGATTTCCCAAATTTAACCCCAAAAGCACAAAAGGTGGGTGTACATTATATAAAAGATAAAAATTACAAAGATATTCTTTATTAGAATATCAAATCTGCAGATTATTTTTCTATATAGAAGAACTGACATGAGAAGAAAGTTAAGTTTTTTAGGATTATTAATTGAGGCATGCAGAATTCATGATTGTAGGGAAAATACAACAAGTGGTTCTCATTTTATAATTAGAACAGTAATATGTTAAATTGAAACTCTTGTACAAACATCTGAAAAATTATTGGGTGAATATTGTGGAGTTTTTTTTCTCCACAAATAACAACTGAGTTCTTCCCATATTTTTCCTTATATTCCATTTTCTAAATATTTTCTATATTGGCAAATATATAAATAAAAAAGTTTAAGATCCATTAATTATAATCTGCTTTATTCCATACTTGCAAGACTTTCAAATCAAAAGCAGTATATTACTCTACTTAAATCTAAGGTGGGGAACCTGGACATGGTGACACACTCCTATAATCCCAGGCTACTCCTATAATCAAGACCAGCCTGGGACGCCGGGCGCTGGTGGCTCACGCCTGTAATCCTAGCTACTCAGGAGGCTGAGATCTGAGGATCGCGGTTCAAAGCCAGCCCGGGCAGGAGAGACCGTGAGA
>NW_012267225.1:10103345-10127838 GCF_000151885.1 Dipodomys ordii
GGTTCAAAGCCAGCCCGGGCAGGAGAGACCGTGAGACTCCTATATCCAATAAACCACCAGAAAACCGGAAGTGGCACTGTAGCTCAAGTGGTAGAGCGCTCGCCTTGAGCTGAAGAGCTGAAGAACAGCGCCCAGGCCCAGAGTTCAAGCCCCACGACCGACAAAAAAAAAGGCCAGCCTGGGCTACATAGCAAGACCTAGATTCAAGGAAAAAGAAAATCCTCATATGATGAATTGTAAGCAAATATACCCAGAAGACTAGGATTAAGTAAAAATATAGAATTTTTTTCCCTAGGCATTGATGGCTCACGCCTGTAATCCTAGATACTCAGAATGTTGAGATCTGAGAGTTACAGTTCAAAGCCAACCATGAGCAGGCAAATCTGAGAGATTCATCTCCAATTAAACAGCAAAAAGCTAGAGGTGGCCAGGCACTGGTGGCTCACACCTGTAATCTTAGCTACTCAGGAGGCTGAGATCTGAGGATCATGGTTCCAAGCCAGCCTGGACAGGAAAGTCCATAAGACTCTTATCTCAACCAGAAAACTGGAAGTGGTGCTGTGGTTCAAAGTGGTAGAGGGCTAGCCTTGAGCAAAAAGAGGTCAGGGACAGTACCCAGTTCAATACCCATGATCGACCAAAAAAAAAAGAAAAGAAAAAGAAAAAAAGAAATCTTAGTAAAACTTAGTAACCTTAAAACTGAGGAAGGGCTACCTACCAACTGTTTTGTAAGATCTGAAACAAATATCTTAAAATCTAATATACTAAGAATGGTCTTAAAAACACACGAGTTAGCATTTGTTTTTAGATGAGTTATCCAGAAATTACACTTGAATATAACATCTGGGGAAAAATCTACACTTGGGGCATCATGGACCATAGTGCACTTAAATCATCATAGAAATAGAAATGTATAATAATAGAAATAACAGCATTTATGTTTTAATATTGTTTACATTTTAATATTACTTATATGTTAATGTAATTATTTTATTTACATGATAATAATAAATGAGTAGGAATATATTAGGGGAAGACTTCATGACCACACACAAAGGACATTTAGTTAATGTAAAAATTTATTCATATCCTTAACTCCCTTTGTTCTATCATGCTAAAAAAATTAAAGTCATGTAACTTTAACTTGCTTAAAGTATTAAGATATTTCTTCCTCCAGCCTTTTAAAGTGTTTCTCCCCCACCCCCATATACCTCTTGTAAACTTCCCCAAACTATGAAATTGCCACTAACAGCTGTAATATAATAATGCATAGGTATTCTAAATGTATTAGATTAATAAAATATACCTTGAACAACAACCTGGCTGCCTGGGACAAAGAATTGCTGTGTGCCATCTGCGGATTGTGCTGCGTACTGTACAATGGTAGCACCTGGTGGAGGAGCTCCTGAATTTGTCATTGCTAGTGCCTGCAGTCCCTGAACACCATCAGATCCTGGGTTAGAAATCTGGATTGCTCCACCTTGGGCTATAGCAACTTCATAAGAAAAAAAAAAAAAGAAAGAAAAGAAATATTAGAGATTTCAAGAGTTGTTTTTAATAATCTCAGAGAACATACTCTGTGTCTATGTATTTCTATTGCTTTTCATTCTCAAGTTATAATTATCATCATCATTATTATTACTACTACTGCTATTATTATTATTATTGTCAGTTGTGGGACTTGAACTCTGGGCCTGGGCTCTGTCCCTCAGCTCTTCAGCTCAAGGATAGCACTCTACCACTTGAGCCACAGTGCCACTTCTGGTTTTTCTGAATGGTTTATTGTAGATAAGAGTTTCACGGAATTGCCTGCCTAGGCTGGCTTTGAACTGCTATCCTCAGATCTCAGCCTCCTGAGTAGCTAGGATTACAGGCATGAGACACCAGTGCCTGGCTTATCCTTATGTTTTCTATGCTGAATCAGTCAGGAATATCAGCTTCTAAATGCATGGGTCTATTTTCTATTTAGAAATCTCTGAAGTTCCTTGTGTCTATAGGGTTTTCTGTGGCACACATCCAGTTAAATTGTTTCAGAGGAAGAGAGAAAAAACAGGCTGAGACAAGAGTCTAGCTTCTTCCAGTTTTCTCTACCTACTCAAATGTTTTCAATTTTAATAAACATTATTCTAATGCTTAAGAAATGGTCAAATGCCCATTGAGCATCAACAATGTGTGTGCACCTTTCTTCAGCTAATTAACTTTTTTTATTATCATCAAAGAAAACTGAAAATAAAGGCTGTAGACAGCTGGGCACTGCTGGCTCATGCCTGTAATCCTAGCTATTCAGGAAGCTGAGATCTGAAGATTGCAGTTAAAAGCCAGCTGGGCAGAAAAGTCCATGAAATTCATCTCCAATTAATCAGCCCCAAGCTGGAAGCAGGTGTGGCTCAAAGAGTAGTATGCCAGCCTTGAGCAAAAAAGCTAAAAGACAATAAATGCTAGGCCCTGAGTTTAAACCCCAATACTGGCACAAAACAAACAAACAAATGCAATCAGTGCAGCCTGATTATTTGCCTAGCATACACAAGGCCATGGTTTCAATCTCCAACACTGTAAAACCACAAGGGTTTGGGGGGATGAGAGACAGACTGTAGTATAAACATGTATTTTGGTTTATGTCTACAAAACTGTCATCTTTATCATGTTGACTTATGTCAGGAGAATCTTTCAAAGATAACTCTAATATAGTAATGGGAGAGGGGGAGTGAGGAAGGTGGGGAGGAAAGGGCTAATGGGAGAACAAGGGAAGGGCTAACAATGCTCGACAAGAAATGTACTCATTGACTTACTCACGTAACTGTAACCCTTCTGGCACAGCATCTTTTTAATAAAATAAAATTTAAAAAAACGAAAAAAGATACTAATGAAAACATCTGTGCATATAAATATATGCACATATATATCATATATATATACACACACACACACATATACATATATTTGGGGGCTTGAACTTTGGGCCTGGCTGCTGTCTCTGACCTCTTCAGCTTAAGGTGAGCGTTCTACCACTTGACACATACCACCACTTCCAGTTTTCTAGTGGTTAAGTGGAGATAAGACTCATGGACTTTTCCTGCCTGGGCTGGCTTTGAACTGCAATCCTTAGATCTCAGCCTCCTGAGTAGCTAGGATTACAGGCATGAACCACTGGCACCTGGCTCTGAACACATTTTTAAAGTAGGTTATCTTCACAGTACAACTCTCAAGATTTCAGGAGTCTCAATATTCAGCCCTCACAACTACCTTGAGAGAAATCTAATTTGTTATTTTTTCTTTTCTTTTTTTTTCTTTTCTTTTGTGCTGTCCCTGAGCTTTTGTGCTCAAGGCTAGCACTCTATTTCCAGCTTTTTGGTAGTTAATTGGAGATAAGAGTTTCTTGGATTTTCCTGTCTGGGCTGGCTTTGAACTGTGATCTTCAGATCTCAGCCTCAGAATATAAGTGTGAGCCACTGACCCCCAGCCTAATTTATTAAAACTAGGAAAAAAATGCAAAAGATGTTTCTATCTTGAATCTTCACGGACAGATATAGATAAATTTTGTATGTTGTTGTTTACTTAAATTTGTATTTAGAACTGACAATTCATTTGCTATCATAGAAAGTATGCTGTGGAAAGCACCACAATGTGCTAGAACATAGTAAGCACTCAAGAAATAAAATGACTGGCTATCATTTCTTCATAACAGAATATATTATAAACCTATGACTTTAGAAGTATTAACTGAGGTAAGGCTTCAAATTCCAATTGCAGCTTTAATTTTTCAACACCTATAATAATTATTAAGCTTCTGGAGTAGTCATTAGAACTACAAAATTTTCACTTTTTCTTTTCATTCTTTCTTTAAAAGTTTTCTCCTCTTTTTTTAATAATTTTTCCAAAAAGTCCCAACCAAAACTTGATTGCTTTCATACTATGAACATCTGGCATGCCAAACATCTATTTGTCTTGTTATTTTACTTTCTAGAGAACTCAACATATAGCTAGATATGGAAAACAAAAGATTCCTTCTTTCTCTTTTTCTCTTTCTCTCTCCCTTTCTCTCTTACGCACACACACACACACACAGGTTAGGTATAGAGGGAGAATTGTTAAGTCTCCAGTTTTAGAATAACTTTTTTGTTTTCTGACAGGGCCCTTGATTTTGGCATTATCAAGTGACAGCGGACCTTCTCATTCAAAATGTTATCTCAGTCGGACAATGAACGCAAGATTAACCAGTGCTTCAAGGACCCCAGAAACAGGCTTTGTGTGTGCTATCTGCATTCAAAGACTTGAGTAGGACACTTCTTAGGTTTCAAATTATCAGAAGACTGTATAACTTGTTTTCAGTAAACAAAAAGCAAGAAAAAATAGTAAGGAAAAAAAGATTATTTTAATACAGGCATACTATTTTAGTATTTTTAAAACTTACAGTGGAAAATTCCAGCAATGTAAGAGTAAACAGGATATTTGTTAATTGTCATCTTTGTAAGTCTTCCCTCTTACCCCTGTTTTTAGAACAAATAATGGATAACATATCTGTCTGGCCATTTTAAAATAAAATTGGGTATGAGCTAAGGTATTGGTCATCAATAAAAATCCAATACCTTTTTGCTTCCCTGGGAACCAAAGATTATTGGCACTTTCCTTGACAGATGAAACAGATCATCAATGTTTATATGTGTGACCAAGTTAGAGTCCACACAGCTCTATGAATATTGTTGTGATTCCAGAAAAAAAAGTAAGACTCTTTTAACTTTGGATGTATACTTAACTTTACTCTTCTAGTATTATGCAAATTAAATAGCACCCTAAAATAGTTAAAACTGAACAGTCTGATTATATAATCAACTAAATTCTACATCTGTTTCCATTATTAATTGATGCTAGCCATGGGCTCACTATAGTGGTAAGTAAAAGTTATGTCTCTATCCTAGTTGCTTTGAGAGCTAACTAAATTTAACATATCATTAAGTATATCACTCAACCTACTGATTGAATGTTGGACACAATAGCCTTAAATTAAGAAGTTTGTCTAACTAGGCATGGTAAAATGCCACTGTAATCCCAGCACTTAGGAGGCTGAGGAAAGAGAATTTTGAGTTTAAGTTGGGGTACAAAGGCAGGACCTTGTCTCAAACAACACCACCACTACAAACGACAAGAGAGGGCCAGACTTTGGTGGCTCACACCTAGCCAGCCAGGGCTAGCTCCAACTAACCACCAGAAAACAGGAAGTAGGGCTATGGCTCAAAGTTGAAGAGTACCAGCTGTGAGCAAAAGAGGTCAGGGACAATGCCCAGGCCTCAAGTTTCAAGAACCACCACCAACAACAAAAAAAATCCACAGAAAAGCAAGTTTGTCTATGCATAATTCACTAAGCATACTTCTACTTATTTTAAAGGGTTATAAAAACATCTTTATACACATTCTTATGTAATTACAATATTTAATTCAAAACTAGTATTAATCCAAGTATGGTTTTTCCACCCCATAATCTATCATATATCATGGATGATATCATATAGGATTATAAGATGGACCCATATAGGATGGTTCTAGCACAGCTAGTCTAAGAAAACAAATTCTTAAAAATTTCCTGAGACTCAAAATAGTGGTTAGAATCAGTTACTTTCAACTGGGTGCCGGTGGTTCATACCTGTAATCCTAGCTACTCAAAAGCTTGAGATCTGAGGATCACAGTTCGAAGCCAGCCCAGGCAGGAAAATCAGTGAGACTCTTATCTCCAATAAACTACCCAGAAAAAGTCAGAAGTAGCACTGTGCTCAAGTGGTAGAGTGATAGCCTTGAGCACTGAGAGCTTCAGAGACAGCACCCAGGCCTGGACTGACAAAAAGAAAGAAAAGAAAGAGGAAGGGGGCGGGGGGGATCTGTTATTCTCAACACTCACTGTCTTCATGGAGCACTTTTCTCCAAGGGCTGTGGACATCATTCAAGTAGATGATAATAATTATGGGATGAAAATTCAATAATTGTGGTAAAACTTTAAAAGGAGTATTTTAAGTCCTAATTGGTTTAAAAAAAATAGGGCTGGGAATGTGGCTTAGCATGAAGCCCTGTGTTCAATTCCTCACAACCACATAAACAGAAAAAGCTGGAAGTGATGCTGTGGCTCAAGTGGTAGAACTCTATCCCTGAGCAGAGAGAAGCTCAGGAACAGAGCCTAGGCCCTGAGTTCAAGCCCCAGGACTGGCAAAAAAAAATTTTTTTTTTAATATGAAAAGGTTGGAAAGCTGAGTTGAATGCTGGTGGCTCACACCTGAAATCCTAGCTACTCAAAAGGCTGAGATCTGAAAGATAAACATTTGAAGCCAGTCTGGGAAGATGGGCTTGGCAGACTTCATCTCTAATTAGCCAGAAAAATGCTGGACTAGAGTCATGGCTCGAGTGGTAAGAGAGCCAACAATAGCTCCAGGCCCTGAAATGTTAGAAAACTTAAAAAATGAGTTTGTATAAGTAAACACATAAGATTATATCTCTTTTTACTTGATGTCATGTATATTTTATCACTTTTTTTTCTCAATACCAGGACTTGAACTCTGGGATCTTATATTTGCATGGTTTGCTCATTTCTTTCTTCCTTTCCTTTCCTTTCCTTCCTTCCTTCCTTTCTTTCCTTCCTTCTTCCTTTCCCTTTCTTTATTTCTTCCCTCCCTCCCTCCCTCCCTTCCTTGTAGTTGTGGGGTTTGAACTAAGGGCCTGGGCTCTGTAGCCAAGCTCTTTTTGCTCAAGGCTAACACTCTGCCACTTTGAGCCACAACTCCACTTCCAGTATTCTGGTGGTTAATTGGAGATAAATCTCACAGACTTTCCTGCCCTGGCTGACTTCAAACCATGATCCTCAGATCTCAGCTTCCTGAGTAGCTAGGATTACAGGCCTACACCACTAGGACCTGGAAAGCCCAGTATTTTTGCTGGTTAATTGGAGATGGGGGTCTCAAGAACTTTTCTGCCCAGGCTGGCTTCAAATGGTAATCCTCCAGGTCTCATTCTCCTGAGTAACTAGAATTATAGGTGTGAGCTGTCAGTACCTAGCTGTCCTACATATTTTCAATCTTAAGGTGTACATATGAGCTAATTTTCAAAAACATAACAAGTTATAATCTTAAAACATCATTATTCCAAATTGCAATTAAAATTTTTTGTAAGGGAAATCTTACTATGCTGACTTTAAAAGGAACAGCAGGATTTAAATGAGTTCTGGTTGAATATGTGCTCATCATACACAAGGACGTGGGTTCAGTTCACAGCCCCACAGGAAAAACAATAATAACAAAAACAAACAAGTCTTTTGTTCTAGTGATCTCTCATGTTTAAATTCTAAAGGTAAGGACTCAGGGGCATGGTTTAAAAGGTAGAGAACCTCCAGTATTGAAAAAGAAAGAAAGAAAGAAAGAAAGAAAGAAAGAAAGAAAGAAAGAAAGAAAGAAAGAAAGGAAGGAAGGAAGGAAGGAAGGAAGGAAGAAAGAAAGAAAGAAAGAAAGAAAGAAAGGAAGGAAGGAAGGAAGGAAGGAAGGAAGGAAGGAAGGAAGGAAGGAAGAAAGTGAGCAGGAAAGAAAAACTGAGTATATGTTCATATGTCCTTAAAAACCTAAGTAGGGGCTGGGAAGGTGGTTCAGTGGTAGAGTGCTTGCCTTGCATGCATGAGGCCCTGGGTTCAATTCCTCAGCACCACATAAGCAGAAAAAGACAGAAGTGGCACTGTGGCTCAAGTGGTAGAGCGCTAGCCTTGAGCTGAAGAGCTGAGGGACAGCACCCAGGCCCAGAACTCAGGCCCCAAGACCGGCAGAAAAAAACAAACAAACCTAAGTAGTCCCCCAGTGGGCACTGGAGTTTTATGCCTATAATCGATCGTAGCTATTCTAGAAGCTGAGATCTGAGGATTGAGGTTCTTGCCAGCCCAGGCAAGAAAGCCAATGACAGTTTCTCCAATTTACCACCAAAACTCCATAAGTGGAGCTATAGCTCAAGTGGTAAAGTGCTAGCCTTGAGAGAAAAAGCTAAGGGACAGCACCCAAGCCTTGAGTTCAAGTTTTAGTACCAGCAAAACACATACATAAAACAAAAACATGAAGTAGTCCAAGGTGGAGAAAAAAAAGACTAAATCATGTTACAGTGAAAATAGCAACAAGCAGATTAAAGAGCAATTAAGAAATACTTTCAATAATTTTGCAAGTTATCTTGGGGGGAGCTATAAGCAATGTCACCGGGAATAATACATCCAAGTGCTTTTTATTTTACTATGTACAATTCTTGTTTACGAGCGTGAGTCTTTTAAGAATTCTACTCCACAAACTTCACGTTTGTATTTTGATAATGGTAGAATTTCAATAGACTTACTTACCTTTCATTATGAGATTTCCAAGAGAGAGTAGTTAACAGAGACTCATTCTAAAAAGTTCCTAGTAAAACAAAGCAGGAGCAAAGAAGAGTCAAGGGACATGGAGAAAAAGAACAATTTGAAGCCTTGGTGACAGCCGTTAATTGGTGAAAAAAGAGGATGGGTGAGGAATTAAAAGAAAATTCTCTCTCTTTAGAGAAAAGCTGATGAACTGAAAAACAATTATGAATTTAAATTTAATTGCTTTTACTATGTTTATACGAATTCACTCATTTATTGAACATTGTTTTGTGTAAGTGTGTGTGTGTGAGGGGGGACTTGAACTCTGGGGCCTGGGTGCTGTCCCTTAGCTCTTCAGCTCAAGGCTAGTGCTCTACCACTTGAGCCATAGCACCATTTCGGTTTTCTGGTGGTTTATTGGAGATAAAGAGTCCTGCCTGGGCTGGGTCTGAATCACAATCCTCAGATCTCAGCCTCCTGAGTAGCTAGGATGACAGGCGTGAGCCACCAGCGCCCAGCTGTAGAATGTCTTCAATGACTTATCCTTGCTTGTAATGTTCTCAGACTATCTCAATTGCCATATTTTATATATATTCTGCTGAGCTACAGCAGATTTTCTTGGACCAGAATCATATAACTGTTTTAGAGTGGAAACCAGGGCCTCAGACAGGTAGGCATGTACTCTACTATGAACCCATCTCCCCAACTCAGCTTCACTTAATTGTTAACAAACCTGTCACTAAGATTTGTACTTCCCAAGAGGATTTTGTAGGTATAGCTTACTTTCTTTGTGCTACAAGAAGTAAGTCTCACTAGTTTTCTTGCTTCAGATAGTACCCTATTCCAACTCACTTCCTAGATTTAATGTTAAAAAGTAAGTTGATCCCAGCACCAATAGCTCATGCCTGTAATCCTAGCTACTCAAAAGGCTGAGACATGAGGACATGTGGTTCAAAGCCAGCTCTAGCAGGAAAGTCTGTGAGCCTCTCATCTCCAATTAAGCACCAAAAAGCCAGAAGTGGAGCTTTGGCTCAAGTGGTAGAGTGCTAGCCTTGAGCACAAAAGCTCCCAGGCCCTGAATTCAAGCCCTAGAACTAGAATGAGTGTATGTGCATGCACGTGTGCACATACACGCACACACACACACACAAAGTAGGTTGAAATAGTAAGACTAATATCTGTTAAATTATCTTTCAACTATTAAAAACTTCTTATATATGGAAAAGCTTGAGTTTGCTGATTTTAATTTTATTTCTTGAACAGTGACACACATACCATAGTAAGATTATGAAAGGCATCCATAGAAAAATATCTAGAAATTCCACTGAAATAAACTCTAATCTAAAACCTGAGATACAACTGTTTCTATTTCTAGACATTTAGATATAACATTCTTTTTTTCCTAGAAAAATACAATTAAGATCAATGAAAACAGATCTCCTCCATGTATAAATATACCTGTATTATCTAAAATATGTAAATGATTCAGAACAGTTTAAATGTTAGAATTTTCTTTTCAAATGAAATAATTATTACTGGCACTGATGGCTCTGCCTGCAATCCTAGCTAATCAGGAGGCTGAGATATGAGGATCATGGTTCAAAGCAAGCAGGGCGACAAAGCCTGTGAGATGCTACTATCCAATTACCCACCAGCAAATGAAGTGGAACTGTGACTCAAAGTGCTCTACAGTACTAGTCTTGAGCAGAAAAGCTCAGGGACAGTGCCTAGGCCCTGAGTGCAAGCCACATGACTGATAAAAAAAAAATATTATCGGGCTGGGAAGGTGGCTCAGGGATAGCGTGCTTGCCTTGCATGCATGAGGCCCTGGGTTCGATTCCTCATCACCACATAAGCAGAAAAAGCTGGAAGTGGGACTGAGGCTCAAATGGTAGAATGCTAGTCTACAGCTGAAGAGGTGAGGGACAGCGCCCAGGCACAGAGTTCAGGCCCCACGACTGACAAAAAAAAAATATTATCTTCATAAACAAGCAGCACTAAAAGTGTCTAAAATGCATGCATTAACAAAGGCAATATTGTTTTGTGTGAACCAATACATGACAATCTCACCTGGAGACATACACAGAACCACCACAATTTCTCCCTAAAGGAATTGTCAGGATCTAATGTTGGGCCCAAATAAGAACACGTGAGTCCATGAACTCTTGTTAGGCAAACAGATAAATGTCTACCTTCAATCATGCCATTTGCTAGTAGTTCTCCTGCAGAACTCCTGACACCAAAAGCACAGGCAGCAGGCAGAGGAACTGGCTGGAACAAAAAGTCTAAAGAACAGAATGAGATTGCCACAGACAGACATTTCTCCGTCTCATTTCAGCAGTGGATGTCTTCTCCTTTTACCCATTATGTCCTCCTTCACCCTCACCTTCAGAGCCTGGCCTTGACTTAGCAAACGGCCAATCCAGCTCCTTCTTCCTTCCCCATATCCTCTTCCAGCTTAGACCATTCTCTCAACAATATGATTTCAACTACATCAAACTTTCACTGTTGACACCTCCAGCATCTTGCCTTTTAAGAGGTTGGTGAGAATTCCGAAGTAATATTAGGATATGCCAAAGAAATGTCAAAACAACAGCCTCTTAGGTCATTCCCCCTGGTCCCCTCCACCCCCAGTTTAATGTCTTTCAAGGCATCAGTGGCTCATGTTTGTAATCTTAGCTACTCAGGTGGTCTTCCTGAGTATTAAGAATTAAAGTTCAAAGTCATCCTGGGCAGAAAAGTTCCCAAGACTTCATCTTCAAAATAACTAGCAAAAATCAGGCCTGGAAGAGTAACTCAAGTGGCCAAGCACCAGTTGAACAAGCAAGACAGGCAAAAGCAAGAGGCATTGAGTTCAAGCTCTGAAACTACAAAAGGTTGTAACATCATTTCAGCAGTGATTTCCAACCTTTTTCCTGTCAGGGCACAAACAGAAAATGAGAATGGGGCTAATGGAGGATACTGCTCAAGGCAATCTCTGGGGACTGTAGGATGGGGAGGTCTGCCCTCCTGGAGTCTGACCCCACACTCTAGAGGGACACCAGCCAACAAAATATGACATGTAGTCCCTAAACTCCCGTGCACTAATCAAAGAAGCATGTAAATAAGAGAAGAAATCAGAGAGAAGTCAGTGAAAACCTCAAGGTCTAATTCTTGCACATGTGGGCAGTTTTCTTTTCCATAAACTCTGGACATGTCTGTCTATTCAGCATCCTGTAGGGACAGCCAGTAAATTATACCCCAGTTCTGATAGGTATCACGACTGGAGCTATTCAAAACTGCCACGGGATTTTTATTTTAATAGTTTCATGCTTCAAGTCTATCACCACTACAAGAATAAAAACAGACAACAATAAAAAACTAATGACTATGTAAGAATTTCTCATTCATGAAAGAAGACTATACTTGTTTCAATAGCCATGTCATAAGATTTTAGTTTTTCTATGCATTACTACTTTTTAAAGGAAAAAAAAGAGAACAAACTTAAATTGTAATAAGTTACTTTGACAAACAGTATTTAATATTATAATATAGGTTCTAATATCAAGGAAGTTTTTTCCACAAAATTCCTTCCCCCCCTTTTCTAGTTCCGATATTTCTTTAAAACTATTTTTGTTTATCTAATATTTTTCATTAGAGGGTAAAAAAGAAAACACCACTAGTGCTCTTGTTACTGGGAAAATAAAAGCACAGAATGAACAGTTCATTAAAATGCACAAGACTAAATGTGAGTGTATCTGTTTATTTAGAGTTTTCATTGAGTAAAATTTCAAATAAAGCCATCTACCCAATTGCTATAGTTTTAAAAGTTAAATCACTTTTCATTCTCTGAAAAAAAAACTGTGGCACAAATTAACAGTAGCAAGTAGTAAAAACAGAATTACATTTAAAACATAATTCAGAGAACATTATTTACCTCTTTGAGATTAGTAAGCATGCTATTAGTAACAAAAGCCAACAAGAATGAAATACAGATGTTTATAGCTTATGTTTGCATGCATCATAAAGACAATGAAAACAATAATTTTAGAACTTTTCCTAATGATAAGTATAAACATATAAATAGGAAAGTTCCTCCCTTTGAATTTTTTTACTACCAGATTTTTTTTCTATACTTAACAATAGAAGTTTTTACTTTTCAGCTGTCAGTACAAATCTCTTACTTCTTTAACATTTTATGGTATACAATTTAGTTGTTAGCGATGCATTTAAAAATGGAACAAGTCTATGAGAAAAGCTGAATTGCTTCAGGATAACTAGAGGAGACTTAAGCAGGCCTGTATTGTATGGAATTGCAGCATACATACTGTATTGCCCCGTGCTAGTCTGATATATGCTAGTTGGCACTGCCATAGCGATGTTAGGGGGTGTTCCTTCTTCCTCTGATTTTTCTTCTTCAATCTTGGGAATACCAGGCACATCCGAGGAAAGTTCATTCAGTATTTTTCTAAAATATCATGGAATAAAACAAATAATCAGGATAGATAAATGAGATGTCAAACAGAAAAGCAACTACAACTTATGCAATTGCATAAGTTGACTTATGACTTACGCAACGGCAACCCCTTTGTACATCACCTTTATAATAACAATAACTTTCTTAATCAGAAAAGCTATAAAGGAAGAACTGTTTTGGTCTAGGATTATTCTACTTTCCTGGACCAACTATCATTCCAGAAGGAAACTAAGTTAACTCACCTATAAGAGGGTCTTCGCGAAAGGATTTCTCTGCGTTTATGTGGATCAATTACACCTTCTGATTCTGCAGATTCATCTGTCTCTGCAATTGTTGCTACCTACAATACATGAGTTTTGAAATACATAATAAAATACATGATCATTTAAAACATAGTGGTTAGGCCAGGCACCTGTTGCTACTTAAGGAGGCTGAAATCTGAGGATTGTGGTTCAAAGCCAGACTGGACAGAAAAGTTCATGAGACTCATCTCTAATTAGCCACAAAAAGCAAATGGTGGAGGTGTGGCTCACATGGTGGAGTGTTAGCCTTGAGTGAAAAACCTAAGTGACAGTGCTCACATCCTGAGTTCAAGTTATAGTAGTGGTACCAAAGATAGAAACACACACACACAGACACACACAGACAGACAGACAGACACACACACACACACACACACGAACAAACAAACAAACAAACAAACAAAAAACACAGGTGAGCCAAGTAGCAATGGCCGACTCCTATAGCGGTGGCTGACTCCTATAATACTAGCTACTCAGGAGGGTGAGATCTGAGGATTGTAGTTCAAACGTGCATGCACACACACACACACACACACACACACACACATACAATCCCCCCCCCAAAACCCCACAATAGTGGTTAAGTTTCTTGGTATGCAGTGCTGAGTGGGTGTGGTTGAGCAATTCACAAAGCACAGTGAATTGGCACTACCAAAGTACAGACACAATTGTTGTTAACAGTATATGTTTGGGAAGAAATGGAGAAAATAGTAAGTACTATGGAAATAGTAGCTTCACAGAATATGACAAAGCATAAGGTACTTCAGACACACAATCCTCAACCCAAATGTGCTCTTACAAATCCATCAGTGAAGGAGTTACAAAACCAGTGACAGAGACAGAAAACAATGCTAAATTTCTCTCCTCTCTTCACAGAATTATAGCTGAGTTGAGCTGGGCCTTCCAGTTACACTCAAAGAAGAAAGAATATTTAAGTAAGCAAATCAAGCTGTTAAAGCTAGGATTTATATTATAAGGGGTAAGGTTAGGGTTTTATTGTGGAAGATCTTGAAAGTCAAAATTTAAAAATTTCCTTAAGCTGGAAGTATTGGTATACTTCTGCAATCATAGCACTTGGTAGGTTAAGACACGAAGATCATCTATTCAAGGTCAGTCTGTGCTCCACAATAACATCTTTTCTCAACAACAGTTATTTTCTCTTTAAAGAAATATCAGGGACTGGGAATGTGGCTTAGCAGTAGAGTGCTTGCCTTGCCTGTATGAAGCCCTGGGTTCGATTCCTCAGCACCACATAAACAGAAAAGGCCAGAAGTGGCGCTGTTGCTCAAGTGGTAGAGTGCTAGCCTTGAGCAAAAAGAAGCTCAGGAACAGTGCTCAATCCCTGAGTTCAAGCTCCAGAACTGGCAAGGGAAAAGAAGTATCAGAGTCAGGTACTGGTGGCTCATGCCTGTAACCCTAGCTACTCAGGAGGCTGAGATCTGAGGATCATGATTCAAAGCCAGTGGGGCAGGAAAGTCTGAGACTCATCACCAATAAACTACTGTGGCTTGAGTGGTAGAATGCTAGCTGTGAGCCAAAGAAACTCAGGGACAGTGCTCAGACCTTAGTTCAAGCCTCAGAACTGACAAAAAAAAAAAAAGTATCAGAGGTTTTTTTGTAAAATCATAATTTCACTTTTCAAGTCAGGCACTAATATAAAAACTTGATTTTAAAGAATGATATAGTAGTAAAATAATTTCTACATTAACATATCTGCTATCAATATATTTAGCCATTTAACTCAAGCTCAGGTAACTAAATTTAACTCAAGTAGCTAAATTTACAAAACTCAACTTAATATTATTATTACACAAGAACTTGATTTGAGCAAATTAAGCTTACTAAAAAATCAAGAATGCAGGGCTGGGAAGGTGGCTCAGTGGTAGAGCGCTTGCCTTGCATGCATGAGGACCTGGGTTCAATTCCTCAGCACCACATAAGCAAAAAAGAAAAAAAGCCAGAAGTGGCGCTGTGGCTCAAGTGGTAGAGCACTAGCCTTGAGCTGAAGAGATGAGGGACAGCGCCCAGGCCCAGAGTTCAGGCCCCACGACCGGACCCCCCAAAAAAAAAATGAAGAATGCAAGTAAGATTCAGTATACACTCTGTGAAAAAATGACCTATGTAACTCGTGGACATGGATGGAAGGAGGAATCTGGGGAAACATTACCTGACTTATAAAATG
Organism: Dipodomys ordii; assembly: GCF_000151885.1. Lineage (NCBI taxonomy): Eukaryota > Metazoa > Chordata > Mammalia > Rodentia > Heteromyidae > Dipodomys > Dipodomys ordii. The sequence goes on from NW_012267225.1 coordinate 10,118,627, forward strand.
GTAATCACTTTGTACCTTAAAAACAATAAAATTATATTAAAAGAGTAAGAAGAATGTAAGCAAGAATATACATTTCCTTAAGCACATAGATTGTGTGTATATTCACTTAAACGTATGACCATGGACCTCTGGTTATGGACAATCCAAACATAAAACATGTACACTCACTGTACAGTACCTACTGAAAAAAATGTTTCTGTATTAGATAATCATATATCACCATCAAATATTAGTCACTTTAGGAAGTGGTGCTGTGGCTCCAGTGGTAGAGTGCTAGCCGTGAGCTAAAGAGCTGAGGGACAGCGCCCAGGCCCAGAGTTCAAGCCCCATGACCGGCAAAAAAAAAAAAAAATTAGTCACTTTAAACTAGGCTCCCACACCTGTCTAACAACCAGATCATCAACCAAGCCAACAACCAAAGCTCATACAGATAGATTGATTTGTCCATTTTTCTAAAGCATAGGAACTCTATCAAGAGATCCACCAGCATTTATCTTTACAATTATATAATTCACTTAATAACAACAAAGTCTACTGAACATAGGACAATACTTTCTTCTAATAGCCTGTTTGAAACATAGTATAAATTTTTGTACCCCAATAAAAGCCATGATACAAAGAAGAGTGGTTGGGAACTTTGTTTTATAATTAGGATCAGAAAGAGCTATAAACAAAAGGTCATCATAGCAAATAAAAGAAAGTGGTGCCGGTGGCAGTAGCTCATTCCTGCAATCCTACCAATTCCAGAGACTGAGATCTGAGGATCACAGTTCAAAGCCAGCTCAGGCAGAAAGTCTGTAAGACTCTCATCTCCAAGTAATTACAAAAAAAGTTGGGAGGGGGGAGCCAGGGGTGAGGTAGGGGAAGGATGGAAGGATGGATGAGAATGTTGAAAAGGGGTGACATTGACCAAGATATTTGTATTCATAAACTGCTTTTAAAAAAAAAAGCAGAAGTAGAGCTATAGCTCAAGTGTAGAGTGCTAGCCTTGAGCATAAAAGCTCAGGAGAGCACCCAGACCCTGAATTCAAGCTCCAAGACTGGTACATACACAAAAAAAAGTAAACAAAAAAAGTGGTGAGAATTATTATTTTTCCTTTTTTTCTTTTGAATTTTGTTCCCTTTTGTTGTCCTGGGAATTGAACTCAGAGCCCCTCGCTTTCTAGGCAAGTGCTCCACCACTTAAGCCACTCCCCACAGCCATAAGATCTTACAGCATGTGGATTTGTTCCTTAAACAGTGTCTCATTTACCCTCATTGAACTACACTCAAACCCACAAAGTACACCGCTAAGTGTGTGCATGTCATTTTCCTCATAGATTTCCCCCCTATCAATTAGGTTCATTTTAGCATTTAAAGCTGATCTCAGAAAGGAACAGAAAGAACATCAGTATGCTTTAAGTGATTATTAATTTGTCGTTGATTTGTTGTAGTCTATCGACAGTCACAAAATTAATCCCATGTACAAAATCCAAGCTTCAAGCTGAGGGGACCATGGAATATAAACATAGCATATACATCCCCCCTCAGGTTAGATTGGTGAATATAGCACAAGGCTAACATGCACAAGGCTCTGGATTCAATTCCCAGCACCAACCAATAAATGTCACATTACTTCTAAGGATTATATACACTAAATGCAAAATAAACTAATGTGAATATTCATTAACATGGTACTGACAACATAATCTTTATTAATACCTTTATTAATCTTTTTGATGTCTTTATGATTTACAGTTACATGAGCAAGGTAATGAGTACACTCCCTATCAAGCATTGCTGCCTCCTCCTTTGTTTTTCCCCTACCATCCCTTCCCTCCCACCTCTACAACTACACTCCCCCCTTATTAATCTTTATTTTACCACATTTATCAGACATCTTCTGCAAAGAACCCTTGAGATATTATTTAAACATCACTGGACAACTTTGCTAAAAAAAAAAAATCTGAGTCCAAACACATAACAGCTCAAAGACATGAAGTGCTTATCTAACAATGTCTCATTCTGAAAATTAAAATAAAACAACAAAACTCCAACTCTTTTTCTTTCTTGGTTTGTTTGACAGGCTATCATTATGTAGTCTAAGCCGGCCTCAATCTTGAGATCCTTCTAACTCAGCCTCCCAAGTTCTGATATTATAGGCATATGTCACCATGTCCAGGCCAAACACTAAGTCTGAAGTTAAATCTATTCACCTAGCAGGACACAACACACTACTGCACCAAAAAAAAGAGATGATATTCCTATAAATATCTAAAAAGATTTGATTATAAAAGCTCCATAATGAAAGGCTAATCACCCAGGAAGAAAGCTAACCTGAACAGTTTGTATTTGTGGTGACTGAATAGCCGATGGCTGTGGTGTCTGAATTACTCCCTGGACCTGCACAGTTTGGCCTGAAGGTAACTGCACTAGAGTTACAGCTGGGGAGCCTCTTCCGGTGCCTGATCCAGCTACAGAAACCTGCAAAAGTGATCATCATTGAGGATTAAAGCTGGACCTTTGGGGCTGTCATTTTTGCTTACTTTTAAGAAGTACCACTCACTAACATGACTGGCCTACGTCTCATTTCTTAGTTTTGCTTTTAAGAGATGACAGACAGGCAGGGGTACTTACCATTAGGAGGTGCTCACTGTCCTGGAGCTGTCATTCTCTGATGTGACAGATACTAAAGAACCCATGCGCCTCACTTTTGGTGCCCATGCTTCGGTGGAGGAGAATGTTCTGGATGTAAAGTTCTAAAGCAGTTAAACTACCTCACTACCACCTCACAGCCACTAACAGTGATGCCTTCCCTTGTGGAGACCAGAGTATGAACTCTCTCTCTCTAACATAAGAGAAATTAGAAAGAACTTCAGTATGGTGAATTGTTTTATAATAAATAAAAGTTTCATATGACAAATCTAGGACTGCTTCAGATGCAAGCTGATACTCTGTCACAATAAGCCAGGTGCTAGTGGTGCATACCTGTAATCCTAGCTATTCAGAAGGCTGAGATATGAGAATAAAGGTTCAAAGCTAGCCTGGGCAGACAAATCCATGAGACTCTTATCTCCAATTAGTTACCAAAATCGCAGGAAGTAGAGCTGTGGCTCAAGTGGTCAAGCACTAACCTTAAGCAGAAGAGCTCAGGAACAGAGCCTAGTACCTGAATTCAAGCCCTAGGCTGAACAAAAAAAAAAGTCACAACTGTATGCCTCTTATAATCACAGAAGGAAAAAAATGCACAAACCAAAGAAATTCCTGATCTAGAGTGTCTTATCTGGAGCTGGAGCGGCTTCTGCCACCCATGATCTTCCTTCCCGGGGGTAGAGCACTGAGCTAGAGAGAGGGGGCCAGAGCATCTCTCAGCGCTGAGCAGAGAGGTGCAGTCTTCTCACAGCCCTTACAGTACTTAACACAGTTCCCCACCACATGCCCCTCCACACACTCTGCACTCAAAACCTGCAAAGTTTCTTAAGTATTGAATAATTCTGGCTTATATGCCAGTGTAATTTAGGAAGTCTGGTTCAGTTATTCACTTATTCATTGAGAAGCTACCAATTTCTATCTGTATTCGTGGTAGAACTTTGGGATTTTAAATAATTTTTAAGGAAGCCTCTGTGTGTGATCTCACTTTTAAGGAACATCAATGCTATCCAATCTACTAGTATTATAAAGGGCTTAATAATAATTGGGTTTAGTGGTAGAGTGCTTGCCTTGCATGTATGAGGCCCTGGGTTCAATTCCTCAGCACTACATAAGCAGAAAAAGCCGGAAGTGGTGCTGTGGCTCAAGTGGTAGAGTGCTAGCCTTGAGCTGAAGAACTGAGGGATAGCGCCCAGGCCCAGAGTTCAGGCCCCATGACTGACAAAAAAAATAATAATAATAATTGGGTTTAAGTTGGGTACTGGTGGCTCACACCTGTAATTCTAGCTACTCAGGAGGCTGACAGGAAAGTCCATGAGACTCTTATTTCCAATTAACCACCAAAAGGCTAGAAGTGAAGCTGTGGCTAAAGAGCACCAACCTTGAGTAAAAAAGCTCAAGAGTCGGGCCCAGGCCTGGAGTTCAAGCCCTAAAACCAGCACAAAACACAACAACCTCATTTACAAGCCAGGTGTGCTAGCATCGCCTATAATGCCAGTATTTGGGGTACAGGCAGGAGTATGGATAGTTCAAGGCTGGTTGGGGCTACGTAAAAAGGCCTTGTCTCAAAACTAAAACAACAACAATTTAAAAAAAAACTGGACGGGGCACATGGCTCAAGTGGAAATGTATCTGTCTAGTAATTGTGAGGTCTTGAGTTTAAACCCAATACAGAAAGAGGGAGAGAGGCAGACAGACAGACAGACAGACACACACACACAGAGACAGAGACAGAGAGAGAGAGAGACAGAGAGAGGCTAGCCTTACAACAAATAACTAAGGTTTATTACTAACATCATTTGCTTGGAAGACAACTTCTATGGAAAACCAAAAGCTAAAAATCTGATACCCATGCAAGAGTTCGTGCTAAGTATAGCCCTAAGTGTGCACTAAAGTATAGAGTTGATAAAACTAACACCTAGAGAAAAAAGCATACCTAATAGTAAAGACTGGTTGTTCCACTTTAGAGGCTGAGGATATCACAGTAAACCCTGGACAATAGGAAAGCTTTGTGTACAAGTCAGAGCTTGAACCAGGCCTTGATCTGAGCTTGATAACAGCTGGACAGAAAGTGAGCAATGAGGGCAGAGGCCACCATATATATAGCCCTAGAGGCCATTTCAGCCTGCCTATCTCTGTTATCATGAACCTTAAGACTTTAGAGGGAAAGAAGAACAGCCATATGGAGTAGACTTAGCAACTACAAGATCAAGGGCTGGGAATATGGCTTAGCAGTAAAGTGCTTACCCAGCATGCATGAACCCAATTCGATTCCTTGGAACCATATAAAGAGAAAAAGCCAGAAGTGGCACTCAAGTGGTAAAGTGTTAGCCTTGAGCAAAAGAAACTCAGAGAAAGTGCCCAGGCCCTGAGTTCAGGCCCCAGGACTGGCAAAACAAAACTACAAGATCAAAAGAAAAAAAATGGATTAAGGTCATGTCTGAAGCAGTGGAGCTATAGTGCCTGCCTACAAAGCATAAAATTGGGGGCAGGAGGAAGACAGACAGAGGCAGAGAGAGACACAGACACACAGATACAAACATGCACAAGACAGGAGAGGAAGGAGGGAAGGGAGAGACAGAAGGAAGGAAGGAAGGAAGGAAGGAAGGAAGGAAGGAAGGAAGGAAGGAAGGAAGGAAGGAAGGAAGGAGGGAAAGAAGGGAAGGATGGATTTCTTATACAAATGTCAACACAAAAGGCAACTTTATAAAAAGACATCCATCTGCCAGGCACTGGTGGTGTTATCTGCAATCTTAGCTATTTAAGAGGCTGATATGTAAGGGTCACAGTCAAAGCCATCCCAGATAAGAAAGTCTCCATAAGACTCTGATCTCAAATTAACCACCAAAAATTCAGAAGCAGAGTTATGACCCATGTGGTAGAGCACTAGTCTTGAGGAAAAAAATCTCAGGGACAACACTCACACCCAAGAGTTTAAGGCTCAGGATCAGCACCAAAAACAAACCCACATACAATATCTACCTTGGTGTTTATCAATTACCAAAACATTCCCTGTTCTCCATACAACTAATTCTTAAAAACTATAGTCTTAGGATACTTGTACCCTTAACACTGTAAACAATCTCAGAACACTTTTACTTGCTTCTATAAATCTACTATATTTCCATCTGGTGGAGGCTGATCAGAATTTACTAACCAGATCCTGGCAAGTATGAGCTTCATTTACAGCTTTTGCTCATTCTTGTGGTGAAAACACACCTGCTACAGCAGATTTCAAGCTACTATTAAACAAGCTATTGAAAATGCTGGTGGCGCATGCCTGTAATCCTAGCTACTCAGAAGGCTGAGATCTGAGGATCATGGTTCAAAGCCAGCTTGGGCAGGGAAGTCGGTGAGACTCTTATCTCCAATAAACCACTAGAAAACCGGAAGTGGCACTGTGGTTCCAGTGGTAGAACGCTTGCCTTGAAGTGAAGAGCGCAGGGACAGTGCCCAAGCCCAGAGTTCAAGCCCATGACTGACAAAACACACACACACACACACACACACACACAAAACAAATAAACAAGCTATTGGACACTATGTCAGAAAAAAAAGATGTAGGGGCTGGGAAGGTGGCTCAGTGGTAGAGTGCTTGCCTTGCAAGCCAGAGGCCCTGGGTTCAATTCCTCAGCACCACATAAGCAAAAAGAAAAAAAAGCCGGAAGTGGCACTGTGGCTCAAGTGGTAGAGCGCTAGCCTTGAGCTGAAGAGCTGAGGGACAGCGCCCAGGCCCAGAGTTCAGACCCCACGACCAGACCCCCCCAAAAAAAAAAGAAAAAAAGAAAAAAAAGATGTACATTGCTGCTTCCTGCAAGCCACTATAAGCATTCTGATTTTCTCTTTTGATAAATGCCATATTAGAAATTAAAATGGAGACTTAAACATTCATTTAGAAATAAATATAAAACCCACTACATACTTACACAAATGACATCTTATTGAAAATAACAATTACATCCTCCAAAACAATTTACTTCAAGTGGCTTTATTTTTATACCTTTATAAAATTCTGTGAATGACTAGCTTAACAGAAGTCAGCCAGACTCTCTCTCTCTCTCTCTCTTTTGGTCATGGGTCTGAACTCTGGGCCTGGGTGCTGTCCTTCAGTTCTTCAGCTCAAAGCTAGTGTTCTACCACTCCAGCCACAGTGCTACTTAGGGCTTTTTCTGCTTATGTGGTGCTGAGAAATTGAACCCAGGGCCTCATGCTTGCAAGGCAAGCACTCTACCACTGAACCATCTTCCCAGCCCCTCTTCTTTCTTTCTTTTTTTTAATCAGTCGTGGGGCTTGAACTTGACCTGCATGCTGTCCCTAAGCTATTTTTGCTCAAGGCTAGTGCTCCTACCACTTTTGAGCCACAGTGCCACTTCTGGTTTTCTGGTGGTTAACTGAAGACAAGAGTCTTGTGATTTTCCTGCCCAGGCTGGCTTTGAACCATTATTCTCAGATCTCACCCTCCAGAGTAGCTAGGATTACAGGCATGAGCCACAGGTGCCCATCTGCCAGATTCTTATATTCACTTATACAATGACTCTGTTGAGCGTCTGTGTTCATTGTATAAGAAAATGGGACTACACTTCAGACATTTTCTTTATTTTGTGCTGGTCCTAAGGCTTGAACACAGGGCCTGGGCACTGTTCCTGAACCTTTTTTTCTCAAGACTAGCACTCTACCACTTGAGCCACAGCTCTACTTCCAGATTTTTGGTGGTTAATTAGAGATAAGTGTCTCACAGACCTTCCTGCCCTGCCTGGCTGTGAACCATGATCTTCAGATCTCAGCTAGGATTATAGGCAGAAGCCACTGGTGGCTGGCAACATATGTTTTTTTTTAAGGGGAACATTATAATTTATCAGAAACACATGGATATATTTCTTTGCCACAGCCAAACTTTAACACTTGGCTATTTGTAAAATCGTATTAGTTACATTAAAACCCACTGACTTATTGTGTGCTTTGAATAGAACTTTTACCTACAAAAGATCTTGTAACATCACACATTGCCTTGCTGAATTAAGTAAACCTTCCAAATGCTTCTGGATTTTATCACACAGCTATCAGAAATCATATTCCCTAAAATCACCAATGACACCTCATCAGAAAACTATACTGTCAAGATCAAAATGAAAGATGGATACATTTTTCTAAAATTCATATTTTCCTCTTAAAAGTTCAAATTTTAGAGCTGGACCTGGTGGCTCACCCCCACCCCCTACCCCCTGTAATCCTAGCTATTCAGGAGGCTGAGATCTAAAGATCACAGTTCAAAGTAGCCTGACCAGAAAAGTCCGTGAGATTCTTATCGCCAATAAACTACCGAAAAAAGCCAAAAGTGGAGCTCTGGCTCAAGTGATAGAGGGCTAGCCTTGAGCAAAAGAAGCTCAGAGACATTACCCAGGCCCTGAATTCAAGCCCCAGGATGGACACCAAAAAAAGTTCAAATTTTGGGGCTGGGAAGGTGGCTCAGTGGTAGAGTGCTTGCCTTGCATGCATGAGGCCCTGGGTTCAATTCCTCAGCACCACATAAGCAGAAAGAGCCGGAAGTGGCTCTGAGGCTCAAGTGGTAGAGCTAGCCTTGAGCTGAAGAGCTGAGGGACAGCGCCCAGCCCAGAGTTTAGGCCCCATGACCGACCAAAAAAAAAAAAAGTTCAAATTTTATCATTGCTAACAGTTAGTTACAACCTCACTTGACTTGTTTTTAAGAAAAACAATCTGGGCCAGAGGCATGGCTCAAGTGGTAAAGCATCAGCAGAGCAAAGTGAGGCCCTGAGTCCAAATCCTAATACCAATGAATGAATAAATACATAGGTTTGGAAACAACACAATGTATGCTACACATTAGAATTCAGATGGATCTTTTCATTAAAACAAAAAATGTTTTTGAGACAGGGTCACTCTATGCAGCCAAAGCTGGCACCAAACTAGTAATTCTTCCTATGCAGGGATCACACACACACAGACACACACAGACACACACAGACACACAGACACACACACACACACACACACACAAACCAGCTGGGTGCTAGTGGCTCATGCTTGTAATCCTAGCTACTCAGAAGTCTGAGATCTGAAGATTACAATTAGAAGCCAGCCAATCTATAGGACTCATCTCCAATTAACCACCAAAAAGTCAGAAGTGGAGCTCTAGTTACTCATATGGTAGAGTGCCAACCTTAAATAGAGTCAGTTGCCCTGAGTTCAAGCCCCATTATCAGAAAAAATAAAAAGGAAAAAAGAAACTTATACAATAAAATAATATAAGTAGATGGTCATTTATACTATTATATTTATATGATATGTAATATATGATAGTATGACAATTACCTTATTTGTAATGTAGTATTCTAAAACAGTTGTAGAAACAGAGATGAATTCTTGCCTGAAAACACTATTCTTGGGCTGGGAGGGTAGCTCAGTGGTAGAGCGCTTGCCTTGCATGTTCGAGGCCCTGGATTCGATTCCTCAGCACCACATAAGCAAAAAGAAAAAAAAAGCCGGAAGTGGCGCTGTGGCTCAAGTGGTAGAGCGCTAGCTTTGAGCTGAAGAGCTGAGGGACAGCGCCCAGGCCCAGAGTTCAG
>NW_012267225.1:10130003-10145403 GCF_000151885.1 Dipodomys ordii
AGCCTTGAGTTGAAGAGCTGAGGGACAGCGCCCAGGCCCAGAGTTCAGGCCTCACGACTGGACCCCCCCCCCAAAAAAAAGAAGTTTTAAAAAAGTATAGAATGAGTGGGTACCAATGGCTCATGTCTTTATTCCTAGCTATCCAGGAGACTAATATCTGAGAATCTCAATTTGAAGCCAGCTAGGGCAGACAAACCCAAGAGACTCATCTCCTATTAACTACCAAAAACTCAGAAGTGGAGCTATGGCTCATGGGGTAGAACACTAGTCTTGAACACAAAAGCTGAAGGACAGTGCCCAGACCCTGAGTTTAAGCCCTAGTGCCAGCACCAAAAACAAAAACAAAACAAAAAACCCAAAGTATGTAGAATGATCTTACAGTAGATATAATTTACCTTTTGTTCCAGATCCTCTGAAGAATAATCTTCTTCTATGGGATGTCTGAAACATAGGTTATGCTGATGCCACCACATCCACTGAGAACCCTATTACAGACAGTAGTAATCTGAAGAAACAGGTGAAGATGGTACACCTGACAGCCTTATTTGGCTCTGCAACTTTAAAAAAAAAGTCCTAATAATGACACTTAAGACTGGGAAAACCTCACAGTGGAGTAGCACAGCATTTGATCAGCACCTAGTGGGCCAGCTCCAGTCTGTAACTAGGTTTCCTCAGGGTGGAGTTTATGATGTCACAGTGCCCCTGGCAGTGTCACAGAGCTAAGGCCCATGTCCAAGGGACAGTTAATAAAGGAGGGATTAAAATGACATGAATTCACAATATAGCACTCAATTGCCTCAGAGACCAGCATTCCATGCTATCTAGTTTAATGTTGTGGACATTAATGAAACTCATTAATAATCTAAGTCAGATGTTGAAAGCTATCTTGATTCTGTGTATTAGGACACAACTCAAAACATGAATCTTTTTAGGGAAAAAAATAGTGTTGAAGTAATGATGCAAAAATTTTAAAGTTGAAAACAGTAAACAAAACTATATGATGAATATTTGAATAAAGACATAAGACATCTTATTTAAATGTTCAAAAAATTCATATTTCAGCTGGGCACTGGTGGCTCCTATCTGTAATCATAACCACTCAGGAGGCTGAGATCTGAGGATCATGGTTTGAAGCTAGCCCTGGCAGGAATGTCTATGAGACTCTTATCTCCAATTAAGTACCAAAAAGCCAGAAGTAGTGGCTCAAGTGGTAAAATGCTAGCCTTTAGTGAATAAGCTCAGGGAAAAGTGCCCATGCCCTGAGTTCAAGCATCAAGACCAACACGTGCATGTGCACGCACACATACACATACATACACACACACAATCTCGTATTTTGTTGTGCTAAATGAATACAAAGCAATACGAAAAACGAAAATATAGTAGTGCGCTTTTTTTGTTATTATTGCTATTATTGTTTAGGTGCTGAAGATTGATTCAAGGCCTCACATATGCTAGGCAAGGGCTGTATCACTGAGCTAAGTCTCCAGGTCTATTCTGATGTCTTATTTCATTTTTTTCTTTCCTTTTTTCATAGTATGGCTAGCAAACTGCAAAAGCAATGGAGTAAAATTTTACTTAACTTTACCAAGAAAACATCAGTTGAAAACATTTAGAAGAGTTAGCTTAAAATAAAATAAATAAAGAGCAGGCGTCAATGACTCACACTTTTAACCCTATTACTCAGGAGGCTGAGATTTGAGGATTGCGGTTCAAAGCCAGCTTGGGCAGTCCCTGTGAGACTCTTATCTCTAATTAACCACTCAGAAACCAGAAATGGAGCTGTGGCTCAAAGTGGTAGAGTACAAGGCTTGAACAAAAGAGCTCAGGGCAGCGCCAAGGCTCTGAACTTAAGTCCCACAACTAACAAGAGAAAGAGTTAGCCAGCCCAGACTTGATGGCTCATGCCCATAATCCTACCTACTCAGGAGGCTGAGATCTGAGGAGCAAGATTCAAAGCTAGCCCAGAAAGGAAAGCCTGTGAGATTCATCTCCAATTAAGCACAAAAAAAGCAGGAAGTAGAGCTGTAGCTCAAATGGTAAGCACCCTGAGCACAAAGCTCAGGAACAGCGCCAGACCATGAGTTCAAGCCCTAGGACTGGCATTAAAAAAAAAAGTTCAGGGGCTGGGAATATGGCTTAGTGATAGAGTAGTTGCCTAGCATGCATGAAGCACTGAATTCGATTTCTCAGTACCACATACACAGATAAAGCCAGAAATGGCATTGTGGCTCAAATGGTAGAGTGCTAGCCTTGAGCAAAAGAAGCTCAGGGAGCCAGGCGCCGGTGGCTCATGCCTGTAATCCTAGCTACTCAGGAGACTGAGATCTGAGGATCATGGTTCAAAGCCAGCCGGGGCAGAAAAGTCCCTCAGACTCTTATCTCTAATTAACCACTAGAAAACCAAAGTGGCGCTGTGGCTCAGGCTGTACAGTGCTCACCTTGAGCTGAAGAGCGCAGGGACAGCGCCCAAGCCCAGAGTTCAAGCCCCACGACGGACCAAAAAAATAGCAGCAGCAGCAGCAACAACAGCAGCAGCAGCTCAGGGAGAGTCCCCAGGCCCTAAGTTCAAGCCCCAGGACTGGCAAAAAAACAAAAACAAAAAAGTTCATTGCCAGGCACTGGTGGCACACACTTGCAATCATAGCTACTTAGGAGGCTGACAGCTGAGATCTGCTTCAAAGCCAGCCCGGAGGGGGGGGGGGGCAAAGTCCCCATGAGATTCTTATCTCCAATTAACCACTCAAAAACAAAAAACAAACAAAAAAAATGGAAGTGGCACTGTGGCTCAAGTGGTAGAGTGTTCACCTTGAGCTAAAGAGCTGAGGGACAGCGCCCAGGCCCAGAGTTCAAGCCCCATGACTGACGAAAAAACAAACAAAAAATTTGTCTAAAACTTCATATTAGTCTTAGTTGTTTTTTTTTTGTTTCTTTTTGTTTGTTTGTTTTGCTAGTCCTAGGGCTTGAACTCAGGGCCTGGGCACTGCCCCTGTGCTTCTTTTGCTTAAGACTACCACTTAAGCCACAGCACCATTTCCAGCTTCTTCTGATTATATGGTACTGAGGAATCAAACCCAGGGCTTCATGCATGCTAGGCAAGTACTGTACCACTAAGTCACATTCCTAGCCCTAGGCTTAGTTTTGATGTAAGTCAATGCTTGTTTTCCCTTTTTTTAGTTGTTCTAGACAAAACAGCAAGGGCCTCATGCCTACTAGGGAAGTGATCTACATTGCCAATGCCCAGGGCAGCTCTTTACAGGAGGTTTTTGTTTTTGTTTTTTGTCATGGTGCCTGAAATCTGGGCTTGGGCACTGTCCCTCAGCTCTTCAGTTCAAGGCTAGCGCTCTAACACTTGAGCCCCAGCACCACTTCTGCCTTTTTCTGCTTATGTGGTATAGAAGAATCAAACCAGGGCCTCAAGCATGCTAGGCAAGCACTCTACCACTGAGCCATCTTTCCAGGCCTACAGGAGTTCTTTTTAATTAATCTACTTTGCATAATTCTAGAGTACTGATTGACAAAAGCAACCTTTAAAAATAGTAATAGGGCTAGGAGACAATGGCTCATGCTTGTAATCCTAGTTACTCAGGAGGCTGAGATCTGAGGATTGCTGTGCAAAGCCAGCCCAGGCAGGAGAGTCCATGAAACTCTTATCTCCAATTAACCACCAGAAAACTGGAAGTGGCTCTGTGGCTCAAGTGGTAGAACACTAGCCTTGAACTGAAGAGCTCAGGGACCAAGCCCAGGCCCAGAGTTCTAGCCCCATGACTGACAAAAAAAAAAAAAGTTGAGAATGCAGCTTAGTGGTAGAGTGCTAGCCTAGCATGCATGAAGCCCTGAGGTTCAATTCCTTAGTACCACATACACAGAAAAAGCTAGAAGTGACGCTGTGGCTCAAGTGGTAGAGTGCTGACCTTGTGCAAAAAAAGATCAGGTGCCCAGGCCCATATTCAAGTCCCAAGACCAGCACAAACACACAAAAAAAGTGATAATAGCTGTATGCTGGTGACTCATGCCTATAATCCTAGCTCAGGAGGCTGATACCTGAGGATTGCAGTTCAAAGCCAGCCTAAGCAGGAAAGTCTATGAGTTTTGTTTTGGTTTTTTTTTGGTCCTGGGGCTTGAACTCAGGGCCTGAGCGCTATCCCTTAGCTCTTCAGCTCAAGGCTAGTGCTCTACCACTTGAGCTACAGAGCCACTTCTGGTTTTCTGGTGGTTTATTGGAGATAAGAGTTTCATGGACTTTCCTGCCCGGGCTGGCTTGGAACAGCGATCCTCAGATCTCAGCCTCCTGAGTAGCTAGGATTACAGGCGTGATCCACTGGGCTCAGCTTGTGAATTTTTTTTTATCTCTAATTAACTACCAAAAAGCTAGAAGTGGCTCAAGTAATAGAGCAAAAGCCTTGAGCAAGCCACTCAAGGACAGCGCCCAGATCTGAATGAGTTCAAGCCCTGGGTCCACAATAAAATAATAATAATAGTAATAATAATAATAATATCTGGAGGCATAGCTTATGTGGTAGAGCATCATCCTAGCAAGCTCAACATCCTAGATTCAAACCTAAGTACTGAAGAAGTTAAAAAAAAAAAGAGCATTAAGGCCCTGGCTGAAGGATCTGAAAATACTAAGTATTACTCTTACCTCCTTTTCTGACAGCTAGTTATCTATTTCATCTATGTAGCTCAAACAGATGTGAACCATCTCCTACCTACTTAATACGCTGAAATATGGAGGATTACAGTTGGAGGCCAACCTAGGCAGGGAAGTCCACTTGACTCCATCTCCAATTAATCTGCAAAATCCAAGCTGGAGTCATGGAGCAAGTGATATAACACCAGCTAAACAAGTAACTAAGCTGAGGGCTGGGTTTTGGATGTCTGTCACTACACCCCACCAGTTTTTTTTATTAATTATTGCTGTTATTATTAAGTAGTTGTACAAACAGATTATAATTCTGTACATCAGGTTAAGAGTAAAATGCTGAAAAATGTGGAAAAATCTGAAAGTAAAAGAAAATAGAATACAGTGCTTCTTGGTCAATGTTATCCCTTTCTTTATTCTCCCCATTTCCCTCCTCCCATCTATTTTTGACCAAATACTTCAAACATATAGAAAAGTAGCAAATCTAGGAGTCTGCTATGCAGATTGAATATCATATATTTGAGAATTTTAAAGAAACACTATAAATGTAAACGGCATTTTTCCCCCAGTTCTTAGATTTGGCCTTCTCACAAGTTTCTGTCTCCCTTTTAATTTATTTAAAGCATCCCACCCCTGTTCTCATTTCTTTGTCTTACAAATCCATCCTTCTCTACTATTTCACAAATTTCTTCAAGAATCAATACTTAAAAATTACCACATCCACCAGGCCCTGGTGGCTCATGCCTGTAATCCTAGCTACTCAAAGGGCTGAGGCCTGAGGATCATAGCTCAAAGCTTGCTGGGGCAGCAAAGTCCATGAGACTCTTACCTACAATAAACCACTAGAAAACTGGAAGTGGCACTGTGGCTCAAGTGGTAGAGTGCTAGTCTTGAGCTAAAGAGCTCAGGGACAGTGTCCCTGGCCCAGAGTTCAAGCCTCTGACCAACAAAAAACTAGACAAATAAAAAATAAATTACCACATCCTTGCCTCTTATTTATTCTCTACCCTTTTAACACCTGCTTCCTGTCCAATGGATTCTAATTCACTTCTCACACCTCATAATCCATTGGTTCTTTTTTTTCCTTGGTGTCAGTACCTAGGCTTGAATTCTGGGCCTAAAGAACTGTCCCTTGATGTGTTTTCTTTGTTCAAGGCTAGTGCTCTACCACTTAAGCCATATCTCCACTTCTGGCTTTTGGTGGTTACTTGGAGATAAGAGTCTCATGGACTTTCCTGCCCCAGCAGGAAACTATGATCCTCAGGCCTCGGCCTCCTAGCCTCAGCTAGGATTACAGGTGTGGCTCTTCTCAGGTTTCTAACGCTGGCCCTCTTACAATTTGTCAGACTCACAAGGCTGGTGCTGCCAGCCTGATGGTCCTCAGAATTGCAAATTACCAGCTTTAAAACGGAGAGCTAAGCTGGGCACTGGTAGCTCACGCCTGTAATAATAATATCTGGAGGCATAGCTTATGTGGTAGAGCATCATCCTAGCAAGCTCAACATCCTAGATTCAAACCTAAGTACTGAAGAAGCTAAAAAAAAAAAAAAGTCAGGAGGCTGAGATCTGAGGATCGTGGTTCAAAGCCAGCCTAGGCAGGAAAGTCTGTGAGACTCTTTATCTCCAATTAACCACCAGAAAACCGGAAGTGGGTCAAGTTGTAAAATACTAGCCTTGAGCTGAAGAGCTGAGGGACAGTACCCAGGCCCAGAGTTCAAGCCCCATGACCTACCAAAAAAATAAACAAAAACCTGGGAGTTTTTTGTTTTGGATTTTTTTTTTGCTGGTCATGGAGCCTGAACTCTGGGCTTGAGCACTAACCCTCAGTTCTTCAGCTCAAGGCTAGCACTCTACCACTTGAGCCACAGCACCACTTCCAGCTTTTTCTGTTATATGGTGAGGAATCGAACCCAGGGCCTCATGCATGCAAGGCAAGCACTCTACCACTGAACCACCCTCCCAGCCCCTGGGAGCTATTGTTCTGTATAAGACTCAAAAGCCTTAGAAGAAATGACATGCAGCCAGGACCTAAAGAGATGAGATGGTGAAGGAAGGTTTACACGTGTGTGTGTGTGTGTGTGTGTGTGTGTGTGTGTGTGTGTGCTGGTACTGGAACTAGAACTCAAGGGGTAGTGCTCTCACTAAGTTTTCTGGCTCAGTTACCATTTGAGCCATACCTTCCTCACTTTACATTTTATACAAGTTAAAAATAAGATTCTTGGCTAGGAATGTGGCTTAGTGGTAGAGTACTTGCCTAGCTTGCATGAAGCCCTGGGTTCAATTCCTCAGTACCACATAAACAGAAAAGGCTGGAAATGGTAGAATGCTACTTTGAGCAAAAGAAGCTCAGGGACAGTACCCAGGCCTAGAGTTTAAGCCCCAGAACTGGAAAAAATAAAAATAAGAGTCTCAGACTTGTCTGCCTGGGCTGGCTTGAACTGCAATCCTCATATCTCAGGCTCCTGAGTAGCTAGGATAAGAGGTATGAGCCACCAGCACCAGGCATCAAGGTTTGCTTTCCAAGCATCAAGGTTTGCTTTCTACCATGACTTCAACACAGAATAGCAAAATTATAGACTAGAAATTATAGTTATAAAAACCATGGGGCTGGGCTGGGAAGGTGGCTCAGTGGTAGAGTGCTTGCCTTGCATGCCTGAGGCCCTGGGTTCGATTCCTCAGCACCACATAAGCAAAAAGAAAAAAGCCGGAAGTGGCACTGTGGCTCAAGTGGTAAAGCGCTAGCCTTGAGCTGAAGAGCTGAGGGACAGTGCCCAGGCCCAGAGTTCAGGCCCCACTACCGGACCCAAAAATAAAAACTATGGGGCTGTTCAAATGATTTTTTTTTCTTGCTATTTTTTCTAACATATTTATAAGATGGTTTCTCTGTTGCTTTGTATGTCCCTCCCCCACAGTATAACCCCTGTTTCCACTGCATTTGATGTTGGTATAATTTGGGGAGGGGAAAGGAAAAAACAAATTGTTTAAATAGGGATACAGGTGGACCCATTGCAACAATGAGATGTATAAGATGTTATGTCAAAAAATGAACTTTACAACTTTGGCGAGGGGGGGGATGGGAGGGCGGGGATGGGAGGGCAGGGATGGTAAGGGGAAACAAAGGAGAAGTCAACAATGCTTGATAAGAAATGTACACATCGGGGGCTAGGAAGGTGGCTTAGTGGCAGAGTGCTTGCCTTGCATGCATGAGGCCCTGAGTTCAATCCTCAGCACCAAATAAGCAGAAAAAGCCAGAAGTGGCGCTGTGGCTCAAGTGGAAGAGTGCTAGCCTTGAGCTGAAGAGATGAGGGGCAGCGCCCAGGCCCAGAATTCAGGCCCCACAACTGGCAAAAAAAAAAAAAAAAAATGTACTCGTTACCTTGCTCATGTAATTATAACCCCTCTGTACGGTATTTTCACACACACACACACACACAAAAAAAAAAAAAAAAAACCTGCGGGGCTGGAAATGTGTCTTAGTGGTAGTAAGCTTGCCTAGCATGCATGAAGCCCTGGGTTCAATTCCTCTGTACCATATAACAGAAAAAGCTGGAGTAATGCTGTGGCTCAACTGGTAGAGGTCTAGCCTTGAGCAAAAGAAGCTCAGAGACAGTGCCCAGGAATGGCAAAACAAAACAACAAAAAAACACTGGAAATTCCAAATTCATGTTTTAAAACTATGTTCTAAGCTGGGTGCCAGTGGCTCATGGCTATAATCCTAGCTACTCGGGAGGCTGAGATCTGAGGATCACAGTTTGTAGCCAGTCTAGGCAGAAAAGTCCCTGTGAGACGCTTATTTCCAATTAACCATTAAAAACCTAGAAGTGGAACTGGGGTTCAAAATGGTAGAGCTCTAGTCTTGAGCAAAAGAGCTCAGAGTCAGTGCCCAGTCCCTGAGTTCGAGCCCCACGACAGACCCAAAAAGCAGAAAAAAGTTCTATTTTCACAGACAGAAAGACTAAAGGCTATAAACAGAAATGATAATGACAAAAAAATCTTTGGATGTTAAAATTAAGGAAGTTTCATGTTCTTCTTTATAATAATATTGGTTTTGTTAATTTTCTACAAACAACATATTTTTTTAAACAAGAAAAACATTACCCACTTCCCACCCCCCAGCGAGAGGCCAGCCTGCTTGTCTTCAGGGTGACAAAGAAGGTTGCTAGGGAGACACAGTTCCACAGAACACTTACAGAAAACCTCCAGGGAATGAGTGGGTGTTGGCAGCTTGAAAGGAGAAAGAAAAGCAGGCACTGTGGAAGAGGCCCAGTTTGGGGGAGAAGAAATCTCACAGGAATTAAGCTCACCCAGGACAACCTGAGAAAGGCCTGCTGTCTATTCATGCACTTTCCCTTTAAGATTTCGGTAAAATCTCAGAGCCTCCCTATATCCCACATTACCATGGTTCTACAGGCACGTAATGATTTTCACCCTACTGGCTCACTGACTTCCAGCCCACCTCACTGTGCTCCAAACACAATAACTATCAGAAAATATTTCAAGAACAGAGAATATTCTAAACTCTCAAATATTTACAAACCTCTACTTACCTTTATCCTTTACTATCCTAGCCTGGACACTAGACTCCAGTTAAATGTGATATCTGAAATCCTCTAACATGCCATACTCGGACTTTGTGCCTCTCTCCTCAGAATATGTTTCCATCCAACCAGGCCAGTAGCTCACATCTGTAATCCTAGTTATTGAGGTAGCTGAGATCTGAGGATCTTGGTTCAAAACCAGCCTGGGCAGGAAGGCCTATGAGACTCTTACTTCTAATTAAACACTAAAAAGCCAAAAGTGGAGCTATGGCTCAAGTGACAGAATGCTAACCTTGAGCACAAAATTCAGTAAGAGCCCTTAATTCAATCCCTAAGATTGGTGCGTGTGCATGCACGCGCGCATGCATACACACATACACACACACACACACACATACACACACATACACACTACACTTCCCTTCCCATAACCACCTTGCAAACACCTACTCATCATGTCTAGCTCAAAAAAAAAAAATCTCCTGTAAAGTACATGCTCCTAGTTAACTGAATACTCCCTCCTCTACACTACTTATTCATTTTGTACTTGGCATTTTACAGCATGCCAAGTATTTTCATAATAATGCTACTAGCATTATTATGAAAAGTCCTGGCTACCCTACTGTACCAGGACATAGTTAGGGCAAGGAATGACAAATCTCTATATATAATCACTCACTTGTGGCTCGTGCCTATAATCTTAGATACTCAGGAGGCTTGCCCAGGCAGGCAAGCTCATGAGATTCTTTTAGTTGTTGTTGGTGGTGGTGGTAGTGGTTGTCATGGGTTGAACTCTGGGCCTGGGCGCTGTCCTCAGCTCTTCAGCTCACAGCGAGCACTCTACCACTTAGGCCACAGGACCACTTCTGGTTTTCTGGTGGTTTATTGGAGATAAGAATCTCCCAGGGCTGGAAAGGTGGCTCAGTGGTAGAGTGCTTGCCTTGCATGCAGAAGGCCCTGGGTTCGATTCCTCAGCACCACATAAGCAAAAAGAAAAAAGCCAGAAGTGATGCTATGGCTCAAGTGGTAGAGCGCTATCCTTGAGCTGAAGAGCTGAGGGACAGCACCCAGGCCCAGAGTTCAGGCCCCATGACCGGACCAAAAAAAAGAATCTCCCAGACTTTCCTGCCCCAGCTGGCTTTGAACCATGATCCTTAGATCTCATCTCAGCCTCTTGCATAGTTAGGATTACAGGTGTGAGCCACCAGTGCCCAGCTCATGAGATTCTTATCTTCGGGTTAACCACCAGAAAACTAGAAGTGGCACTGTGGCTTAAAGTGGTAGAATGTTAGCCTTGAGCAGAAGAGCTCGTGGATAGCACCCAGGCTCTGAGTTCAAGCCCCAAAACTGGTAAAAGAAAACAAAACTGGGAGGGGGAGGTAGCAGGGAGGATTGGGTGGGGGGTAGGGGGAGGATGGGAAGAGATGGGAAGGGGAAACAAAGGAGGAGGCTACAATGCTTGATAAGAAATGTACTCATTATCTTGCCCATGTAATTGTAAACCCTCTGTATAGTATTTTCACAATAAAAAAAAACCAAAACTCTACATTTGGAACAAGGCCTAAACACAGTAGGCATTCAATTAGTATTTGATAAATTGATACATAAATGTGCTTGCTGTTTTTTATTATGAACATACATACATACACACGCATTATTATTTTGCCATTCCTGGGGCTTGAACTCAGGGCCTGGGCACTGCCCTGAGCTTCTTTTTGCTCAAGGCTAGAACTCTACCACTTGAGCCACAGTGCCACTTTCAGCCTTTTCTGTTAATAGGGTACTGATGAGTTAAACTTGGGGCTTCATGCATTTTAGGCAAGCACTCTACCACTGAGCCACATTCCCAGCTTACCACATATATTTTTGTGCATGTGTGTGCCAGTCCTGGGGCTTGAACTCAAAGCCTGGATGCTGTTCCTGAGCTTTTGTGCTCAAGGCTAGCACTCTACCACTTATACCACAGCTCTTTTTCTGGCTAAATTGGAGATGAGAGGCTCAAGGACTTTCTTGTCCAGGCTGGCTTGAAATTTTGATCCTCAGATCTCAGCCTCCTGAATAGCTAGGATTATAGGCATGAGCAACCAGTACTGGGCTACATTTTTGGGGGAGTGGGAAGTTAAATGATTTTTTTTTGCATTCAAAAAATTATCTGAGTAGCTGTACAAAGGAGTTTCCATTTAACAAAGCAGTTTATGAATACAATATGTCTTGATCAATGTCACTTCTTTCAACATTCTCACTCATCCTTTTCCAACCTACCTTCTCCCTCACTCTTCTTAGTTTTGTAGGATATGCACTGGATTCTTTTTTTTTTTGGGGGGGGGGTCCAGTGGTGGGCCTCAACTCTGGGCCTGGGCGCTGTCCCTCAGCATTCCAGCTCAAGGCTAGCACTCTACCACTTGAGCCACAGCACCACTTCCGGCTTTTTTTTTCCTGCTTATGTGGTGCTGAGGAATCGAACCCAGGGCCTCATGCATGCAAGGCAAGTGCTCTACCATTGAGCCACCTTCCCAGCCCTGCACTGGATTCTTGACTCCATTTCTTCCCCTCTTCTTTTCTTCATTTGTCTACTTCTTTCCCCTTAACCCCACTCTACCTCTTTCAAGTACTTGTTTCCTGGTGTTTCAAGCTACATATTATTACTTACACTCATTGTACCACAGGGGTTCCATTATAACATTTCCACACATGCATACAATTTATCAACCACATTCCCTATGCCCTTTCTCTTTCCTGAAACATTTTTGTTTTTGTTTGTCCGAGGTGGGGCTTGAACTCTGGGCCTAGGTACTGTCCTTCAGTTCTTCAGCTCAAGACTAGCCCTCTACCACTTGGGCCATAGTGCCACTCTGGTTTTCTGAGTGATTTAGTGGAGATAAGAGTCTCATGAACTTTCCTACCTGGACTGACTTTGAACCACGATCCTCAGATCTCAGCCTCCTGAGTAGCAAGGATTATAGGCATGAGCCACTGGCACCTGGCTCCTGAAACATTTTCAGCAGGCTTTATTCTTCTATTTCATCCATGCAAACTTACTTCCTCCATATTCTCCCTCTTTCACCTTTCTCTGTTACCCCTACGCTTCCCTGTGGCACTCATCCCCCCTCAAACTGCCCAATTGTCTTTCACTTTTCCTCTTTTTTTTTTTGGTCAGTTGTGAGGCCTGAACTCTGGGCCTGGGCGCTGTCCCTCAGCTCTTCAGCTCAAGGCTAGCGCTCTACCGCTTGAGCCACAGCGCCACTTCCAGCTTTTTCTGTTTATGTGTTGCTGAGAAATCGAACTCAAGCCTCATGCATGCAAGGCAAGGACTCTACCACTGAGCCACCTTCCCAGCCCCATCATTTTTCCATTGTTTGAGTCAAAGCCTCCACTATGGTGCCCAGATATTATACATCTACTAAACCTTGCTCAGAACCATCACCTCTACTGCTTTCTCCTGACCCACCCCCAATCTCCTATTAATCAACAGCTTCCATTTAACCTCCTAATGCACACTTCTTACATAGTTGCAATATATTTACAAGTTACTGATCCTCCACTTTTCTTTTCCCACTCCCTTCCCTAATCCTCCTATACTTGCATAGTTAAGAGTCATGTTCTGGTTTATATTACTTTTCTTTTTGTCAGTTATGGGGCTTGAATTCAGAGCCTGAGCACTGTCTTTTAGCGTTTTTGCTCAAGGGTAGCACTCTACCACTTTGAGCCACAGCTCCACTTCAGTTTTCTGGTGGTTAATATAAGAGTCTCATGGGCCAGGTGCCAGTGGCTCATGCCTGTAATCCTAGCTACTCAGGAGGCTGAGATCTAAGGATTGTGGTTTAAAGCCAGCCCAGACAGGAAAGTCCATGAGACTCTTAGCGCCAATTAACCACCAGAAAACCAGAAGTTGTGCTGTGGCTCAAGTGGCAGAGCCCTCCCTTAAGCTGAAGAGCTCAGGGACAGTGCCCAAGTTCAAGCACCATGACTACCAAAAAAAAAAAAAAAGAGTCTCATGGGGACTTTTTGCCCTGGCTGGCTTTGAATTGCGATCCTCAGATCTCAGCCTCCTGAGTGGCTAGGATTACAGGCTTGAGTCAACAGTGCCAGGCTACACTACTGGAGCCAGCACTCTCTGAATGAAGCCAATTCAAAGATGAAGACCTATCTGAAGAGAAAAAGTAATGATGAACCCAAATACGTGAAAACAAACTATGATTTCTGCCATAGAAGAATATCAGAAGTGTACCAATTTGGAATTAGCAACCCACTCAGGTTAACAGTCTGAGCATTACATATTATGGGGTTTTGTTTGGTAGTGGTAGTGGAGGTTGAACACTGCCACATGTCTGATACAATAAAATAATTGGAATAGGGCTGGGAAGGTGGCTCAGTGGTAGAGTGCTTGCCTTGCATGCATAAGGCCCTGGGTTTGATTCCTCAGCACCACATAAGCAGAAAAAGCCGGAAGTGGTGTGTGGTTCAACTGGTAGAGCGCTAGCCTTGAGCTAAAGAGCTGAGGGACAGCATCCAGGCCCAGAGTTCAGGCTGCACAACTGGACCAAATAATAATAATAATAGGAATATGCATCTTCCCTACAAAGTCATTTGGTAAGCATGGCTGATAACCAAGGAACAAGAGGAAAGTTGACATCAACTGGAATTAAAAAAGAACGCATACAACATGATAAATTATATAAGATCTAAGCATTCACATACAGTAAGACCAAAGGAGGATATTCTTAGGAGAGAATCACAAAGGTGCAATGCCGTCTGATCATATAAAATAATATTTATCAAAATGAACTCCAGGAAATGGAAACAAGAGACTTTTTTTCTTTGTTGCCTTTTTGCTTTCTTTTCCTTTTGTCTCGTTTGTTCATTTATCTGTCTTTGGGAGGGTGGGGGGAGTCACAGAAATGGAGGAGCAAAGGGTAAACAAATGCAGCAGTGCTACTCACACTATGTTGAAAATGATATATACAACTTGTGGGTGGAGATGGGAAGGAAAAACTGGGAAAGAGCAAGGGAAGGGGTAACACTGTCCAAAAAGAACTGTACTCTTTGCCAGATTAATATAACTGTAACCCCTCAGTATATCACCTTTATCATAACAACTTAAATTTTAAATATGAGGGGAAAAAAAGAACCCATACATGATTCTCATTGTCATAGAACTAGCTTTCATCAGTGCCTGCTTATGGCCTACCTGAGCTAGAGTGGGGATTGAATTCTGGCCACTCTGAGTTTGCATATGACCAGAATCTCGCTCTACCACAGAATTTATTATGCTGCCATCCTGTGGAGATTCAACTGTTTCCATGGTCATTTGTCTGGAACGACAACAAAAAGGGAAAAACATTAAGGCTCTGACTGAATTATCTAGAAATACTGAGTATAATTTTAACCTTGCTTTCTGACAGCCAGTTATACTGCCTTGTAATTCTCCAACTTTAAGACAATTTCTCTGCTCACTGGATAGGATGCCAGATATGAAATGTTTTATGGGAATTAACTTTTTTATGTGCTGGTATGGGGGCTTGAACTCAGGGCCTAGGTATTGCTTTTTTTCCACTACAGACTGACGCTCTACCACATATCACATGGCTTTTGGGAGGTTAATTGGTGCTAACATGGAGTTTTCTACTCAGGCTGGCTTTGATCTGATTCACAGATCTCCACCTCCTGAGTAGCTAGGATTACAGGGGATAAGCCACCTGGCTAGAATTAATTTATTTTAAAATTAAAGCAACCTTTATAATAATGCTGTCCTGAAAATCATTTCAAGTGTTGCTTAGTATTAGTAAGTGATAACATTAGGTTTGTCTATTATACCTGAAAATTATAACTATTTATGAACCTCAGACCTAATAGATCTGCTTTATATTATAGTATTGTTGAAAGGGATTCTCCATTATCTAAATTAAATGTGTTAAAATCATGTGTCTTGTTTTATTAGTACTAAGCAGTTTTTTGAAAAACAATCCTCCCTTCAAAAAGTTGAATTACAAAAAAAAAAAAAGTTGAATTACAGCTAGGCGCTGGTGGCTCACACCTGTACACTAGCTACTTAGAAAGCTAAGATCTGAGGATCAAAGTTGGAAGCTACCCTGAGCAGGAAAGTTTGTGAGACTCATCTCCAGTCAACTACCAAAAAAACAGAAGTGGGCATGTGGCTAAGTGGTAGAGCACAAGCCTTGAGTGAAAAAAACTAAGTGCAGTGCTCAGGCTGTGAGTTCAA
>NW_012267225.1:10147123-10149438 GCF_000151885.1 Dipodomys ordii
TGACTGACAAAAAAAAAAAAAGAGTCTCACAGACTTTCCTGCCTGGGCTGGCTTTGAACCATGATCCTCAGATCTCAGCCTCCTGAGTAGTTAGGATTACAGGAGTGAGCCACCGGTGCCCGGCTCCTGAGATTCTTTACTCAAGGCTAGCACAATACAAGTTGAGCCACAGCTCTACTTCTTTTTTTGTGTTTTTTTTTCCTGCCCAGGTTGGCCCTGAACCTCAATCCTCTGATCTCAGCCTCCTGAGTAGCTAGATTATAGGCTTGGATCTCTTTTCTTATTATTTCTTACCATAGCCTCTCTGGTTCTGAGTAAGTGTAAGTCATCCTCACTCATAAAGTGCTATTCTGCACTGCTCTACTTGTGTTTATATGTGCAGCTCCAAAGAAAATGTCACAGAACATGAGTTTTATAGATGAAAAGGAAAAGAAGATGGGAGAATGCGTCTCAAAACATTTAAAGTACCCAAAGATGAAATGGGGTTGGATACTAGCAGCTCACACCTGTAATCCTAGCTAGTCAGGAGGCAGAGCTCTAAGGATCACCATTCAAAGTCCAGGCAGAAAACTCAGTGAAACTCTTAACCCTAATTAATTGGGAAAAAGCTGAAGTGGAAGTGTGGCTCAAATGATAGAGCATCAACCTTGAGTAAAAAAACCAAAGGACTCCACAAGGTCCTGAGCTCAAGCCCCAATACTAGAACAACAACCACCACTAAAAGATCAAGGGCACAGTGCCTCATGCCTGTAACTCCAGCTTCTTGGGAGTCAGAGATCTGGAAGGATTGCAAGTTGAGGCCAGACCAAGAAACAAGTTATGAAACAAAGCTGCGCTGGGGGCAAGGGGGGGGGGCCGGGGCGGGAAGGGGGCGAGGAGACACAGACAGGACGACTATAAATGTGGCTTAGTGGAGAGTGCTTACCTAGCATGCATGAAGCCCTGAGTTCGATTACTCAGTATCACATAAACAGAAAAAGCTGGAAGTAGCACTGTGGCTCAAGTGGTAGAGTGTTAGCCTTGAGCAAAAGAAATTTAGGGACAGTGCTCAGACCCTGAGTTCAGTGCCCTAGCACTGGCAAAAAAATAAAACAAAAACTCAAAAAACAAAGGCACTGGTGGTTCATACCTCTATCCTAGCTACTCAGGAGGTTGAGATCTGAGGATCATCATTCAAAGCCAGGAAAATCCATGAGACTCTTACCAATTAACCACCAAAAAATGTGAGGTAGAGCTGTGGCTCAAAGTGGTACAGCGCTAGCTGTGAGCAAAAGGCTCAGCAACAGTACTCCATCACTGACCAAAAAACCAAAGCTGGAAGCTGGAGCTACTCAGAAGGCTCAGATCTGAGGAACACTATTTGAAGTCAACCTGGGCTTGAAAGTCCATGAAACTATCTCCAGTTAACCACCAAAAGGCCAGAAGTAGGGCTCAAGTGAGGCACTAGCCTTGAGCAAAAATCTCAGGGATAGTGCCTAGGCCCTGAATGGGCATGCGCGCGGGCGCATAAACAGGAAAATTGTAGTACAGACCAGCCCTGGCAAAGAATGTGACACTCTATCAAGAATTACTAATGTACAGCCAGAGTTGTGGCTCAAGCTTGTAACCTGAGTTACTTGGCTTTTTTTTTTTTTTTTTGTCAGTCGTGGGGCTTGAACTTTGGGCCTGAGTGCTGTTCCTCAGCTCTTCAGCTCAAGGCTAGCACTCTACCACTTGAGCTACAGCATCACTTCAACCTGAGTTACTTGGGTGGTGGAGATAGGAGGATTGAGGTGAGGCTGATTCAGGCATTAAAGTCCAAAAGATTCCATCTCAAACAGTGTCTGGGCATGACTCCCATCCCCAGAAACATGAACAAATACAAGGAAGAGGACCGCAGCCAAGGTCCACTCAGGCATAAACAATAGCCTATCTAAAAAATAATCAACACAAACAAATAAATAAAGTAAACATAAAGGGCTGGAGGATATAGCTTGGATATGGCAAGTTGACAGAGCTCCCACTTAGCAAGTGCAAGAATCTGAGTTCAAATTCCAGTACAACAATCACCACTATAACAAAAGCAACAGTGAGTTATGCCTTAAGAAGGTGGAAGGGGGGGGGGAGATGAGAGGGCAGGGATGGTAAGGGGAAACAAAAGAGGAGGCAACAATGCTTGATAAGAAATGTACTCATGGGGCTGGGAAGGTGGCTCAGTGGTAGAGCACTTGCCTTGCATGCCTGAGGCCCTGGGTTCGATTGCTCAGCACCACATAAGCAAAAAGAAAAAAGCCAGAAGTGACGCTGTGGCTCAAGTGGTAGAGTGCTAGCCTTGA
>NW_012267225.1:10149963-10151689 GCF_000151885.1 Dipodomys ordii
CCAGAAGTGGCTCTGTGGCTTAAGTGGTAGAGCACTAGCCTTGAGCTGAAGAGCTGAGGGACAGCGTCTAGGCCCAGAGTTCAGGCCTCACGACAGGACCCAAAAAAGAAACCCAAAAAAACAAAAAAAAAGAAGGTGGAAGTTCACACCTGTAATCCTAGCTACTCAGGGGGCTGAGATCTGAGGATCAAGGTGCATACGCAGCACAGGCAAGAAAGTCTGTGAAACTCCTATTACCAATGTACCACCAAAAAGCTGGAAGTGGAACTGTGTCTCAAATGGTAGAGCACTAGCCTTGAGCAAAAAGCTCAGGGAAAGAACTAGGCCCTGAGTTCTGGCAAAAAAAAAAAGGAGGTGGAAGGTAAAGATCTAATATCAGTGTTCTCACAAGAACCTGACCACCACCAAGCAGCCTTTTGCCTAAAGCATGCTGTAGCAGGAATATTTGGAAAGAGAATAAAAAGTGCACTATTAGTGTACATCTTTGTTTAAAGCTTTTAAGCTTCTGCCAAAACTCCAGTCTCAACTCAAACACTACAGGGTAAACAGTCTTTCCCACTAACCTAACATTCATTTAGTATCACAAGTAATATGCTCTGAAAATACAAAAGTGAGTGAGTCATGGCCATGCCTTGAAGGAATTCATTAACTAGACCTAATCTCTGTTTCTCAATGTTTAGTCTTTGCACAGTCTTCCTCAGAACTAATTATTTGCTTTAAAAAATCTAGCTGAGGGCTGGGAATATGATTTAGTGGTAGAATGCTTGCCTAGAATGCATGAAGCCCTGAGTTTGATTCTTCGGTACCATATAAACAGAAAAAGCCAGAAGTAGCGCTGTGGCTCAAGTGGTAGAGTGCTAGTCTTGAGCAAAAGAAGCACAGGGGCAGTGCCCAGGCCCTGAATTCAAGCCCCAGGACTGGCAAAAAAATCTAGCTGAGGCCAGGCATCAGTGCCTCATGACTATAATACCAGTTACTCAGGAGGCTAAGACCTGAGGATCAAAGTTCAAAGCGAGCCTAGGCAAGAAAGTCCATTAGACTATTATTTCCAATTAACTAGCAAAACTCCAGAAGTGGTGGTGTAGCTCTGGTGGTAGAGTCCCAATCTTGAGTGAAAACAGTTAAGGGACAAAGTCTAGGCCCAGAGTTCAAGCCTCAGCATGATACCCCCCCTTGCCCCGCAAAAATCTGGCTGAGGTGTAGTTCAAGTGACAGAGCACTTGCAAGTGTGAGAGTCTTGGCTCAATCTAAGTACTGAAAAAAAAAGAAAGAAAAAAAAGAATCCCCTCTGGTAGAACACTTGTCTGCCTATGCCAAGCACTTGCAAGGCCTTAGGTTCAATTCCAGCACAGGGGGGAAACAGATTGTCACACTTAACCCCAAACTTACTGAACCAAGTTTTCTGATGGGATCCAATTTTTTCTTTGGTTTGGTCGTGGGGCTTGAACTCTGGACCTGGGCACTAACCCTGAGGCTCTTCAGTTTAAGGAGAGCACTCTACCACTTGAGCCACAGCACCACTTCCGGTTTTCTGGTGGTTTATTGGAGACAAGAGTCTCACAGAGGGCTGGGAAGGTGGCTCAGTGGTAGAGTGCTTGCCTTGCATCCCTGGGTTCGATTCCTCAGCCCCACATAAGCAGAAAAAGCCAGAAGTGGTGCTGTGGCTCAAGTGGTACAACGCTAACCTCGAGCTGAAGAGCTAAGGGACAACGCCCAGGCCCAGAGT
>NW_012267225.1:10155294-10158944 GCF_000151885.1 Dipodomys ordii
AAAAAAAAAGAATCTCACAGACTCTCCTGGTTTGGAATGGTGATCCTCATATCTCAGCCTCCAGATTAGCTAAGATTATAGGCCTGAGCCACCCCCACCTAGCTGAATTGCATTTCTTCCACTGCACTTACTGCTCAGTTGTTTGTAGTAGAACATTGTCTATACTATCATAGCTCCTCCAAACAGTAGAGCACAATAGAGCACTACAACCTGTACATTATAGAACAAATAAAAGGTAGACAACCTATGACACAATTTAAAGAAGTAAACACAAAGAATACATGCATAAATTTTTGCACTTACAGAAACTGAGGCCATTAAACAAAGTTAATTAGGCATAAATGTATATCAGAAACGAATATGTAAAAAGGAGGAAGAATAAAAGGAAAACCTAGATCTAAAAACTGCTAATTTATGGTAGCCAGGAAAGATTCTCGTTTTTGTTTGTTTTCAGAACTGGAGTTTGAACTTGAGGCCTTATACTTGCGAGGCAGGCACTCTACCACTTGAGCCATGCCCTCAGCTGTTTTTGCATTAGTTTTTTTTTTGGGGGGGTCCGGTTGTGGGGCCTGAACTCTGGGCCTGGGCGCTGTCCCTCAGCTCTTCAGCTCAAGGCTAGAGCTCTACCGCTTGAGCCACAGCACCATTTCCGACTTTTTTCTTTTTGCTTATGTGGTGCTGAGGAATCAAACCCAGGGCCTCATGCATGCAAGGCAAGTGCTCTACCACTGAGCCACCTTCCCAGCCCTGCATTAGTTATTTTTTAAGCAAGGTCTTGGATATTTGCCTGGGGCTGGCCTCAAACCATAATCTTACTGACAACTCCCAAGTAGCTGGGGTTTACAGAAGCATATTCCCGTATCTGTCTTAGTGGATTGAGTTGGATGTCAACAACTTTTTTTTTTTTAACCTAGGTTGGCCTGGAACCTCCCATTCTTTGTCTCCTCAGGAGTGTAGATTACAGTCATATACAATTTAGCAACCTGGATTACAAGCATGTGTTACTGCATCTGGCCTCTCAGGAAATTGTTTATAAAAGATAACTTAGAGGGGGGCTGGGAAGGTGGCTCAGTGGTAGAGTGCTTGCCTCACATGCATGAGGCCCTGGGTTCGATTCCTCTGCACCACATAAGCAGAAAAATCTGGAAATGGCACTGTGGCTCAAGTAGTAGAGTGCTAGCCTTGAGCTGAAGAGCCAGGGACAGCGCCTAGGCCTAGAGTTCAAGCCCCATGACAGATTCCCCCCCCCAAAAAAAAAGGTAACTTAGAGGGCTGGGAATGTGGCTTAGTCATAGAGTGCTTGTCTAGCATACATGAAGCCCTTAGTACCACATATACAGAAAAGGCCAGAAATCGTCTGTGGCTCAAGTGGTAGTGTGCTAGCCTTGTGCAAAAGAAACCTGGGAACAGTGCCCAAACCCAGAGTTCAAGCCCCACCAATGACAAAAAAAAAAAAAGCCTAATTACGACAGGTAGTTCCAGGCTGGGAATGTGAATGTGGCTTAGTGGTAGAATGCTTGTCTAGCATGCATGAAGCCCTGGGTTCCATTCCTCCATACTACAGAAACAGAAAAAGGCTCAAGCGGTAGAGTGATATAGCCTTAAGCAAAAGAAGCTCAGGAATAGTACCTAGGCCCTGAGTTCAAGTCCCAGGACTGGCAAGAAAAACAAAAAACAAAAACAAAAAACAGGTAGTTCCTTAATTATAACTGAAGTTTTCATATAACTAATAGGCTTCTAGAATCTCAGTTGTTTCCAACATGCAATGACAAATTATAATGCTGAAAATTATATTACCCTTGCAATTTTTTTTCACCTCTTCTAAAGAATAAAATCCAATTGAGGAGCTGGGAAGGTGGCTCAGTGATAGAGCGCTTGCCTTGCATGCATGAGGCCCTGGGTTCAGTGGTAGAGCACTTGCCTTGCATGCATGAGGCCCTGGGTTCGATTCCTTAGCACCACATAAGCAAAAAGAAAAAAGCCACAAGTGGCGCTGTGGTTCAAGTGGTAGAGCGCTAGCCTTGAGCTGAAGAGCTGAGGGACAGCGCCCAGGCCCAGAGTTCAGGCCCCACAACCGGACCCCCCCCCAAAAAAAAAGAAAAGAAAAGAAAAAAAATCCAATTGAGAAGGAAAAAAAATCACTGAAGTTGTTTCTATCTTCTATTTTTAAACAGCTTTCCAAAAAAAGTCATGGGAAATTTATTTTCTCTTTAGCACTGTATCCAATTGACAAAATGGAATGCTTCTGAAAATAAAGAAAATGTGGGCTGGGAAGGTGGCTCAGTGGTAGAGCGCTTGCCTTGCAAGCATGAGGCCCTGGGTTCAATTCCTCAGTACCACATAAGCAAAAAAAAAAGCCAAAGTGGTGCTGTGGCTCAAGTGGTAGAGCGCTAGCCTTGAGCTGAAGAGTTGAGGGACAACGCCCAGGCCCAGAGTTCAGGCCCCACGACCAGACCCCCCCCCAAAAAAAATAAAATGTGGGAAAAGTCTGTTTAGGTTTCTGTAAAACATGATAGAGACTCTCTTCCATTTTACCAGGTTAGCTGCAAGCATAGCATAAGGGGAAAGGAAGAGAACAAAAACTCTGGGGACTCTATCATCATACTATTCCACTGAGCTATGGACATCTGCCTGGATGATCTGCTTCTCACTGAGGCTACTGGCCCTCAGCAAAAGCTGAATGTAAAAAGCATCCACTGTAGTTGGGTGCTGGTGGTTCACGCCTGTAATCTTAGCTACTCAGGAGGCTGAGATGTGAGAATCACAGTTTAAAGCCAGCCCAAGCAGGAACATCCATGAGACTCTTATCTCCAATAAACCAACAGAAAACCAGAAGTGGCACTGTGGCTCAAGATAGAGCACTAGCCTTGAACTAAAGAGCTCAGGGACAGCGCCCAGGCCCAGAGTTCAAGCCCCATGACCCACAAAAAAAAGAAAAAAAATCCATTGGGAATACATGCATGGTAGATGATTAACGGAATAGTTTGAGAACATATAGTTACATGTATTTATAATACACATATGTATATTGTGCACATATGTACCATCAATTCTTTCCTTTAGTTCTCTAAGTAGAACTTTAAAAGAACAGAAAAACATATGCACCTACCTGATATTTGTCTTAATATACTTTTTCCTGCTACATTTACTCATTATCAAGACATGTGCAATCAAAGCTTTGCTCCTTCCTCCTTTTCTTCTTTATTTATCCTGAAGGAAAAGCATAATGATGAATTAAAGATCATAATATTTTACTTTAAAATTTAAAGTCTCTCACCAGCAAAAGTATTCCAAATTCTATAAAGCTAAAAATCACCACAGAATGGAAAGCTGAAAACAACTCAGCATTATTGGGCTTTTTCAATTTTATGATCAATCTATTATCCAATTTTATTTAGGTTTTTGTTTTGTTTTGTTTTTTGGTCAGGACTGGAGCTTGAACTCAAGGCCTTGTACTCTTATTTTGACTTTTTTTTTTTTTTTTTTGGTCGTGGGGCTTGAACTCTGGGCCTGGGCGCTGTCCCTCAGCTTTTCAGCTCAAGGCAAGCGTTCTACCCACTGGAGCCACAGTGCCACTTCTAGCTTTTTCTGTTCATGTGGTACTGAGGAATTGAACCCAGGGCTTTGTGTATGCTAGGCAAGAACTAAGC
>NW_012267225.1:10159199-10163547 GCF_000151885.1 Dipodomys ordii
TTTTTTTTTTTTTTTGGCCAGTCCTCAGGTTTGTACTCAGGGCCGGGGCACTGTCCCTGATCATCTTTTGCTTGAGACTAACACTCTACCACTGGAGCCACAGTGCCACTTCTAGCTTTTTCTGTTCATGTGGTACTGAGGAATTGAACCCAGGGCTTTGTGTATGCTAGGCAAGAACTAAGCCACATTCCCACCTTTGATTTTTTTTTGGTGGGGTGGGGGTGGTAGGGTCAGGATTGGGCTTCAATTCAGGGACAGGCTTGAACTCAGGACCTTGTACTCTTGCTCTTTCTCTCAAGGCTGGTGCTCTACCAGCCTTAAGAGAAGACTTGGGGCTAGGAACGTGGCTGAGTGGTAGAGTGCTTGCACGAGGCTCTTGGTTTGATTCCTCAGCACCACATAAACAAAAAAAAGAGAGAGAAGAAAGATTTAAGCCACACCTCCACTTTTCAGTTTTTGCTGGTTAACTGGAGATAAGAGCTCTCAAATTTGTCTGTGTGGGCTGGCTTTGAACCTTGATCCTCAGATCTCAGCCTCCTGGTAACTAGGCCCAGGACTAGATTATCACTGTTTATTCTTCCTAGGGAAAAAAAAAATTTACAAAACTCAATGTGTTGGCATAGGGATATGGCTCAAGTAGTAGAGTGCTTGCCTCATAAGCAAACCCCAGAACTAAAAAAACAAAAACAAAAACAAAAAACCCCGAAACCCTAGAAAGTGACACTGTGGTTTAAGTGGTACAGCACTTGCCTTGAGCTGAAGAGCTCAGGGATACCCAGCCCTAGAGTTCAAGCCCCACAACCGACAAAAAAATAAAACCCAAAACTCAGTTGTATAAACAAGAAAGCAGGGACCATTTATTGATCAGTGACCAGCATCCATCCAACTTATGGTGAGTTCTTAAGCTAAGCAATGGAACCCAGTGCAACACCCTTTGTTCCAGGAGATTGAGATCTAAAGGGGGAAATGTGCAAAGGATAATGAAGCCAGGAGCTAATGGCTCATGCCTGTAATCCTAGCTATTCAGGAAGCTAGGTTACTCTAAAGATCTCAGTTCAATGCCAACCAGGACAGGAAAGTCCGTGAGACTCTTATCTGCAATTAACCACCCTCTCTCCACACAAAGTGGAGCTATGGTTCAAATGGCAGAGTACTAGCCTTGAGTAAAAGCAGCACAGGATGCCAAGTACCGATGGGTCATGCCTGTAAACCTAGCTACTCAGGAGGCTGAGATCTAAGGATCGTTGTTCAAAGCTAGACTGTGCAGTAAAGTCTGTGAGAGTCTTATTTTCAATTAACCCCGGAAAACAGGAAGTAGTACTGTGCCTCAAAGTAGTAGAGCACTAGCCTTGAGTTAAAAAGCTCAGGGACAGCACCCAGGCGCTGAATTCAAGCCCCACAACTGACCAAAAAAATAAAAATCAGCGATATTTTTCAGGGAAATCCAGAAATAGTCAATTATTCCTAGCCCAATGGCAACTGGCACTGATGTATAACACCAGTGTCCAATTCTTTATGAATTGCCTCAATTCTTTATGGTATCACTCTTGCTTTTTTCTTCCAAGTTATTCAGTCCTTTATTTGGCCTTCTCTTGCCCATAGTTTAATAATTTTTAATATTTTTAATATTTCCAGGATTTCAGGCACAATCTCCACACATTCTCTCTGGGCCTCTTCATGCTTCTGGGATGATTTTCAAGTTTCACCTGAAGCCTAAGGCTCTCTTCTGAGCTCCAGCCCCTGAAGAATTTGTCAGATGTCTCTTAACCACCCACCAGACCTTCAAACCCTAAAACCCCCAAATGTAAACTGTATCCCACATACTGCCTCTCCTCTTGCTCAAGAGAACTCCATCCTGTTTCAGCTATCTCAGCAGGGAGTCACATGTGATCATATGGCGACTGACAGTTCACTGTGTGTGGAGTTCCACTGATTAGCTGTAACCTTGGACAATTTAATATTTCTCCATACTTTCCTGCCCAAATCGTGTGTGAGAAGAAAGCACAGTAATGAATGCAAAAGGCTTGCAATACAAGCTGAAAAAAACATAGAATTAATCACTCCAATAATCCTACCTCCTATCTCTCCATTCTGTTTCATTCTCTCTATCCTCCCAGGTTCTGGTTTAGTTCTGACCCTAACCTTTTACCATGATTAAAGCTGTAACAGGATCTGCCTTTTTACTTCATCTGCTTCAAAACTCCCCACAACCTCTATCCACTCTATTTGATAACAACATTATTTGAAATGCAAACCCTGCAGGGTGCTAGTGGCTCAGGCCTGTAATCCTAGAGGCTGAGATCTGAGGATCCTGGTTTGAAGCCAGCCTGGGGCAGAAAAGTCCATGAGACTCTTATCTCCAATAAACTATTTAGAAAAAGCTGGAATTGGTGCTGTGGTTCAAGTGGTAGAGCACTAGCTCAGGGACAGCACCTAGGACTGAGTGCCCCATTTCTTCACTTAAAATCTTCTCAAGCCTGTAATCTTGGCTACTCAGGAAGTTGAGATGTGAGGATCACCATTCTAAGCCAACATGAGCTGGAAAATCTGTGAGACTTACCTCCAATTAACCAGAAAAAAGCTGGAAGTAAAATTATAGTCTATGTGATAATCACTCTTGAGCTGAAAAAACTCAAAGACAATACCTAGGCTTTGAGTTCAAGCCTAGGTACCAGCACCAAAAAGAAAAAAAAAATCTTCCAATGGTTGCCCTTGCAACCTTGTCTTGCATTCTTATTTGAGATACTTAAGTAGAGGCTTAGTATCATTTGTTATAAAAACATTTGAGACAATATATGTATTCCTATCACTTATGTTTTCCAGGTTCAAAACCACTTTGTGTTTATTTGCAAAGCAAGGTATCTGGTTTGTTTTAGTATAAACTATGTATACTTTGGGAAAAAATACAACTGCTTTTTTTTTTTTGCCAATCCCTGGGCACAGGGCCTAGGTACTGTCCCTGAGCTTTTTTTTTTTTGCTCAAAGCTAGTGTTCTACAAACAAACAAACTCAGGGCCTGGACGCTGTCCCTGAGCCTCTTTGTGCTCAAGGGTAGCACTCTACCACTTGAGCCACAGAGCTACTCCCAGCTTTTTCTGTTTATGTGGTACTGAGGAATCAAACTCAGGGCTTGATGCATGCTAGGCAAATACTCTACCACGAAACCACATTCCCAGCCCTGCAACTGCTTTCTATATTACTGATTTTATCCCAAATAACTTTTGTGGGGAGTGAAGTGGGGGTCCTGGGGCTTGAATTCAGGGCCTGGGCAGGACTGTCTGAGTTCTTTTGTGTTCAAGGCTAGCATTCTACACTATGAGATACAGCTCCACTGCTAGCTTTTTGGTGTTTAATTGGAAATTAGAGTCTAATGGACTTTCCAGCTTGGGCTGGCTTTCAACCACAATCCTTAGATCTCAGCCTACTGAGGAGCTAGCATTATAGGCGCAAGCCACCAATGTCTAATTCCCAAATGAGTTTTAATTTTACCTCTATTGGACAGACAAGAGGTAGATCTAGCATTCTACCCTCATTTGAGCTCAAATGCCCTAATATGTTCTCATGATGGGTTTAGGAATATATTAAGCATAAAATAACAAACATAAAATACAAATATGTAAAAATTTTCCATTTAGCCCAAAGCAGGCCCCTTAAATTTATCATCATGCTTCATGATAGTCTGAGTTTTGAAGTTTTTATGTTTTGTTTTTGGTACCAGTCATGGGGTTGAACTCAGGGACTGGGCACAGGGCCTAGGCACTGTCCCTGAATTTCTTTTTGTTCAAGGCTAGTGTTCTACCATTGGAGCTACAGCTCCACCTCCAGCTTTTTTGGTAGTTTAGTGGAGCTAGGAGTCTCACAGACATTTATGCCCAGGCTGGCTTTGAATTGCAGTCCTCAGATCTCAGCCTCCTGAGTAGCTAGGATTAACTTTTTAAGCATAAGGGAGATAGCTACAAAATACGGGAACAATTTATCTTACAAAGGTGAAGCGTTATTTGTACAACATTTGCAAGTTCAATTTAAGCCTCCGTTCCCTTTTAAAAATCCAAAAATCAGACTCTGCAAATTATATACTAAGATGGTATTTGCAAGAAGACCCTTGAGGGGCTGGGAAGGTGGCTCAGTGGTAGAGTGTTTGCCTTGCATGCATGAGGCCCTGGGTTCAATTCCTCAGCACCACATAAGCAGGGAAAAAAAAAAGCCAGAAGTGGTGCTATGGTTCAAGTGGTAGAATGCTAGCCTTGAGCTGAAAAACTGAGGGACAGCGCCCAGGCCCAGAGTTCAGGCCCCATGACTGGACCCAAAAAAATTAAAATAAAAAAAAAAAGAAGACTCTTTTTTTTTT
>NW_012267225.1:10164576-10170974 GCF_000151885.1 Dipodomys ordii
CATGGGTGTGTGTGTGTGTGTGTGTGTGTGTGTGTATGTGTGTGTGTGTGTGTGTGCTTTTTTGTTCAAGGCTTGCACTCTACCATGTGAGTGCCAGCTCCACTTCCAGCTTTTCAGTGGTTAATTAGAATTTCTAGCCCCGGCTGGCTTCGAACCACAATTCTCAGACCTCAGTCTGCTGAGTAGTCAGGATTACAGACATGAGCCACTGGTGCCTTACAACCATGGCACTTTTTTTTTTTTTTGGCAAGTCCTGGGACTTGAACTCAGGGGCTAGGCACTGTCCCTGAGCTTCTTTGTGCTCAAGGCTAGTGCTCTACCACTTGAGCCACAATGCCATTTCCGGCTTTTTCTAAGTAGTTTATTGGAGATAGGAGTCTCATGGACTTTTCTGCCCAGGCTGGCTTTGAACTGCCATCCTCAGATCTCAACCTCCTAGAACTATAGGTATGAGCCACCCACACCAGGCAACCAAGGCACTTTTAAAGAGTTGTGCTCAGGGAAGGAAAGGTACAATAACTTTTAATACCTTACATACTCATGTAAAAATAGGATTACCTAACGAGGCATATTTACAAATATCCCAAATATGTATAAATCTCCAATCTTTTAAGCATTAAACATAAAATCAGGAGGCTCTCTAATATAGATTCAAAGTTATTGGTTTGTAGTACAGAAAAAATAAACCTATTAAAACCACCAGTGGACTAAGTATTAAAGCTTCTCTTTGGGGCCAGGAAGGTGGCTCAGCAGTAGAGAGCTAGCCTTGCATGCATGAGGCCCTGGGTTCGATTCCTCAGTACCACATAAGCAAAAAGAAAAAAGCCAGAAGTGGCGCTGTGGCTCAAGTGGTAGAGCGATAGCCTTGAGCTGAAGAGCTGAGGAACAGCACCCAGGCCCAGAGTTCAGGCCCCATGACCGAACCTTCCCCCTCCCCCCCCAAAAAAAGAACCACATAAACAGAAAAGGCCAGAAGTGGCACTGTGGCTCTAGTGGTAAAGCACTAGCCTTGAGCTGAATAGTTCAAGGACAGCATCCAGGCCTAGAGTTCAAGCCCCACAACCAACAACAACAACAAAAAAACCCAAAAAACTTCTCTTTCCTAATTTATTTCCTACTTGTTGCCTTGAGTATTTATTTCAGTTAGTGAACAACAGAATCAAGTGCTTAA
The DNA here is from genome assembly GCF_000151885.1 of Dipodomys ordii. Lineage (NCBI taxonomy): Eukaryota > Metazoa > Chordata > Mammalia > Rodentia > Heteromyidae > Dipodomys > Dipodomys ordii. The sequence continues at coordinate 10,165,748 of NW_012267225.1, forward strand.
CAGGAAATGAAAAACGACATTCAAATAATCATAACCAGCCAAGCCCCAGTGGCTCATGCCTGTAATCCTAGCTACTCAGGAGGCTGAGATCTGAAGATCTTGGTTCAAAGCAAGCCCAGACAGGAAAGTCCATGAGACTCTTATTTCCAATTAACCATTAGAAAACTAGAAGTGGTGCTGTGGCTCAAGTGGTAGAGTGCTCGCCTTGAGCTGAAAAGTATAGGGACAGTGCCCTGGCCCAGAGTTCAAGCCCCACAACACACACACACACACCACACACAAACACACACACCACACACACACCACACACACACACACCACACACACACACACACACACACACACACACGATGACCCTTTACATACCCGTGATTACCACCACCTCTTCAAGAAGAAACATTCAACCTAAAATTCTAGAGAAGACTCATTTGACTAACATAGTTAAGTTTTTCTTTTCAATAGTATGTTTATTTACCATACTCTACTGACATTTCTGAATAGTAACTTCATGTGAGTAAGGACTACTGATTAGTAATTACATTAAGAATTTACTGATTAGTAACTCTGAGACAGTAAGGCCTTGTTCATCTGAATAAAACCAGCGTTTGGGGGTTAGAGGGATGGCCCAGGTGGTGGTGTCAGTCAATGAGAAAAAGCAGCATATCAAGTTCAAATCTGTCTCAGACCAGAAAAAAGAAAAAAGAAAAAAACCTAGTGCTTTATTAAGTGCAGAAATACCAACACTTAACTCTCCCAACAATTTTCTGTGCACCCATATATAGCAATATTGTTCTTTATGCATAGTAAAGTTACTCAACACCAGAGCTGGAAACTTTCATTGTAAGCAATGCTAGGACAAAATTCTAGTGTAAAACATTTTTAGGGGCTGGGAAGGTGGCTCAGTGGTAGAGTGCTTGCCTTGCATGCATGAGACCCTGAGTTCGATTGCCCACCACCACATAAATAGAAAAGCCTGGAAGTGGTGCTGTGGCTCAAGTGATAGAGTGCTAGCCTTGACCAAAAAGCTCAGGGACAGTGCTCAGGCCCTGAGTTCAAGCCCCAGGATTGACAAAATAAAATATTTTTAAGCAAAAACTAAAATATTTCTAAGCAAAGAAAAAAATCTTTTTTTTGTCAGCCAGGGACTTGAACTCTGGTCCTCAGTGCTGTCCCTCAGCTCTTCAGCTCAAGGGAAGCACTCTTCCGCTTGAGCCACAGCGCCACTTCTGGCTTTTTCTGCTTATGTGGTGCTGAGGAATCAAACCCAGGGCTTTATGCATGCAAGGCAAGCGCTCTACTACTGAGCCACCTTCCCAGCCCCTCCCCGCCCCCCCCCACACACACTTTTTTCGTGCCCATCTTGGGGCTTGCAGTCAAGTCCTGGTGCTCTCTCTGAACTTTTTGCTCAAGGCTAGCACTCTATCAATTGAACAACAATTTTACTTCTGGCTCTTTGGCGGTTTATTGAAGAGTCTCACAAACTTTCCTGCCCTGGCTGGCTTTGAACTGCCATCCTCAGATCTCAGCTTCCTGGATAGCTAGGATTAGGTGTGAGCCACTGACTCCTGGCTTTATTTATTAACTGTGAAAAAATTTATTTTGGGCTGGGAATTTGGCTTAGTGGTAGAGTGCTTGCCTTGATGCATAAAGCCCAGGATTCTATTCCTCAGTACCACATAAACAGAAAAAGCCAGAAGTAGTGCTGTGGCTAAAGTGACAGTACTACTCTTGAGCAAAAGAATCTCAGGGACTGCCCAGGCCCTGAGTTCCAGCCCCAGGACTGGGAAAAAAAAAAGTCACATTATTTTGACACTTAATTGACCAGGTTGTACCCATTGCTTGGGAAATGCAATGAAGATAATTCTCATTGGGAGGACTCAAAGGACAAACCAGCCGCTAGTAAGGTTTTCCATTGTTTTTAAGAGGCAAGCTTTCCTTCTGAAGAAGATAGTATTCAAGCAGTCTGTTTGTTTTGGTGTCTTGAACTCAGGGCCTGGGCACTGTCAATGAGCATTTTTGCTCATGGCTAGTGCTTTACCACTTGAGCCACAGCTCCAGTTCCAGCTTTTTGGTGGTTAACTGGAAGCAAGTTTCATAGACTTTTCTGCCTAGGCTGGATTTGAACCACCATCCTCAGATCTCAGCCTCCTTAGTGCTAGGATTCCTGCTTATTTTTATTTAGCAAGTTTTTTAAAACCAATATTTTCAGGGCTGAGGGTGTGGCTCAAGGGATGGAACACTTGCCTTGTAAATTTAAAAGGCTTTAGATTCAAATCCTCAAAGAGAGAAACAAAAGCATCCTTTCTCATAACCTTATAACTGAAGCATTCATACATCTTGCCAGTATTTTCCCCTAGGAAGGCCAGTTCTTGTGCAAATAGCTATCCTTTTACTTTTTTTTTCTTTGCCAGTCCTAGGGCTTGAACTCAGGGCCTAAGCACTATCCCTGAGCTTCTTTTGTTCAAGGCTAGCACTATACCATTTGAGCAATAGCTCTAATTTCTGGCTTTTCTGTTTATGTTTACTGAGGAATCAAACCCAGGGCTTCATGGTTGCTAAGCACTACCACTAAGCCACATTCCCAGTCTTCTTTTACTTTCTAAACTTGCTATGATCAAATTATTGCAGTAGGACAGACATTTCACAAGTAATAAGATAAATTCCCAGGCAGGTGCAAGTGGCTCATCCCTGTAACCCTAGCTACTCAGGAGGCTGAGATATGGAGATCACAGTTTGCAGCCAGCCGGGGTATAAAGTCTGTGAGATTCTGATCTCCAATTAAATCACAGAAAAAGCTGGAAATGGTGCAGTGACTCAAGAGGTAAGAGTGCTAGCCTTGAGCAAAAGGAGCTCAGGGATAGCACCCAGGCCTAGAATTCTAGCCTCAGAACTGGCAAAAATAAATAAATAAAAGATAAATTCCAACAAATATCTGAGATTTTTCTTTTTCCTCTCATAGAGAATCAGGAAGAGAGTAAAACAAAAACAACAAGGAAAACATTTACCCCATTTTTCTTTTTGGTAGCACCAAATTTGTACTCTGGGCCTCCCACTTGGTAGATAGGTGCTTTACTACTCAAGCCACACCTCCCAAACTAAGCATTCGTTCTCAGAGTAAAACTCTTTATTATGTAGTTTCCATGGGAAAAAAATATTTTACTACCTTATGTAGTCTTTAAAAGCAAATTATTAGTGTAATCACTTAAGGTGTTCATTTCGATCTACTGTGTAATGAATGAGCATTTTTCCTAAAATCTGTTTGGAGTTCCTGAATAGCTAATATTGAAATCACATTCAATGTGCAGTAACACAGACACACATATACATACACACACACATTTCAAGTTTATTTCAGTATAGCAGTGTTATATACCGAAATACCAATGGTTTTTAAGTTGCTCTTAAAAATACAGTCTCTTGGCTGGGAGCGGGTGGCTCATGCCTGTAATCTTAGCTACTCAGGAGGCTGAGGTCTGAGGATCCAGATTCCAAGCCAGTCCTAGCAGGAAAGTCCATGTGATTCTTATCTCCAATTAACCACCAGAAAACCGGAAGAGGTGCTGTAGCTCAACTGGCAGGTCTCTAGCCCTAAGCTAAAGAGCTGAGGGATTACACTGAGGCCCAGAGTTCAAGCCCCAGGACCCACAAAAAATAAATAAAAAAAAAATACAGTCTCTTGGGCCTGGGAACGTGGATTAATTGGTAGAATGCTTGCCTGGGATGCATGAAGCCCTGCAGTAATTAGAAAAAGCCAAGAGTGGTGCACTGGCTCAAGTGATTTGAGTGCTAGCTTTGAGCAAAAGAAGCTCAGCGACAGTGCCCAGGCTGAGTTCAAGCCTCAGAACTGGCAAAAAAAATAAAATAAAAAATAAAAAGATACAGTCTCTTCACAAGCATTGGTGGCTCATTCCTGTAATCCTAGTTACTAAGGAGGCTGAGATCTGAGGATCACTGCTCAAAGCCAGCCAGCCAGCCAGCCTGGGCAGGAAGGTCCATGAGACTCTTAACATCGAATTAACCACCGAAATGCTGTTGGACCTGTGACTCAAGTGGTAAAGCACTACTGTTGAGCAAAAAAGCTCTAGGGCAGTGCTAAGGCCCTGAGTTCAAGCCCCTGGAGTGGCACAAAATAGAAATAAATAAGTAAATGAAAGTGTTATTTAAGCTGATTGTTGTTTCCATTGTTGAGTTTTAATATAAGAAGTCTTAAGTGGAACAGTTTACTTGAGAGCTTTTCAACAAACGATATATTTCAACAATAAACTTAGGTCTATTTTCTGACTCAATACTAACTTGAGAATATCAAGGTCAAGGAAACAGATTTAGAAATACACATTTATATTAGTAGACTTATGATTCCTTATGTTATTAAGAAATTTTTCATGAAATGGCCATAATTCTAAGCAAAATTTTATATTCTAGTCTTTGGTACAGTCTGGAGTTAAATTCATCAATAGAGGCAGACCTCATTAACTTTTGGGAACAATGCAAAAATAAAAGACCCTCTGTTTATACATAAAAATACAATTTATTCATATCCTTACAAATATATGTACATGAAACCACTGTAATGATAACTTCACACTTCCCCAAATGATCCCAGGTGAACCTGGAAAGTGTGTCACATTGATACCTGTGATTAACAAATTCACTACAATTCTTAAGTGTCATTATCAAGACTTAATATGACAATGCATTAAGGATCAAGCCCACTTAAATATCTTTCCCAATGCTGTGTTTGGATTGACAAGTCATTCTTTAAGCACTAGCTTCCATGCTCTGCATTTATCGGCAAAGCACACTGTTTGGAAGGTTGTGTTCCTTTGGGAAAAAAATGTGTAAGTTCAAAGATGTAAAGACGACTACAATTAGAGGAAACGAGTTTGTAATCTACAGAGGACCAAAACTAAGAGGGGGGGAGGGGAAAGGTACCTGAGAGAATAAAAAAAATGCGAGGCTATAAATCGCTGCTGCCATCAACTACAACACTGCGGCAGATCGGCAGATCGGGGGCTGTCTTCCAGGAGGAGGCGGGCGGCCTCCCACCCGCCAGGCGGGTAACGCGGGAAGGAGAGCTTCGCCCCCGGAGGGCCTCTCCCGGGGCCGGTCAGACCCGGGGGCCCTGCATGGGGGGGGGGGGGGGGTGATGACAGGTCGGCTGCTACTCCACGAGGCTGCCGCCGTGCTGGCGGTTCAAACGCGGAGGTCGGAGCCAGGGTCCCGGGTG
>NW_012267225.1:10171491-10188449 GCF_000151885.1 Dipodomys ordii
CCACGCCGCGCCGCGCCGCCCGCTCCGGGTCTCCGCAGTGGGGCCGGCGCGCCACTTACCCGCCGCGAAGGGATTTACGTAGCGGACCTCGTCACTGCTTACGGACGCGAGGAGGTGGGGACGACGAGCCCGACGGCCGCTCCGCAGCGGCGCTGCCGCTCAGCCCGCGCCGACCCCACGTCGCCCCCACGTCAGCGGTGATGCGGTAGTCGCGGCTCCCCGCCGAGCTCGGGCCGACGCTAGCGCCGCACTCCACCCAACCGCGTCCTCGAGCCCCGCCCCTTGTCCCCGCCCCCCCACGCCCGACACGCCTCCTCCCGGGACAGCCCTGGCGGGGGGCTGGGGGAAGGCAGAAAAATAGGCTCGAACTCTGCTCTCTGCCGGCCGGCTGCGGGAGTGCAGCGCTGACAATCTAACAATTAAATGGAACGGGGGTGGGAGGGGGTTGGAGGAGCTGCCGTGGGCGGGGCCTACGGGGTGGGCGGAGTTACGGCCCGGAGCAGGAGCCTATAGGAGGAGCTAGCCCGCGGGTGGGTCGGAAGACCTGTACCCGGCCGGGGCTACGGAGTGTGAGGAGTGGGGAAACCTTAGAGGAAGGGCGTAGCCCAGAGAAGGGCGGGAGATAGAGACAGGGGTGGGGCACGGGATCGGACTTGAGACCGGAAGCTTTCTCTACACTTGTGCCCGTGAACCAATTAGTTGTAAGTTACCGGAACGGCGTTCCGGGTGCTCTCCTGCTGGAGTGGCGCTTAGATATGATACACACCCAGGAGTATCACTCAGCCATAAAGAAAAACGGGGATGTATCAGTTGCAAGAAAGTGGAGGGAGATGCCAGATGCCTCTCATTTACTGTACAGACACACACGCTTTTACCTAGGCAGAACTTGATTGTAACCATTTACCTGGGACTGAGGGGACCAGAAGGTGGAGGGAGAGGGAAGGAATGATGCACGGTGAAGGATACCTTGCAAGTATATATGAAGATGGCAAAAGGGCTCACTGAAAGCTGTTGAGCAGTATAGGAATGGGAATATAGGGGAAAAGCAATAGAAGGAGTTACATTAAATATGAAATGGATCCGGGCGCCGGTGGCTCACACCTGTAATCCTAGCTACTCGGGAGACTGAGATCTGAGGATCGCGGTTCAAAGCCAGCCCAGAAAACGGGAAGTGGTGCTGTGGCTCAAGTGCTACAACGCTAACCTTGAGCTGAAGAGCTGAGGGATAGCGCCCAGGCCCAGAGTTCAAGCCCCACGACCAACTATATATATGTATACAATCATACATATGCACATACAAAATACCACGATAAAACCCCTTCGTGCAATTACTAAGCACTGAAAAATACAAGAAAGTGAAACGGGGGGCTGGGAAGGCGGCTCAGTGGTAGAGCGCTTGCCTTGCATGCATGAGGCCCTGGGTTCGATTCCCTAGCACCACATAAGAAAAAAAAGCCGGAAGTGGCGCTGTGGCTCAAGTGGTAGAGCGCTAGCCTTCAGCTGAAGAGCTGAGGGACAGTGCCCAGACCCAGAGTTCAGGCCCCATGACCGGAACCAAAAAAAAAAAAAGAAAGTGAAATGGTCTGTTAAGGTTGAATAGCAGCTGAAGGGGGGGGGGGGTGAATGGAGGACGTGAATAAGGGTAATGATTGAAGCAGTTTGTATACATATATGAAAATACAACGATAAAATGATTGAAAGACTAGGATTAAGGGAGAGGACTGGGTTCAATTCCTCAGCACCACATAACAGAAAAAGCCGGAAGTGGCGCTGTGGCTCAAGTGGTAGAGCACTAGCCTTGAGCTGAAGAGCTGAGGGACAGCGCCCAGGTCCCACAACCGGCAAAAAGAAAAAGAAAAAAAAAGAAATTTCCCAGTGAGCCCCCTTTACCCCCTCCCCCCGCTTTAGACAACTAAAGCATTTAAGCTAAGGTCCCTTTTTTTTTCGGGGTGAGGGTCCGGTCGTGGGGCCTGAACTCTGGGCCTGGGCACTGTCCCTCAGCTCTTCAGCTCAAGGCTAGCACTCTACCACTTGAGCCACAGCACTACTTCCGACTTTTTTCTTTTTGCTTACGTGGTGCTGAGGAATCGAACAAGGGCCTCAGGCATGCAAGGCAAGAGCCCTACCACTGAGCCACCTTCCCAGCCCCAGCCAACGTCCCTTTTAAAAAGGGAATCGATTTTGAGACTTTCTGCACAACCAGATGCATATAGTCAATATGCATATAGTCAATAATAATTCATTTTATATTTCACAGTAAATTTCAATGATCTCACCAGAAAAGAACAGAACCACCCAAAAAATTAAAGGTGACAGAAATGTTAACTAGCTTGATTTAATCGTACCACATTGTGTACACCTATCAAAGGATCGTGTTGTGTCCCATAAATTATGTAATTATGATTTGTCAGTCAAAAGTAACTTTTTTTGTTTGTTTGTTTTTTTGGTCGGCCTTGGGGCTTGAACTCTGGGCCTGGGCGCTGTCCCTCAGCTCTTCAGCTCAAGGCGAGCACTCTACCACTTGAGCTACAGCGCCACTTCCAGTAATTTTTTTAAGAAGAAAAATAAGAAAGTGCAAACTATGCCTCTTTTTTTGTATCAGTACCACATCATTTATGTGGAAGTGTTAAGAAATGCTGCATTTTGGAGACTAAGAAAGCACTAAGATTAAAATACCCATATTTTAGCACCTACCACATATCATGGCCACTAATAAAAGAACAATAAAGCTTTCTTGTGTGACCTCAGCTTAAATGCAGTCTTATCAGCAGGGCCAAGTTTCATACCCTCTTGAGAGAGGCATAAGACTTTTAAACTAGGAAGAAGAATAATACCCACCTCCTAAGATTGTTATTTAAGCAATCAAGCCCGAAGCTGGGCACTGGCAACTCAAGCCTGTAATCCTAGCTACTAAAGAGGCTGAGATTTGAGGATCTAAGTTTTAAGCCAACCTGACTATGAAAGTCCGTGAGACTCCAACTCACCACCAACAAGCCTGGAGGAGAGCTGTGGCTCAAGTGGTAGAGCACTGGCCTTAAGCACAAAAGCTTAGGGTCAGTGTCCAGGCCCTGAGTTCAAGCCCCAGGACTGGCGCGCATGCAAACACACACACACACACACACAAAACACAAAACTCTGTTTTCCTGGCAGCAGGCCTGTTTAGCAGATTAATCTGTAAGATAGGTGTCATTCCCTTCTTATAGAGAATGCAGCTTGTACCTCAGTCTCCTCTTTCCTATTTTTTAAAATTTTATTTTATTGTAAAGATGCTGTAGAGAGGGGTTACAGTTACAGAGTAAGGTAATGAGTACATTTCTTGTCGAGCATTGTTACAATCTCCCTTGTTGTTTTCCTACTATCCTTCCCACTATCCCTCCCCATCCTCTTTCCTCTTGACTCCTCTTCCTATCCTTGAAAATGTGTTCACACTTAGTCTCCCGGAACTGCTTGCCACAGAAGTCACATGGTCACACACATTACATTTTCAAATTCGCCCTTCTGTCTGCTCCTTCAGGTCTTACCATCCTCTAGCCACCAGTTTGTTCGACAGTAGAGGCCACTTGCCACAGTCACTCCTTCAACACTTACCACTTTTTATTTTTATTTTTGCCTGTCCTGAGGCTTGAACTCAGGGCCTGGGCTCTGTCCCTGAGTTTCTCTGTGCTCAAGGATAGCCCTCTACACTTGAGTCACAGTGCCACTTCTGGCCTTTTCCGTTTATGTGGTACTGAGGGATCGAGCCCAGTGCTTAATGCACGCTAAACAAGCACTCTACCACTAAGCCACATTCCCAGCCCTCACTTACCATTTCTTTCTTTTTCTTTCTTTCTTTCTTTCATTTTTTTTTTTTGGTTGGTCGTGGGGCTTGAATTCTGGGCTTGGGCACTGTTCCTGGGCTCTTCAGCTCAAGGCAAGCACTCTATCACCTGAGCCACAGAACCACTTCCAGTTTTCTAATGGTTTTATTGGAGATAAGAGTCTCACAGACTTCCCTGCCAGGGCTGGCTTTGAACCTTGATCCTCAGATCTCAGTCTCCTGAGTAGCTAGGATTACAGGCTTGCGCCACTAGTGCCAGGCTATTTACCACTTCTTATTCCCTGACTCCTTAGCTTTTACTCACTCCCTTCTCTCTGATTACTACACCTGACCTCTTTTCTCACTCTTTATCTCCTTAACCTCTTTTATTTCGTCTTGGAAAGATGTTTTCTTCTAGAAACTATGACTTATTTTTTCTTCTCAAAGTGAGCTCTGTTCTACTCTGGAAACTGTAGGATTTGATCAAATTAGTGCAGAGACTTGGGTTTTTTTCTCTAAATACTTTTTGGCAAAATGATGCCAGTAATAGTATTTCTCTTATTTTTTTGGTTAAAGTCACCAGTAGTAATTCATATTCACATGCTTAGGGACACAACCCAGGGCCTCCTGCTTGTAGGCACCTATGATGAGTTATTTTCTGTTTTTAACTTTTGGGAATTTTTTTTATTCCCATATGTAGCTATGCAAGGTGGTTTCATTTTGAGATTGTCACACATGCATCCAAAGTATTCTAATCAAAGTCACCCCTCTATACTTCTCCCTTACTCCTCCCCATTTCTTAAAACAATTTCATCAGCCTTTATTGTTTGTTTATTTTTTGCCAGTCCTGGGGCCTGAACTCAGGGCCTGGGCATGTCCCTGAGCTTCTTTTACTCAAGGCTAGCACTCTACCACTTGAGCCACATTCTCACCCCAGATTTTATTGTTTTATCTGCATATATGCAAATAAACTACTTGGACTATATTCATCCTCATCTTCTGCTTCCTGCTGATACACTCCGCAAAAGAGCCTACTTTACTCTTCTGCCATTCATTTTTTAAGTATATTAATTACATCTCACCTTTTCCCCTCTTCATTCATCTGGCTCATACCTACAAACCTCTTAGATACTCAAGAGACTTGAGATCTGAACATTGAAGTTCAAAGTCAGTTGGGACAGGAAAGTCTGTGAAATTCTTATCTCCAATTAACCACCAGAAAACACTACGTGGTGCTGTGGCTCAAGTGGTAGAGCATGTACTTTGAGCTGAAGCGCTAAGGGACAGTGCCCATGCCCAGAGTTCAGGCTCCATTACCAACAAAAACCAACAGCAACAACAAAAAGCTTTTTAAAAATTATATGCTGATCAGAATAATCTTCCCTATTATTTCTCTTTCTCTGACCTCCATCACTCTATTCATCAACAGCTTTCATTGAGGTTCATTAACTCATCTTCGTATGTACTTGAAATTATTTTTTCTTAACATAAAATGTGGTTTTGTTGTACCGAGGCCGTAACAGACAGTGGATTTTGTCAATACTTCTAGGTGTCCAGGTTTCCCTGTCAAGCCTGTTCCCACTCCCACTCAAATCATGGGTGGTGGCCATGATCTCCAAAGATGTTCCCCATTTCAAGGGGAGGGGAACAGATGAATGAAGAGGGGAAAAGGTGAGGGGGAGAGAATGCAGTCATATTATTCAATGTATATCCTATGAAACTAGGAAAATTGAAGGGAGGGGTGGGTTGGGAGTGATTTGGAGGGCGACATCCAACCTCAATCAAGATGCATTGTACTCATAAACTCGTGTATTGAATGGCAACTTCTTGTCCAACTAAAGATAATAAAAATAAAGTGGCGCTGTAGCTCAAGTGGTAGAGCGCTCGCCTTGAGTTGAAGAGCTCAGGGACAACACCCAGGCCCAGAGGTCAAGCCCCATGACCGACAAAAAAAAAAAAAGATAATAAAAATATAAACTGGGTGCTGGTGGCTCACACCTGTCATCCTAGCTACTAAGGAGGCTGAGGTCTGAGGATCTTGGTTCAAAGCCAGCCTGGGCAGGAAAGTCCATGAGACTCTTATTTCCAATAAACCACCAGAAAACCAGAAGTGGTTCTGTGGCTCAAGTGGTAGATTGCTGGCTTTGAGCTTACGAGTTCGGACAGTGCTCAGGCCCAAGATCAGAGTTCAAGCCCCATGACTAACCAAAAAAATTTTTTTTAATAAAAAAGTATATACATATATATATATATGTATATATGTATATGAAGAAAAGAAATTGAATTCATATAGCTTTGTATATAAACTGGGCTTTTATTTATTTATTTATTTTGCCTAGCCTGGAGCTTGAACATAGGGCCTGGGCATTGTCCCTCAGCTCTTCAGCTCAAGGAGAGCACTCTACCACTTGAGCCACAATGCCACTTCCAGTTTTCTGGTGGCTTATTGGAGATAAGAGTCTTACGAACTTTCCTGCCCAGGCTGACTTAGAACCATGGTCCTCAGACCTCAGCCTCCAGAGTAGCTAGGATTACAGGCTGTGAATCTATAATGAATCTAGAATTCACAAATATCAGGTCTGCTAGGCCATGGGGGCCCTGGCCTCCCCACCTCCTGCATAAGTCTCAACACAGTACCTACATTTCCTAGGAAACTGGCATACCTGGAAGCAGTCATGTCCCCCTCCTCCAAGGTCACATCTGGGGCCACCCCTGTCACACCTCCCATCAGATGAGAGAGTGTCCCAGGCCCTGAGGTTACATCAAGTGTGGCCACAACTCTTCCCATCCCTGGCCTAGATAAATCCTAGCCCTAGGATGGGTAGTCCCTTAGGCCATGTGCTCTCCACCATGCCTGATGGGGCAGCAGTTCAGTAAATAAACTTATTTTTCTGCCTGAATACCACCTGGTGATCTCTTCACCAGCTACCTAATTAAACATACCTATTTAATTTATCTTACAACAAAGACCTTAATTTGACCATCTCCTATTTTGTGGATTATATTGACATTAAGTGAGTATTTCATTTCCCTCAAACAAAAGGAAACATTTTTAAAATATTCTTTTATTATAAAGAATCACTGTACAGAGTGATTACAGTTACCTGAGTAAGGTAATGAGTACATTTCCTATTGAGCATTATTACCCCCTCCTTTGTTTTCCCTCTACTATTCCTTCACTCTAAACCCCCCCTCCCCCAAGTTGTAAAGTTCATTTTCAACATAGTGTTTTGTAAAAAGGACCAGTGCTCAGTTTTTTGTTTTTTGCTTTTTAGTTTTTTTTGTGGGTTGTGGATCTTGAACTGTAGGCCTGGGCACTGTCCCTCAGCTCTTCAGAGTTCAAGGCTAGTGCTCTACCACTTAGCCACAGAACCACTTCTTTTGCTTTTTCTGCTTATGTGGTGCTGAGGAATGGAACCCAGGGCCTCATGCTTACAAGGCAAGCACTCTACCACCAAGCCATCTTCCCAACCCAAAAGGAAACATTTTTATAATAGAGATGGGTAACTGGAAATTTCAGCCACTCCAACCCAAGCTGACATAACCACCTAAAATTCATTATTGATTTCTGTGTGAAGCCAAACATTAAAGGCACAGCTTTCCTCTTCCTGCGGCTACAAGGACCCATGTGGTTTCTACGCCTGGCAATGTGAAGATTCACTTGAGGATTTGTCAATCTGAGTTTTATCTCAGGAATTTGATAAATGTTGCAATCTGCCACCTGCTCCTTAATCTGCAGTGACTAGGAACAATACAATAACGGAAAACAGACCATGGAAATAAGATTTGGGAGGTGGCTCAGTGGTAGAGCACTTGCCTTGCATGCCTGAGGCCCTGGGTTCGATTACTCAGCACCACAGAAGCAAAAAGAAAAAAGCTGGAAGTGGCACTGTGGCTCAAGTGGTAGAGCGCTAGCCTTGAGTTGAAGAGCTGAGGGACATTGCCCAGGCCCAGAGTTCAGGCCCCATGACCGGACCCCCAAAAAAAAGATTTGGGGTACCAGGGTACCTGTAGCCTTTCACCGGCAACAGATCCCAAAGTTCCATTAACCAAGGTTTCTATTGGTCTTCTGCAAAGAAGTAAGGTCCAAACTTCAACACGTAACAATATTTTTAAATAAACTTTATTATTTTTTTCCAGTCCTGAGCTTGAACTCAGAGCCTAGGCGCTGTCCCTGAGCTTCTTTTGCTCAAGGCTAGCACTCTACAACTATAGCCACAATGCCACTCTTGGCTTTTTCTGTTTATTTGGTACTGAGGAATCAAACCCAGGGCTTCATGCATGCCAGGCAAGCACTCTACCACTAAGCCACATTCCCAGCCCAATGTGTGACAATATTTTGTATACAAGTGGTACAAGTTGTGACAAGTGACTACCTTACTCAGGGAAGCAAAGCTAAACAGTAAACGCTTAGAATTTGCATAAACCTAGGTCTACCCTTAAACTCCCACACAGTTTAGAGTTGAATCTGAGTTGCTGTTAGTCACATTACAGCATAAAACATCTTCTTTCTTTATTCTCTAGTTCAACAAATGCAATTTTTTTTTTTTTGATGAGACATCATGGAGCTTGAACTCAAAGTCTATAGGCATTGTCCTTAAGCTCTTCAGCTCAAGGCTAATGCTCTACCACTTGAGCTACAGTGCCAGTTCTGGCTTTCTGGTGGTTTATTGGAGATGAAAGTTTCACAGACTTTCCTCCCCCAGCCGGCTTTGAACTTTGATCCTCAGATCTCAGTCTCCTGAGTAGCTAGGTTTACTGGCATGAGCCACCAGGGCTTTGCAAACAAACAGACTTTTGTGTGTGAGAGAGACTGTCTAGGATATTAAAGGTTTTTTGTTTGTTTGTTTTTTTAATTTTGTCAGTCGAGGTGCTGGAACTCTGGGCCTGGGCATTGTCCATCAACTCTTCTACTCAAGGCTATTGTTCGATCACTTGAGCCCCAGCACCACTTCCTGTTTTGGGTGGTTTATTGGAGATAAGAGTCTCATAGACTTTCTTGCCTGGGCTGGCTTTGAACCGCAATCCTCTGATCACAGCCTCCTGAGTAGCTAAGATTACAGTTGTGAGCCACTGGTGCCCCGCTAAGATTTTTTTTTTTTTTGTTGGGCCTCATGCATGCAAGGCAAGCACTCTACCACTGAGCCACCTCAAGTTTTTTATTGTGAAAATACTGTACAGAAAGAAAAAAGAAAATACTGTACAGAGGGGTTACATGAGCAAGGTAATGAGTACATTTCTTATCAAGCATTGTTGCCTCCTCCTTAGTTTTTCCCCTACCATCCCTTCCCTCTCACCTACTCAACTATATTTCCCCCACTCCCCCCACCCACCCTAAGATATTTTTTAAAAGTGGAAATAAGAACCATCTTAAGCTGGGAGGCTGAGATTTGAGGATCACAATTCAAAGCCAGCTGGGGCAGGAAAGAGCTCAAGGACAGCACCCAGGCCCAGAGTTCAAGCCCCAGGATTGACCAAAAAAACAAACAATTGTGACTTAAATATAGTTGACCTTAGTCAAGTAGGTTAAAAATGGTTTAGAGCTGGTTTTTGTGCACGTGTCTGTTATTTCTGCACTTGTGTGGTTTCAAGTCTATCTTTTTTTGTTGTTGTTGTTGGTCATGGGGCCTGAGCTCTGGGCAAGGGCGCTGTCCCTGAGCTCTTCAGCTCAAGGCTAGTACTCTACCACTGAGCCACAGCACCACTTCCAGCTTTTTCTGTTTATGTGGTGCTGAGGAATCGAACCCAGGGCCTCATGCATGCAAGGCAAGCACTCTAGCACTGAGCCATCTTCCCAGCCCCTCAAGTCTATCTTACCCACACAGTGAGACATGATTTCTTAAAAAAAGAAAAGAAAAAAAAAAGTTTAAGAGTGTCTTACTGTTTTATAGGGAAACGTTCTTCTGTAGAACATTGCTAATAATGGCCTTTTTTGTTTTTCAGAGCTGAGGCCCAAACTCAGGCCCTTGTACTTGCCAGGCTTGCTCTTCCACTGAGCTATACCCCAACCCCTCAATAATGGCCTCTTGAGCTAGGGTGTTCCTTAGTAGTAGAGCCTCAGCAACCCAAAGAAATAAAAGTTTCTTATAGCTAACTGCTACAGTTGATTGTTTAGTTTTTTGAGTTAGGGTCTTGGGTGTGTAGTATAAGCTGCCTTAGAATTTATAATCTTCCTTCTTCCTGAGTAATCTCAAACTTCTGAGTAGCTAGCTAGATGTGAGCTACCAGACCCTGCTGTAATGTTTTCATATATGCATACAAAGTACCTTGCCCATATTTTTCCTCATTTACCCTCCCCATTAGTCTTCTGCTGGTACTCACCCCCATATATAGCCCGTTTCACTTTGCTGAACACACCCATTATTTCTTTGGATGTATGCATGTCTTGGGTCTTGAATTCAAGGCTTGAATTCATTGCCCCTTAGCTCTTTGTAAGGTATATTAAATAGGTAGGTTTCATTAGCTAGCCCATGAAGAGAACACCACGCACTATTCAGGCAGGAAAAGAAGTTTATTTACCGAACTGCTGCCCTCACCATGCATGGTAGAGAAGCATGGCTGAAAAGGAAAGCGGGGAGGAGGATGGAGGGGGGAGGAGGATGGAGGGGAAGGATGAAGGGGGGGAGGAGGATGGGGGGAGGACCCCACCTCTGGGCCAGGACTTATCTAGGCCAGGGACAAGAAGAGGTGTGGCCAGGTGGGGGAAAGGTGTGGCCACACTGGATCTGGACATGACTTCAGAGTCTGGGACCCTCCTCTCATCAGATAGGGGGAATGTGACCACAGGTGGCCCAGCAGGAGGGGAAGGTGACTGCTTCCAAGTCTGCCAGTTACCTAAATAACAGAACCTGGGTGGAAACTTAGCCAAGAGGGAGGGAGGTGTCCCTGTGCAGACTGTACACTCTTCAGCTCAAGGCTAGTACTCTACTACTTGAGCCGCTGCGCCACTTCCAGGTTTTTCTATTTCTGTGGTGCTGAGGAATTGAACCCAGGGCCTCATGCCTGCAAGGCAAGCACTCTACCAATGAGCCACCTTCCCAGCCCCTGTCCTTGAGCTTTTGTACTCAAGGCTAGCACTCTACCACTTGAGCCACAGCTCCACTTTCAGCTTTTTTGCTAGTTAATTGGTGATGAGTCTCACAGATTTTCCTGCCCAGACTCACTTCGAATGTTGATCCTCAGATCTCAGCCTCCCAAGTAGCTAAGATTACAGTGTGAGAGACCAGTGCTGAGCTAGTTAAAGCTTTTTATTTTTATTTTTGCTAGTCCTGGGGCTTGAACTCAGGGTGCTAGCACTCAACCCATTGAGCTACAACACCATTTCTTCTGGCTTTTTTTGTTTATGTAGTACTGAGGAATTGAACCAGTGCTTCATGCATGCTAGGCTGGCATTCTACAACTAAACCACATACCCAGCCCTCCTTAAAGCTTTTTGATAGTTAATTGGAGATAAAAGTCTCAAAGAGAGCCTGGTGATGGTGGCTCCCACCTTTAATGCTAGCTACTCAGGAAGCTGAGATCTGAGGATCTTGGTTCAAAGCCAGCTCTGGCAGGAAAATCTGTGAGATGCTTACCTCCAATTAACCAGTCAAAATCCGGAAGTGGAGCTATGGCTCAAAGTGGTAGAGTGCTAGCCTTCCTTGAGCAAAAGATCTCAGGGATAGCACCCAGGCCCGAAGTTAAAGCCCCACAACTGAAGAAGAAGAAAAAAAAGTCTTAGGAATTTTCCTTTGAATTTCAATGTCATACATTAATTCTTGCAATCCAATGTTCAGATTTGCTCTCTGTACCAAATTATAAGAAATGATGAATGTATAATCTATCTCAGTAACAGTTATGGATTTTTCTTTAAAATAAGCTCTTTTAAGTCAAACACTGGTGGCTCACACCTGTAATCCTAGCTACTTCAGACTTTGAGGTTCAAAGCTAGAACAGGCAGGAAAGCCTCTGAAAATTTTACCTCCAATTAACTACCAAAAAGTCAGATGTAAGCTGTGAGCAAAAACAGTTCAGGGAAATCCCCCAGGCCTGAGTTCAAGCCCCAGGAATGGAACATACACACAAAAAAGTAAGTGAACTGGGACTGGGAAGGTGGCTCAGTGGTAGAGTGTTTGCCTTGAGCTGAAGAGCTGAGGGACAGCGCCCAGGCCCAGAGTTCAGGACCCATGACCGGACCTCCCCCTCCCAAAAAAAGTAAGTAAACAAACAAATAAATAAATACATTAAGCTCATTCAGATGCTGAGAGCTCTGTAATCCTAATACTCCAGGCCATGAGACTGAGGATCACTGTTCAAAGCCATGCCAGGTCGTAAAGTCCATGAGACTATTATCTCCAATTAATTACCAAAAAGCCAACTGTTGAGCTGTGGCTCAAGTGAAAGAATGTTAGTTTTGAGCAAAAAAGGCTCAGAAACAGTACCAAGACTCCTAGTCTAAAGCCCAAGACTGTCACAAACAAACATAGATAAATAAAAAGCTAATTTAAAGCTGAGTGTGGGTGGCTCATGACTATAATCCTAGCTACTAAGGAGGCTGAGATCTGAGGATCATGGTTCAAAGCCAGCTTGGGCAGGAAAGTTCATGAGTCTCTTTTTTTTTTCTCCCCCAGGAGACTCTTATCTCTAATAAACCACCAGAAAATCAGAAGTGGCACTGTGGCTCACATAGTAGAGGACTTGCCTTGAGCTGAAGTGCACAGGGACAATGCCCAAGCATAGCTTTGAATTATGTGACTGCAAAGAAAGGTAAAAGATCCATGAGTCATTTCTTTTTATTAAAGAAATAAGAGAATATTTTTTCAGTTGTGGGGCTTGAACTGGAGGAGTGCTCTACCACTCAAGCCACAGTACCACTTGTGGCTTTTTCTGTTTAAGTGGTGCTGAGAATGGAACCCAGTACCTCATGTGTGTGAGGCAAGTACTCTACCACCGAGCCACCTTCCCAGCCCCTAAAGATAATACTTTTAAAATGGTTTTCAAATGAAATAATCAAGGAGAAGCAAAGAGAGAATCTGTAGTCTAGCACCAGCTACCTTCCCAGCCCCAGGCAAGGGTTTTGGTGGGTAAGTTAGGTAAGGTCCACTCAAAGCAAGGGTAACCTTCAGGATTCCTTTCCTCAGATATGTCCTTTTATTCTTTGTTTTTATTCACTCTTGAAGAATTCCCAGATTTTTTTTTTTTGCCATTTTCAAGAAAGGAGATTTAGATAGCTTCTTTTTTATCTTTTAATATTGTAATTTAACATTAGAAAGAAGGTTTGGAGGCTGGGATCCTGGCTCAGTGGTAGAGTGCTTGCCTTGCATGCATGAGGCCCTGGGTTCAATTCCTCAGCACCACATAAGCAGAAAAAGCCAGAAGTGGGGCTATGGCTCAAGTGGTAGAGCACTAGCCTTGAGCTAAAGAGCTCAGGGACAGTGCCCAGGCCCAGAGTTCAGATGCCAGGACAAAAAAAAGAAAGAAAGGTAGGTGAGAGAGAAATTTATCGACTTTTTCAGTTTACTCCTGGTAACTTGTGTGTGTGTGTGTGTGTGTGTGTGTGTGTGTGTGTGTGTGTGTGTGAATTGTGGGGCCTGAGCACTGTCCCTGAGCTCTTCAGCTCAAGGCCAGCGCCCTACCATTTGAGCCACAGCACTACTTCTGGTTTGCTGGTGGTTATTGGAGAAAAGTCTGAAGGACTTTCCTGCCTGTGCTGGTTTTGAACCGTGATCCTCAGATCTGTCTCCTGAGAAGCTAGGATTACAAGTGTGAGCCACCAGCGCCCTGCTTCCTTTTCAGTGTGGCTCTTTTGGCATTTGTTAAAACAACAATGACAACAAGGGTTGGGAATGTGGCTTAGTGGTAGAGTGCTTGCTTAGCATTCATGAAGTCCTGGGTTTGATTCCTCAGTACCACATAAACAGAAAAAGCTGGAAGTGGCTCTGTGGCTTAAGTGGTAGAACACTAGCCTTGAGCACAAGGAGGCTTAAGGACAGAGCCCAGGCCCTGAGTTCAAGCCCTAGGACTGGTGAAAATCAACAACAACAACAAAAACTATGCTATTCATTAGGCACATCAAATTGTAATACCTGTACATTGGAATTTATATCTAAGCATGAATTATAAAGGGGACTATTTAAAACCAATTAAGGTGGGTGCTGGTTGCCCACAACTGTAATTCTCACTACTGAAGAGGCTGAGATCTGATGATCGTGGTTGAAAGCCAATCCAGGCAGGAAAGTCCAAGAGACCCTACCTCCAATTAAACACCAAAAAAGCCAGAAGTGGAGCTGTGGCTAGCCTTGAGCAAAAAATCTCAGAGACAGCACCCAGCCCTGAGTTCAAGCCCCAAGATTGCCACACATAAAGAAAACAAATTAGAATATATTACTAACTTAAGCCATAGAGCTTGCAATCATTAATGGCTCAATCTAGTGGCCTTAGACACTTAATTTTATTTTACCACAGCTGTTTATTCCTCAACTTTTTTTTTTTTTGCCAGTCCTGGGGCCTGGATATTGTCCCAGAGCTTCTTTTGCTGAATGCTAGCACTCTACCACTTGAACCACTTCTGGCTTTTTCTGTTTATATGGGGAAGTGAACCCAGGGCTTTCATGCATGCTAGGCCAGCCTTCTACCTCTAAACCACATTCCAGCCTTGGTATTTAAATTTTTAATTCATACCTTTTATCTCAGCTATTCTGGAGGTGGATTGAAGCTATAGGCCAGCCCAAAGAGAAAGTGAGACTTGGGTATGCTGGAGTGAGCCTGTAAGGTCAAGCCTGAAGATCAAGGAGACCAGCCCTGGCAGCTAAGCAAGACCGTATCTGAAAAATAACTAAAACATAAAGGACTGGGGATGGGGGATGGGTTGAAGGGCTTGACTCCTGCCTAATAAACTTGATTCCAAGTCCAGTAATATTGCACCAAAGAAAGACTTTTTAATAAACCCCACCCATTACGTTTTTAACATTAATCCCATCTTCCATCTTCTTTTTTGTTGTTGTTGTTGGTCATGGGTCTTGAACTCAGGGTCTGGGTGCTATCCCTCAGTTTTTCTGCGCAAGGCTAGTTTATTTTGAGCCACAGCACCACTTCCTGTTTTTTGGAGGTTAATTGGAGATAAGAGTCTCATGAACTTTTCCTGCCTGAGGCTGGCTTCAAAATTTGATTCTCAGATCTCAGCCTCCTGTGTAGCTAGGATTTGTTATGGGGAAAAGAGTCCACCACTCATGACAGCCTCATGTAAAAAGATGACTTTATTGGGGAAGTGGATAGCTGACTGGCCAGCGACGCAGCACAGACACAGAATTGCACAGCTGCAGAGCTGAAACTGGACCCCAAATGGCCCACAAGCTAGGGTTTTTAAAGGCAAAATCCACGTGGTCAAGCCTGGTCACACGCAGGTAACCAATGGGTTCGCAACACACACAAAGGATTGCATAGTCATGTTAGGCCACACGCAGGTGGCCAATGGAGTTACAGTTTGTCTTATAGTAGTTGCTTAAACTATCCCATCATTTTGGTTTGAATTGGCACATGAATTTGGCAGGCAAAAGGCAGGGTTTACAGTAAGCTGGTGGTATTGCCAGTTGAGCAAGATTACAACCTATCTGCTTTATTGGTCAGTCTTTTTTTTTTTTTTTTTTTGGGTCTGGTTGTGGGGCCTGAACTCTGGGCCTGGGCACTGTCCCTCAGCTCTTCAGCTCAAGGCTAGCACTCTACCACTTGAGCCACAGCGCCACTTCTGGCTTTTTTTTTTTTCTTCTGCTTATGTGGTGCTGAGGAATTGATCCCAGGGCCTCATGAATGCAAGGCAAACGCTCTACCACTGAGCCACCTTCCCAGCCCTATTGGTCAGTCTTTTAACTGAACAATCAAGGATGGGTTAGGTTGTTAAGGGGAGGGGGATCAGATGCATTTTTTTATTCTGGGAACTAGGCCCATCGGAGCCAAGACATGACCCTGTGATTAAGGTTGTTTTTCTAGTTTGAACATTGTTTAAAGGTTTGTAGTCACCACCTTCAAAAATGGAGTCTAAAATCCCTAAAACAAGCAAAGCTCAAAATGGAATCAATCAGCTTGGGCCCCATCTCAGGGTCCACTTCAGACTGCAGGTTGTTGTTGGTTGTGGGGCTTGAACTCAGCCTGGGCGCTCTCCTCAGCTCTTCAGTTCAAGGTTAGAGCTCTACCACTTGAGCTACAGCGCCACTTCCGGTTTTCTGGTGGTTAATTGGAGATTAGAGTCTCACAGACTTTCCAGCATGGGCTGGCTTTGAACCCAGATCTTCAGATCTCAGCCTCTTGAGTAGTTGCGACCCTCAGATCTCAGCCTTCTGAGTAGGTAAGAGTCATGGGCTCCTGGCCTGGGGAGAGTGTTTTTAAAAGGCCTTGAAAAGATTGGCAGTTTAGCAAAGAAGGTTGGGAGGGAAATACTCCACAGACAAGTTGACATGGAAAGGTTGGCAATATGAAAGGCAATTAAAGAACAAAGCGAGGCATTTATTTCCATTGTGAAACTGTGTGAGGAGTGGATGGATGAATTTTCTTCGGCTCCCTTTAAACTCTTGGGGCGGGGGGGGGGGGGCTGACAGCCTCTGACTGAGAAGCTAAGGGCTGTTGATGGGTTGAGTTAGCCAGGGCTGTGGAGAAATTCCTTTCTTGACAATACGAATATGTCCCAGCCTTTGTCTCAAGACAATCCACTGGGCAAGTAATCTGTCAGAAGGGAAAGTACTTTGTCTACACGTTTCCGATCATTTGCAAAGCCGCTGGAAATATGTGTGCACCAGGAGCTTTGTGGTGTCCTAGAGATCCTCCTGGGTCTGAGCCGACTCGAGGTCAAATGCTTCTTAGGGCCGACTCCCCTACGAGGAGTTGTTATTAATGTTTCCAAACTCGGCGGGTACTGTGTCTCCACGGTGCCTCACTGCCTAACGAGTCCTGCCAGCAATCACTTCGATTATTGATTTCCAAGGCTTCAGCAATTGCAGGAAGCTGGGCCTTCTGCGCTTGCCGTAACGTGGACTCTACCACTGCCTTCCGGTGGGGGGATTCGGAAGCGGCGGAAGGAGACCAGAGGCTGTGGGGTGGGCAGGCCGGGAACCCGGGAGGATCGCCGCTCGACAGATCTCGTCCCCGGCCGGCCCGTCTCCCCGCGCCCCTCCCGCCGCCCTCCCCGCCCGGC
>NW_012267225.1:10188850-10194332 GCF_000151885.1 Dipodomys ordii
GGGCGCCGGGGAACTTCCCGGGAAGGGGCGGCGGGGATGGGCGGAGGAGAGGAGCTGGGGGCGCCGGGGGCGGAAGGGAGGAGGATTACCGGGGGTGGGGGTGGGGGGAGGCCGCCAAAGATGGTCTCCTGTCATTGACCTCGGCTCCCCGGAGCGCTGACCCCGAGACCGGCTCCCCCGCGGGACCGGGACTGGACCTCGGGCCTCCAGGGCCGGGTCGTGGCCGACCCTGCCTCGGCCCCATTTTCCTCCAAAGCCGGGGAGGTGAGAGTGCGTGCGCTCTCCCGCTCCGGCTCCCGCTCGCGTCTGTTCGCGCGCGGACGCCGAGGTCTGTGCGGGGCGAGGGCGGTGGCAAGCCCACGCATCCCCTCCACGAGTATTTTCACTTTTGTTTCCGCAGACAGGTGAAGATGGATAGCTTTGGGGAGGAGTATCTCATTCTGAGAGCCTCTGCACTTACTTACGGTCCCTGAAACCCGACCCTGCCGTCCTGCCACCCTTGCTCCCCACTCTAGGTTCTGGACTGTTCCCTCCCCTTACCTTCTCTGGGAGAAAGACATCTGTGGATTTGCACGCAGTCACTGTCGAAGTTCCTTTCCTTTCCCTTCCCTTCCCTCCTCTCCCCGAGGTTACAAATTCCCAGTTGAATGGCAGGCCCCTGGAAGTTTACATTTGGAGTTGAGGTAGCAATTGTGAACAATCGCGTGTGGACGCTCGACATTTTGGTGTAAAGATCTTTGCACTGTACCTGCCCCCCCCCCCCAAGCCTGCTTGACACACTAAAATACGGGACATCGTCACTTGCTCTAGACAGATAAGCATCAGCTTATTAGATCTCATCATGTGCCTTGCCCCTATGAGCAGTACTTGGGAGACCCTTCCAAAGGAATCAGAGGTGAAAGAACCAAGGTGTTTCGTGTTGCCTGTTCGTGTGCGTGTGCATGCGTTGTCTTTTGCAGGTGCCACTTATGAGTGGCGGGAACATTTTCTACACTGTACACGTTTTTTTTGTATATTTTCTACAGTGCACATGTTTTTCGTTTGAAAGTACTGGAGATTGAATTCAAACCCTGAGGATTGCTGAAGTGTTATACCGCATGAGCCACGCCTCTAGTCTGTTTTACCTCATTTCTCACCCTCTTTGGTGATTTCTACGTTTAGTAAATATGAAGGTCTTGTAGACATTCGAATTACAGCAATATGTCATGAAATTTCTGCATTCTTAGTGAATTAATTTTGGTTGGGGAGAGACACGGTAATTATAAAAATAATTTGAGAATAGGGCTGGGAAGTTGGTTCAGTAGAGTGCTTGCCTCGCATGCATGAGACCCTAGGCTCTATTCCTCAGCACCACATAAGTAGAAAAAGCCGAAAGTGGCGCTGTGGTTCAGGTGGTAGAGCATTAGTCTTGAGCTGAAGAGCTGAGAGACAGCACCCAGGCCCAGAGTTCAGGCCCCACGACCGACCAAAGAAAACAAAACAAAAATTGTGAATAAATATAATGAAGGAAATGAAGAATGGTTGTAGTGATTAGGAGATTATTTCAGGAAAGGTCTGACTTTTGAGGCCTTTGAGCTGATATTTGCAAATGGAGAAGGACCAAGCCTATGGAAGTTCAAAAGGAAATATTCCTGTGTGAAGAAAAAGCAACTGAACAAGCCCTGTAGTAGTGTCAGTCTTGGGTGTAGCAAACTGAAAGCCAACTGTCTTGAGGTAGACAGGCCTTAGTGAAGAGAAGTGTAGGTCATAATTGGGTGCTAGATCAGGTGAGACCTGTTCCAAGAAGTTTAGCTTTTACATTGAAAACACTTGTTATTTTCCTTTGAAAGTTGTGAGTAAATGATTGTGTAGTAGAGAGGAGAAAGGCAGTGAGATGAGTGGCAAGAGTGGTCTTGGAGTGTAATAAGGTTTGGAGTTAAAGCTTTTTATTGACCTTGTCATAGTTTGGATAAAAAAAATGCATTTGGACCAGGTGCTGGTGGCTCATGCCTATAATCCTAACTACTTAGGAGGCTGAGATCTGAAGATCACAGTTTGAAGCCAGCCTGGGCAGAAAGGTCCCTGTGAAGCTTATCAGTTAACCCTCAAAACCGGCTCAAAGTGCTAGAGTACTAGCCTTGAGCAGAAAAGCTCAAGGGCAGTGCTCAGCCCTTGATTTCAAGCCCTGCCACCTACCAGAAAAAAAGTGCGTTTGGTAGGGATGGACTGCCTTGGGATGGGCTGAAGATCCTATGCACAGGGATGGGGAATTGCTGAGGGAAGCAGGTTATATGGTGCTGGCTTTGGATTGGGCATGTTAAGTTGGATCTTAGTCCTTCAAGGGGAGGTGAGAAGTAGACAGCTAACTGTACAGGTTGAATTTTGTGGAGTGGTTAAGAATTAATTTGCTTGCTTGCTTGCTTACTCAGGCAAGTGTGGAGATACTGAAAAATAGAAATCTCTGCCTTTATTCCTAGTGGGGAGAAAAAGATGGAGATATGGAATCATCATCAGCATTTATCTGTTGGTACAGTGTGCTGTATTATTATTATTATTATTTTTGGTCGGTCGTGGGGCCTCAACTCTGGGCCTGAGCACTGACCCTGAGCTCTTCAACTCAAGGAGAGCGCTCTACCACTTGAGCCACAGCACCAGTTTCGGTTTTCTGGTGGTTAATTGGATATAAGGGTCTCATGGACTTTCCTGACTAGGCTGGCTTTGAACTTCAATCCTCAGATCTCAGTCTCCTAAGTAGCTAGGATTACAGGTGTGACCCACCAGTGCTGGGTTATGTGCTATATTTTTTTGAATAAAAATATTCATATCAATCTGGGGTGCCAGTGACTCTTGCCTGTAATCCTAGTTACTCAGAAGGCTGAGATTTGAAGAAAGTCTATTAGGCTTTTATTTCCAATTATCTGCCAGAAAGCTGGAGGTGGAGCTATGGCTCAAGTAGTAGAGTGTTGGCCTTGAGCAAAAATGTTTGGGACAGTGTCCAGGCCCTGAGTTCAAGCCTCCAGGACTAGTGCACACATGCATGCCCATATACACACAAATATTCACATTCAACATTTAAAATGTTCATTAAGGGTTAGCATTGAAGTGACCCCTACTTTTTCTGAGTCCTCATCACCTAGTTTTCCTTGGAGCAAAAACAAGCCCAGCTGTTCCTTACCTCTCATTCCAAAGGTTTCTGCTTATACCTGTAAGCAGATGTGTGTATATTACTTTCATTTTGCAAAAATGGTAACATTCTTTACCTGCTTCGAAACTTTGTATTTTTTTTTTTGTGGTTGTGGGGGGCTTGAATTTTGGGCTTGGGGCGCTGCCCATGCACTCTTCAGCTCAAGGTGAGTGCTCTACCACTTGAGCCACAGCACCACTTCTGGTTTTCTACTGGTTTATTGGAGATCAAAGACTCACGGAGTTTCCTGCCCCGGCTGGCTTTGAACCGTGGTCCTCAGATCTCAGCCTACTGAGTAGCTAGGATTATAGGCAAGAGCCCACTGGTGCCCGGCGAAACTTTGTATTTTTTAGAATATTCATACTTAAAAGTTATGAAATATGCTGGGTGCCTGTGCTTTATCCCTGTAATCCTAGCTACTACAAGAGTCTGAGATCTGAGGGTCTGGGCTTAAAGCTAACTGGAATAGGCAAATCCTAGGACTCCAGTTAACTAGCAAAACAACCAGGAGTAGAGTCAAGGCTTAAGTGGTAGAGAATGACAGTTGTGAGTGAAAAAGCTCAGCAGTTTGAGGCCTTGTTCAAGCCCCATACCACTACACAAAAGATGAGAACACTTAGAGAAGATAGGAAAATGAGAACCACAGAGTTCTATACCATTTTCTATACCATTTCTTTGAGACTTTGGCCTATAGATGTGAAGTGTTTAAGGAGTATCGTTGTTGTTGAACTTTTCACATTTTTCACTGGACAACCTCATCTGCCATTTCTTTGTGTTAAATTGTGATTCTTATTTGCCAGGTGCTGGTGCCTCATACCTGTAATCCTAGCAATTTAAAAGACCTGCGGATTTGGCTCAAAGCCAGCATGGACAGTAGAGTTTGAGACTCCAATTGCCCATCAAAATGCTTGAAGTGGAGCTATGGCTCAAGTGCTAGAGTGCTAGCCTTGAGCACAAAAGCTCAGAGAGGACTCAGACCCTGAGTTCAAGCCCCAGGACCAGCAAGTCCCCTCTCCCCCTCCCTTTTTTTTTTTTCCAGTTATGTATGTGACTTAAGTTATTTAAAATTCACGATGGGATTAGTTCTTAATATTATGGATCTTAGTATCTAACTTTTTAGATACTAAGTTAGATGGCTAACTTTTTATTTGTTTCTGTGGTGCTGGTGATTTAAGTGGAGGCCTTGTACCAGGCAAGCACTGTTGAGCCGTATTCCCATCCCCATAGGACTGGCTAATGTAAATCTTGGAAAAGTACGCTAGAATTTGGAATGTTAGGAGATTTCTAACAAGTTGTTGATACTTTGAGATCTATGACTTAATCATCTCTTAATAATCAGCTAACTATATATCCGTTCAAACCCCCAGTACCACAAACAAACACCAGCAAGCAAGCAAGGGATTCACGATAATCTGCCTGGCTTTAGATTTTAACATTGCAATGGTACTTTTTTTTTTTTTTTAAAGAATATGTAGACTCATCTGATTACATAGTTTTATATTTGTCTTGTAATTGGAAAAGGTTTACTGGTGATATTAGAACACTTGTAGTTTTTTTGCTTCTTCAGAGATTTAACACAATGAGTAGTGCTGAGATTATGTTTTTAGCTCTCCAACATTTTCTTATTACATGTTATTTGAGTCATTTGGAGGAAGGCAGGTGGAGAATTTTCTGAATTGCTTTAAGTTTTATTTCCAACTCTTAAATCAAGACTCATTGTGCTTTCTAATAATTTTATAATATTGGCTGGCATTTAGACTTTAGTCAGTTGTTTTTAGCCAGATGCTTCCATTAAATTGTTTGTACCAGTTGTTATCTGTTATTTGCTATTGTTATTTGATAACTTTTTGTGTGTGTGTGTGTGTTGGTGTGCCAGTGCTGGATCTTGAACTCTCTCTTGCTCTGCTTTTTTGCTCATGTTTGTTTGAGCCATGCCTCCAGTTCTGGCTTTTTGGAGATAAGAGTCTCTTTGATTAATTTGTCTAGCTGGCTTTGAAATCCTCACTCTCAGCTTCCTGAGTAGCTAAGATTTTAGGCCTGAGCCACTGGCATCCAGCTAAATTTGATTTTTGTTGTTAATTTTTGTATCGCTTTTTTATGGGCAAGATTTAAGCAGGTTGGAGAAATATCCTTGTTATATGTAGTAGTAACAAGCTGGACATGGGTAACTCACTCCTGCAATCCCAGCTACTCAGGAGGCTGAGATCTGAGGATGGAGGTTCATAGCCAGCCCAGACAGAAAAGTCCTGGAAATTTTTTTTTTGGGTCCGGTTGTGGGGCCTGAACTCTGGGCCTGGGCGCTGTCCCTCAGCTCTTCAG
>NW_012267225.1:10194923-10201003 GCF_000151885.1 Dipodomys ordii
TTTTTTTTTCTTTTTTGCTTATGTGGTGCTAAGGAACCGAACCCAGGGCCTCATGCATGCAAGGCAAGCACTCTACCACTGAGCTACCTTCTCAGCCTTATTTGAAGATTTTAATCAAAAGATTTTTCATATTTTGATATTATACATGATGCTGCTGTTATTCAATTAAATATGTGCAGGATGTTGCATCAAGCAGGTTGACAGTTTATCATTTTTGTTCTCAGCTTTAAGCTTCTTCAAAGATCTCCAAACCTGCTAGAAGATATTAGAATATACTAAAATATTTAATAAGTATTAACCCAGTAAGTGGTCTTTTTTAGTTTTTTTAAAATAGCACATCTTGTACAAAGGTGTTTTATTATGACATAAATGCATGATATACATGTGCTTTGATCAAATTCAGCCCCTCTTAAGTCTTTATCCTATTTAGTGTATGTTGCTTATCTCTTTTTTTGGAGGGGGTGGGAGGGATCAGGTTTATCATAGGGCGCTGTCCCGTGAGCTCTTTTTGCTCAAGGCAAGTATTTTACCATTGAGCCACAACTCTGCTTCTGGTTTTCTGGTGGGTTTTGGAGGTGTCTCACAGACTTTTCCTGCCTGGGCTGGCTTTGAACTGTGATCCTCATATCTCAGCTTCCTGAAGAGCTAGGATTACAGGTGTGAGCCACCAGTGCCTGGTTTGCTTGTCAAGGAATGAAGGATTTAACCTAATGTTTTGTGATGTAGGTTTCTCCTCAGTAAGACACTGGTGCCTGACTTAAAAATAATTAAAAAAATTTAGAAATACTTTTAGACTACAGAAAAATTATGTAAAAAAGCCAGGTACCAGTGGCTCATGCCTGTAATCCTAGCTACTC
Organism: Dipodomys ordii; assembly: GCF_000151885.1. NCBI lineage: Eukaryota > Metazoa > Chordata > Mammalia > Rodentia > Heteromyidae > Dipodomys > Dipodomys ordii. The sequence goes on from NW_012267225.1 coordinate 10,195,781, forward strand.
TGGAGACTGAGATCTGAGGATCACAGTTCCAAGCCAGCCCAGGCAGAAAAGTCCCCATGAGACACTTTTTTTTTTTGTCGGTCGTGGGACCTGAACTCTGGGCCTGGGCGCTGTCCTTCAGCTCTTCAGCTGTAGACTAGCGCTCTACCATTTGAACCTCAGCCCCACTTTCAGCTTTTTCTGATTATGTGGTGCTGAGAAATCGAACCCAGGGCCTCATGCTTGCAAGGCAAGCACTCTACCACTTAGTCACCTTCCCAGCCCCACTTTTTTTTTAAATTTAATTTTTTTAATTGTCAGGGTGATATACAGAGGGATTACAGTTACATAAGTAAGGTAATAAGTATATTTCTTGTCTAACTTGTTACCCCCTCCCTCATTTTTCTCCCAATTCCCCCCACCGCCCCGCAAATTATACAGATCATTTCCAACATATTGTCTTGTGAGTATTGCTGATGCATTGGTTCCTCCCTTGTCCTTTTATTGTTCCCTTTCCTTAATTCAGAGAAATGTATATGGAATACTCAGGGTATCAAAATCAAATACAGGGACAATGGGATAAACTATAGGGGAGAGAACACACAAAAGAAACAAATCACATAGTGTATTCAAAACAGCAACAACAAAGGAAAACCTCTTGTGTCCATGTCTGGGACTTCATTTCACTTAGCATCATCTTATATAGTCATATGTACGTACCTGTTGAGCTGTTCTGCTCATCTGCTAAGATTATTTTAGAAGTAAGACTTCTCTGAAGAGGAAATAAGAATGAATGGCCAATAGACACGTGAAGAAATGCTCAACTTCTCTGGCCATAAAAGAAATGCAAATCAAAACAACATAGAGATTCCACCTCATCCCAGTTAGAATGGCTATAATCAAGAAATCTAATAACAATAGATGCTGGAGGGCATGTGGCCAAAAGGGAACTATTGCTTTGTTGGTGGGAGTGTAAACTTGTTCAACCACTTTGGAAAGCAGTGTGGAGGTTCCTCCAAAGACTCCATATAGAGCTCCCCTATGACCCAGCAATCCCACTTCTGGGTATTTACCTAAATGACCACAAACAAGGCCATATGAAAGCTACCAGTACAACTATGTTTATTGCAGCATTATTCACCATCGCTAAAATATGGAACCAACCCAGATGCCCCTCAGTAGATGAATGGATCAAGAAAATGTGGTATATATACAATGAAATTCAATGCTTCCATCAGAAAGAATGACACTGCCCCATTTGTAAGGAAATGGAAAGACTTGGTAAAAATTCATATTAAGTGAAGTAAGCCAGACCCAAAGAAACATAAGTCCTGTGAGACTCCTATCTCCAATTAACCACTCAAAAACTGGAAGTGGCATTAACCCTGAACAAAATTGCTCAGGGACAGTGCCTAGGCACTGAGTTCAAGCCCCATAGCAGCCAAAAAAAGGAAAAAAATCTTAAAAAGTAGAAAGCTTGGTATACCCTTTACTTAACATTTCATATTGTCAGTGATTTATATCACCAGAGCAGAATGATCAAAACCGGGAAAATATGTTGGTTCACCCTGGTAATTAAACTTCACAGCTTGTCTGAATTTCACTAGTTTGTTTATTAATGGGTTTTTTGGGGGGAAGGGGGACAGTCATGGGGCCTGAACTCTGGGCACGGGCACTGTCCCTCAGCTCATCAGCTCAAAGCTAGCGCTCTACCACTTGAGCTACAGTGCCATTTCCACCTTTTTCTGCTTATGTGGTACTGAGGAATCGAACCCAGGGCCTCATGTATGGGAGGCAAGCACACTACCACTGAGCCACCTTTATGAATGTTTTTATTAATAAGCCACCCTTATTAATGTTTTGTTTCAAGATTCAACCCAGAATCTGACTTTACATTCAATTGTGTTTCTTTTTTCATTTCTGATCTGTGTTTTTTTTTCACTGAAATATTTTTTGACATTTTACACTGTGATATATGTGTTCAGTTATTTTGTAGAATGTTTCAATTGAGTTTGACTGATACTTTTCCCTTTAGATAGAAGTTACGAATCTTTCACAAAAAATTATTATTGTGTGTCATATGCAGTACAGGATGTCAATATATATAGACTTTGAGAGATGATGCTTTTGTTAAGGTAGTATCTACCACATTGTCTTGCTGTGTTGTCCACAGTGTCCTTGAGCTTATGAGTTTAAGGAACTCTGTATCAGCCTCTGAGTGCCTGGGACTACTCATTTGTAATAGATACTTTGCGATTCTTTGAAACTGTAGCTATTCCAATCTCAAATTTTTGCTCACTGATTTCTGATTTCAGCATTCTTTGGTTGATTTTTACTTGGAACAATTATTATAGTAATGTTTGGCTAAATAGTGTTATTGTGTTTTCCTCATTGCTGTGTGTCTTTATTAATTGAGATTCATATATAAAGTAGATAGCTGTATGGCAGAGCTGGCCTGCCACACGTGGTGGTGTGTACTTATAATCACAGTCCCAGCTACTCCGGAGGGTGAAGCAGGAGAATTGCTTGAGCCCAGAAGTTCATTTGAAGCCAGGATCGCCAACCCAGTAAGACTGTGTTGCATTACATTTATTTTTGCCAGTCTTAAGCTGTGAACATTTACGGCTTTTACACTCATACTGTCACTTTTCTCCCTCAAAAGATTTCAGATTTGGCCTACAAGTTGTGTTGTTTTCAGTATTGGAATTGAACAGGCTTGTGAATTTGTTAGGCAGGTACTGTTCCCGGCCCCACCTTGGCTCTTGATCCTTTCAGCACGCTCTTCTTGTTAGAAAAATACTGCGATTTCTGGTATCATAAGGCATTCTAGAATTCGTTTGTTTTTTCTGTCCTCCTTGGAATCAGTAGGTTTTCCAAGGACTTCTGTTGTTTTATTTTTACTGGTCTTCTTTTCATTTGTCACTGTTTTTTTTTTTTTTTTAAATGATACTGGGGTTTGAACTCAGGGATTGAATTGTGCTCTACCACTGAAGCTGTGAGGCAAGCCTCCAGCCCTGCTTTTCTTTTCTAGTCATTTTGGAGATGGGGCTTTTTTTTTTTTTTTTTTTTTTTTTTTGCCTAGGCTGGCCTAGAAGCACAGTCCTCTATATCCTAGTCTTACGAGGAGCTAGGGTTGCTGATGTGAGCCACCTGTGTACCCCTTGTAACTGATACTTTCTTATGTAGGAAGTGGTAAAAAGTTATCAGAGTAATACGCAATATGACAATAAGAAAAATGCCCAAGTTGTCCTGAGCTTAACAACAATTTCTAACTCTAAACCAGAAATAGTGACTTTTTTTTTTGTCAGTCAGGGGCCTGAACTCTGGGCCTGGGCACTGTCTCTCAGCTCTTCAGTTCAAGGCTAGCTCTCTACCACTTGAGCCTCGGCGCCATTTCCGGCTTTTTCTGCTTGTGTGGTGCTGAGAAATCAAACCCAGGGCCTCATGCATGCAAGGCAAGCGCTCTACCACTGAGACACCTTCCCAGCCCCAGAAATAGTGACTTTTATTTAGTCATGGGGCTTGAACTCTGGGCCTAGGCACTGCCCCTGAGCTTTTGTGCTCAAGGCTAGTGCTTGTGCCACTTGTGCCATAGCTTTACTTGCAGCTCTTTTGGTGGTTAATTGTAGATAAGAGCCTTATGGACTTTCCTGCCTGTGCTGGCTTTGGACCTTGATCCTGAATAACTAGCATTACAGACATTAGCTACCAGCGTCCAGCAGTAGTGGCTTTTTAATCTTCATATTTTTAAGATTTTGATCAGTAAACATATATTTAAAAAATGTTAAAGAGCACTTGGCACAAATGTTTTCATGTATCCAGAACTGTGTGGTACGTATATATGATGTAGATTTTAAGTGCTTGCAATAGGGATAGTACCCTTGATTTTGGTATCATGTAACATTCAGTGTATGATTGTCTGTGTGTCTGTGTGTGCGTTTGTCCTGGAGCTTGGTTCTGTGAACTGTTCCTGAGGTTTTTTTTTTTCTTTTTCTCAAAGCTAATGCTATACAGCTTGAGCTACAGCTCCATCTCTGACTTTGTTGATTAATTGGAGTGCTGCTTTTGCTCAAGCATAGCACTCTACCACTTGAACCACAGTGCCACTTCCAGCTTTTTTTTGTTTATATGGTACTGATGAATTGAATCCGGGCTTCATGAGTATATGCTAAGCAAGCATTCTACCACTAAGCCACATTCCCAGCCCAGAACTATGTTCTTTTATAGTTAAGGAATATATATATATATATATATGTATTTTTTGGGGGGGGTCTGGTTGTGGGGCCTGAACTCTGGGCCTGGGTGCTGTCCCTCAGCTCTTCAGCTCAAGGCTAGCGCTCTACCTCTTGAGCCACAGCACCACTTCCGGCTTTTTTCTTTTTTCTTATGTGGTGCTGAGGAATCGAACCCAGGGCCTCAGGCATGCAAGGCAAGCACTCTACTACTGAGCCACCTTCCCAGCCCCATAGTTAAGGAATATTCTGTTGTACACAAATATTTTCACCTTTTAGCTGCTGTGAATAATGCTCTGACATGAACTTTGGTGCACTCATATCTGGTCATTACTTTCAGTTTCTTTGGGCTTATATGCCTGGAAGAGTGGTTATTACTGGGTAATGTAGTGATTTTGTGATTTAACAATTTGAGGAGTGCTTAGCTTATACTCTTACAACCCATCAGTGATACCTAAGGTTCTACTTTCTCTGCATGCTGGGCATTTGTTTTTTATTTGTGTGAGGTGATGTCTTGAACTTGTTTGGTTTTACACTTTATTAATGACTTATAATGTTGAGCATTTCATAACCTTATTAGCTACTTAAATATCTTGTTTGGATATACATACATACATATATACACACACATATATGTGGAGGTATATATATATTTGGAAAAATATATATATTTGGAGATATGTGTATATATGTATGTATATGTGTATATTTGGAGGTAGGGTTTCTCTATACTAATCAGGCAGGCCTAGAATTCATAGGCTTGTCTGGAACTCAAGATCCTTTAACTTCTAGTATTATAGGTGAGCACTGCAATGTTTAGCTTGGTGTTTTTGTTGATTGATTATGAATTGTGGAGGTTTCTTGCATGCAGTCTCTGAATATTAGTCCCTTTTCAGGTATATGATTTGCTAGCATTCCCTATTCTGTGGGTTAACTTTTATTTTGTTGGTAATTTCTTTTCTGCGTGTGTGTGTGTGTGTGTGTGTGTGTGTGTGTGTGTGTGTGTGTGTGT
>NW_012267225.1:10203448-10204959 GCF_000151885.1 Dipodomys ordii
TTTTTGCCAGTCCTGGGGCTTGGACTCAGGGCCTGAGCACTGTCCCTAATGCTTCTTTTTGCTCAAGACTAGCATTCTACCACTTGAGCTACAATGCCACTTCCTGCTTTTTCTGTTTATGTAGTGCTGAGAAATCGAACCCAGGGCTTTGTGCATGCTAGGCAAACACTCTACTGCTAAGCCACATTCCCTGCCCAAGAAGGGACTTTTTTTTTGTCAGTCATGGGGCTTGAAATCTAGATGTGGGTGAAGTCCCTCAGTTCTTCAGCTCAAGGCTAGCACTCTACCCCTTTAGCCATAGCACCACTTCTGGTTTTCTGGTGGTTTATTGGAGATAAGAGACTCATGGACTTTGTTTCCCAGGCTGGCTTTGAACCATGATCCTCAGATCATGGTTCTCCTGAGTAACTAGGATTACAGGTGTGTGCCACCGGCACCCGGCACCCGGCAAGAAGGGGATTTTTAGGTAGCTGTGACTATACTGAAAGCTGGGATATTAAACGGGATGTACCAGCAAAGTTGAGCAAGAGATAATAATATGTACCTGGTTTAGCTATCTTGCTTTTTAAAATTATTATTAAATTATTTTAAAATTATTATTAAAATTATTCTTACATGTGTGTTTTGTGTAGCAGTGCCAGGACATAGGTAAAAATTTCTGTTAGAAGCTGGGAAGGTGGCTTAGTGGTAGAGTGCTAGCCTTGAGCTGAAGAGCTGAGGGACAGCTCCCAGGCCCACAGTTCAGGCCCCAGGACTGACAAAAAAAAAAAAAAAATTCTGATACATACAAGCTGGCAAACACATGAGCTTTTGTGCAAAAGAACCAGTTGAGAAGTAGTGAAAATAAAGCTGACAAGAATTGGAAGGTGAAGTGAAGACTCAATTTTATTACACTGTTTAAAAAAATGCTCACAAGACAGACATTAGAGTGTGGTTTCAGTGCTCCTGTAAAGGTAGCATGAATACCAAGGTGCACTTACCTTCCCACAGGGCTCTGACTGCGTTATTTCAGTTCATTCCTGAGAGCCAAGGTATGTGTAGCAGGAGTGGGGATACGGGGGAGGGAGGAGAAGGAGAGGCAGAGGCCAGTTCTTTTTCTTTTGTCGGTCTTGGGGCTTGAATTCTGGGCCTGGGCACTGTTCCTCAGTTCTTCAGCTCAAGGTGACTGCTCTACCACTTGAGCCACAGCGCCACTTCCAGTTTTCTAGTGGTTTAAATAAGAGTCTCATGGAGTTTCCTGCCCGGGCTGGCTTTGAACCGCGATCCTCAGATCTCAGCCTCCTGAGTAGCTAGGATTACGGGCATGAGCCACTGGTGCCTGGCATCTTTCATAGATTATTTTCCCCCCCTCCTCTTTTTTTTGTTTGACCTTGGCATTGAGCTTGCTAGGTAAGTATTCACTCTACTGTTGCGCCACATCTCTAGCCCTACTTTTCAATAGTCATTTTTGAGATAGGGTTTTGTTTCCTGCTTTGGTGTGTACCTGGGCTGAGATTGCCTGTTTAAGGTTT
>NW_012267225.1:10206514-10207941 GCF_000151885.1 Dipodomys ordii
CTCAGTGGTAGAGCGCTTGCCTTGCATGCCTGAGGCCCTGGGTTCGATTCCTCAGCACCACATAAGCAAAAAAAAAAAAAAAAGCTGGAAGTGGCACTGGGTGGTGGAGCACTGGCCTTGAGCTGAAGAGCTGAGGCACAGTGCCCAGGCCCAGAGTACAGGCCCCACGACCGGACCAAAAAAAAAATTTTGTTTTTGGTCGGTCGTGGGGCTTGAACTTGGCTTGAGCGCTGTCCCTGTGCTCTTCAGCTCAAGGCGAGTGCTCTACTGCTTGAGTCACAGCACCACTTCCGGTTTTCTAGTGGTTTATTGGGGATAGGAGTCTCACAGAGTTTCCTGCCCGGGCTGGCTTTGAACAGAGATCTTCAGATCTCAGCCTCCTGAGTAGCTAGGATTACAGGTGTGAGCCAACGGTGCCTGGCTTAATTTTTGTCTTTTGAGTTAGGATCTTGCTATAAATCCAGAATTGACTTGGAACTCCTTATTTTCCTGCTGAAGGAGGAGAATAAGCACTTCTGAGTTTAGGGATTACAGAAGTATAGTGCCATGCTATGCCTGAATAGCAATTAAACTAATTGGGGATCTGTACTATCTGAAGTCAATTTAAGTGACTGTATTTATACCTTATTGGTAATTTTGGAACTACCATATTTTATGGCTGGTAATGATCAGAACTAAAATTAAAAGTCATCATCTGGGCACAATGGCTTACATCTGTAATCCTAAACTACTCAGGAGGCTGAGATCTAAGGATCACATTTCAAAGCCAGACAGGGCAGGAAAGTCTGTGAGATTTACCTCCAATTACAAAAGAAACTGGAAGTAGAGCCATAGCTCCACTTGAGCAACAAAGCAAACCTGAGGAACAAAGCTCAGGGACAGAGCCTAGGCCCTAAGTTCAAGCCTCTCGACTGGCACACACACATGAAAGTAGAAGTCACTCAGAGTGGTATACTTTCCCCTAAGTTAAAAGGAGAATCACATTTGTAAGTATTTAGACACTTACATTATTATTATTGATAGTTGAACTTTTGAAGGGCAATGAAAATGTTGCATATCATATGAGTAGTTAACCTATGACACTGTTAATACATTAAATATGGCTATACATTTTATAAAAATAGTATATATTTCAAATTAAAGTAATGATGCACTACTGTTCTATACATTGGGTGTTTTGAGATAATATAATTGGCCAGAGTGCAACTATCTGGATCACTTTTTTCCCCCTCTTATTCTGGGTACAGGGGCTTGAACTCAGGGTTTTGTGCTTATCAACTTTCTTGGTACCCTACCACTTGAGCCATACGTCCAGTTCCCTGAATCACTTCTTTTCTATTAAAAAGAAGAGCAGTGCCACTTAAAATTTATCTTACAAGGTTTTATCCTTTCAATAATGTGTTAACACAGATTTTTTTTTTTTTTTT
>NW_012267225.1:10207991-10209690 GCF_000151885.1 Dipodomys ordii
GTGCTAGTGCTGGTCCTGGGTCTTGAAATCAGGGTCTGGGCAAATCCTACTACTTGAGCCACAGCTCCAACTTGGAAGTTTATTGGAGGTAAGAGTCTTATGGTCTTTCCTGCCCAGGCTGAATTTGAACTGTGATCGTTCTATCTAAGCCTCCTACATGGCTAAGATTATAGGTGTGAGCCATCAACACTTAGCCTCTGCTTAAGCTTTTAACTGTCAAGTACAGGTCTGACTTATTTCCTGTGTAGTTTTCTTTAAAGTGCTCTGGACTGCATCTGACACATGATATGATCCAAAGAAATATTAGCAATTTTATTTCCTGATGTACATGGTTTTAATGATCTGTTTAACTTCAGCTGTTTGTAAATGCTAAGTAGACTAACATTTTGGTGTAGTAAACCTCAGAAATGTATGTATTTTAACATACTGAATTTCTTTTTCTGTTAATAGCCTTTTATATATTGGCAGAACCTTGTGAAACATTAAAACATTAAAGGAATTAAGGTGAAATCTAGGATGATGAAAATATATACTTGAACATTAAAAGCCCCTGTGGAACATTTTATTTCAGAACTCAGTATTCATCTTCAAGTTCATTACAGTTATTAGTCTTAGAAGATGTGGAATGTTTTTCATAATCTCTATTCTTTTGGTAGAACTCAGTCTATTCAGTTTTACCAATAGTCTTGCTCTTGGGAACGATCTATATTCTCTTTTTCTTACCTACTGATTGTGATCTGATCATAGTCTCGTGTGTGTGTGTGTGTGTGTGTGTGTGTGTGTGTATTTTCATGTTTGCTGGTACTAGGGCTTGAACTCAGGATCTGGGTGCTCTCCCTTAGCTTTTTTACTCTGGCTTTTTAGTGGTTAATTGGAAATAATAATCTTACAAATTTTCAGCCCAGGCTGACTTTGAACTGCAATCCTCAAATCTCAGCCTCCTGAGTAGTTGAGTTATTAAAAAAAATAAAAATAAAGAATTATATTTCTTTGGCTGAATTGACTTAACTGTGATCTTTTATCCTTTTTTTCTGTTAATCTTTTTTTTTTTGTTGGATCAGTCGTGAGTCGAACTCTGGGCCTCGGTGCTGTCCCTGAGCTCTTCAGCTCAAGGCTAGTGCTCTACTACTTGAACCTCAGCACCACTTACAGTTTCCTGGTGGTTAATTGGAGATCAGAGTCTCCTGGAGTTTCCTGCCCAGGCTGGCTTTGAACCGTGATCCTCAGATATCAGCCCCCTGAGTAGCTAGGATTACAGTCATGGGCCACTGGCGCCTGGCTTGTTAAATTTTTTATAATGTTGACTTCATGTAAGAGTTGGGAATTAGCAAATTAGACTGTCAAAAGTCTCATCCTTGATTATTCAACTGTGCATATTGGGAATTTTTAGAGCAGAACTCTTGAGATTTTAAAATGTGACTGGGTAATAGTATTTTTTTCTGGTCTAAAGGTGTTTGTTGTCTCTCAGGGCCTTGCAGAAAGAGTGTAGGTAATGTAATCTTTTTCATTGTATTCATTTCTAAGCTTTACATATTTACTTTTGGACTTACCAGTGAACTATTCTGTGATTTATTTTTAATATTTTGATGTATTTTTCATTAACTTTCAATTTTAAATTTTTCTCATTTTTAGTTATTATAAAGGTTATGTATAGAGGGGTTACAGATATAATAAGTCAAGAGACTTTTTTTTTTTTTTT
>NW_012267225.1:10209740-10215276 GCF_000151885.1 Dipodomys ordii
CTTTTTGCTTATGTGGTGCTGAGGAATCGAACCCAGGGCCTCATGCATGCAAGGCAAGCACTCTACCACTGAGCCACCTTCCCAGCCCCCATTAATTAATCATTTTTTTTGGTGCTAGGGATTGAACCTAAGTCCTTGTGCATGTTAACCATACCCTTCTACCACTAAGTCTAGCCTCTGTGATTTTCTTTGTTTTATTATTTTTTTTCCTAGGGGAGGGTATCAAGTCTTACTGGTTAGCTCAGTTGTATAGCTATGTGGCCTCAAACTTTTAGTTGATATAGCTGTGCAACACCATGCCTAGGTTTTTTGTTTGGTTTCTTCCCTCCCTCCCTCCCTCCCTCCCTCCCTCCCTTCTGTATTTCCTTCTTTCTCTCGCTCTTTCTTTTTCTTTCTTGATAATGTCTCTCAGGCTTGTATCCCAGGCTAGTCTAGAATTCGTGTGTGTGTGTGTGTGTGTGTGTGTGTGTGTGTGTGTGGTGTGTGTTTGTTACAGGTACAGGGGCTTGAACAGGTACAGGTGCCCTTCAGCTTTTTCAATCAAGGCTAGTACTATGCCATCTGAGCTGGTTAGCTCAGTTGTGTAGCTATGTGGCCTGCTTGAGCCACAACATTATTTCTGACTTTTTCTGTTTATGTGGTACTGAGGAATTGAACTCAGGGTTTCATGCATGCTAGGCAAGTACTCTACCACTGAGCCACATTCCCACATTCCCACATTCCCACATTTCCCAGTCTTCTCCCTCTCCCCATGTTTTTTTTTTGGTCAGTTGAGCATGAATTCAGTGCCTAGGTGGGAAGTCCCTGAGCTCTTTTTGCTCAAGGCTAGTGCTCTACCACTCTGAGCCATAGTTCTACTTCCAGTTTTCTGGCGGTTAATTGGAGATAAGAGTCTAATGCACTTTTCCTGTCTCAGCTGGCTTTGAACTGAGATGCTCTGATCTTAGCCTCCTGAGTAGAGAGGATTGCAGACATGAGCCACTAGTGCCCAGCTTAGCTTTCTTTTAATTTTTTCTAAAAATAATAACTTTCTATTAAGGAAACAAAACTTAATTTGTAAAATGGGAATGTCAGTTTCCATGAATAATCTTAGTAGTGATGTTATTAAAAGTAATTGATTTGGAATAGTAATTGACTCACATAGATACAAGATGATAGAAAACTATATGCTATTTTAAACTGAGATTTATGTTCTATCTTAAGGACAAAAATCAAAATACTGCCTCTTGACTATTGCATCTGAGATTCGCCTTTTCCCCAGTTGTTTCATTTGCACTAAAGACAATATAATTTATAAATGTAATTTATGATACTGAAATTATGTAAGTTATTTTAGAAATTTTTCATTTTGTAGATTACAGTGAAAATGATTAGTGCTTCATAAGTAAACTTTTTTTTCCCCTTTATATAGAGAGTTTTGGAATCTGAAGAACAAGTACTTGTAATGTATCATAGGTATTGGGAAGAATATAGCAAGGGTGCAGACTATATGGACTGCTTATATAGGTAAGTACAATTTTTGGTGAAATTGGTGTTTAGAATTCAGGTTCTTGTGTGCTAGGCTGGTGTTGTGCCATTTGAGCCATGCCTCAAGCCAACCACAGTAAGTATGTTTTAAAAATCCTAACATCTATGTTCATCATAGTCAAATTATGCTTTCAGCCAAACAACTGATTGATGAGTAGCTAAAGAATATATGGTACAAATACACTATAGAATATTAGCTGTTAAAAAATGAAATTATGTCATTTTCAGGAAAATTATTGGAATTAGAGATCATCATGTTGAACAAGATAAGCCAAACTCAGAAAGCCAAATGTTATATATTCTTATTTGTTTGTGGAATCTAGAGTAAAATGATCATGATGGTGCTGTTGATAATGATAATGGAATGTGAATGTAAAGGGGACTGTTTGGGAGGGTTAGCAGGCATGGGGAGATGGAAATAAAAGGATGTGGGGGGTGGAGAGGAACAAAATATATGTACATGTTTATATAATATTCATATGCACAACATAATGAATCCACCAAATGTGGTTAGAGAGAAGATGGGTGTGGGGGTGAAATTGTTTAGAATACACTAGATGAATGTGTATAGAGCATAATAAACCCCTCTGGTGTTAGTAATATGTATTAATTAAAAAAACTTAACAGGCTAAACAGTATTGGCTACATCTAGTAACTGAAGGAATAAGATTTTCTTCACTTTTTATAAGTTTTTTTTTTTTTTTTTTGGTGGTGGGCTTGAACTCTGGGCCTGCTCTTCAGCTCAAGGCAAGTACTCTACCGCTTGAGCCACAGTGCCACTTCCGGTTTTCTCAGTGAGTGGTTTCTTAGAGATAGGCGTATCATGGACTTTCCTGCCAGGGCTGGCTTTGAACCACGATTCTCAGATCTTAGCCTCCTGAGTAGCTAGGATTATAGGTGTGAGCCACCAATGCCAGGCTTTATTAGCATATTATTATTGTTATTACTATTTTTATTATTTTGGTGCCACTATTGGGGCTTGAACTCAGGTTTTGGGTGCTTTCCCTTAGCTTTTTCATTCAAGGCTGGTACTCTGCCACTTGAGCCACAGCTCCACTATCGGCTTTTTGGTGGCTTATTGAGTCCCCCATTGGGCTGACTTTGAACTGGGATCCTCAGATTTCAACCTATTGATTAGCCAGAATTACAAATGTGGGCCACAAGCACCCAGCCTTTTATTACCATATTATTAATATTACAAAATAATGGCTTTGATTGTGAAGGAGTAATTTTCATTTGGTATTTTCCATTGAAATTCAAAGAATGAGATCATTTCTCTTGACTTTGATTCTTATTGGCAACAAGTGTTGGTTTCAGTCAAATATATGTTTTGTGGCTAGGCAGTGTATAGAAAAAGTTTTTCTGAAAATTTAAAACTACATGGCTGTATTTGTTCTGTCTGGAATCTACAGTGCGTATCAAATCTAAACAGATGGATGTGAAAATTCAGTTTGGATGAAATGTGGTTTAAATATTAACTCCTGCTCCTCTGTAAGTTCCTATTTGACCCTAGCATTCAGTATTTCACATTTCATGGGAAATTAAGTGCTTGCTAGTTTTCCTTTCCTTTTTCCTACCCTGTTCTCCAGGCATATTGCCTTTCCTCATGCTACTGCATCTGCCTGGATTACTTTTCTTCTTTTTTATGGATGACTAATTCTGGCACATTCTGCTTTCTAAATTTGGTCTGCCTTCCTGGGCTGTCTCTTGCTTAGGTCTTTGGTGTCACTATGACTGCTGTGTGTTGCCATGGCATTCTATGCTGATCCCATAACCCAATCCAGAAGACAGTAGAAATGAGGACAGTCACCTGTTGCATGACAGGAACCTGTTCTAGAAAGAGTGCTGGGTGATTTCTTATTTAATCATCAGAGCATGTATGTACATAAACTAAGATGACAGTGACATCATTAAACAACACAATCTTAGGGACCAGTGTCATGTAATCCATTGGTAACCAAAACCCTTATGAATGTATTTTGGTATGTAAGTCCTGCTTACTGACACATAGTGAATAAATAGGAAATAGTGGCTGTAAGTATGGGTTTTTGTTTTGGTTGTTTGCTTCCACTCTTGGACCTAGGCAGGGTGTTTCTCTCTCTCTCTCTCTCTTTTATTTATTTTTGGGCCCGGTCAGGGGGCCTGACCTCTAGGCCTGAGCACTGTCCCTCAGCTCTTCAGCTCAAGGCTAGTGCTCTACCACTTGAGCCACAGCGCCACTTCTGGCTTTTTTCTTTTTGCTTATGTGGTGCTGAGGAATCGAACCCAGGGCCTCATGCATGCAAGGCAAGCACTCTACCACTGAGCCACCTTCCCAGCCCCTCTCTCTTTTTTTGTCAGTTGTGGGGCTTGAACTCTGGGCCTGGGTGCTGTCCCACAGCTCTTCATCTCAAGACTAGCGCTCTACCTCTTGAGCCACAGCACCACTTCTGGTTTTCTGAGTGGTTTATTGAAGATAAGAGTCTCATGGATTTTCCTGCTTGGGCTGGCTTTGAACCATGATCCTCAGATTTCAGCCTCTTGAGTAGCTAGGATTACAGGCCTGAGCCAACAGTGCTTGACTTAGGGTGTTCTTTTTGAACTGATTGTAGCCTGGCACGGATGTTGTGATAATTTTGCCCCGTATACTATTGGTTGGGTCATAGCTGGGCCCTTCCAGGTTTTCACTGGGGTAAGGTTGAGGAATTGTTGACTCTAGGCATTTGTTGTGCAATCCCACCATGCATTGTAGCTCTGTTTTGTTGCTAGACCAGTGCTCAGTGTTTTTTTTTTTTTTTTTTGGTGGGTTGTGGGTCTTGAACTATGGGACTGGGTGCTGTCCCCGAGCTCTTCAGCTCAAGACTAGTCTCTACCATTTGAGCCACAGCACCACTTCTGGTTTTCTGGTGGTTTATTGGAGATAAGAGTCTCACAGACTTTTCTGCCCAGGCTAGCTATGAACTGTGATCTTCAGATCTCAGCCTTCTGAGTACCTAGGATAGTAGGTGCCCAGCTCTGCTCAGTCTTTTTATTGCCGGTCCTGAGTCTTGAACTTGAGGTCTGGTCTCTGTCTCTGAGCTTTGTTTGTTCAAGGCTAATGCTCCACCACTTGAGCCACTTCTGCTTTGTGGTGGTAAGTGGAGTTAAGTTCATGGACTTTCCTTCCTGGACTGGCTTTGAACTGCTGTCTTCAGATCTCAGCCTCCTGAGTAGCTAGGATTACAAGTATAAGCCACTGGTGCCTGGCCAGTGGTCAGTCTTTTATGTTGTTTGTCCTCCTTTGCTTCACTGATTGATCTCTGATTTTTATAACAAAACTTCAGTTTAAATTGTCTGCTTTATAAACTGGGCTTATTTCTTAATGGCCCAGGGCCTTCTGAAGAACAAAATGCAATAATAAATCTAGGTACTATTGCAGTAAAGCACAAGATTACTATGGCTTTTTATAAAGTGGTGTCTGCTGTACATTAAGTGTTTGATTTTTTTTTTCCCTTCTTCTACTAACATGAGATAAATTAGAATTCCTGGTTAAGACCTGGGGATATATATTGGCATGAGTGTGGATTTGGATTTGATCTCCAGCAAAATATGCACACACACACACATGTGCGCTCACGCGCACACAATTGTGCACACGCATGGACCCACTCCCCTAGATGAAATGTAGGGGAATTTGAAGGGTAAGAGTTCATGCGTGTTCATTGATGCATGCTTTTGTCATTGTGGGGGTATGTTGACGACTTCAGAGTGCACCATACTATGAGATTTCTCTTTAGCTGATAAGATTTAATAATGATTTAAGGAGTTTTTTTACTCTTGTTTTCTAAGAATTTATTTGGCTCTTTTTTTGTTTACTAAAATTAATTAATATACAATTTATGTACAAGTGCAAGCGTGTGTGTGTGTGTGTGTGTGTGTGTAAAGCCTTGGAGGGATGGTATTTCCTTACTTTCCTGCTTCTCTCTCTCCCTCCTCTCCTCTTCCCCCTCCCCCTTTCCCTCTTTCCCTCTTTCCCTCTTTCCCTTTCTCC
>NW_012267225.1:10215326-10218680 GCF_000151885.1 Dipodomys ordii
TTTTTTTCTTTTTGCTTATGTGGTGCTGGGGAATCGAACCCAGGACCTTATGCATGCAAGGCAAGTGCTCTACGACACCGAGCCACCTTCCCAGCCCCTTTATGTGGTGCTTTTCTAAGTTGAGAAGCTAGCTGGAAATCTAGAGGTTCTGTTTGTGTGACTTGGTTGGAACTGACTTTTAATTTCCCTTTAATGATGCTTTTCTGCCTTTTAGTAGCTGTTTGGACTAATCCTTAAGTCCTAGCAGTATAAGAAATATCTTTCCTACAAGGACAAGTTGAATTTTACATTGTAGCATATAAATACAAAGTAGGGCTGGGGAGGTGGCTCTGTGGTAGAATGCTTGCCTTGCAAGCCCTGGTTTCAATTCCTCAGCACCACATAAACAGAAAAAGCCGGAAGTGGCGCTGTGGCTCAAGTGGTAGACTGCTAGCCTTGAGCTGAATTGCAGAGGGACAGCACCCAGACCCAAAGTTCAAGCCCCACCACTGACCAAAAATAAAAATCTGAAGTGGTAATACTATGGAAGATTTATGATTGATTTCCTTCAATGTATTTCTTCCAGCTAGGAAAGTGAGATCATCTTTCTATGATTTAAAACCAGTTGTACTGTTCTTTCTTTTAATTTATATTATCTGGCATGAGCAGTCTAATCAGGTAGTCTCTGACCTTCCCAGTCCTGATAACTATTAGAAAGAGAACTTATGAGCTGGATATTGTGGTGCATATCTGTAGTCTCAGCTGCTTGGGAGGCAGAAGCTGGCAGATCTCAGGTTCAAGGCTAGTACTGGAGGGCTGGGAAGGTGGCTCAGTGGTAGAGCGCTTGCCTTGCATGCCTGAGGCCCTGGGTTCGATTCCTCAGCACCAAATAAGCAAAAAGAAAAAAGGCCGGAAGTGGTGCTGTGGCTCAAGTGGTAGAGTGCTAGCCTTGAGCTAAAGAGCTGAGGGACAGTGTCCAGGCCCAGAGTTCAGGCCCCACGACCGGACCAAAAAAAAAAAAAAAGGCTAGTACTGGAAAAGTTAGCAAAGCCAGAGAAAGAAATCATGTCATCTGTACCTACAAATAACAACAACAAAAACAAAAAACTGCTGGGTACTGGTGGTTCACACCTATAATCTTTGTTACTGGCTGAGATCTGATGATCATGGTTTGAAGCCAACCTGGCAGGAAAGTCTGTGAGACTTTTAACTGCCTCAAAAGCCAAGAGTAGAGCTGTGGCTTAAATGGTAGTGATATCTTTGAGCAGAAAAGCTCAGGGACAGCACCCAGCCTCCCCCTTCTCCCCCATATGAAACCATGACATCTACAAGTAACACTCATTATAATGTATAAGGCTAATAGATACTAAATGTAGTTCTACATTTTTGCCACATTTTATTTTATTTTACCCAGTCCTGGAGCTTGCACTCAGGGCGTAGGCACTGCCCCTCAGCTGCTTTTGCTCAAGGCAAGCATATACCACTTGAGTCACAGTGCCACTCCTGGCCTTTTCTGTTTATGTGGTACTGAGGAATCAAGCCCAGGGCTTCATGCATATTAGGAAGGCACTCTACCACTAAGCCACATTCCCAGCACATTTGCCACTTTTTAATCCTTGTTACCTAATTGATGATTTCCCAGATACCATACTTTTCACCCACTATATGACATTCACTTTAGAAATGTTGGCAAATTTTTTTAGTTTTTTTTTGGTCATGGGGCTTGAACTCTGGGCCTGAGTACTGCCCCTCAGCTTTTCAGCTCAAGTTTAGCACTCTGCCACTTGAGCCACAGCACCACTTCTGGTTTTCTGGTGGTTTATTGGAAATAAGAGTCTCAAGGCTGGCTTTAAACTGTGATCCTCAGATCTCAGCCTCCTGAGTAGCTAGGATTACAGGTGTGAGCCATGGGCTCCAAGTAGCAAATTCTTATTTGTTTTTATTCTATATATTATTTCAAGTAACTTCCAGATAGTATTCTTAGGAGTCTGTCTTTTTATTGTCATGTCCTTTTTTGTTACTGTGTTACAGTTACTTATTTAGTTAAATTCAGGGCCTCAAGCTTGCTAGGCAGGCATTTGACCCATTCAAACTATACTACCAGTTCTTTTGGTTATTTTGGGATAGGACCTCTCATTTTTGCTAGACTGGGCTGGACCATGATCTTTCTTACACCTTCGATGTAGATAGGTTGATGCAGGCACATACCACTGTGCCTGGCTTATTGGTAGAGATCTTACTAACTTTTTGTCCTGCTAACTTTTTGCCCAGACTGGCCTTGAACTGTGATCTCTTCCCTACCTTCACCTGAGTAACTGGGATTACATGTGTGAGCTACTGTATCTGGCTTAAATGATAACTGTAATGAATATGAAAACCTTAATAATTTAACTAGAGATATCTATGCTTTATGTGTGGCCTATCCTGAACCACTTGGAGAAAGACTTTATACAGAAACAAAGATTTTTTTGGAAAGTCATGTTCGGCATTTGCACAAGGTAAGAACTGGTTATATACATGATGTAAATGTGTTTATAGCTACATAATTGACTAGTTCATTTTCCCAGTGTAAGTAAGTGAAGGAGTGGTCAGCTCATTGAATGTTGCTTACTCCCTACTTTTAATTTTCACAGCCTTTTAATTTTTTTTTTTTTGGGGGGGGGTCACAGGGCTTGAACTCTGGGCTTGGGCGCTGTCCCTGAGCTCTTTAGCTCAGGGCTAGCACTCTACCACTTGAGCCACAGTGCCACTTTCAGTTTTCTGGTGGTTAATTGGAGATGTGAATCTCATGTATTTTCCTGTCCGGGCTGGCTTTGAACCACAATCCTCAGATCTCAGCCTCCTGAGTAGCTAAGCTTACAGGTGTGAGCCACTGGTGCCTGGCTAATTTTCACATCTTGATAAATCCCTTTATTATTTTATTTGAATCTATTAGCTGTCATTACAGTATCACTGTCTTTCTGGCAGTGAGTTCTGCTGCAGACAGCATTTCAAGCTGGTCTGAGTTATAATCTTACCAGGAACTGGAGAAGTTAATTTATTGCCTGGTCTGGAATCTTGACTTTATCTTTTAACAGCCATGATGCTAACCATGGCAGCTCAGTAATTTCCTAATGAACTGAACCGTTAGGTTATCCATAAAATAGGAATAAAGACTGTCTAACCCTTCGTGTGGATAGTAGTAGGTACTTTTTTTTTTTCTTGTCTCTCGTGGGGCCTGAATTCTGGGCCTGGGTGCTGTCCCTCAGCTCTTCAGCTCTAGGCTAGCACTCTATCTCTTGAGCCACAGCACCACTTCTGGCTTTTTCTGCTTATGTGGTGCTGAGGAATCAAACCCAGGGCCTCATGCATGCAAGGCAAGTGCTCTACCACTGA
>NW_012267225.1:10218730-10224947 GCF_000151885.1 Dipodomys ordii
AGGTATCTCAACACTCAGTTTATTAAAAAGAATAAGTTGACTGAAGCTGATCTTCAGTATGGCTATGGTGGAGTAGATATGAATGAACCACTTATGGAAATAGGAGAGGTAATACATTTTTTGAAATGATTGCAAACATAAGTGTTTTAATATATTGAATGATTTTATTCAATGTCTTTTTTAAAAAAAAGGATACCAAATTGATTATCTTAATATTGTCAAGATTAAAACATTCTAGTGTAAATAAAATGCTATGATTTCCTTCTTTTTTTTTTTTTTTTGTCAGTCATGGGGCCTGAACTCTGGGCCTGGGCGCTATCCCTCTGCTCTTCAACTCAAGGCTAGCCTCTACCACTTGAACCACAGGGCCACTTCTGGCTTTTCTGTTTGTGCGGTGCTTAGGAATTGAACCCAGGGTCTCATGCATGCTAGGCAAGCATTCTATCCACTGAGCCACCTTTCCAGCCCAAATGCTATGATTTCTAAGAATCTTTTAATAGATTGGAGACAGAAAAATATGGAAAATTGCTATTTTCTAATTAAATTTATGGTAGATGAATAATAGGATTTATGATTCTGCAGTGTGGAAAAAAAACCTCAGAAATTATTTAGGAATGCTGACTCCTGTAATTTAAAAGTACAAAGGACAAAGAATTAAAAAGTAGTTAGATGAGAAGAAACAGATAATGGATCAAACAAACTACTTACGCTACTTAAAACATAAAGATACAACAAAATTTTATTTTATTTTATTTTTTATTTTTTTGGGTCTGGTCGTGGGGACTGAACTCTGGGCCTGGGCACTGTCTCTCAGCTCTTCAGCTCAAGGCTAGCACTCTACCACTTGAGCCACAACGCCACTTCCAGCTTTTTTCTTTTTGCTTATGTGGTGCTGAGGAATCGAACCCAGGGCCTCAGGCATACAAGGCAAGCACTCTACCACTGAGCCACCTTCTCAGCCCCTACAACAAAATTTTGAGTTAAGTTTTGGGGATTTAGTGCAATTTTTTAAAATTTTATTTTATTGTAAAGATACTATACAGAGGTGTTACAGTTACATGAGTAATGAGTACATTTCTTGTCCACCATTGTTACCTCCTCCTTTGTGTTTTCCCACCATCCCTTCCCTCCCCCATTCGTGCAGATTTAAATGTGAAAAATTATATACTGATTTTTTAAATACTCTGTACAAATTTATTTGATATTTATTGTATAGCCACGCATTTGGGGGTAAACAGACAGAGGTCCTTGTCTACAGGACACTTGTAAGATCATGGAGGAAAGCAGATAAAGAAATTAATGTTAGCTGGGTGCCAGTGGCTCATGCCTGTAATCCTAGCTACTTAGGAGGCTGAGATCTGAGGATCATGGTTCAAAGCCAGCCCAGGCAGGAAAGTCTGTGAGACTCTTATCTCCAGTAAAGCACTGGAATACTGGAAGTGGCGCTGTGGCTCAAGTGGTAGAGCAGTCACCTTGAGCTGAAGAGCTGAGGGACATCGCCCAGGCCCAGAGTTCAAGCCCCACAACCGACTAAAAGAAAAAATTAATGTTAACTTGTGATGAATGTTACTGAAAGAAATAGCTGAGATGCACCAATATTACTAATTTAAATTAGCATATTCCTCTTAGAAAGAAATTGATCAGTGTCTTTCAATAGATTTTAAAATGTTCAACATGTGTGGGTAGAAGAGGAGGTGATGCTGGAAATGGAACTCAGGGCCTTGTGCACACTAGGCAAGCACTCTGCCACTGAGTTTACTTTCTTCACCCTAGCCCCCCTTCTTTTTTTTGTTATTCTTGGATCTTGAACTCCAGCCTAGGTGCTGTCCTTGAGCTCTTTGGCTCAAGGCTAGTAGTTTACTACTTTGAGCCACAGCGCCACTTCTGGTTTTCTGGTGATTAATTGGAGACAAATGTTTCATGGACTTTCTTTCCAGTGCTGGTTTGGGACTGAGATCCTCAGATCTCAGCCTCCTGAGTAGCTAGGATTACAGGTGTGACCCACCAGCACCAGGCTTACCCCAGCCCTTTAAACACTTGAAAAATAATAAGGAAAAAAAAGTTAAAAGTAT
This sequence comes from Dipodomys ordii, assembly GCF_000151885.1. Taxonomy (NCBI): domain Eukaryota; kingdom Metazoa; phylum Chordata; class Mammalia; order Rodentia; family Heteromyidae; genus Dipodomys; species Dipodomys ordii. Next base: position 10,220,803 of record NW_012267225.1, read on the forward strand.
CTTTGAACAGCTGTTCTTAGATGGCAGATAATAGGTAAACAATTTAACTTTGTGAAATCCAACAATAAAATCCATACACAGAATATATAGAGGTAAATAAGTGAATAACTTAATAGAAACCTCACCAAGGGGAAAATAAATTTTGAAAAAAATTGAACATCTATGTTTAATAAAATAAAATGATAGAGAAAAAAGATGCAGAGGAAAAAGTGTGAGATGAACCAAAAGTCATTTTTGTTCATTTTGTTGGTGTTCTAATCCAACCCAGGGCCTTGCAGATGCTAGGCAAGTGTTCTGTCACTGAAATACATCCTTAGTCCCCCAACAAAGTAGTTTGAATTCAGGGCCTCATGTTCTTGCTTAGCTTTTTTTTTTTTTTTTTTCCCCCAGTCCTGGGGCTTGATCTCAGGGCCCGGGCAACTGTTCCTGAGCTTCTTTTGCTCTAGGCTAGCACTCTACCACTTGAGCCACAGTGCCATTTCTGTTTTTTCTTTTTATATAGTACTGAGGAAGTGAACCCAGTGCTTCATGCATGCTAGGCAAGCCTCTACCACTAAGGCACATTCCCAGCCCTCCCCTAACCCCAAATCTTAATAGTACTTGCTTTCAGTTACCCTGAGCACCAGTACCATCAAAACCTACTCATTTTGATTGGTAGCTTTCCTGTATTTGCATTCCTTATGTACATATATGTATGCATATGTATATGCTTATATGTATGTGTATAATATATACATATATTTCAGCTTGTATGTATGTCTATAATATATACATACACACATACATACATATACACATGTATATGCATACATATATCAGCTTACTCCCTACCCCCAGATTGGAACTAACTTAGTATCTCATGCTTTCCTTCATTGGCTGGCATTGTACCACCTGAGCCATACCTGTAACCCCTATATTATAACTTCAATGTTAGATTAATTTTATGTGCACACAGGTATGCACGTGTGCTGGTAATGGGATTTGAATTCGGGCCTCCATCTTTGTTGTTTTGCTCAGGACTGGTGTTCTGCCACTTGAGCCACATCTCCACATCCAGTATTTGACTAGTTAAGTGACGATAAGAGTCACATGAAGTGTCAGGGTTTTTCTCTTCAAGCTGGCTTCGGACTAGAATCCTCATATCTTTGCCTCCTATGTTGCTAGGATTAAAAGCATGAACCACCAAACCACCAGTGTCTAACTTTTTTTTTTGTCAGTTGTAGGGCTTGAACTCTGGGCCTGGGTGCTGTCCCTCAGCTCTTCAGCTCAAGGCCACAGTGCCACTTTTGGTTTCCTGGTGGTTAATTGGAGATAGGAGTCTCAAGGACATTCATGCCCAGACTGGCTTTGACCAAGATCCTCAGATCTCAGCCTCCTAGGATTACAGGCATGAGCCACTGGCTCCTGGCTTGACATTTTTTAGTCTTTATTTATTTATTTTTGTGCCAGTTCTGGGACTTGAACTCTGGTCTGAGCCCTGTCCCTGATTTTTTTTTTTCTTCTCAAAGCTGGCACTCTACCACTTGAGCCACAGCTCTTTTTCTGACTTTTTTTGGTTGGTTAATTGAAGATAAGAGTCTCATAAATTTTCCTGCCTGGTCTTGCTTGAAACCATGATACTTAGATCTCAACCTTCCAAGTACCTAGGATTACAGGTGTGAGCCACTGGCACCTAGCCTGTTCATTATTATTTTTATTATTTTTTTGAGATGGGACCTTGTCTTTTAGCTCAGGCTGGCCTGCAAGTTTAGTTCATCCTGCCATAGCTTCTAAGAGCTGAGAATACAAGTGCATGCCAACATGCCCAGATGGTGTTCAATTTTAAACAGTGTTAAGCCAGGCACTGGTGGCTCACACCTGTAATCCTAGCTTCTCAGGAGACTGAGATCTCAGGATCTCGATTCAAAGCCAGCCCAGGCAGGAAAGGCCTTGAGACTCTTATTTCCAATAAACCACTCAGAAAACTGGAAGTAGTGCTGTGGTAGAGCAAGTGGTAGAGCACTAGCCTTGAGGTGAAGAGCTGGGGGACAGCGCCCAGGCCCAGAGGTCAAGCCCCACGACTGACAAAAAACAAAAATGCCACCAGTGGATAATGACACATCTACAATCTGAACATCTGGGAGGCAGAGGCTGATGAAGAATTTGAGGCCAGCCTGGGCTAACATAGTGAGTCCATTTGAAAACAAAGTCAGAGAAATCTCAGCAATAACAAAACAACAAAAACTGATTAAACATTAAAAAACAGAACAACCATGAACAAAAACCAAGCACAGATTAGTACATTGGCACTTGACAAAAGCCTGGCAGTTACTGTCAAAGATGTAGGCTGCTGGTGGAATTTGCACCAGTTGCCATGGGATGCTATGGGGAGTGGAAGACCATGCAGCTTTGCCTAGTAAAGCCACATGTGTGCCCAGCATACAACACCTCAACTTTTACATGTATGCCAGGGAATCTAGCTTATGTGAGTAAGAAAATTCTATGTAATTAAATATAATAGGGATTTTACATAATAGCATTTTTCTCAGATAAAAACTGGAATCACAAGTCCATGTCAGCAGTGGAATGGAAAATTAAGCCATGCCACATTCAAATAATAGAATTCTGTATAGCAGTGCCAGTCATTACTATAGCGAGATGTTTCTGTTTTCATAGGTTTTTTTTTTTGGTCCGGTCGTGGGGCCTGAACTCTGGGCCTGAGCACTGTCCCTCAGCACTGTCCCTCAGCTCTTCAGCTCAAGGCTAGCGTTCTACCACTTGAGCCACAGAGCCACGTCTGGCTTTTTCCTTTTTGCTTATGTGGTGCTGAGGAATCGAACCCAGGGCCTCATGCATGCAAGGCAAGCACTCTACCACTGAGCCACCTTCCCAGCCCTCCTTTAGTTTCTTTTTATATTTTGAAATATTACTAACGTTTCTCTTGATGAGTATTTTTACTTTTACAAAAAATTTGAACAAATGTCGAATTACTTAATTCAGCCTTGATGATTTTTATTTTTCCTGGCAGCTAGCATTGGATATGTGGAGGAAATTGATGGTTGAACCTCTTCAGACGATCCTTATCCGAATGCTGCTTCGAGAAATTAAAAAGTGAGTCTTGGTATTTATTTTTTCTAAGTTTTGTTCTACTTGGCTGTTTGATACAAAGTTTAAAAATAACACATAGTTAACATGGCTACTGAATGGACTTAAGCCTTATTTATTGTAATGAGTAGATTGTAATGAATAAAACAACCTCATGCCACTCTTAAAGTTTTTTGAATCTTTTCCCTTAATTTTGGCATGTTTTTGGCTCTTCACACATAGCTTAATATTCATAATAAAGAAATAGGTTTCTGAAGGAAACAACTTCAGTCCTGAAACCTCTAATGTCTTCAAGAAGTGAGATTGCTATGTTTGGATACATCCTCTCAGTTTAAGGCCCAAAGATGATTAACTATTTAGGAAAACACTTTCTTCTAGTTACTTGATGTTTATTAGCTTGAACTTTAGACTCATTGTCTTGTCTTTGATTGGGGAGGTTATCATTGGAGAATTGTTAGTCATGGCTCAGAAAGGTTGACTCTTTGTGTAATTGCTGTGTGATGATGATCGGGCAGATGACAGTTTTCCTGTGGAGTCCCAGAACATGTTTGGATCAGTTCTTAGAACGTCTGGTAAAACCCTGTCCTCCCCCTGAAGCCATCCTCATTCTAGGAATTCATACTGTACAACTTGAGCCATATCTCCAGTCTCAATATAGGGCTTATCTAGAGAATTATTGCAGTGTGCCAAATGCCACTCCTTGGGGATGTGCTTCCTTCAGCAGGTCAGATGTGGAGAGGCTTTTAACATGAGAGGTAATTTGTCAAGTCTTAATACAGGACTCCATGTAGGAAGGAATTAAGCATATACACAGTATAAATAGAACTGATAAGAAACTTTTTTTTTCCCCTTTGGGTGTTGTGGGCCTGAATTCTGGGCCTGGGCACTCAGCTCTTCAGCTCAAGGCAAGCGCTCTACCGCTGAGCCACCTTCCCAGGTGCTTGCACCTCTTAATGGCCACCCTCTTGGATCTGCAGTTAGGCTGAACACATTCAAGCCTCAGCAGGATGTTCTTGGTGGTTTTAGCCTTCTTTTGGATTATTGGTTTTGTCCGCCATAGC
>NW_012267225.1:10224997-10225984 GCF_000151885.1 Dipodomys ordii
CAAGGCATGCGCTCTACCACTGAGCCACCTTCCCAGCCCATGTACATTTCATTTCTTAGGGAACATTGTTACCCCCTCCTTTGCTTTTTTCCTACTATCCCTTCCCTCCCCCATCTTGGTATCTACATTTTTACAGTAGAAGAAATTAAAGCTTGGAAAGATTTACAAGTTAGCTTGAGATCACTTAACTTTTGAGTAATGGCAGAATTAAAACCTAGGTAAGAGATTTTTCAAAGCTTATCTACTACATACTACTTTAATCTTGTTCCAAACATACTTTTAGTCATTTGTAGGTTATAATCCAATCCTTTTTCTTAAAAGAAAAAAAGTTACCACAGGATATTGCTTTGCAAATTCTATTAATAATATTATAGAAATTCAAAGCATATTTATTTATTTGTTTATTTTTGCCAGTCCTGGGGTTTGAACTCAGGGCCTGGCTGGGCATTGTCCCTGAGCTGCTTTTGCTCAGACAAGGCTAATAATTGAGCCACAGGGCCACTTGTGTTTTTTTGTTTTTTGTTTATGTGATACTGAGGAATCAAACCCAGTGCTTCATACATGCTATGCAAGCACTCTAAGCTACATTCCCAGCTCTCAAAGCATGTTCATTTGCCAGGAAAACATATCCATATAGGTATTGTGCTAAGATTTCTTTGCAGATATTGTATCTTTATAGATATTCATATCAACAGATTATTTAATAGATTGTTATTTAATTTAGTCGATTGATATTCAGTTAACATGGATATTGTTTTATAATAAAAAGTGTGCATTTTGTAGAAATGTTTCAGATCCACAAGAGGAAAATTGTTTCAGTGATGTTCACAAAGTCTGTAAAATATACTTTGTATAAGCATATGTATGGGGCTGGGAAGGTGGCTTAGTGGTAGAGCGCATGCCTTGCATGCCAGAGGCCCCGGGTTCGATTCCTCAGCACCACATAAGCAAAAAGAAAAAAGCCAGAAGTGGCGCTGTGGCTCAAGT
>NW_012267225.1:10240909-10246072 GCF_000151885.1 Dipodomys ordii
TTGGGTCGGGTCGTGGGGCCTCAACTCTGGGCCTGGGTGCTGTCCCTCAGCTCTTCAGCTCAAGGCTAGCACTCTACCACTTGAGCCACAGTTCCACTTCCGGCTTTTTTCCTTTTGCTTATGTGGTGCTGAAGAATTGAACCCAGGGCCTCAGGCATGCAAGGCAAGCGCTCTACCACTGAGCCACCTTCCCAGCCCATCTTTGTCTTTTTGTACTGATCACTTAATGAGGCTGGTGCTTACCACACTTCTTATAGAAAGTCCTGGTTTGGGGTACATTGACTTTTTGAGGTAGAACTGTCAAGTGACTCAGAGCACACATGATATGTGCCTCACATCACCCTGAGGAAAAGCCATTTTACTTTTTAAGACCTTTAGTGTTTTTTAAATTATTGTGGGAGATGAATGAAATTCATTAAATAGAAGAAAGTAGGTATATTGCCAGTTGCAATGAAAAAGGAATCCCTTATATACTATTGGAACACTTGTTTGTTATGTTAAATGGATTCAAAATATTCTATATAATAACTTTCTAATGTTCTTTGGCCAAAAGTTATAATGAAGTTCTTTCTTTCTCTCTGAATTTGTAACAATATGAAATACGTTCCTGTTACTATTTTTTGAGGGCTTTTGTATGTGTGTGTGTGTGTGTAATTATCTAAGGTGTTTATTATAAAATGAAATGAATCCTAGCTACTCAGGAGGCTGGACTCTGAGGATCATGGTTCAAAGTCAGCCTGGGCAGGAAACCCCGTGAGCCTCTTATCTCCAATTAACCACTCAGAAAACTGGAAGTAGCATTGTAGCTCAAGTGGTAGAGTGCTCACCTTGAGGTGAAGAGCTGAGGTGAAGAGCTGAGGGACAGTGCCCAGGCCCAGAATTCAAGCCCCACAACCAACAACAACAACAAAAAAGAAGGCCATACAACAGTAATGTAGAGCATAATGAATTATTGTAAGGAGAATACTGCTACATCTACTATCCTGGTCAAGAAGTAGAATCATTCCAGCCATGCTACAGCTTCTCTCCATCCTTTCTTCAAATGTACCCTTTAATTAGTCTGATTTTTACGGTAGCTGTTTTGTTTTGTTTTGAGTATTATTACCTACAAGTACATTTCTAGGTTCTGTGGTTTAGACTTACTGATTTTTTTCAAAAACAAAAAACCCCAAACATCCCATTAAGATCTTCTATTCAACAGGTTTCCTTTCTGTCTCTTTTCCCCATTGTAATTGTTGGTACCTTCTGACTTTCTTACCACCTCTGTTTTGCTGATTGCTAATGTGAGGCATAGCTTAATGTATTTCTTTGTGCTGTGTTTTCTGGAGTTTGAAGGCTTTTTCAGACTCAGATTTCATCCTTCTTGCACGATTATAAATGATGTTATGTTCTCCTGTAATACCAGATTTTTCAGTCTTTATTCTTCTTTCCCTCTGTTTTTCCTATCTCCTTTCCACCTGTTCTCCTAGTGTTTTGCCTATGCCAGGTATGTTCTTTGTTACTTTTTATGTTAACAGCCATTGATGCTCAATCCTAACCTCAACTGACTCTTCTTCTTCTTTTTTTTTGCCAGTCCTGGGCTTTGCACTGAACTCTGAGCTTAAGTGCTGTCCTTAAACCTTTTTGCTAAATGCTAGCACTCTACCACTTGAGCCACAGTTCTACTTTGGGCTTTTTGGTGATAGTCTCATGGACATGCTTGACTAGGCTGGTTTCTAACCATGATCCTCAGATCTCAGCCTCCTGAGTAGCTAGGATTACTGGCATGAGACCAGTGCCTAGCATCAAGTGACTTTTGAGGTCTATTAAATGATATAAAATTATAATCCTATCTTAATTTTTTTTTTTTTTTTTGCCCATTCTTGGGCTTGAACTCTGGGTTTGGACACTGTCCCTGAGCTTCTTTTGCTCGAGGCTAGCACTCTACCACTTGCCCCACAGCACCACTTTCGGCTTTTTCTGTTTATGTGGTACTGAAGAATAGAACTCAGAGCTTCATGAATGCTAGGCAAATACTCTACCACTAAGCTACATTCCCAGCCCAAGTCTTGGGCTTTAAACTAGGAGTCTGGGCACTGTTCATGAGGCAGACAGTCTACCACTAAGCCACATTCCCAGCCTAATCATTTTACCACTTAGTAATAAACAGATACCAATGCCCTCATCTACTATTACAATTGCCTACCCAGTGGTAAAGGGCATCTAAGAAAGGAAAAGCACCTGCTTATTTCATTTCTCTTCTTAGACTTACACATATTTGGTAAGCTGCTTTTGATTTTAAGTCTTATTTGTTATGGCTTACATTGTTTCTCTGTGGCTCATTGGGGCCAGAGTCTTTCTGATGTGATCCTACTCATCTCTGATAGTTGTCTTGCTATCTGGTAGGTCAGGATGTTCCACACATATCTTGGACATTTACTCTAAGGCCCGGTGCTGGTGGCTCACACCTGTAATCCTAGCTACTCAGGAGGTTGAGATCTGATGATCACGGTTTCAAAGCCAGCCTAGGCAGGGAAAGTCTGTGAGATTCTTATCTCCAATAAACTACCCAGAAAACCATAAGTGGCATTGTGGCTCAAGTGATAGAGCGCTAGTTTTGAGCTAAAGAGCTGAGGGACAGCGCCCAGGCTTAGAATTCAAGTCCCACACCAACAAAAAAAAAGAAAGAAAATTAATCTAAATATACAAGTGATAGAAAATGCATTCCCCTTTCTACAAGGTTATCTGTTAATATTACACACTTTTTCTTATGAATTTTTATATCTCTGTGTAGAAAAGAAATTTTTTTGTGTGATTTTTATTAATTAATTTATTTTTGGGTCCAGTCTTGGGGACTGAACTCTAGGCCTGGGCGCTGTCCCTCAGCTCTTCAGCTCAAGGCTAGCGCCCTACCACCTGAGCCATAGCGCCACTTCCGGCTTTTCTCTTTTTTGCTTATGTGGTGCTGAGGAATTGAACCCAGGGCCTCAGGCATGCAAGGCAAGCGCTCTACCACTGAGCCACCTTCCCAGCCCCGAAAAGAAAATTTTTTTAAGTATTCTTTTTTTTCTGTACTCGTATAGTGGTACTGTATTGCAAAACTATTCAATAACACAGCTAATTTTTCTGTTAGTATGTGACAATCTACTTAATTTCTTTTAGAAACTACTAATATTTCTTTCTTTTTTTTTTTTTGTCTGTTGTGGGGCTTGAACTCTAGGCCTGGGTGCTGTTCCTGCACTCTTCAGCTCAAGGCAAGTGCTCTACCACTTGAGCCACAGAGCCACTTCCGGTTTTCTAGTGGTTTTTATTGGAGATCAGAGTCTCATGGTCTTTTCTGCCTGAGCTGGCTTTGAACCGTGATCCTCAGATCTCAGCCTCCTAAGTAGCTAGGATTATAGGCATGAACCACCGGTGAGCAGCAGAAACTGCTAATATTTCTAATACTTGGTATGGTTACATCTTCTGTGTGTGTGTGTGTGTATGTATGTATGTATGTATGTATTCATACTTGGGCTTGGATTCAGGATCTGGACTCTGTCTCTTAGCTACTCTCAAGGGTACTCTTCTACGACTTGAGCCACAGCTTCACTTCTGGCTTTTTTTTGGATAGTCATTTGGAAATTATATTCTTTTTTTTTTTTTTGGTCCGGTCGTGGGGCCTGAACTCTGGGCCTGGGTGCTGTCCCTCAGCTCTTCAGCTCAGGGCTAGCGCTCTACCACTTGAGCCACAGCACCACTTCTGGCTCTTTTCTTTTTCTTATGTGGTGCTGAGGAATTGAACCCAGGGCCTCAGGCATGCAAGGCAAGCGCTCTACCACTGAGCCAACTTCCCAGCCCCGGAAATTATATTCTTATAGATGTTCCTGCCTGGGCTGGCTCTGAGTAGCTAGAATTATAAGCTTGAGCCATCAGTGCCCAGCTGGTTACATTTTATTTTATTAGTTTTTCTCTTAGTGATGGGTGTTAGTGTGTTTCCCATTTCACACCTAGTACAGCTCTTGCTTCTGTTGGGCACCACTCAGGAATTTGAGGGCAGAGTATGTCTATTTAGAACATTGTCAGCTTGCCCTATTCTTCTCAAGTAAGTATCTACTTAATCACCCATACTTGATACTACAGATTTCACTAATCTAAGAAGAAAAATGTTCCATGATTTCTTCATGCTATTTTTTTTTTTGATGCAGAAATGAGAACCCAGCTGGTATCTCAGACAGCTACCCACTTCCCCCACATCAGTCTCTAGGCATAGAGGCTTCCCGTTCCTTCTGGAGTACACTGTTTGGTTCAGTGTGAGCAGATAGCACTCTAGCTCTATGCGCAGCTACAGAGACCTGTTAGTTCTCCTGAGCACTAGCTTTGTTCGAGTATATGCCACTTCTTGCCTTTCTCCTCCCCTCTTTTCTTACTCTCTCATCATGGTGGTTCTTTTCCTTGTACATTTGGTCTGCAGTTGATATTTGTTCTCTAATCCTCTTTCCATCATTTCCCCAATTTTGGCAAGTCTAAAGGCTAATAGTAACAATAGAAAGTTAATGTCTTTGGTATTTTGGTGAATTAATCACCTTGAATAGTATAAATACTTTAACAGTCAATTCTCTCAATCCATAAATACAGGATGTCTTTTCAGTTTTTGTGTTCAAATTACTTTCATAAATGTGTCCTATCATTTTCATTACAGATGTCTTTTACCTCTTTGGTAAAGTTACTCCTAGGTATTTTATTTTTAAAGCTATTGTAAAAATGGGATTGTGTTCTTGATTTCTCATTTAGGTAATTCATTATTGTCATACAACAATACTACTGAAACATGTTAATTTTGTATCCTATAAGTTTGCTGATTTCCAATTGAATTGCTCCTGTTCCCTCTCCTTCCTTCAGCACTGGAGTCTGTAACTGGAGTCTGTAACCCTGCTAAGAAAACACTGTACCACTTGTCACATCCCTGCTCATGATTTCTTCTACTTTTTTTTTAATCCAAATTTGGATGCCCTTTATTTCATTCCCTGGTTGGCACTTCTAATAAACGTGGTAGAGTAAGCATTTTTATTTTGTTCCAGATCCTTTTTTTTTTTTTTTTTGCTGGTCGATGGGGCCTGAACTCTGGGCCTGGGCGCTGTCCCTCAGCTCTTCAGCTCAAGGCTAGCGCTCTACCACTTGAGCCACAGCGCCACTTCTGGCCTT
>NW_012267225.1:10246122-10255374 GCF_000151885.1 Dipodomys ordii
GGCCTGAACTCTGGGCCTGGGCGCTGTCCCTCAGCTCTTCAGCTCAAGGCTAGCGCTCTACCACTTGAGCCACAGCGCCACTTCTGGCCTTTTCTCCTTATGTGGTGCTGAGGAATCAAACCCAGGGCCTCATGCATGCAAGGCAAGGACTCTACCACTGAGCCACCTTCCCAGCCCTTGTTTCAGATCTTAAGAGTAGAAGCTTTCAGTTTTGCCTCATTCATTATAATGATACTTGTTGGCTCATTATAAGGGACCTTCACTATGATTATTTTTGTGCCAGTACTGGGGCTTAAATTCAAGGCCTCACATTCTTGCTTGGCCTCACATTCTTCCTCTGTCACTTAGAGCCAAACCTCCACCTCCACTTCCCCTTTGTCATGTTGAGGTGGTGAAATTCAAGTATCCTTTGATGAGCTCACATCCACCTTTTTTTTTTCTTTTTTGTCCATCTTGGGGCTCGAAATCAGGGCCTGGGCGCTTTCCCTGAGCTCTTTTGCACAAAGCTAGTGCTCTACCACTTTGAGCCACAGCTCTACTTCCAGTTTTCTGGTGGTTAATTGGAGATAAGAGTCTCATGGATTTTCTGCTCAGGCTGGCTTTGAACTATGATTCTCAGATCTCAGCCTTCTGAGTAGCTAGGATTACAGGTGTAAGCCACCAGCTCCTGGCACATATAGTTAGTTATTAAACTTTAAAAGAACTATCACTTTATTAATGCTATACTTTTACAAACTTTTTAACTCTTGAAATTGTTTCTGATAAGTTAACTGGAACATAAATTGTTTTGAAGTTTCTTGCCTGTAGGATTAAGTCAGTGATAAATTAAACAACCATAAAGGGTCATTCTTTGGTAGTTTTCTGTAGATAGTTGTATTCTAAAGAGTATTTTGTGTTGTACTTTCTTTTAGTGACCGTGGCGGAGAAGACCCAAACCAGAAAGTAATCCATGGGGTTATTAACTCCTTTGTTCATGTTGAACAGTATAAGAAAAAATTTCCCTTAAAGGTAAAAAGCCTTCTTCCTTTAAAAACCACAAAAAAAACCCCAGACTTTTACTTTCTTAAACTGCTTGTCTATTTTTGTCCTAACAATTTTGATTGATTTATTCAGTTTTATCAGGAAATCTTTGAGTCTCCCTTTCTGATTGAAACAGGAGAGTATTATAAACAAGAAGCTTCAAATTTGTTACAAGAATCAAATTGCTCACAGTATATGGAAAAGGTAAGACATCAAACATTGTCATATATTCATCTATTATGTCTAGCAAGATTATCTTTAACAAATTTGTCTTAGTTAATTTTGAGAGTATTTTTGGTAGAAAGGGTTCTGTTTATTTGCTTTTTAGCTCTGAGATAAAGTTAACATACATTGATTGATAAATCTATTGATACATCATTGCTATATACTTTTTGAGAAGACATATAATCTGGCTTACTTGTCCCTAAAGTTAAGTAGCATATGTGCATATGCTTGACAAAATAATAACTGGATTTTGTATTTAGCGATTTGCTTAGGAAATAAGGTAAGTATAGAAGCTATGTGTTTGGATTTTTGTCTTATTTTATTTTTTTTGTCGGTCATGGGGTTTGAACTCTGGGCCTGGGCGCTGTCCCTCAGCTCTTCAGCTCAACACCACTTGAGCTACAGCGCCACTTGGATTTTTGTCTTTAAAGCAGAAGGAGCCACAAGTGGTAGAGTTCTGGCCTTGAGCAAAAAAAGCTCAGGGACAGTGCCCAGGTCCTGAGTTTAAGCCCCAGGACTGGCAAAAAAATAAATAAAAATAGAAGTAGAAGGAGCCAGTGCTGGTGGCTCACACCTATAATCCCAGGCACTCAGAAGGATGGTGGTTTGAATCTAGCCTCAGTAGAAAAGTCCCCATAAGACTCTTATTTCCAATTAACCACTCAAAAACTGGAGCTAGAGCTGTGGCTCAAAGTGGCAAAGTGCTAGCCTTGAGCAAAAGAGCTCAGGGACAGCACCCAGGCCCTGAGTTCAAGCCCCACAACTGCCAAAAAAAAGTAGAAGGAAAAATGAGAGGGTAAATAAGATAATTCTAGATACTCAGATAAACCAACCTTGTATCTTCTAAGGTTTTGGAAAGCTGAGTAATACTTAAACTGAAACTTTAATTTTGATCACTATACTTTATAGTGATCACTATACTTTGTAGAGTGTATGGGTTTTTCTTAGTAAAAATTATGTCATATGTTTTCTTTTTCTTTTATTTTTATTTTTTTGGTCAGTCATGGGTTTGAACTCTGAGTCTGGGTGCTGTCCCTCAGCTCTTCAGCTCAAGGTTAGCACTCTATCACTTGAGCTACAGTGCCACTTCTGGTTTTCTGGTAGTTTATTGGAGATAATTGTTTCACAGCTTTTCCTGCCTGGGCTGGCTTTGAATTGTGATCCTCAGATCTCAGCCTCCTGAGTAGCTAGGATTACAGGTGTGAGCCACTGGCACCCAGCTTTCTCTTCTTTTCTTTTCTTCTCTTCTCTTTTCTTTCCTTTTCCTTCTTTTCTTTTTCTTTTTTTTTTGTGCTGGTCCTGGGGCCACAGCTCCATTTCCAGCGTTTTGGGGTTTAATTGGAGGTAAGAGTCTCTTGAACTTTCTACTGGAGCTGGCTTCAAACTGTGATCCTCAGATCTCAGCCTTCTGAATAGCTAGGATTACAGTTGTGAGCCACTGGAACCTGCACATCAGATTTTTTAAATAGGCTTTTCATCCAAGTGTTAAGGGTTCAAACATTTTATTATCAGATGCTTTGTTAGTTAATTTAATCAAGAAGATATGATAAGGGCTGGGAAGTTGGCTCAGTGGTAGAGCACTTGCCTTGCATGCATGAGGCCCTGGGTTTGATTCCTCAGCACCACCTAAGCAAAAAGAAAAAAGCCCGGAAGTGGTGCTGTGGCTCAAGTGGTAGAGCGCTAGCCTTGAGCTGAAGAGCTGAGGGACGGTGCCCAAGCCCAGAGTTCAGGCCCCACAACCAGACCCCTCCCCCCAAAAAAACCAAAACAAACAAAGAGGATATGATAATATTGTAAATGGGCTAGCTGTCCTATAGTTCCCATAGAACATAGGTCAGGAATCCTCAATGCTTCCCAGGTGCTGGTGCTTAGTCCTCAAAGTCCATTTTCAGAAATCCATTTCCTGCCTTATCACCCCATAGCTCTGGATGGTGTCAAATCATCTGGAACCTTTTCCCTATCCATTAAGTACAGCCTATACTAAGTCATTGGTTCTTAGCACTTAGGTTTCATTTAATTTTCAGACCATATTAAAGTTTCTAGATCTAATCCTAAAGTTTACATACAGATTGTCCATGGTACATACAGAGCTTGTATGTATATCAGTGACCAAAAAGATTGTTGGCAAATGGTAGAAGCACTCTAGATGTTTTAGCTCAGTGTAGAATAGTGAACCTGCTTTATTCATTGATTTATTACATGCCAAATATAGTAAAATAAAGTAGTAATAATAAATAAATTTTGAAAACAAAAATTCCCATGCTTCCATGGCCCAGTTGGTGCAGAGAAACTCTATCCTAAGTTATCGTCAGTTATGTTTGAATCATTATTGATTTCTTCAGTGTTACCCTGCCCTTCATTTTGTGAAAACCTGCCCCCTAGGAAGCAAATGGTACCCAAAAAGCACATGAAAGTTATCACAATCCTCTCAAGCCAAAAGGAGTACATAGTATGCTTAATTAGAAATAATAAAGTGAAAATTTAAGACTTATTGAAAAGGAGTATGTCTTTTGTTGAAGTGGGGTATGGGACTAATGAGTCAAGCATCCATTGGTGATAAAGAGCATGAAATAAGGCCTAGTCTTTTTTGATGAGCAATATTAATTGGAACAGCTGCAATTTTTTTTTTCTTGGTCGGTCATGGGGCTTGAACTCTGGGCCTGGACGCTGTCCCTCGGCTCTTTAGCTCAAGGCTAGCGCTCTATTGCTTCAGCTACAGCACCACTTCCGGCTTTTTATATTTATGTGGTGCTGAGGAATGGAACTCAGGGTCTCATGCATGCAAGGCAAGCACTGTACCACCAAGCCACCTTCCCAGCCCCCCCTTTTTTTTTTACAATAATGAAGCCTACTCCATGTTAGTTCAAGTTATGGATACAGAGATGCCCAGTACATACAGTTTAGATAAATTTGGGTAATATAAAGTCCTGAATTCTGCATCTTGAGCATTTGTGGGTTTTTTTCTCAGTGGTAGTATCCTTGGGACTATATACCCACTGATAGCAAGGGCCTACTCTATATATAAAGGTGCATGATAACAGCATGGATGAACCTTAAAAATGTTCATTGAAAATAGCCATACTAAAAACAAACATTCCATGATTCCACTTACATGAACTATTAGGCAAATTCATAGAGGCAGAAGATGGGCTAGAGATTTTCATGGGGAGAGAGTGTGGGTTAGAGTTTCTGTTTGGCATGAGGCGGAAAAGTTTTTAAAATATAAGGGATGGAGGCAAACACTGAACGTAGTTAATGCCAATGAATTTCACACTGAAAGGTATTTAAGGAACCCTAGAAATTTTTAATTTGCCACCGTAAGTGTATACCTTTCAATGTGAAATTCCACTTAAGGTGGCAAATTAAAAATTTCTAGGGTTCCTTAATTGTTTTGAGATGAAGTCTTTTGTAGCCCAGGCTGACCTTGAACTCAAAACCTGAGAGCTGAAATTACAGACCTGTGCAATATATATATATTTATAGTGTGATTTTTACATTATTAATAGTGTAACATCATAAGCATTGAATTATGTACTTTAAATTGGTAAATGTGTACAAGCTGTGTTAAGCTGCTAACAAAGGCAATGGCCATTGAACTAAATTATATTCAGGAAGTCTTTTTTTTAAAACAGAAACAGTGGTGAACCATGTATACTTCATGTTAGGAACTTAGAATTCTTAGTATTAAGATAGCCTTCCTACTTTCCTTTTTGTTTCTCTTCTTGAGTTTTGGGCTTCCCTGCCACCTGCCAATGGTTTTATAGGTATTTCAAGACTGGCGTTAAGGCAGTCCAGCATTACCTATCATTTTCATGGCTGTGTACTTCCTTACCTAAATGATTATTGTGCTTTTCCTTCTGTCATTTTCCTTCACCTACTGTAACATATACTAATTCCTATTGCATTTAGTCAAAATATGTACTTATAATATGCTCTGTATGGGACTGGGAAGGTGGCTCAGTGGTAGGGCGTTTGCCTTGCATGCCTTAGGCCCTGGGTTCGATTCTTCAGCACCACATAAGCAAAAAGAAAAAAGCCGGAAGTGGCGCTGTGGCTCAGGTGGTAGAGCGCTAGCCTTGAGCTCAAAAGCTGAGGGATAATTCCCAGGCCCAGAGTTCAGGCCCCACGACCGGACCCCCACCCCCCACCCCCCAAAAAAATATATGCTCTGTATGATTGTTAAACTTCTGTTAAGGGCCATTTTAATTTTTCAGATGAAACATGGTGAATATCTAGACATTTCATTTCTATGACTTCCTTCAACAGCGAGCATTCCTTGTAGGGTAACAAGACGGCACAGAAAAGACAGGAAAGTGTTCTCTTCCTCAGGCTCCTTTTCCTTAGGACACTTCAAAACATGATGACCCCCTCAAAACATCACAGTTTCCTGGCCCAACAAGCAGTAGTGTCCAAAGGGTCACATGAACATTGTTTCTAGGGACCAATTTTAACAGAGGTCTTGATTGGTATGTGTGATTGAATATACTTCAACTTTAAAAAAACTTTTAAACTCAAATCTTTAGTATGATAGTTAAGTATAATGCATTTACTGTTTTTATTCCCTTTTTACAAGAAGAGAAATCAAGGTAAAATAGACATGTTAATTTTGTTAATATAATCAACTTGATGTAAGTTTTCTGGTTTTTCATAAACTTCACTGGCTTTTCTGGTTGCATGGTAGGTTGTCTGATATAATAGGGGATTAACACTGGCAAATGAAGGCAGTTCTTATTTATAAAATTGGTTGATAGCTAGTAGCTTAAGTTTATAAAAAAGCGAATAAGGGCTGGGAAGGTGGCTCAGTGGTAGAGTGCTTGCCTTGCCTGCCTGAGGCCCTGGGTTTGATTCCTCAGCACCACATAAGCAAAAAGAAAAAAGCCACAAGTGGCACTGTGGCTCAAGTGGTAGAGCGCAAGCCTTGAGCTGAAGAGCTGAGGGACAGCGCCCAGCCCAGAGTTCAGGCCCCATGACCGGACCCCCCCAAAAAAAAGTGAATAATTTATAGATTGTCAGTTTAACAAGGTTCTGTAATTTGTTACCTTTGCTGTATTTTAATAGGCATTAAAATTTGGCTACTTGGTGTACTTACTGATTTTACACTTTTCCTCTCAGAAAAACTTAGTAGTTCATGAAAGTAAGAATGTATTTCTTTAGGTTCTAGGTAGATTAAAAGATGAAGAAATTCGATGTCGAAAATACTTAAATCCAAGTTCATATACTAAGGTGATCCATGAATGTCAACAACGAATGGTAGCAGACCACTTACAGTTCTTACATGCGGAGTGTCATAATATCATTCGGCAAGAGAAAAAAAATGGTAAGTGATGCTAACATAAGTGTGACTCTAGTGTATTTTAAGAGATTATTCTGAATAAACATTTTCAAAGATGTGTTCTGATGGCACTTGAGCCACAGCACCACTTCTGGCTTTTTTCTTTTTGCTTATGTGGTGCTGAGGAATTGAACGAACCCAGGGCCTCAGGCATGCAAGGCAAGCACTCTACACTGAGCCACCTTCCCAGCCCCTGTCTATGAGATTCTTATCTCAAATAAACCCCCAGAAAACTGGAAGTGGCACTGTGACTCAAGTGGTAGAGCGCTAGCCTTGAGATGAAATGCTCAGGGACAGTGCCCAGGCCCAGAATTGAAGCCCCACAGTGGACAAAAAATAGAAGAAAAAAGGTTCTTGAGGGCAACATTGTTAGTGATTTTTTTGGGGGGGGGGTCCCGGTTGTGGGGCCTGAAGTCTGGACCTGGGCGCTGTCCCTCAGCTCTTCAGCTCAAGGCTAGTGCTCTACCACTTGAGCCACAGTGCCACTTCTGGCTTTTTTCTTTTTGCTTATGTGGTGCTGAGGAATTGAACCCAGGGCCTCAGGCATGCAAGGCAAGCCCTCTACCACTGACCCACCTTCCCAGCCCATTGTTAGTGATTTATAGACTTAGCCTAGGGCAGTTTTAATTTGCCCCAGCTTGTATCTTGTTCTTTTCAGACCAAGTTCAATGAAGATGAAGAGATGCTGGTACAAGAACAGGCAGATAGGCCAGTGAAATAAAATAGAGTCTAGAAGTGGCCTGTACATGTGTAACACTTGTTTTGTTTTGTTTTTTTTTGGGTCCGTTCGTGGGGCCTGAACTCTGAGCTTGGACGCTGTCCCTCAGCTCTTCAGCTCAAGGCTAGCGTTCTACCACCTGAGCCACAGTGCCACTTCGGCTTTTTTCTTTTTGCTTATGTTTGCTGAGGAATCGAACCTAGGGCCTCATGCATGCAAGGCAAGCGCTCTACCACTGAGCCACCTTCCCAGCCCATGTGTAGCACTTGTTAAAGACCAGAGTGGCCCTGTGGGGCAGTGTATGTAAGTCTTCGAACACAGTTCTGAGTCCATTTGGGGAAAAAAAAAGAGAGAAGACATTCAGTCTTCATCTTAGATACCATATCTGTCTGTCTTGTCTGTGATACTGAGGCCTGAACTCATGTCCTTAGCTTGCTTTCTAGGCAAGTGCTTTACCATTTAATAAATGCAATTCATCACCAATAATGTGGGTCTTGTGACCTAAATGTAAAGGTAAAATATTAACATTGAGGAAAGTTTCTTCCTAATCTTAAAGTAGGGGAAGATATTTTAAGTATAGTACAGAAAATACCACTGGACCAGATTGGTCCAATGTTCTACGTTAAAATGAAAAATGTGTGGCTTTTTTTGTTTTTCTTTTGGTTGGTTGTGGGGCCTGAACTCTGGGTCTGGGTGCTCTACCTCAGCTCTTCAGCTCAAGGCTAGCGCTCCACCACTTGAGCCAGAGTGCCACTTCTGGTTTTCTGAGTGGTTTATTCCTGCCCAGGCTGGCTTTGAATCACGATCCTCAGATCTCAGCCTCGTGAGTAGCTAGGATTACAGGCATGAGCCACTGATGCAGATACCCTGAAACATTACAGGAAGGAATAGGAGAAACTCATAGGGCTCCTTAGCACAGGCTGAAATTTTTCTTTTCTTTTTTTTTATTTTTTTGTCGGTGGTGGGGTCTGAACTCTGGGCCTGGGCACTGTGCCTCAGTGTTTCAGCTCAAGCTAAGCTCTATTACACGAGCCACAGCGCCACTGCTTATGTGGTGCTGAGGAATTGAACCTAGGACCTCATGCTTGCGAGGCAAGCACTCTACCACTGAGCCACCTTCCCAGCTCACATGTGGCTCTTTAAAGACCACAAGGATCACTAGAGCATCAAAAGTTATGGGGTGTGTATTGGGAAAAGGGAGCTAAAGATGTATTTAGTGATAGTGCTTTGCCTAGCATGCATAAGGCCTTAGTTTTGACCCAAGTACCAACAGAAAGAATATATATATATATATATATATATATCTTCTATTATGTATCCATATATGTATATGTATATATGACCGAGAAGGACTTATATCCAGAATCTAAAATTGTCATAGTTTGAACAGATGCTATAGAACACTGTAGAATAGAAGATACCTAAATGCCAAATATACATGATATATAAAATATACATAATATATAAATATATGTAAAATATACATGTTATTAGAATATTTAAAAATCTCATGAAAATAGGGATATAAAGTCAGGCCCCAGTGGCTCACGCCTAGTACTCTGAGATCCGAGGATCCCCGTTCACCAGCCCAGGCAGGAAATTCCATGAGACTCTTACCTCTAATCACCAGAAAACTGGAAATGGCACTGTGGCTCAAAAGGTAGAGCACTAGCTTTGAGCTGAAGAGCTGAGGGACAGTGCCCAGGCCCAGAGTTGAAATCCCACAACTGATAATAAAAAATAAAAAGAATAGGGATATAAAGCTAGATGATTATGGTTCATGCCTATAATCCTAGCTACTCAGGAGGCTGAGAATAGGAGCATCAGGTTTGGTTTGATACAACCACCTTAAAAACTGTCACCACCAGGGGCTGTGAAGGTGGCTCAATGGTAGAGTGCTTGCCTTGCATGCATGAGGCCCTGGGTTCCATTCCTCAGCACCACATAAGCAGAAAAA
>NW_012267225.1:10258969-10260682 GCF_000151885.1 Dipodomys ordii
TGTGGGGCCTGAACTCTGGGCCTGGGCACTGTCCCTCAGCTCTTCAGCTCAAGGCTAGCACTCTACCATTTGAGCCACAGCGCCACTTCTGGCTTTTTTTTTTTCGGCTTACGTGGTGCTGAGGAATCGAACCCAGGGCCTCAGGCATGCAAGGCAAGCGCTCTACCACTGAGCCACCTTCCCAGCCCCCATGTACCTTTCTTAAGAAATAATTAAAGGAGAAAATATTTTATAAAGGTTGGGTTAAAAGTATGTGTTCTTGGAAATAATTTACATTTCCTTTCATGCTAATTTTGTTGCCTTTGAAATCTGAAAGAAAACCTCGAATTTGATCACTTTTGAAGGAAACTTGTTTATAAGTTTGATATAATATTTTCAAGAGTAATTGATCACCATCAAAATTATTATTTCTAGCTGTTTATGGTAACTGTAATTCCAACACTTGTGAGGGTGAGCCAGGCTGATTACAAATGTGCCGTCAGCCTGGGCTACATAGTGAGATCCTGCCTCAAAATAATTATATTACTTACAACAACATTTTATTGGTCACCAAAGTGTTGAACTATTTCTAGTGTCTTTAAAAATTTAAAAGCTTTTTAAAAATTTACATTGGCATGTATATTTGATGTTATTATTTTTTATTTGGTAGTCCTGGAGCTTGAACTCAGGGCCTGGGCACTTTCTCTGTGCTCAAGGCTAGTTAGTGCTCTACATTTGAGCCACAGCGCTACTTCCAGCTTTACCTGTTTATGTGGTACTGAGGAATTAAACCCAGGTTTCATTAATGCAAGGCAAGCACTCTACCATTAAGCCACGTTCCCAACCCCCAGTGTTAAACTTTTTGAAACAGACTAGGATAGCAAACCTCATCTTGTTGATCTTATTTTGTATTGTAGCCACTTTGCCTTCTTGGAAGTATGATGTGTCTAAAAGGGTTGTTTGTAAGATTTATTATCAATTTCTATTTTAGCTTGCTAAGTACTGTGACAATTTGCTAAAAAAGTCAGCAAAAGGGATGACTGAGAATGAAGTAGAAGACAAACTCACAAGCTTCATTACTGTTTTCAAATATATTGATGATAAAGATGTTTTCCAAAAGGTAAGGTGTGAAAAGTTTTGATTTGAATTGCTAGTTTTGTTTATTTTTGAAATTATAAAAAGTAATATTTTAAACATACTTTTTCATGTAGTTCTATGCAAGAATGTTGGCGAAACGTCTAATTCATGGGTTATCAATGTCTATGGATTCTGAAGAAGCCATGATCAATAAATTAAAGGTAATATAAACGTTTGTCCTGAAATTATTACACATAAATGTCTTCACTGCTGCATGGTAGGGAATAATGGGAAGTAATTCATTAACATGGACAGGTTCAATGTATGACGGTCTGTGTAGGGAATTATGTTCCTGGTGGCATGACTCAAGTAGTAGAGCACCTGCCTAGCAATACAGGGTCCTAAGTTCAAACCCTGGTACTGGGAAAGCAAAAAAAAAGTGAGGGGGGGCGGCTATGTATTTCCATATATGCTTACACAGAAAAGATCTCCAAGATAATTAGCATTAATTTGAAAATAACTAATTTTACTTATGAATGAATACACTTGTAGTGCAGGTGAATTTGAGTTCATTTTTCTTACACACCAAGAGAAGTAAGTTGATTTCATATTGGCTGTTAGGAAATTTATGTGAAAGTTCTGTTTTTTTTAAAAAAT
>NW_012267225.1:10260732-10262064 GCF_000151885.1 Dipodomys ordii
AAAAAAAAAAAAAAAAACTGTCACCACCAAAGCAGGTAGATGGGTATTTTATGACCCAGAAAATAATTATTATTCACAAAGCCCCTATTCCTACCCTACATGTGTCTGCTTGGGTATAAAAAAGACATATATGGCTGTTCAAAGCAGCATTATTTGTAATAGTCACAAACTTGAAAGCAACACAAATGTCTCATAACAGTAAAATGGATGAAATACAGCATGCAAGTGAGTATTACAGAGGAGTAGAATTAAACTACAGCTAAATATGGCATACACAATCTTTGTAAAATGTTGAGTAAAAGAAACCAGCGGGCTAGGAATATGGCTTAGCGGTAGAGTGCTTGCCTAGCATGCGTGAAGCCCTGGGTTTGATTCTCAATCCCACATACACAGAAAAAGCCAGAAGTGGCACTGTAGCTCAAGTGGTAGAGTGCTAGCCTTGAACACAAAGAGGCTCAAGGACCATCAAAAAACAAAACAAAAAAAATAGCTATGTGATTATTTGTAGTTCAAGACAGGCAAAATCAATGTGTGATTTAGTATCCACAATAGGGGTTACCTTAGCCAAGGAGCAGGAGGAATGGCTGGGAGGTACATGAAAGGAATTTCTGGGTGTAGTCTGCTGTGATTACATGGATGCCTTGTGTTCTTTATGGTAAGTTTTTGTTACCTCATGGATAAAGACATTTTAGTGTTTAATAATGGAATTTCTTTTTCCTTAGACATGGCAAATATGTATGTCTTACTTCGTGCTGTGTCCTCTGGCTTACCTCACATGATTCAGGAGCTGCAGAATCATATCCATGATGAGGGTCTCAGAGCAACCAGTACCCTTACTCAGGAAAATGTGAGTTCTATGTAAGGAATGAGAAAGGTTATCTGCTACTCAGATTTATCATATTGTCCTTTTGGGTTTACTGTTTTATAAGATGAAAGAATATGTTTCATCGTATCAACAGATATGTCACTATTGAATGACATTGGCTGCTTCTAGCCATATTGATGTGTTTGTTCCCTTGGCATCTAACTTCACACAAAAATATGTTTTTAGTTTCTCTATAACTGTTTTTCTTGTAAGTGGAGATGAAAACAAATATTTACTATTCACAGTGCCTCAAACACTAACCCTCACATCCCTAATACCTTTCTTTGTCAACCACATCACAAATCTTTTTTTTTTTTTTTTTTTGTCATGGGGCTTGAACTCAGGGCCTGAGCTCTTCAGCTCAAGGCTAGCACTCTATCTCTCTTTTTTTTTTTTAAATTTTTTATTGTGAAAATACTGTACAGAGGGGTTACAATTACATGGGCAAGATAGTGAGTACATTTCTT
>NW_012267225.1:10262298-10265137 GCF_000151885.1 Dipodomys ordii
CCCTCAGCTCTTCAGCTCAAGGCTAGCGCTCTACCACTTGAGCCACAGCACCACTTTTGGCTTTTTTCTTTTTGCTTATGTGGTGCTGAGGAATTGAACCCAGGGCCTCAGGCATGCAAGGCAGGCGTTCTACCACTGAGCCACCTTCCCAGCCCCAATAAGTATATTTCTTATTTTTGGATAGCGTCACCTCTTCCTTTGCTTTCCCCCAATATATTTAGTGTTTCTTAAGAACAAATGTTGTTTTTTTTTTTTTTTGACAACTAGACATCTATCTGAAAAAAACTGAAGTTGAATCTGTTCTTATACTGTCTGTAAAAATTCACTACAAGTGAGTTGAAGATATAAATGAAAGAGGCAAAACAATAAATTCTTAGCAGAAAATCTGGAAGTAATTTTCATGACTTTTGATTAAGACACCAAAAGCCCAAATGACAACAATAGATTCTTCCAGCTACATTAGAGCATGAGCTTTTGTGTTCAAAAGACAGTGTCACAGAAAATATTTGCTAGTCACATGTCATAAAAGTGACTTGCATCCATAATACTTATGTGTAACAACTCTTACAACTGAATAATCAATAACAAGAAAAATAATGCACTTTTAAAATTGGGCAATAGATCTGAATAAATATTTCTCAAAAAAGAAACATGCAAACATCTAATAAATAAGTTCTGTTTTTTTTTATTTATTTATTTTTTTTTTTTTGGTTGGCCGTGGGGCTTGAACTCTGGGCCTGGGCGCTGTCCCTCAGCTCTTCAGCTCAAGGCGAGCACTCTATCTCTTGAGCCACAGCACCACATCTGGTTTTCTGCTGGTTAATTGGAGATAAGAGTCTCATGGACTTTCCTGCCTGAACAGGCTTTGAATCAGAGCTCAGCCTCCTGAGTAGCTAGGATTACAAGTGTGAGCCACCAGCTCCCAGCTAAACTTTTGAAATTTTTGAAACCATTTTAAGTAAAGACATTTCTAAAAGAAAGATAACTGAATATGAAATGTGATTTGGGGTAAAATTAAGTCTTAAGTCTTTTCACATTCTTGAATTTCTTAAAATTGGTTTTTATACCTTGTATTTCTTATTTTTAGATGCCAACACTATTTGTGGAGTCAGTTTTGGAAGTACATGGTAAATTTGTTCAGTTAATCAACACTGTTTTGAATGGTGACCAGCATTTTATGAGTGCATTGGATAAGGTAACTTTTTAATACATAAGTACTATATATGTATGTAAAAGTCTCATTATTTTACTCTTAGACTTCATGAAATTATTAATAAAGTAAGTGAATTTGTAGTAAACTACCATCTTCTAAAATGCATGCACAATTTTAGTCTCTTTCAGTACTTCTTTTTTGAAAAATTACATTTAGGCTATATTCAGTAGTAATTGAAAGACAAATGTTTGACAGACTTGAAGAATCTTGATGTTCTACATAGAAAATGTACTTGCATGGTTCAAATTTCAGGACTGAGTTATAAAGAATTATATAGAATATGATAATTATGAATATAGTTAGATGAGTCTACTAGTTTACCACTAAAATTTATTATATGGGGTGGTGCATTAGATTTTCATCTGCATAACACCACTATGGTACCAGGTTTCAGACTGTGATCTTTTTTGTTTTTTTTTTGTTTTTGGTCAGTGGTGGGGCTTGAACTCTGGGCCTGGGCACTGTCCCTTCAGCTAAAGGCGAGTGCTCTACCACTTGAGCCACAGCACCACTTCTGGTTCTCTGGTGGTTAATTGGAGATAAGAGTCTCATGGGCTTTCTTGCCCAGGCTGGCTTTGAACTGTAATCCTCAGGTCTCAGTCTCCTGAGTAGCTAGGATTACAGGCTTAAGCTTATGCACCGGCACCCGGCATCAATCTGTGATCTTTTGGGCCTGTGGCTAGAGAATGTGGTAGAGGGAGGCTGTCCTTTTTGTGGTGTCTGGGGAAACAGGTAGGAGTGGGAGACAAGAGAAGAGGCATGGTCTGGTTATCCTTCCAGGCCACAGCCCCAGTGACATAACTTTCCCCAACAGTGTCACAGGCTGACCAACCAAGCCTGTAGTACACAGCCTTTGGGGGCGCTTAGGATCCAAAACAGATCAGGTGGTAATTTGGGACACACAGATTATAGCACCTCTGCTTTCCTCATGGCTAATTACTGACTTGCTTTCTTTTTAGGCCCTTACATCAGTTGTAAATTACAGAGAGCCCAAGTCAGTTT
Organism: Dipodomys ordii; assembly: GCF_000151885.1. Classification (NCBI taxonomy): domain Eukaryota; kingdom Metazoa; phylum Chordata; class Mammalia; order Rodentia; family Heteromyidae; genus Dipodomys; species Dipodomys ordii. The sequence continues at coordinate 10,264,514 of NW_012267225.1, forward strand.
GCAAAGCACCAGAACTGGTAAGTGATGGTTGCTTAAAAGTAATTGTTGGAGCCAGGCGTTGGTGGCTGAAGTCTGTAATCTTAGCTACTCATGGAAATGGTGCTGTGGCTAAAGTGGTAGAACATTCGCCTTGAGCTGAAGAGCTGAGGGACAGTGCCCAAGCCCAGAGTTCAAGCCCCACAACTGACCAAAAAAAAAAAAAAAGCATGATGTAATTCTAGCTACTCAGGAGACTGAGATCTGAAGATCACAGTTCAAAGGCAAACCAGACAGGAAAGTCTTATCCCTAATTAGCTACCCCAAAAAACTGGAAATGAAGCTGTAGTTCAAGTGGTAGAACACTAGCCTTGAGCAGAGAAGCTTAGGGACACACCTAGGCCCTGAGTACATACCCCAGGACTGACACCTCAAAAAAAATTGGGGGAAGAACATGGAACAGCATTCAAAATAATTTTTGTGGCATTTTTTAGAAGGTGATTACTTACGTCTTACAGAAATTGGCATTTATGTAAGGAATGCAATAGGCCCATGTACCTTTCTTTCTTTTTTTTTTTGGGGGTCTGGTTGTGGGGCCTGAACTCTGGGCCTGGGCACTGTCCCTCAGCTCTTCAGCTCAAGGCTAGC
>NW_012267225.1:10268367-10312536 GCF_000151885.1 Dipodomys ordii
CTCACGGTCTCTCCTGCCCGGGCTGGCTTTGAACCGCGATCCTCAGATCTCAGCCTCCTGAGTAGCTAGGATTACAGGCGTGAGCCACCAGCGCCCGGCATAAGTTCTGTTTTTAAAATTGACCATAACTAGAGTACTTCCAGTAAACTTAAATGTGTATTTGCTATTCTGTATAACTGAGAAAAACATCCCATAGATAGTAAGAAATGTTGCTGCAGTGTTATAATATGCATGGTTTTAAAAAACCTTTTTTAGGTTTAGAGGGAAATCATTTTCATGAAAGTCTAGATACAGTAACACATCCTTATTGATGTGTTTATTTTGGTTGGTTGTGGGGCTTGAACTCTGGACCTGGGTACTGTCTCTCAGCTCTTCAGTTCAAGGCTAGTGCTCTACCACTTAAGCCACAGTGCCACATCTGGTTTTCTGGGGGTTAATTGGAGATAAGAGTCTCATGGACTTTCCTGCTGGGGATGGCTTTGAAGTGCAATCCTCAGATCTCAGCCTCCTTAGTAACTAGGATTACAGGGGTGAGCAACTGTCACCTGGCTATTTTTCATTTAAGTATATATTTCCAAAATATTTTTTAAATTGTATTTTTATTTAAGTAGATGTACAAAAAGAGTTACCCCCTCAACAAATCAGTTTATAAGTTAATGCCTCTTGATCAATGTCATTTTTCATCATTCTCTCTAAAACTTATTCTTTTTGCAGCAAGCCTGTGGTTATGAGTTTACCAGCAAGCTACATCGGATGTATACAGATATGAGTGTCAGTGCTGATCTCAACAATAAGTTCAACAACTTTATCAAAAACCAAGACACAGTAATAGATTTGGGAATTAGTTTTCAAATATATGTTCTACAGGTATGAAGTGTTTCCTATGGACATTTACCATCAAACCTAGTGAGGCAAAGAAAGGACTGATAAGGGGACACCGGATTGCATTTGCGTCTGGGAGTGAGGTGTTATCTTAATGGGAAGTTAAGCATGCCTAGGTAGTCCTGCTGTTGAGTTTTTTAAATCAACATTTCATAAATACTTGCTTTCAAGTTAAATGTTGCTCTATTTAAATTTTAACTTCTTTTTTTCTTCTAGGCTGGCGCTTGGCCTCTTACTCAAGCTCCTTCATCTACATTTGCAATTCCCCAGGAATTAGAAAAAAGTGTACAGATGGTAAGTTTGAAGGGAAAAAGACTCATAAGCCATACAAGTGTTAGTAATTGGTTTTATATGGGTATGTGTGTTTGTTTATTGGGGTGCTTTCTTGGTTTGGTTGTGTTTTTTGGTACAGAGCTCATTCACTGAGTTAAGCGACAACCCAGGTAACTTCCCAAGTAAATTTGCATATTCTTTCATTTTCAATATTTTCCTCAAGGACTCCTATGATAGAAAGGCATTTACAAGTTACAATATGTTTGTTCCTTAATTCTTTGCACATGCTGTCAATGCTACAGTGCTAAGCTACATGTCCAGGCCTCTTCCTGAGCAGGAAGAATATACATTATTGTAGTGATTAATACTAAAACTAAAATGCTGAGGGTGTGATAGAGTTCTTTGTCAAAGGGTATCTATTATTCTTAGTAAATCTTTTTCTAAGCAGTTTGCTTTTTTGTTGTTGTTTACTTTTTGTGTTACTAAGCTTTGACTCAGAGTTTCAGGCTTGATAGGCATGGAATCTATATGATTTGAGCTACATCCCAACCCCTTTTGGCTGGTTATTCTTTTGGTTGTGGGTTTGTTATTTATTTGTTTTTCCCCTGTGCTGGTACTGGGGCTTGACTCAAGGGCATCGTTATTATTCATTAGCTTTTTTTTTTTTTTTTTGTCAATCGTGGAGCTTGAACTCTGGGCCTGGGCACTGTCCCTGAGCTCTTCAGCTCAAGGCTAGCACTCTACCACTTTGGAGATAAGAGTCTTGTGGAGTTTACTGCCTGGGCTGGCTTTGAAGTGTGCTCCTCAGATCTCAGCCTCCTGGCGCTTTATTTTTAACCTTTTTGTTTGAGTCTGGTACTCTACGACTTGAGCTACAGCTCCACTTCCGGCTTTTTGGTGGCCAATTGGAGATAAAAGTCTCACAGACTGGGCTGGGAAGGTGGCTCTGTGGTAGAGTGCTTGCTTTGCATGCCTGAGGCCCTGGGTTGGATTCCTCAGCACCACATAAACAAAAAGAAAAAAAAAAGCCAGAAGTGGCACTGTGGCTCAAGTGGTAGGGCGCTAGCCTTGAGCTGAAGAGCTGAGGGACAGCGCCCAGGCCCAGAGTTCAGGCCCCACGACCGGACCCAAAACAAAAGTCTCACGGACTTAACTGTCTCACCTGGCTTCAATCCACAATCCTTAAATCTCAGCTGGGATTAGCCACCAGTGCCTAGTTTGTTACACCTATGTCAGACCCTTTTTGTTTTCCCTGCCCTGGGACTTGAACTCATGGACTGGGCACTGTCCATGAGCTTATTTTACTCAAGGTGAGCACTCCATTTTCTGCCATTTGGTAGGTTATTGGAGATCAGAGTCACATGGACTTTCCTGCTTGGACTAGCTGTGGACTGCGATTCTCAGGTCTCAGCCTCCTGAGTAGCTAGGATTACAGGTGTGAGCCACTAGTGCACAGCTCTGTTCACTTTATTTTTTACGCCAGTTCTGAGGCCTGAACTCAGAGCCTCTTGCCCTTGGCTTTCATTTTTGTGTGTGTGTGTGTGGATGGGTCAGTCATGGGGCTTGAACTCAGGGCCTGGTGCTGTCCCTGAGCTCTTTTGTTGAAGGCTAGCACTCTACCACAGTCCCCTTCCGGTTTCCTGCTGGTTTCCAGGCCTTTTTTGCCTGGGCTCGTTTTGAACCATGATTCTTAGATCTCAGCTTCTTGAGTAGCTGGGATTACAGATATGAGCCATCAGCATCCAACTGAATCTTGGCTTTCTTATTTATGTTTGACATGCTACCACTTGGATCACACCTCCAGTCCAGCATTTTGTTCATTAGTCGTAGATGATGTCTCCAATTGACCTTTCTGCTTGGGCTTGCATTGAACCAAGATTTTTGTTGTTGTTGGCTGTGGGAACCAGGAGCTGTCCCTGAGCTCTTTTGCTCAAGGTAAACACTCTTACTTTTAGATGAAGTAGTACTAGCCAAAGTGCCCCTTCTGGTTTTCTGGTGGTTAATTGGAGATAAGAATTTCTTGGACTCTCTAGTCTGTGCTGGCTTTTGAACTTCAGTGCTCAGATCTCAGCCTCCTGAGTAGCTAGGATTATAAGCATGAGCCACCAGGGCCTGGCTTGAACCAGGATTCTCTGGGTCTCAGCCTCTCCTAAGTAGGATTACAGGCATTGGCAACCAACTCCCAATTTAGCCTATTTTTTCTGGATTTTTAAAAAATAATATTCAGATTAAGTGATCACATAAATTTCACAATATTGTAGGATAGTGATACTTAAAGTCACAAACACATTTTAACCTTCACACGGCAAATTGTCATTATCTTGGTCTATAAAGTTCTATAAGCTTTGACAATACAACTTATTTCTTTCCTTTTGGGTGATATGTACATTTCTTTCCTTTTGCTTAGTGTTAGCTGTTCCCTCTTTCCCTCTCATTCCTTCCCCTTATTTATTTTAAAATGAGAAATTTAGCCAACTTGTATTTCTCTCTAATAAAATTTGATAATGAGATTACTGATTGCTAGAGCAAAGCCTTACAACTTGGAATTATCAAATAAGTCATCAATAATCCCATTTGGAGCTGTGTTGAAACCAATAGGACCTGGGACAAGGCAGTAAAAGAGACTGGACTAGGGGCCCTGTAGCCTTCAGCCAACTTCAGATCCCAGTGTTCTACTAACCAGAGTTTTTATTGCATTTCAAATAGGGAAGTATGTGCAAAAAGTAAGGTATAAGCATCAACAAGTGACAACATTTTAAAGATAGTTACTCATTTTTAAACTTTTATTTTGCTTTTATCCCCCAATTAATTTTCAGGGGTTATTGATAAAATTTTAAATGTAAAATTCTGAATTGTAAATTATGACAATTGGATTTTATTGCTACTCTAGGGTTATTAGTCAAAGAGACTTCTAGGACCCTCTGCAACATGTCTTGATTGGCTTGTTTGCTTAAGAACCATGCAAAACATCTTAAATATCCCAGGTGCCAGTCATCGCCTATTAATCACGCAAAGGGTTTGGTGGATGTGCTGGTGGAGGATGCTGTGCCAGTGGAAGGTAGAGATACTCAACTATTGAACTTCCCAGGACAAGCTAAGCTTGGACTAATCTGCTGAGGGTGGTTGAGCCTCCTGATTAGATCTGTAAACTTGGGGTGTAAGGACGATACATGGTATAGCTGCTAGGTCAAGTGTTGTTTTATTTAAACTTCTTAAAAATACAAAAGGTAAAATTTCAGAGAGAAAGCTTTAGTAGGTATGTTTGAACACCATACTAAAACTATATCCTATCTCTGAACTGTGATGTGATACAGTTTTTTCTTTTTGTTTTCAGTTTTATAAAGAAATCTTGAGGGTTTTTGTTTTGCTTTTTTCTTTGCTAGTCCTGAGGCTTGAACTCAATGCCTGGGCATTGTCCCTGAACTTTTTTTGCTCAAGGCTAGTGCTCTGCCACTTCTTGGGAGTTTTAGGGACTTTTTTGTATAGGCTGACTTTGAACCACAATCCTCAGATCCTAGCCTACTGAGTAGCTAGGCTTATAGGCATGAGCCACAGGTACTTGGCAGCAATGTAGTTTTTATAAAAAGTATTTTTTTACTTTTTATTTTCCTACATATACTACTGTATACTGGCTCTTTTTTTTAGGGTGAAGGAGAACAGTGGTGATGGGGCCCTGTGCTATCTCCTTAAAAACTGTGAACTGTGTCCTATTAAGACTTCATCCTGCCTGACTGGAGGTATGGCTCTAGTGGTAGAGCACCTTGCTAGAAAGTGTGAGGCCTTGAGTTCATTCTCTGGTTCCTCCAAATGAAACTTCTGTTGCATACCCACACATTCAATCCAGAGAAGCTTTTAAAATGTTACAACTACATTAAGGAATGTTAAATTTAATTATTCATGAGAATAGCAACAAACGAGTATCCCCCGCAAAAAGTACTCTGAACTTCAAGGCTTTTTAAAAAAAAATTATTAAATCATAGGCAGCCACATATAATAATCAACTTGTCACTTTGGCAAAGGGTAAGGGATGAGCAATGAAGATATGGTTTATATTTTCATGCCAAATGTATAGTTTTGTTTTTAGTCAGGAAGTAGGATTTATAAAGCCAAATTAACATCAAATGATGTCATACTGAATTTATACAATAAAATTAGATTTGTAAATGTTGTGGTATTATGGAAAAACTACAAGGTCTGATGAAAAAAGCTAGGATAGATCACTGACATGCAGTTGCCATTTCCCACAAAACAAAAATAATTCAGGAAGATAAATTATCTACAGTGTGTCTGTTTGCTTTTGGGTGCCAAGTTACCCTGCCCTTTTTTTTTTTTGTCTAGAGCAGCCACTAGGATTCTGGGCTTCCAGGAACCTTTGGTCTAAGCCTTCAGGTTTACTGGGGACTATAAGTACACACCAGCACATTTGGCCACTCTTATCATGTTTGTAATTGATTTCAATGTGTATGTACAAATAAGGACCTCTATAATCAAGGCGCTCCTATCCCAGGCATAGAGCATTAATGTGATTTTGTGAAGATTGCTGGTTGTTTTAAAACTGTGTGCCAGTACAATCAGGAAAATTTGGGAAGCCAGGCACCTGTGGCTCATGCCTGTAATCCTAGCTACTCAGGAGGCTGAGATCTGAGGATCGAGGTTCAAAGCCAGATCAGGCAGGAAAGTCCGTGAAACTCTTATCTCCAATAAGCCACCAGAAAAACGGAAGTGGCGCTGTAGCTCAAGTGGTAGAGTGCTAGCCTTGAGCTGAAGAGCTGAGGGACAGAGCTCAGAGTTCAAAGCCCATGACCGACAAAGAAAAAAAAAAAAGAAAATTTGGGATAATACTCCTTATGATCTTGGTCAGGGACTACAGACATTTTCTTACCTGTAAGTTGACAAGGTATAGTAAATGGAAGTGTCATGAACATACCTTTGCAGTATGCTGATAACTAGGTAAGTTATATACAAGCTGAACACAATTTTCTTTTCTTTCTTTTTTTTGCAGTTTGAATTATTTTATAGCCAGCATTTCAGTGGAAGGAAACTTACATGGTTACATTATCTCTGTACAGGTAAAATGCATTTAATTATAATTGATTTGATGAAATTTATACTTGTGTTTATTTCCTATAGCCTAATTATAAGTATAGTCTTTTCTTCTCCATCTGCCTTTACCATAGAAGCAATAAGTAATGACATTCAGTTACAGCATTTTTCTTCAGTGTATTTTAAACTGTGCTGCTTTTTATTTGGTCGGTTGTGGGGCTTGAACCCAGGGCCTAGGTGCTGTCCCTAAGCCTCTTTATGCTCACAGCTACCACTCTACAATTTGAGCCACATCACCACTTCAGTTTTTGAGTCTCAGAGGGAATTATTATTGTTATTTTTGCAATCGTGGGGCTTGAACTACCAGTGCCCTGCACAAACCACTCTTTATTGGCGTTAAAAATTTATTTGGGCCAGGCACCAGTGGCTCATGCCTGTAATCCTAGCTACTCAGGAAGCTGAGATTTGAGGATCATGGTTGAAAGCCAGCTGGGGCAGGAAAGTCCCTGAGACTCTTATCTCCAATAAACCACCAGAAAACCGAAAGTGGTGCTGTGGCTCAAGCAGTCGCCTTGAGCTGAAGAGCCCAGGGACAGCGCCCAGGCCCAGAGTTCAAGCCACACAAAAATTATTTGGAAATAGAGACTTAATGGGTCACATACTCCTACAAGCCAAGTGTCTAAATAGTCTGTGTATCTTCGGAAGTTTGAACAACTATTATTGTATCATAGAGAGACAAAGCCATTGGGATTTTGTCATACTATAATGAACTGCAGTAGTAAATACTTTTTTCCAAGGAAGTTCCCACTTCACAAGTTTCCAATTTGAGAAACCCTAGTCATATTCTGGTAACTTATTTATTTTTTCTGCAGTAGTAGGTCCATGTTTTGACAGTAGATTTAACACTCCCCTCCCCCCTCCTTTTTTTTTTTTTTAATCGGTCGTGGGCCTGAACTCTGGGCCTGGGCGCTGTCCCTCAGCTCTTCAGCTCAAGGCTAGCACTCTACCACTTGAGTCACAGTGCCACTTGCGGCTTTTTTTGCTTATGTGGTGCTGAGGAATCGAACCCAGGGCCTCATGCATGTAAGACAAGCACTCTACCACTGAGCCACCTTCCCAGCCCCTCTCTCTTTTTTTTTTTTTCCTGTGCTGATTCTCAGGCTTAAAATCAGAGCCTAGGTGCTGTCCCTGAGCTTTTGTGCTCAAGGCTAGCCCTTTTTTTTTTTTTTTTTTTCGCCACTTCTGGTTTTCTGATGGTTTATTCGAGATCAGCTCTTCAGCTCAAGTCGAGTGCTCTAGCACTTGAGCTACAGCGCCACTTCTGGTTTTCTGATGGTTTATTCGAAATAGGAGTCTCATGGTCTTTCCTGTCCGGGCTGGCTTTGAACCCAAATCCCCAAATCTCAGCCACCTGAGTAGCTAGGATTACAGGCGTGAGCCACTAGCCCGGTAAGGCTAGCGCTTTACCACTTGAGCTACTTATCCACTTCCAGCTTTTTGCTGCTTACTTGGAGATAAGAGGGTCACCGATTTTCCTACATGGTCTGGCTTTGAACCTTGATCCTCAGATTTCAATCTCCTGAGTAGCTAGGAGGTGCCCAACTATTCTTTACCAAACTTCAAAAAGTACAGTTAAGATTACTTGTAATCTTCTTGCCTTAGCTTCCCAAGTGTTGGGAATACAAGTAAGTGGGGTAGGGAACAGTGGGTGGGAGGATGGCAAGCTGGCAAGCTAGAGAAGCTTAGTGAGAATTTGGTGTTTTGTTGAATTTAATTTGCTTGTATGCTTCCTATCTATCTTTTTTTTTTTTTTTGGTCCAGTCGTGGGGCCTGAACTCTGGGCCTGGGCACTGTCCCTCAGCTCTTCAGCTCAAGGCTAGCGCTCTACCACTTGAGCCACAGCGCCACTTCCAGCTTTTTTCTTTTTCTTATGTGGTGCTGAGGAATTGAACCCAGGGCCTCATGCATGCAAGGCAAGCTCTCTACCACTGAGCCACCTTCCCAGCCCCCTGAGTATCTATGTTGTAGAATTAAATTCTGATTATTCTTATTACTTCAACAATAATTACTATGTCTCAACTTTCAATGCTTAAGTAATTGTATATAGCACAAAGGAATTTATGCATATAGTTTTAGCTCATTGCTTACTAGGTTTCTAACCTTGAGTAAGTCACTTCTGTGTCTGGTTCCTCATATAATCATTTACCAACAGAACATTTTCAGTGTCTCACGAAATTTTTGTCTCACTAAACTCTTTGTCTCTGAAGAAGATAGAAAAGTAAGTAGTAATAGCACAATGTTTTATTGTTGTATATGATAAGAGGCAGGCCTAACTTGGTCCAGGGTCACACAGAATGGTGGTGGCAAACAGTACCAAGGAGGATCCCAAGCACTGGTGGTTCATACCTGTAATCGTAGTTACTCAGGAGGCTGAGATCTGAGGATCAGCGTTCAAAGTGTCCTGGACAGTAAAGTCCAGAGGACTTTTATCTCCAATTATCCACTGAAAAGGCTGGAAATGGAGATTTGGATCAAGTGGTAGAACATTAGCCTTGAGCACAAAAGCTCAAGGACAGTGCCCAGATCCTGAGTTCAAGCCCCAGGACCAGCACAAAAACAATAACAAAAAAAATCCAAAAAGAAATAGTACTAAGAAGGAAAGGCTTCTTGGTAGATAACTTCTAAACCATTTACCAGAACCAACAGGACTGATGACAGGGAAGGAGAGGTTGGACTATGTATTAGTAATGAGTAGAAGCCTTTTCAGAAATGAGCAATCTAGGGGCTGGGAAGGTGGCTCAGTGGTAGAGAGCTTGCCTTGCATGCCTGAGGCCCTGGGTTTCCTCAGCACCACATAAGCAAAAAGAAAAAAGCCGGAAGTGGCACTGTGGCTCAAGTGGTAGAGCTAGCCTTGAGCTGAAGAGCTGAGGGACAGGGCCCAGGCCCCAGTTCAGGGCCCCCCAACCGGCCCCCCCCCCCAAAAAAAAAAGAAATGAACAATCTACAATATCAGAGGAGCAGATAGGGAGAGAAGACCTGGAAATTCCACCGGATTATGACTAGGCACTTTGGTCAAAATTACTCTTAGAGAACAACTTGGTGGGCAGATACAGATACCTGTTGAAGAGATCTTTCCAGACAATAGAGCAGAAACCCCCCTTGCCACAGTACTCAGGCACATTACTTTGAAAAGCCCAGGTTAAATTGTTTTGTAGAGTACTCATTGCTTGAATTAATACTTTTATATTTGTGATGCCTTTGTTTTCTTTTTCCTGTGCATTCTGTGAAGTATGTAGGTCCCAGGATTTGATTATATTTATATTCAGACTTAGTGTTACTGGCAGTAATACTTCCTAGTGCTTGCTTGGGAGTCGGTGGTTCATGCCTGTAATCCTAGTTACTCAGGAGGCAGAGATCTGCAGGATCTCTGGGCAGAAAAGTTTTCCAGACTCCATTTCCAAAATAATGAGCAAAAAAGCATTTATTGCATTGTCTATATTGGCATGTAAACTCAGATTCTTTAACCATGAGACATGGTGAATATGACCATGAATGTAAGGTGCTTACCACCAGATACCTGCATTTTATTTTATTTTTTTTGGTCCATTGTGAGGCTTGAACTCTGGGCTTGGGTGCCGTCCTTGCACTCTTCAGCTCAAGGCGAGCGCTCTACTGCTTGAGCTACAGCACCGCTTCCAGTATTCGAGTGGTTTATTGGATATAAGAGTTTCATGGACTTTGCTGCCCAGGCTGGCTTTGAACCGTGATCCTCAGATCTCAGCCTCCTGAGTAGGTAGGATTATAGGCATGAGCCACCGGCTTCCGGCTGATACCTGCATTTTAAAAAGTCCTCTTTCTTTGTTTCAGTTAGGGAATCTGAGTCAGACATCACATATAAATACCCTGTTCCAGGAACAGGCTTACCTAATGTATCCTTGACTGGCTCAGGTATTTTGCTACTGGTTGGGAATGGCAATATCTATCATTGCTTAAACGTTATTTAGGTGACAGATAATCTGTAAGGAAGCTCTGTAAGAGCAGGGAGATGACATGAGGAGTGCCTTGAAACTTGCAAAAATTAGACTAGTTATTTGCATCTTGAACTGTGTACCTGTGCACATGTGTACTTGTATTAGGACTTGTCTCATATGGACATTTTATGCTCATGGCTGGCTCACTACCACTTGAGCCACACTTCTACTTCCAGCTTTTTACTGGGTAGTTGGAGATACAAGTTTCATGGATTTGTCTGCTCTGCCCTATCTTTTTTTTGCCAGTCCTGGGGCTTGAGCTCAGGTCTAGGTACTAGCCCCGAGCTTCTCTGTGCTCAAGCCTAGCACTCTACTGCTTGAGCCACAGCACCACTTCTGGCTTTTTTCTGGGTAATTTTATTGAGATAATAGTTTCATGGATTTTCCTGCCTGGGCTGACTTGGAACCATGACCCACATATTTCAGTCCCCTGAAAAGCTAGGATTACAAGTGTGAGCCAACAGTGCACAGCTGTCTGCTGTATAGAAGGAGGTTTCAATTGAGCATGTGAATGTATGAGTATAATACATCTTGATCAGTGTCACCCCCTCCTTGTTCTCCACCATCTCCTATTTTTCTTTTCATGTCTTTTGTCATAGCAAGTTAAGTTAGCACTCTTATCATTTCCATTTTGTGTTTCCCTGGCAGTATTTAAGTGACTCATTCAGGTTGGGGGTTTCCTAGCTGTGTGCTGATGGGGGTGGGAGGAGCTCCCATTTCTGATCCATGAAAACTTATTGAAAAACAGTATGAAAAGACACAATAGATATTTCTTCCTATTTAAGGACTGTAGAATGAACTTAATGCTAGACAAATGTCACTTTGGTCTGTTGTTGCATCATGACCTAACACTGGGTTCTGTGGGGAAGAAAACTCATTTCTGTGCCTAATGCATAGTAGTGTATTTCTCTGGTGCGCCCTGCTACGGGTGCTCTGGAGGCACCTGGGCACTTGCTGCTTAGTTAGACTTCTTTCCTACATGTAATTGAGTAGGCGTTACAGAAATGTTAAAATGCAATCTGTATGTCTTGCTTCTTACCACATTTTCCAAACTTGTAATGATAATTTTTTTTTTTTTTTTTTGTCAGTCGTGGGGCCTGAACTCTGGGCCTGGGCACTGTCCCTCAGCTCTTCAGCTCAAGGCTAGCGCTCTACCACTTGAGCCACAGCGCCACTTCTGGCTTTTTTTGCTTATGTGGTGCTGAGGAATCGAACCCAGGGCCTCATGCATGCAAGGCAAGCACTCTACCACTGAGCCACCTTCCCAGCCCTAAAATACAGCTTCTTTGAGTTAAAATGAAGAGTTTAAAAATCAAATCTTGCCAGGTGCTGGTGGCTCATGCCTGTAGTCCTAGCTACTCAGGAGGCTGAGATCTGAGGATTATGGTTCAAAGCCAGCCTGGGCAAGAAAGTCTGTGAGACTCTTTATCTCTAATTAACCACCAGAAAACTGGAAGTGGCGTTTTGGCTCAAGGGGTAGAGCGCTTACCTTGAGCTGAAGAGCTGAGGAATAGTGCCCAGGCCCAGAGTTCAAGCCTCATGACCGACCAAATCTCATGCTGGTTTAATTTATATTCTATTAAATAGTCCAGTGACACAGGCTCTGTGTATATATTTGTGTGTGTGCACATGCACGTGCATGTGTTGTAATCAATAACCACAACTTCACCCTTTACGAAGTTGATTTTTTTTTTTTTAATGCTGGTCCTGGGACTTGAACTTTGGGCCTGGGCACTATTGCTGAGCTGCTTTTGCTTAAGGCTAGCTAGCACTCTACCATTTGAGCCACAGCTCCACTTTGGATTTTTGGTGGTTAATTGAAGATAAGAGATCCACTAGCTTTCCTGCCTGGGCTGGCTTTAAACTTTGATCCTCAGATCTCAGTCTCCTGAGTAGGATTACAGGTGTGAGCCATTGGAACCCAGTTCTTTGATCTTTTTAGTGTTTTAGAAGGTGTACATAGTTGTGATCCTGTTTGCTACAAGTTTTCCATGTGGTAAGGTCATGCAGCTGTCTCCATGGGAAGCTGCACATTAGTGGAATAACTAAAACCTGCTTATTTTCCTGCTCCCATGGTAGTTTAAAATCTAGAATATTTTTGTAATACTGGACAAAAGAATGGGTCCACCCATTTGTCTCTCCTTCTTGTTTGCCTCTAAAGTTGGAGATGAGAAAATTACATATGATGACATACCATTGTTAAATTTTGGCAGAATTATAGCTTAGACAATGTCCCAGAAGCATTTTCCAGTGTACACCTCCCATATGCTTGAGCTTTGTTCAGATCCAACCAGGTAGAAAAAGGTCTGGTTACAAGGCATTACTATTGGCAAACGATCATCTCCCTTGTCTGTCTTCTACCTTGTTTAGCATTGTTCCTGCCTAAGACTTATTAGTGTAACTTTCTTTTTAGGGTTTATACATTGTTTCTGCCCACTGGCAAAGATAGGATAGGTTAACTGTTTTACTGTATACTCAAAACTAGTAACATTCCTACATCCTGCAATCCAAAACACCACCGAATAATCCTTCTCTTGTTCAGAAAAACATGCTGAAATAACTTATGTAATTTTGAAATATTTCTTTGAATAGATGGCTTACTGTCTTAATTTTTATTTAAATTGTAGGTGAAGTTAAAATGAACTATTTGGGCAAACCATATGTTGCCATGGTTACAACATACCAAATGGCAGTTCTTCTTGCCTTTAACAACAGTGAAACTGTCAGCTATAAAGAGCTTCAAGACAGCACACAGATGAATGAAAAGGAGCTGACCAAAACAATCAAATCATTACTAGATGTGAAAATGATTAACCATGACTCAGAAAAGGTATGTGGTAGTTTTCCCGAGGAATTTTAAGCATCAATAGAAAAACTTTTTCATGGAATCTTTGTAGTAAAAACAAAAACGGGGGGGCGGGTGGAGGGTAATTTGTCCTTTTTTTTTTTGGTTGGTCTTGAGGCCTGAACTCTGGGCCTGGGCGCTATCCCTCAGCTCTTCAGCTCAAGGCGAGTTCTCTACCACTTGAGCCACAGCACCACTTCAGGCTTTTTTCTTTTTTCTTATGTGGTGCTGAGGAATCGAACCCAGGGCCTCATGCATGCAAGGCAAGCACTCTACCACTGAGCCACCTTCCCAACCTTATCCTTTGTGCTTTGGAAGGTGTGTGAATCAGCTATAGTTCTACCAGCTAGAGCTTCTGGAGTCAAAGAGAGCACTGCCTAAGTGCCTCTACTGGTTTCATTTATTTGTCCTACACTAGGATAGCTGACTGAAAACTTGTAAAAGGATCACTACCTAAAGATTCTGGGGATTTTAAACTAGCCTCTCCCTCCACCCCCTGTTGTTTCCTCCATGTATTTAGTTGTTAAATAAGGTCCACATGTGCACATATTTTTCACGTGGGGTTCCATGCCAGATACTCTCAAGAACCTTAATGTTTGGTTATAGTTAATCACCATGTATTTTTTAATAGCCTTCATAAGTATAACAAGCCAATTTTGTATTTCTTCTTTTCTTTGTGACTCTTTTTCTAGCAACAAGTTGTTGTTGTATGTCTCACTGCTAAGTGATTTAAAAAACAAATGTGGGATGGATAATTTCAGATTATTGTACTTATAAGAAAAGATTCTTTTGATCCTTTTCTGGTTCATAAGCGTGATGATTGGGTTCTCAAGCACTTGTGTGATTTGTGCCTCCCTCTGAATCTTATTATGATGCGGGCACATTACCCATCTGACGTAAAGGTCCGGTCGTGGGGCCTGAACTCTGGGCCTGGGTGCTGTCCCCCAGCTCTTAAGCTCAAGGCTAGCCTTCTACCACTTGAGCCACAGCACCACTTCCGGCTTTTTTTTTTCCTGCTTATGTGGTGCTGAGGAATTGAACCCAGGGCCTCATGCATGCAAGGCAAGCGCTCTACCACTGAGCCACCTTCCCAGCCCAAGAAAAGATTCTTATAAGTGATGTTTCATTTAATTTTTTTTTGTAGTGAAGATGATATGGGAGTTTACTTGGAAAGGAATAGGCTTTGAATAGACAAAGTAGGTCATTTTAGGGAGAGAATGACCGTTTCCCTTTTTAAAATTTTTATTTATTTATTTATTTATTTTTGGGTGCTGATCTTGGGTCTTGAACTCAGGTGCCTAGGCACTGTCCATGAGTTTCCTTTGTTCAAAGCTAGTGCTCTACCACTTGAGCCACAGTTCCACTTCTGTTTTTTTTGGTGCTTAATTGGAATTATCATGGACTTTCTTGCCTGGCTGGCTTTGAACTGCAATCCTCAGCTCTCAGCCTCCTAAATTGCTAGGATTACAGGCATGAGCCTGTTTCATTTTTATTGAGAAGATGATTGATTTTCTCATTTATTCATTTTTCTCAGCATTCCTTTTTTTTAGCCTTAATGGAAAAACTGTAGATTGCAAAAGTCTTTTCTTAACTTAAAATTTCTTTTAATTTTCTTCATTTTGAGAAATTATTTTCTGTCTTCAAATCTTAGCAGAATATTAAGTTCTTAATGTTGATATCTTAGTTATTAAAATTGGTTCATTTTATTGTTTAACAACTAAGTGCTTTATCTTAAAACATAGTTTTGCCCAGATATTTACAAAAGACAATATAGAGTGCTTTCTTGTACTTTTCCTTACTAGAATTTCTTCGGTTATCTCTGAGAATTGATCCATCAGGCATGTGCTTCTTAATTAATCCTGCTGGTAGAGAAATTCTGCTGCAATAAGTCTGCCTTATTTGCAGATTAATTACATGCGTTTTGAACAAGCACCATTAAAAATAGTAAGAAACTTAAGAAGATGATAAAAATTTCAAAGAGCAGAAAATTCCAATTCCCACTCCTGTATCACATGGCTCGGTATGCAGAGAAGCTCTGTCAGTTATTGTCAGGTGTTTAAATCATGGTATGAGCTGCTGGGTGTTTCCCAAATAGCACGTGGTACCTACAAAGCAAGGTAGAAGTGAATGTGTTTTATTGAAGTGCTGAACTGCAAATCTGAGATTTGTTGATAGGTACAGTGTTCTTAGGAGAAACTGGGTGATATTACATGAAAAATGAGTTCAGCATGATCTGTGCATCGCAAGCATTGTAGGGTTTTCCCCCACCTCACTTTCCAGTGAAACACATACTGGTATAAACTAAGGGGTGATATAAGAGGCTTTTTTTTTTTTTGGCCAGTTCTGGAGCTTGAATTCAGGGCTGGACTCTGTCCCTGAACCTCTTTGTGCTCAAGGATAGCACTCTACCACTTGAGCCACAGAGCCACTTTCAGCTTTTTCTGAATAGTTTATTGGAGATAAGAGTTTCACAGACTTTCCTGCCTGGGCTGACTTTGAACCACGATCCTCAGATCTCAGCTTCCTGAGTAGCTAGGATTACAGGTGTGCACTGGCACCCAGCTATGAGACTTTCTTAAACCTGTGGCAGAAATTGTTGTTCTAAAGAACAAATAAACCATGACTGGAGGGTCAGTCTCATCATACGAGGGTCATGGAGCATTAGTGCTTTGTGCTATTAGAAACAGAGCTCTCTTCTCGTCAGGAGATCTTCCTATCTTCACCCTCTGCAGTCCTGGGGACCCAGAAATATTTTGTTACTGCAGCATTTTTCTTCAGTGAATATATATCTTTTTGGTAATTATTTAAATTGGCTTATATGCATTATGAGAAGGGTCCATTGTTACAGCTTTACATGTTTACACTGTATTCCAATCCATTGCATCCCTCATTGTCTCCCTCCTCTAAAAAATAGCATCCCCCAAAGGTTTCTTTATTCCATTTCAAAAAATGGAACAAGATTGGTTGGTGTTTTTTCAAAACAGGGCAATAGAAAAGTTGTAAGCCTTGATATTTTATAAAAATTATAATGTTAAATCCTATTCACTTTAATAAGCAAAGGTAGTGAAATTGCTTTAAAGTATATTTAGATGTATTTCAGTAGTTGTATAAAGGAGTTACAATTGAACCAATCAGTTTTTGATTGTAATACATCTTGATCAATGTCATCCCTTTCATCCTTCCCCATCCCTCCCAAATGGAATTGCTTTTTGCTTGTTTATTAAGCAGAAAATGATTACTTCTACTGAAATTGAATATCTTCATAATGTTAGAGATGATGAGTTTAGTTTTATGCTTGATCATTTTATATATGCAGTAAATTCTTTTTGTAAATGTATTTTTAAATTTAGGAAGACATCGATGCAGACTCTTCATTTTCATTAAATATGAACTTCAGCAGTAAAAGAACAAAATTTAAAATTACTACATCAATGCAGAAAGACACACCACAGGCAAGTGCTTTTGAATGCTTTTTGTTTTAGAAATATTTAAACATTGAACTTTATAACTTTCTAAGTCCAGTTTATGCTGAAATGATACAAAGTTTTGTATATGCAGATTAATAATATGGTGCATCTATGCTGGTTGCTGGTTTATTCTTTGTATTTGGCAACCTTGATGTAAGTAGAAATCTTTGCCAGTGATGTAGTTTTTAAAAAGGAATAATTTGGGCTGGCCCCCGTGGTTCACACCTGTAATTCTACATACTCAAATTGGTAAGATTTTAGGATTGCTGTTTAAAGCCATCCTGGGCAGGAAAATCTGTGAGACTTTCGCTTCCAATTAACCACCAAAAAATAAAAGCTGGAAGTAAAGCTGTAGCTCAAGCGGTAGAGTGCTAGGCTCTGAGAGAGGAGAAGAGAAAGAGGAAGGGAGGAAGAGAAGAAGGAAGGAAAGGAGGGAGGGAAGGAAGAAAAAAGAGCGAGGTTCTCAGTGACAACCCAGGACAAGCACTAAAAACAAAAAACAAAAGGAGTCGATGAGCTGGTGTGAGTAGTTCTTGATTCTTTTAGTTTGGCAGAGATTATTGCTTTGGTGGGGGACAGATTGTGCCATTGGCTCCTGTGTTCAGTCCCGAATCTCAAGGTAGAATATGAAGGTATATTAAATATCATTCTCTTTCCAAGAACTTATTGTCCTGCAAGAGAAAATACTTGTGCATTCATTACTGTGAACTTTGAACTCTACAGTGATTCTGCAAGCTAAAAAATAACAATCAGTATGCATGGATTGGATTAGGCCCAAAAGCTCTCATGGGATCCCTGCTCCTATTCCTCTGCCTTGCTTTTCTGTGCTTCTCAGCTTTGTGGAGATAGCTTATTTCTGTCCCATTCTTCCTGGTAGCAGCTCTGAGCCAGACAGAACTCAGTCCCGCATAGCCCCAGCCAGTTTGCACTCAGGACCTGTCACTGCACTTGCTGTAATCATATCTAACAGCATTGTGACACAGTTTGTAATCATTGATAGGTCTTGAAATTTATTGTTCTTCATTGCTAACATCCTGCTTACTGCCATTTATATTATCCATATAGTTAATTATAGTAGTGTACATTTAAAAATAACCTTCTAATACAAAATAAATGTAACCCAATGTAAACATTGGTTATATGACATTAGACATAGCCTAGTATATAAATATGATCCTCAGTATAGGTTAAAATTTTTTTTTTGGGGGGGGTGTCCGGTTGTGGGGCCTGAACTCTGGGCCTGGGCGCTGTCCTTCAGCTCTTCAGCTCAAGGCTAGCACTCTACCACTTGAGCCACAGCGCCACTTCCGGCTTTTTTCTTTTTTCTTATGTGGTGCTGAGGAATCGAACCCAGGGCCTCAGGCATGCAAGGCAAGCGCTCTACCACTGAGCCACCTTCCCAGCCCCATAGGTTAAAATTTTTATTAACTCACTGATAAATTTAAAAAAGTTCAATGATCCCTCCCCCACAGTATAACCCCTGCTTTCACTGTATTTGATGTCGGTATAATTTGTGGAGGGGAAGGGAAAAAAACAAATTGTTTAAATAGGGATACAGGTGGACCCATTGCAACAATGAGATGTACAAGTCGTTATGTCGAAAACGAACTTTACAACTTTGGTGGGGGGGGGAGGGAGGATTGGGGGAGGATGAGAAGGGGAAACAAAGGAAGCTACAATGCTTGATAAGAAATGTACTCATTATCTTGCCAAGTAATTGTAACCCCTCTGTACAGTATTTTCACATACACAAAAAAAAGTCCACTGAGTGTCTTATCTGCTATTTTTTGTGTATAAAACAGGAAATGGAGCAGACTAGAAGTGCTGTAGATGAGGACCGGAAAATGTATCTCCAGGCTGCTATAGTGCGTATAATGAAAGCACGGAAAGTGCTTCGGCACAATGCCCTTATTCAAGAGGTAAGAAGAGGAAGTCCTCAATACTTAAGGGAGGGGTACTGTTGATGCTAGGAGAACAGTACTCACATACAATTTCAGGGTTTAAAGTAAAATTTGCTTTGGCTTTCATTTAGAGATCTTAACCTAGCCAATTTATTTAATCTCTTGTTTGTTTGTTGTTGGTCATGGGGCTTGAACTCAGGGCCTGGGTGCTATCCCTGAACTCTTCTGCTCAGGGCTAATGCTCTACCACTTTGAGCCACAGTGCCACTGATTTTCTGGTGGATATTTGGAGATATGAATCTCAAGGCTGACTCTCCTGCCCAGCCTACTTCTGTACCATGATCCTCAGATCTCAGCTCCCTAAGTAGCAAGAATTACAGGCCTGAGCCACCAGTGCTGGGCTTTGGTGTTGTTTTTTAATTTATTTTAGTAAGGTTATATTTTCAAATAGAATAAAGTAGGGGAAAATGAGGAAAAAAGAGGAACATTTACTACTCTCAGGATACGTGAATAAAAACTCTCTTGACCAGTTATTGAAGGAAGCAGTCATTTTTTTCTGTATATAATTCCCTGAGCAGTGCAGAGGGCTTGGGATGTAGCAGCTCTTGTGGAAGTGACATTAATAGGGAACAAGTACACACAATTGAAGTACTGTGCAACAAAACATATACCATACAGCATGCACACACCTCCATGGGTATGTGTATAGAAATCTTGATGTACAGATACTGGGAGCTGGTGCTAAAAGGGAATTTAAATTCACAGAATGTTTATTTTGGTATATTAATTTATAGTGTCATGAATTATGCACAGACATTATTTGATTTTGCCATATCTACATTCTGCACTTTTATTCCTTCACAATAAAAGCAATAGAATTTTGTCCCTTACTTTGAACTAAAAATATGTTTTTGACCTTCATGTCAAGCTGACTAGATCTGATTCTCTCTCTCCCTGTACCCTGCCTTGCTTTGTGTAAACAATTTAAGAGTGTCCACAGTACTTACTCACTTGCTGTAGCAGGTTTACTCATTTTATCTTTTCAGTAGCTTAATTAATATAATTTCATACGTATCCTATTGAGCTATAGGCACCAGTGGCTCATGCTTGTAAGCCTAGCTACTTAGGAGGCTGAGATCTAAGGATCACAGTTCAAAGCCAGCTTGGGCAGGAAAGCCTGTAAGACTCTTATCTCCACTTAAGCACCCAAAAAGCTGGAAATGGTAGAGCATTGGCCTTGAACACAAAATCTCATGACAGCCCCCAGGCCCTGAGTTCAAGCCCAGGACTGGTGTGTGTGTGTGTATACACAGACACACACACACATAATCACACAAAATAATAAAACTATTGGATTAGGTCTGTTTGTTGAAACATCTCAAAGCAGTTTGAGCTGCCTTTCAGCTGATTGGTTGGAAGTGGTTAGTTATAGTTGAATAATTTACAGTAGCTTGACTTCCTGTGTCTCTTACTATACAGGTGATTAGTCAATCAAGAGCTAGGTTTAATCCCAGTATCAGCATGATTAAGAAATGTATTGAAGTTCTGATAGACAAACAGTACATTGAGCGCAGCCAAGCATCCGCAGATGAATACAGCTATGTCGCTTGATGCCACTGTCCCCCATGTGGATGTGAGAAGATCATTGCCATCACCATTCGGTGTGTTCCTGTGGGAAAAAGCAGGCCTGTGCCTCCATAATTTGGTCATTTGGCAGCCCCTGTTTTCTGCTGTTTACAACATCACCAGTGCCACGTCATGAGCGTCAAAGAAAATGCCTAGAGATATTTCCAGCTCATGTCATCACGACATTTCTTAAAACTTTATTAAAGAATGAGTGAAGTATTGCTGAAATGTGGAAATTTGGTTGGGTACCATGCTTTTTCTCCCCTTCACGTTTGCAGTTGATGTGTTTTTTTTTTTAATGTATCTTAAAGGACATAAAATAAGAACTTAAATATTGTAATATGACAGATAACCTAATAATTGTATCTACATTAAAATGACAAACATGATATTGCTGCTTGTCAAATAAAAAAATAAAGAAGTAGAATGCCTTTTTTTATGTGGTTGGAATATCAAGTTGGCCACAAAATAATACATATAACTGTTCATGAGTCATCCAAGCAGTGGATGCAATCTTAGTTGCTGTTGTTTTTGTTTTCTCAGTACTGTGGTTTGAACTCAAGGCCTTCTGTTTTGCTAGGCAGTTGCTCTACAACTTGAGCCACACCCCGAGGCCTTTTTGTTCTCACTATTTTTGGACTGGCCTAGCTTGCTGTCCTTTTATTTATACTTCCCACTTAGTTGGGATGATGCACACACCACTATGCCCAGCTTTTATTGGTTCAGTTTTATTGGGGTGTCACCAGCTTTTTGCCCTGGCTGTTCTTCAACCGTGATCCTCCTGATCTCGGCCCCCCCCCAAGTTTGTAGATGTAAGCCATTGAGCTTCCAGTTTTATTTCTTATCCGAGTAGCTTAATTCACTTGGACTTCTGTTAACTCCATGAAAATGTCCTGTCTGCATAAAGATGCATTTAGCACAAACATGCTTTATTTAAAGAGTAGAACAATAATACCCCTGAGTATTTTGCATATTGAAAATATAGTTTCTGGTGCTATGCTATCATAGGAAAGAAGCAGGGGGGAGATAGGTAGTGACCTCAGACCTGGCATAGAAGGAACTTTCCATTCACATTTCATTCACATTTATCTTCTGTGCTCATGAAACATCAGTTCTGACCTAGAATGATAATGCTCACTCTGCCTCCCCCGAGTTGTAGAAAATTCTGTGATTTCACAGTTCTTTCCAGCTCGCCCTCTTTGTCATTTGTCCCCTTCCTTCCCCATTGTTGACAAGCAGGTTCAGTCTGCATGGCACACCACAACAGTGCTCCTTAGGGAGGATGTGAGATTCCATTACTTCATTTGGTCCACATCAGCAGACATGTTGAACACTTTGTTTGATCATGTTTCTATCTGCCCACAGTCCTCATAGCTTTACAGGGTTTTTTCTAACCTGGAATAAAGCGTATCTCACAACTATTTCACTTATGATACTTTTGTTTGTATCTTTAACAGATAGGCCTTATGAAAAACCAAACTACAACTATTCCCAGCAAATAAAGAATAATTACTTGACGTCATCTCACGTGGTTCATATTTAAATTTCTCTCGCTGTTGAAAAATGGGTTTTTATGATTGGTTTATTCAATTGCACTTTTTCTAACTTTGTCTCTTTTTTTAAGTGTTTTAAAAATTACTGAATTTATAATGACTTACTTGCTGTATTTCTTGCTTTACCTTTCCACCTGGAGAAGAAACAATGGCCAACCATATGATATTGTACATCCACTGTGAAAAAAGCAAAACCTTTGTTTTGATAACTTGCTAAGTTTTCCAGATTGGTTCCTTTTCAAAAGTCTTTATATTAAATTTAAGTCTTATCCTGGTATCTAATTGTCAAGAAAATATATTGAAAATGGACACAACCCTTGTGTTGAGGTCTACAGAAATGAGTTTTATCCACAGTGCTACCCTATTGAAGACAAGCTCCCACAAGAAAGAGGCAGGTATGCCCACCAAGACTCAGAGAATCACAGTGCAGAGCTGTGCGCATGCTTCCCTCCAGACAAGTGGTAAGAGCTGCATCTCCAGTCAGCTTGGGTGATTGGAATGTGCTGTGGCTGAGTGCAGATCTGGCAGGCTTAGCTGCACCACTTGGTGCTGTGGCTGATGCTGTGCAGCTTGGAAAAGAAGTGGCTGGTGACAAGGAGGGCTTTCCCACTCTCACAGAAATCATGTGAGCAAAATTCTCCCTTTTAAATGATTAATACATTTTACAGCCAATTACAGCTAGCCATTGTCAACGTGTCATCCTTTGTTTTGTGTCTGAGACTGGGATTCAGACTCTTGATTTGACACTCTTGCTCATTCACTGACCTTCTACAACCTGAGCCATGTCTCTATCCCTTCATCCTTTTCCTTTTGAAATAGTTTTTTTGTGTGTATATGTGCTAGTAATGGGGCTTGAACTCAGTGCCTGAGCACTCCTGGCTTTTTTGCTCATGGATGGTATTCTACCACTTGAGCTACACTTCCACTTCCTGTTTTTTAGTGGTTCATTGAAGTTAAAAGTCTCAGTCTTTCTTGCTCAATCTGGCTTTGAGCCATGATCCTCAGATCTCAGCCTTCTGAGTAGCTAAAGATTACAGGCCTGAGCCACCAGCCAGTGTAGACTCTTGAAATTACATATTTTTCATTGTACTGTAGATGGGGATTTATTCTGTTGTCTAGTCCAATTGCTCTAAAATTTACTTTTATAAAACACACCCTGAGTGAGGATTGTCTTATTTTGCAAACTTTACTATAATGCTGTAACATTTCTGTTCATTGTTTTAAACATTTACTGAATACACAGTAACAAGTGCTTCCAACTTAAATATTTTGTTTAATCTCTAGACAGTTTTTTTGGGGTGCTGGTCCCGGGTTTGAACTCAGAGCCAGGGTGCTTTTGTGTTCAAGGCTAGCATTCTACCACTTGAGCCACAGCTCTATTTTTGGCTTTTGATGGTTAATTGAAAATCACTCATACACTTTCCTTTTTGGAAAGGAACCAGGATCCTTAGATCTCAGCCTCTTGGGTAGCTAGAATTGTAGATGTGAGCCACCTCTGCTAGGCTAGATAATTTTTTTTGGGGGGGGGGTGTTGGTCGTGGGGCTTGAACTCAGCCTGGGCGCTGTCCCTGAGCTCTTCAGCTCAAGGCTAGTGCTCTACTACTTGAGCCACAGTGCCACTTCCGGTTTTCTGGTGGTTTATTGAAGAGTCTCATGGACTTTCCTGCCTGGGCTGGCTTTGAACCACGATCCTCAGATCTCAGCCTCCTTAGTAGCTAGGATTACAGGCGTGAGCCACTGATGCCCAGCCTGGCTAGTCTTTTTTTTTTTTTTTTTCTTGGTCAGTCGTGGGGCTTGAACTCGTCCTGGATACTGTCCCTCAGCTCTTCAGCTCAAGACTAGCACTCTATCACTTTTTCTGGTGGTTAACTGGACTTTCTGCCCGGGCTGGCTTTGAACCATGATCCTCAGATCTCAGCCTTCTGAGTAGCTAGGATTGCAGGCGTGAGCCACCAGTGCCCAGCTTAAATAATCTTTTTAAATGGGCAATTCTAAAACAATTTTTTTGTAGAATAGAAAACCAAGGAGACTCAACCATATGATGCAGAACCTGAATTTAAATACCATTCAAAGCTGTGGACCTCGCAAATCATCTCTATATGGAATCCAGTACTCTGTTTTTCTTCTAAGAATAAAAATTTGTTTTTAGTTAATATATATAAACATTTTAGTTTATTAAAATACTTAACGATAATGTAAATATCAGTGACTTTTTCTGGCTCACAGCTGATTTGTGGCAAACTGTTTGAGTTTGATAATATCCTTTAAATATACAAGTATAAAACATTTATTTTACAATGTACTTTGGCACTTTTTGAGCTAATTAGTAGCAATGAGTAATCTTTTGGCTGGTTTTGTGTGTGTGTGTTTGTTTTGTTTTTGATGCTGGTCAAGGCCTTGAACTCCATGCCTGTCACTCTTGTTTGGCTTTTTTGCTCAATCTTGGCTCTTAATATTTTTGTTTCAACAATAATTCTTGGTTGAGCAAGGCCAAAGTGAAGATGTGAACTTGTTTATTAGCAGTAAGAGCTGTAGCTAAGTTCGGAGAGGCCTACTGATTCAAGATAGCTATGTAGTAGCGTGTCAGTGAAGCAATTCTAAGGACATTCTTACCATATGTTATCTAACATGGGAGTCTTATCTAATTCATGGGAGCTGGGATTTGTCCAAAATGGCAGTACTGCACTTCTAGAAAGTCCCTCCGCACCTTACCCATGACTCAGATATTTCATTCTTCCTCTCTTCATCTAGTCAACTTTCACCAGTGCCCACATTTTAGTACTAGTTATGAGCACTGCAGTGAGCAACAAAGGTGTGATGTGTCCACATGGAGCTTTCTGTCCGTGTAGCTGTCCTATCATTCCAGATGTCTGCTAGTGCAGACATGTCTCTGGGTGATAAAAATTGGAGAACAATATGTGCAAAGTTGGAGAATGAGAGGAGGAGGCAGGGAGTTATTCTACACAGA
This sequence comes from Dipodomys ordii, assembly GCF_000151885.1. Lineage (NCBI taxonomy): Eukaryota > Metazoa > Chordata > Mammalia > Rodentia > Heteromyidae > Dipodomys > Dipodomys ordii. Next base: position 10,292,957 of record NW_012267225.1, read on the forward strand.
ACAAACAGCAAAGACCCCGAGATGGGAAGCTACTGTCAGAGCTTGGATAGGAATGACTAGTTACCTGGACTTAAAGCATTCAAGGACCAGGGACATAGTACAAATGCTAGAGTGCCAGCTGTGAGAAAGCCTCCCAAGTGCTAAGATTACACGTGCACCACCACACCCAGCTCCTTTACAAGATGTTAGCTGCATTTATTTTTCCACTCCAGGGGCTTGAACTCTGGGCCTGTGCACTGTCCCTAAGCTGCTTTTTTTGCTCAAGGTTAGTACTCTACCACTTCGGCCACAGCACCACTTCCCGCTTTTTCTGTGTATGTGGTACTGAGGAATCGAACCCAGGGTTTCATTAATGCAAGGCAAGCACTCTACCACTGAACCACATTCCCAGCCCTCTACATTATTTATTTATTTTATTTATTTATTTATTTATTTTTTTTGGTCCAGTCATGGGGCCTGAACTCTGGGCCTGGGCGCTGTCCCTCAGCTCTTCAGCTCAAGGCTAGCGCTCTACCACTTGAGCCATAGCGCCACTTCCGGCTTTTTTCTTTTTTGCTTATGTGGTACTGAGGAATCGAACCCAGGGTCTCAACCATGCAAGGCAAGCGCTCTACCACTGAGCCCTCTACATTTCTATGGATCTTTATATTTTAAGATTTTTTGTTGTTTGTCTTTTTGTTTTTTTTGTTTTGTCAGTTGTGGGGCTTGAACTCTGGGCCTGATACTATCCCTGAGCTCTTCAGCTCAAAGCAAGCACTCTACCACCTTGAGCCACAGTGCCACTTCTGGTTTTCTTGGAGTTAATTAGAGATAAGAGTCTCACAGTCTTTCCTGCCTCCGCTGGTTTTGAACTGTGATCCTCTCATCTCAGTCTCCTGAGTAGCTAGGATTGCAGGCGTGAGCCACCAGTGCCTGGCTTTGTATTTTAAATTTTATTATTTATTTTGATAGGCCTTGAACTGATGGCTTCAGTTACTAGGCAGGCATTCTATTACTTGAGGCATGCCCCAGACCTATTCTAGCTGTTTTCAGTTAGGTCGCCCACATTTTGCCCTGGGCCAGCCTTAGACTGTGATCCTTTTACCTGTACCCACCATGAAGCTGGGATGACAGGTGTGTGCCACTATATTCAGCATCTTCTAATCTAATATAGGGGTGCATCTCAGCTCAGTCCTTGCATTTTCTCCTGTTTTCTACCTACATAAATCCTTTGTGATCTTTACCATGGCAATATTCTCAACATGGGTCAACAGCATCCAAAATAACACCATGGGCAGGTATATCATTCTCCAGAGGCTTATGTCTAATTGCCATGTCACCCTCTATACTTGGGTGGCTACTAGACATCTCCAACTCAGCTGCCAGAAACAGAACTCTTGATTTTTACTATGATCTGGATGTTTGTGTCTCCTAAATTCACCCAGTTCTACTACAAGGGCAATGAAGTAGGACTTTCAACAGGTGATTAGAAAATGAGAGTGGGCCAGGTGCCAGTTGTTCACACCTTGCTATTCAGGAAGTTGAGATCTGAGGATCATGATTCAAAACCAGCTCAGGCAGGAAAGTGCATGACATTATTAGCTACAATGAAATACTGAAAATCTGGAAGTAGAGCTGATGCTCAAATGGAGCTATGGCTCAAGTGGTAGAGTGCTACCCTTGAGCAAAAAAGAAAAAATTTTCAGGGACAGTGTCCCAGCATTCATGCCCCAAGACTGGCAGAAAAAGAAAAAGGAAATGAGTGGAAATTTCTGAATAAAATAATTTTAAAGTAAGCTGGATGCCAGTAGCTGACACCTGTAAGTCTTAGCTACTCAGAAGGTGGAGATCTGGAGATCTACAGTTTGTAGCTAGCCCAGGCAAGAAAGTCTTTATCTCCAGTTTTATCCAAAAAGAAAAAAAAACCATACAAAGAGCTGTGGCTCAAGTGTAGTGTCTGCAAGGAACAGTGACCAGTCCCTGAGTTCAAGACCCAGTACTGGTGTGTATGCACATGCGCATGCACACACACACAAACTTGTAAAGTGAAACAACACAATAAAGAGATAATATACCACAACCAAAATGTTTTCATTACAGACTTCAAGAATAATTGTTGAATCACAAATACACAAATCTATTAATCTATGATATAGCACATGAACAAAATAAAGGTAACAATTATACAATCATCTAATCTACATGTGTGAAGCCTACAACCAACATCATTCTAATGTATCAGACCTCACCATCTAACAGTTTACTCTTAGCTTCTATAACTCCATTTTGTCTTTGTGACTCCATCTTTTTGTTGTTGGGTTTTTTTTTGGGTCCAGTCGTGGGGCCTGAACTCTGGGCCTGAGCGCTGTCCCTCAGCTCTTCAGCTCAAGGCTAGCGCCCTGCCACTTGAGCCACAGCGCCACTTCCGGCTTTTTTCTTTTTGCTTATGTGGTGCTGAGGAATCGAACCCAGGGCCTCATGCATGCAAGGCAAGCTCTCTCCCACTGAGCCACCTTCCCAGCCCCTGTGACTCCATCTTAAAGAAAGGAATGCACACTCTCACATGAGACTAGTTCCTTATGGTTTGACATTTAAAGATATATGTATCCACTGATGTCCCTCAATTGAGGGACTAGGCCCAGATTGTTCAGTGTTTTGTGACTACTCCTGTCCCTACAGACCCTATGCTGTCATGAATTAAACTGCTCCCATCCGTATACAATAGCTCATATGCCTCTGGCAGCGGAACATCAGTCAGGTCCAGTTTGGTGGAATGGATCAGGTCGGCTGTGTCTATACAGTCATGCAGAGGTCATTCTGAGTCATCATTGGGTGACAGGCTGGCTGGGTTGAGGGCTGAGTTTCTGCAGAACCTGATTCAGGGTTGGTCCAAGAGGAGCACCTGTTAGTGGGTTACCTGGGCGTTGGACATCCATCTTTCTAGAGGGTCTTCTGAGTGGCTAAGATTTACAGGTGTCACCCACTGGCACCCATCTTACTTTAAAAGTAATCTCTGGGCCGGGTACTGGTGGCTCATGCCTGTAATCCTAGCTACTCAGGAGGCTGAGATCTGAGGATCGCGGTTGAAAGCCAGCCTGGACAGGAAAGACTGTGAGAGTCCTATCTCCAATAAACCACCAGAAAACCAGAAGTGGTGCTGTAGCTCAAGTGGTAGAGTACTCGCCTTGAGCTGAAGAGCTGAGGGACAGCGCCCAGGCCCAGAGTTCAAGCCCCAGGACCAACCAAAAAAAAAAAAGTAGGGCTGGGAAGGTGGCTCAGTGGTAGAGCGCTTGCCTTGTGTGCATGAGGCCCTGGGTTCGATTCCTCAGCACCACATAAGCAAAAAGAAAAAAGCTGGAAGTGGTGCTGTGGCTCAAGTGGTAGAGTGCTAGCCTTGAGCTGAAGAGCTGAGGGACAGCGTCCAGGCCCAGAGTTCAGGCCCCATAACCAGATCCCCCCACCCCCCAAAAAAGTAATCTTTGTGCCAGGTTCATGTTTATATTCTAGCTACTCAGGGAGCTGAGATCTGAGGATCACGGTTCAAAGCCAGCCTGGACAGGAAAGACCGTAAGACTCCTATCTCCAATAAACCACCAGAAAACCAGAAGTGGCGCTGTAGCTCAAGTGGTAGAATGCTAGCCTTGAGCTGAAGAGCTGAGGGACAGCGCCCAGGCCCAGAGTTCAAGCCCCACGACCAACCAAAAAAAAAAAAGTAGGGCTGGGAAGGTGGCTCAGTGGTAGAGCGCTTGCCTTGTGTGCATGAGGCCCTGGGTTCGATTCCTCAGCACCACATAAGCAAAAAGAAAAAACCGGAAGTGGTGCTGTAGCTCAAGTGGTAGAATGCTTGCCTTGAGCTGAAGAGCTGAGGGACAGCGCCCAGGCCCAGAGTTCAAGCCCCACGGCCGACCAAAAAAAAAAAAGAAGGAATAAATAAATAAAGTGAAATAATTTTCATCTTCAAGAGGGTCTCAATCAAGTGGGAAGAAGTTAGCAAAAGTTCCTGTCCCAGAGTTACAGCTTGTCAACCTCCTTTATGAGCATGTCAGTGGCCACTACCACTCAAATACAGGCTGGCCAGCGAATGGACACTGGATCCAGCCTTTTGGATAGGTAGGCCACAGGCTGCTTCCAGGGTCCCAGCGTTTGGATAAGAACCCCATTTGCTGTCCCTTTAGCCATGTCCATGAATAAGTGAATGGGCTTTGTGACATCTGATAGGGCCAGGCTGGTTTGGGCACAAGGGCTTTTCTTTAAAGTCTCAGTCTGTTCAGCCTCAGTCCACTCCAGAAGTTGTGTTCCCCTGAGAAGGGTATACAGGGGTTTGGCAATTTCAGTGAACCCTAGAATCCACAAGGACATGGCAGTCAGTATAATAAGAAATGAATGTGTCACAGTACCTTGTCTACAGTCCTGAGACAATCTTTTCCATGACTCCTTGGATGGCTGTCTGCTGAGCTGTAGAAGCTGCACTCGTGTCCTGGAGGAACTCAACCACTTTGCCCCTGATTTTTGCTGACATCATGGGGTTCATGAAATGGAGCCCTAGCCCTGTCATGCCTTCTCCAAGTTGGAGGACTGGGCATCCTTCTTTCTTCCCATTTCAGGTCACTGGCTCTTCCAGTACCCTTTCTTATAGTAGGCACATTGGTCCTTATCTGCTCTTTTTCCTTCTTCCTTCCTCTCCCTTTGAACTTCACCTTGGGTGTCCCTACGAGGGCTGCCACAACTACCTTAGTGAACTTCTTGTTCTGTTTGTCCTCCCTTGAGACATGATTATTATAACCCTTGTGAGCAATCTCTAGCAACTGAGATCTATTCATACTTTCAAAACCTTTGAGTTTCTGCAATTTTCTTCTGATTTCTGGGGCTGACTGTGAGACAAAGGTAATAGTTATGGCTCACTGCTTCTCAGGAGCATCTGGGTCTATTGGGGTATAGACCCTGTTAGCCTCCTGGAGATGCTCCAAAAACCCAGCAGGAGATCCTTGAGATTCTTGAATTACCTCACTTACCTTAGAAATATTTTGTGTCTCCTGGCAGTTGCCTTTATTTCCTCTAACAAAATCTGGTGAAAGTTGTCTCTCCTTACATTGTTCAGTATTGGGGTCCCAGGGAGGGCTCTGAAGGGAAAGCATCCTTACACAAGTGTCTTTGCCAGGAGGTTGCCTGTCCCAGATCCCCAAGCATGCTTCCTAACTTCTAGCCTGATTCTGTTTTGCTTCTCAGCTGTGAAAAGAGTGGCTAGGAGCTGCTGGTAGTCATCTCAGGTGAGCTGATGGGTGTAAGACAGTCTCAAGGAGAGACTCACCAGTACCTGAGATTTCTCTGAAAAGAGGGGATTCTGAGTTTTCCAATTATAAAAATCACTAATGGAGAATAGGGAATAGACCATCAAGAGGCAGGTGCCTTGGGTATCAGAGGCCCAACAGTTGGCTCCTGTAGGAGGGGCTTCCCATAAGGGGAGGATAGAAGTGGCTTTGGCTTCCGCTAGGGCCTGCTTGCTTCCCCATCCCAGCCACTCTGTGTAGCACCTGGGAGAGAAGCCCCATGGTGGAAGAAACCTGTTCCTTGCCCATCTACCCTCAAGCTGCCTGCCCATTGGAACATGTAGGGTGGGGGGAGGTCAGCCTCCTCCTGGAGAACTGATAGTACTGGTGGCACTTTTGGTTTCTCTTTTCCCTCTTAAAAAAATGCAGTGGTTGAGGAAAAGGCACAAGCTTTCATCCAAGGTGGAGGGTTCTGTAACAAAAACAACCAGTGGTCAAAGTAGGGAAACTGATCAGGGTAGCTGGAATTTCCAGTAACTACTTGCCAGAGAGCATGAGCGTCTGGATGTCCCAGGTTTCCTCACTGGGCCACCCCATATTGAATGTGGGTCATTCAAGTTTGCAGAGGGCCCGTAGTATTCCCAAGGAGAGGTGGATGCCATACTTCTCCCCATCAAATCCAATCTCTGAAATATTTGAGCATATACTTCAAAGGAGTTTTAGGATAGCCTGAACTTCCCTCCATTGTTAAAACAACTAACACAAACAAAACAAATACCAACAGAAACAATAGCAGAACAAAAACTAGGTGCCTACCACACATTTACCAACCAAGACTCAAGTAAAAAAAGTCCTGAACAAGGCTTGAGTCAATTACAAAGGGCCAGTGACATCTCACATGGTCCTAAGACACTGATTGACAGCTGCATCTGGCCTCTCCACCATGTTTTACATAGAGAACGCCCCACACAAACTTACCTCTAGAGATCTCCAAGAACAAGCGACTTTCTATGATGTCAAAAATAATTTAGGGTGGAAGCCTTGGCAGCACTTAGAGCAGCAGGGAGGAGAGAAGTGTGGTTGTGGGGGCCCCGGAACGTGTCAGGTGGTAACTCCCCTAGAAATTGATTTGGTCTATTTCCCTGGCACCCGGCCACCTGCTGATACAACCTGGGGTACTGGGTCTTGCATCCTGGGGCTCTCACTGGGGCCTCCAAAAACCACACAGACACAAAGTACATAGCCAACAGAAAATCGTTATTATCAGCCAGGATTACACTGGGCAGTAGGGTGCCCAAAGGACAGTTCCAAGCCTGGTCTTATGGCGCCTTTTGCAGCAGAAAACCCATCTCCTTGTTTTCTTTTTTTGGTTGGTCATGGGACCTGAACTCTGGGCTTGGGCACTGTCCCTTAGCTCTCAGCTCAAAGCACTCTACCACTTGAGCCACAGCACCACTTCTGGCTTTTTCGGCTTATGTGGTGCTGAGGAATTGAACCCAGGGCCTCATGCATGCAAGACAAGCACTCTACCACTGAGCCACCTTCCCAGCCCCTCTCCTTGTTTCCTCAGGGCTAGAAAGCCTCCAATGGTTCTTTCCTGCAGGTGCAAGCCAAACGAGAAGTTACAGAAGCTAAACAATACAGTAAGCAGGCACTAATCAAGGGCAGCTGTGAGAAACAGAGGGGCAGGACTTCCTATCCCATGCTGATGTCACCACCACACAAGCCACGCCCTGGGGATATATATATATATATATGGGTATATATATATGGGTATATATATATATATATATACGCATGCACGCGCGCACACACACACACACACACACACACACACACACACACATATATATATATATATATATATATATATACATACATACATACACATGTAGCTCGGTGTTCTGGAGGGGGCAGACAGAGAAAAAGACATGCTGCAAGAGGCCACAAGAGATGCATGTCCTGGAGCGGCGCAGTGCCCGGGTTCTCCTCAGGCTTGAGGAAAGCTCTGGCTGCAGAGAAGCCTGAGGGGGCCCGCACTGGTGGAGACACCTGCAGAAAGGCCTGCACAGGGCTGAGAGGCCTATGCAGAGATGAAAGACTGGAGGATTAAGAGGCCTTTGCAGGGCTGAGAGGCCTGCACAGAGCTGAGAGCCTGTATAGAGCAGAGAGGCCTGCACAGAGCAGAGAGGCCCATGAAGAGCAGAGAGGCCTGCAGAGAGGTCTGCAGAGAGCCAAGAGGCCTATGCAGAGCTGAAAGACTGGAGGGCCAAGAGGCCTGCAGAGAGCCAAGAGTCCTGCAGAGAGGCCTTTAGAGAGCCAAGAGGCCTGCGGAGAGGCCTGAGGAGAGCCGAGAGGCCTGAGGAGAACCAAGAGGCCTGTGAAGAGCAGAGAGGCCTGTGGAGAGCGCAGAGGCCTATGGAGAGCACAGAGGCCTGTGGAGAAGAGAGAGGAGTGAGAAGCATGTGGAGAATGGAGAGACCTGTGGAGAGCAGAGTGGCCTGTGGAGAGCACAGAGGTGAGGCCTGTGGGAAGGAGGAAGGAAGGAAAAGGAAAAAAAAAAAACCAACTTGCCCCCTTGGAGGTTGCAGCTACTCCTAGTTCTGAGGTAACCCAGAACAGGACAGTTTCAGACCAACTAATAAAGCTCCTTTGTCAACGTTAAGCATGCCTCCATGGATTTTCTCGCTCCCAGGTCATTACACAGCCTGACCTAGTTCTGTGATTGCCTCTGTGACCTGTTACACAGGAACATAAGTGGAACAGTGGATATCTATCTATCTATCTATCTATCTATCTATCTATCTATCTATCTATCTATCTATCTATCTATCTATCTATCTATCTTTAAATTTCAAACCATAAGGAACTAGTCTCATGTAAGAGTGTGCAGTCCTTTCTTTTTTTGGGGGGGGAGGGGGTTCGGTCATGGGGCCTGAACTCTGGGCCTGGGTGCTGTCCTTCAGCTCTTCAGCTCAAGGTAGGGCTCTACTACTTGAGCCACAGCGCCACTTCTGGCTTTTTTTCTTTTTGCTTATGTGGTGCTGGGGAATCGAACTCAGGGCCTCATGCATGCAAGGCAAGCGCTCTACCACTGAGCCACCTTCCCAGCCCTGCAGTCCTTTTTTTAAGGTGGCATCACAAAAGCAAAATGTAGTTACAAAAGCTAAGAGTAAACTCTAAGATGATGCGGTTTGATAAGCGCTATTACACTACATAGGGAATATCTGAAACCATTTCCTCTGAAGTCAAGAATATGACAAAATTATCAAGTAAGGAGTAAGATGAAATTGTCTACTCTTCCAACTGTTACCCAATAGTGTGTTTGAATTTTTAGCCACAGCAATGAGGCAAAAAAAAAAAAAAATGGGGGGGGGTGTTATAGCAGCAGGACTCTAGGCATGGTGAGCACCTGGGACCAAGCCATGTGGCGTTTTTGTTTTTGTTTTTTTTTACTTTGCCTTCCTGGAAGCCTCAAGATGTGTCTCTTAATTCTCTCTCTCAGTATTTGTTTACTTTGGTTTCGTTTTAATCTCAGAGAGAGGTGTGTTTAGTGGACACAGCTGTAATTTTCAGCAAAACTTTGTCAATTGGCACTGTTTACAAGTCTATTAGCTGCATAAGCTCAATAAAAAGTTGGTCTGGGCATTACATCCCCTCTGGCAGGCCAATAGCTGCATCGAGCTGCTAGGAGAGATGGGAGGCAGGGGAAAGATATAAAGCCAAAGGACAGAAGGAACCCTCCGCCTATTTCCCTCCTCCCATTCTTCTACTTTCAGTCCTGGATTCCATGAGGACCCTAACCTTGTTTCTGGCTTTAGCTACTATCTTTTTTCAAATCTTAGTGCTTTTCCCCTTTTTCACTTTCCTCCTATTAAGCTTACAACAGACGTCTTAATTTATCCAGCCATTGAAAGGGCATTTGTATTAAGGCAGAAGGGGTAAAGGTTTTCCAATCCAAGACCTCAAAGGTATTTCCCAAATGTCTTTTAAAAGGGTAGCATATGGGATTAAGATGATAAGCTACCTGATCACATTTTTAGTGTGAATTTTCGTAGCACCACATCTTCATGATTATACTTGAAGCAGTATTAGTTGAGTTTATTTTATGCAAATATAAGATGAAGGGCTGGACTCAGCTTACTCAATCTTTTTTTGTTGTTTTCTTTTGACATGTTTTCTTTCAGTCTGTGGAAATTTCAGAGATGCCACTAAAATATTCTTCAAAAAAAAGGGGGGGATACAAATGGGAAAAGAACAAATTCTCCCCTTTTGCAGATGGTGTAAGAGGCAACATATAGGATAATTTTTCCAATTTTGTATCTGTGCCCTTTGATCTGATCAGTCTTCTTTGCTGCAGTCTCTTTGCAATCACCCAAGGTTCCAGGCAAGAGACAATTCACAGATAAGCATCTTGTGTGGGAGGCAAACTGCTCAAACAACCAATGCCTTCTTATCATCTTAAAAAAAAAAAAGCCCAAAATTCAAGAGATCATCTACGAGGCCATGAATTCCTCTACAGTTCCAGTGATAACTTCTCTGGAAGACTGAGCTAAAGGTCAATCAGGCACACTTGGGGTGGGGCTTTTTGTTGTTGTTGTTGTTTTTAATTTTTAAAATAATTTTTTATTTTTATTAAGTAATTACATAGATTCACAAATTTCACAGTATTGTGGGATACTGATACGTAGTTAAAGTCACAAACACATTTTAACCTTCACACGGCAAATGTCATTATCATGGTCTATAATGTTTGTGAATTCTGTAAACTTTGGCAGTACAACTATTTCTTCCAGCTTGGGTAATACACATTTCTTTCTTTTTGCTTAGTGTAAACTGTTCCCTCTTTCCCTCTCATTCCCTCCCTCCCACTTCTGCCCTTGAGTTGCAGTTGATGGACCCTTCTGTTGTATTTTTTCCCATTTCCCGCTGATTGTGTACCCTCCTCCTAGCCTCCCTCAGATGTGCACATGTATATACCATATATGAGGTCAAGAACACAGAGTCATCTAGAAACAATATGAAAAATTAAGTAGAGGTGGTTGGGGCTCTTCTGTTTTAAGTGTGCATACTTTTTCTTTTTGTCACTTGTGAAGCTTGAACTCAGGACCTAGGCTCTGTGTCTGGGCTCTTTTGCTCAAGGCTAATGCTCTACCACAGCTCCACTTCTTGTTTTTGAGTGGTTAGTTGGAGATAGAGTCCTACGGTGACTGTTCTGCCCTAGGCTGGCTTTGAACTGCGATCCTCAGATTTCAGCTTCCTGAATAGCTAGGATTACAGGTGTCAGCCACTGGTGTCCAGCTCCTTTTTCACTTTTTGCTCCAATTTCTTGCCTCAGAAAGAGGCTGAAGATGTACTGAAACAGCTGGACCTAACTTGGGACTCCTAGACTTTGAGCCTGGGCTCTAAAAACCTAGTTTCAATGATAAGAGCCTATCCTTGTATTATAGGGGAATTCGTTTATGAGATACAGGGAAGCCACATTTTAAGAGGTCAAATCACAAGTCTTTATTAGCCAGAGCCTGCAGGCAGACATATGTCCCAAAAAAACTTGCAGCCTCAAATACACTTAACATTGTGAGAAAATTGAGCCACGGGTAGTAAAGCAAAGAAAGAGCAGAAAAACAACCTTAACAAACCAGATCAACTCCACTAGAGAGTTGAAGTGGGACACCATGGTGACTTGAGGAGAGTCAGCTGACACAAAGCATGGTGCAAAATGGCCCCTGAGCTGGTCAGGGCCGAAATAGGGTCCTGGTCAGGGGACAGGGTCACAAGGAGGTTGAGCCTCATGAGTTCATAGCACAGGACTGGCAGGTCCAGTAACCTATTGTCCAGGTCCCTGCCCCTGCCTCTAGGAATTCAGGCATGCCCATCATCTGGGGGTGGAACTTCGCCTTCATCTACTGAGAAGCCAAGATGGTGCCAGTTAAACCCAATTCCCTGCCATCCATCATGTGGCCAAGATGGCTCTGGTTAGACCCAGTATCCGTATTTTATTCCCCTCTGGTTTTGTGTACATAGAATCAAATAATTGATTCTTCACTGAGAGGGCTGTATTGGGCCCTTAGGACCATGAACAGAGTATACAGAAGAGGCTCTCCTACTAGACCTGTTTCATCAGCATCAGAACAACAAGTTCCCCTAAGGGGGACTACAGACTCTCCTTTTAGTTTTTGCCTGGGCTGTTCCCACCTGCAACTGGGGAATCTCCAGCAGTCAAAGTTGGCTCAGCATGACTGATACCCATACAGTCAGGAGCTTTGAACTTAAACATAGCCAGCAATCCCTTCCCAGATCAGCTGGGCAAAGTTTACAATTTTATGTACCACAGAAATAGTGTCATACAAAGAAGCTTCCAGGGAAGTTGTCAGAAGGTTGACACAAAAGTCTTAGCTTTCAGCAGATCCAAAGTGGCATGTGCCTTTTATCCCCAATCAGCAAGTTTTAAACGCATATGATGAAGCCAGGCAAGAATCCTGACTACTTTTACTAGGTGGGGGTGGTCAGGATGATGGTGTAGGGTCCCTTCCAGGTGGCAGTGAAGCCATCCTTGATGAACTTCTTTGTTTGTTTGTTTTTTGGGTCCAGTCGTGGAGCTTGAATTCTGAGCCTGGGTGCTGTCCCTCAGCTCTTCAGCTCAAGGCTAATGCTCTACCACTTGAGCCACAACGCCAAAAAAGCTTCCGGCTTTTTTCTTTTTGCTTATGTGGTGCTGAGGAATCAAACCCAGGGCCTCATGAATGCAAGGCAAGCGCTCTACCACCTTCCTAGCCCCCTTGATGAACTTCTTAACCCAAACAGAATCTCTAGATTGGACAGTGGCAGTATCTCCCAGATCTATTTATATACCTCTTGCTGAGTTGCCTGTAAGTTCTGTAAGAATTTTTTTTTTTTCAGTTGTGGGGTTTGAATTCTGGGCCTGGGCGCTATCCCTCAGCTCTACAGCTCAAGGCTAGTACTCTACCACTTGAGCCACAGCATCACTTCTGGTTTTCTGGTGGTTTATTGGAGATAAGAGTCTCGTGGTCTTTCCTGCCTGGGCTGGCTTTGAATCGTGATCCTCAGATCTCAGCCTCCTGAGTAGCTAGGATTACAAGCGTGAGCCACCAGCACCCAGCTAGTTCTGCAGAAATTTAATTAAGGACATGTTATTAAATTAACCCAAAGTGGGGGTCTGACTTCAGTGAAATCTATCTCCTAATGCTCTCCTGTTTGCTTCCTCTAAGTATGCTTGCTTAGATGGCAGGCTAGGGCTGGGAACAGTCATTAAAACATTTAGGGGTCCCAATAGTTTTAAGACAGCTTCTCAGACAGTGGCAATAGCTGTGTGATTTCCTTTTACTACTATAGAATTGCCTTTTATATCTGGGACAAGGTACCAGGGCGACAACTTTTGGTAACCAGATTTCCTCCAATAAGGCTAAGATCTCCTAGGTAGACATAGAAGGCACACTAAAAGCATCTGTATTTGTTACCACTGTTTCCCTTTCTCAAATTCCTGGCCTATTCTGTCTCATTTTTCCAGAAAATGAATTCAGTCTCTCAATCTTACGGGAAGTTGATGGACAAAGATCCATCATCTGTAATTGCTTCAAGCTGAGTAGGGGCACTGACCCTGCCTGGCCAGAGACCTGAAGTTTTGACCTATCTTACCAACGGGTGACATGAGAAATTTACTTGTTGAATGCCCAAATCAGATATCATTAGGAGCATTTTTTTAAACTACAAACTGGAAAGGAAGCCATATGGGAATTTAGGGAGGATAACAAGCCACAGAAACAATATAAGGAACAACAAATTAACATCTCCCACATATTATTACCAAAAAAGACAAACCATTAGGTAAGGAGCTCATTAAAGCTAAGAGCAGAGTTATAAACAACATTTAACATTTTTACAACTATGCAGGTTTTCTTCTTGGGTTACAGTAAGAATGTCTAAGTATGTCCTATTTTGAACAGCAGTCAGCCTCATTTTACCTCTGAATTTAACAGAGATCCCTTTGGCAAATTCTACAGGCCAGCAGATGAAATGAAAACAGAGGCCAGGTGATCATACCAGTGGGAAAACAGACCTAGTCCACCTATGTCATAATGTTGGCAGATTTTTCAGGCTTTGTCAAAGTTGGGACCCATTGTAAAATGAGTCACAATGATAGAGGTATTGAGAAGAACTGCACAGGTCCCTGCCCATCTAGGTAAAAGTTGATCTGAAGGGGGCTGGGAAGGTGGCTTAGTAGTAGAGTGCTTGCCTTGCATGCATGAGGCCCTGGGTTCAATTCCCCAGCACCACATAAGAAAAAAAGCCGGAAGTGGCGCTGTGGCTCAAGTGGTAGAGCACTAGCCTTGAGCTGAAGAGCTGAGGGACAGTGCCCAGACCCAGAGTTCAGGCCCCACGACTGGACCCCTCTCCCCCACAAAGAAAAAAAGAAAAAAAAAGTTGATCTGAAGGAGTTTAAAAGCCATTTTTATTCAGCAGGCTAGTGCAGCCTGTGTAGCACTTCAGTTTGCAAAAGTATTTTTCTGTCTGATTGGGGGCACTTGATCTTTGGTGACCCTCACAATGCAAAACAATGATCCGTGAAGGCTTCTAGACAGCCCTTTAGAGGACATGATCTCAGGTCCCTGCCCTACTGGGATGTTATCGTTAGCCAATAAACTTCTTTTTAAAAAAATCTCTTCAAGGGCATTTAATGCTAAGAAATCATATTTAGAATTTATATCAATATTTATTAAGACTACTTTACATGAATGTGTGAGGTCTATTAGGTCCAAGTGGCCAGGTTACAGAAGAGTGTTTTGATTTACTAAGACTCCAGCATTATCCCCCTTTCCCTGACAGATGAATTTATGTGGCTGGTGATGGATCAAAACTTGCTGCCAGTTAGGGCCTTGAGCAGATACAGGGGGCTGGGGTTTTTGTTAATTTTAAACTATCCCTCATTTAACAACCCTACCATTTTACTACCGTTTATCGCAAGTGATTGATAGGCCAGGGTGTAAGTTCCTTCCCAGTTACAATCTGGATGTTCCCTGTCACTAGGACAAGCTTTGTCCTGCGGGTGTTTTCTCCTTGTTGGGACAATGTAATGGGGCTTAAACTCAGGGCCTGGGCACTGTCCCTGAGCTCTTTTGCTCAAGGCTAGTGCTCTACCACTTGACCCACAGCACCACTTCCAGTATTCTGCTGGTTAATTAGAGATAGGAGTCTCAAGGGGGCTTTTCTGCCTAGCTTTGAATTGCGATCCTCAGATCTCAGCCTCTTCTTTGTTTACTGGTGTGCACCACTGCAGCTGGCCATTTGGCATTTTGTTCCTTGTTGGGATGATGAATCCTAGTTGTCCAAATTCCACCATTGGAGGGGGCATTGAATAACAGAGCAAACAAGTCTTTCCAAATAGCTCCTTATTTCCAATTGAAGCAAAGGAGATAAATAGAAATAGTTTCAAGCAGGGCTCACCTGGAACTTATTAAGAATGAAAGTTAAATTTGAGGGCTGGGAAGGTGGTAGAGCATTTGCCTTGCATGCATGGGGCCCTGGGTTTGATTCCTCAGCACCACATAAGCAGAAAAATAAAAAGAAAGCCGGCAGGGGTGCTGTGGCTCAAGTGGTAGAGCTCTAGCTCCTCAGAGCTGAGGGAGAGCGCCCAGGCCCAGAGTTTAGGCCCACAACCAGACCAAAAAATAAATAAATAAATAAAGTTAAATTTGACAAACTTATAAGATACATCTGTCCCTCTGTGGGCCTGACTATAATTGCTACAGAAGATCAAGGTAAAGGTAAAACAGTCTACCATTGAGTTTTGAAACAGCAATTAAACAATCATATTCTCTAAGTTTTAACTAAATATAGCACTTTAGGACACTAACTGAAACCATTGTTACTAAGACATACCTCTGTGATTACATTGAAGAATTCAGGAAAATGGCTCTGTATTCAAGGCAGTTCACATCCTTGGGAACACTTATTAGACAGCAAAAATAGCACTCTAGTTAAAGGGTATTCATTTGAAAGACTTGGCATAAACAAATATTTCAGTGAACTTTGGAAGTTTAAATTTCCCCCTTTCTCCTCTTTGAAATAAACATTTAGGATAGTTCTTACTTCCCAAACTCCTTTCATCCAGAAACCATTTTTAATTCCCTTTCCAAAGCCATTCCTCTCTGACTCCCCTAATTCTTTATATCCAAAGGGAGCCATTTTAAATCTCCTTCCCAAGGCCTTTCTTTACTATCTTCCCCTTTGTGCTTTACATCACCATTGCTTTTATTTGCATTTAAAATAACCCTTAGAAAATCTTTTTAACTAAAGTTCCTCTTTAATGTAATGCAATAATCCTGTGAAGCATTTGGTAATACCCAATCTGATGATCTTTGTAATTTGAGCTTAAACCCTCCCATTTACTTTTCTGCAGTTTGAGTTTAAACCCACCCATTTACTTTTTTTTTTACAGCATGTGGAATTTTTTGTATCAAAATGCCAGATTGTTTTGAACACATTTATACTCACACACACTCACACTTGTGCACAAAAGTTTTAAAGTGTGCAAAAATGAATATCAGCCATAAGTTTTCTGGAATTCCAGTTGCAAGAGATTCTTTTGCTCATAGCACTATGGAACTATGTGGTTAGCAAAACTTAACAGAATGGCCATTATCAACAAAACAAATAATAATGGATGCTGGCAGGTATGTAGCCAAAAGGGAATGTAAACTCCCAGGTGATGGGCATGCCTGAATTCCTCAAAGCACTTGCTTTGAGCTGAAGAGCTCAGAGACAGCACCCAGGCCCAGAGTTCAAGCTCCACAACCAACAAAGTAAAAAAAAAAAAAAAAAAAGAGGACAAAGAGTGAACCAATGCAACAGTGGTACTCATAAGACACTTTGTTGTAAATGAACTTTACAACTTGTGGGGGAGGGAGTTGGGGAAAGGGAAAGTGGGAGAAAACAAGTGACAAGAATTGTACTCATTATCTTACTTATGTAATTATAACTCCTCCGTACATTACTTTTACAATAAAATAAAATTTAAAAAAGAAAAACTTAAACTTAGAACAAATACTTTGTGCCAATGAACAAACAGAATCTCTTATAAATAACCAAGATCTAGCTAATACATTTAGACAAACTTTGCTAGCAAGGTACATTAGCTGGATCTCAGTGTCCAGGGTCTGTGAAGAGGCAATTTTCACTACAAGGAACATTTGTATATGAATTAACCTTTGAATACTTTCTTGACGGGTGGGGGGAGGACCAAGCTTGGTGGAAGTGTAGGGTTCTCATGAAGCTAAACCCTTGGCTCATGTGGCTTTACTCTTTCAGCCATTTTCAGTTTAGAGCACTTTACATACCAATTGCAAACTGCCAAGGTTAACTAGGGGTCAAAGAAGCCATATTGCAAACTGGTATTGATTCTTAAGAAAGCAGAAAAGACAAGTCCAAGACAGAAACAAAAGAAAAGCCAAAACACCACCAGTGGAGCCTGGTTGCATCTGACCTCTTCCCACTTGATAGTTCAAATGGATGGATCTCCAGATACCCAAAACACAGAAAACAGAGTAAAACAGAAACTTACTCCTGAGGATACCTGAGTGACACCAAAAAAAGATTTAATGGAATGTCAGGTGTCTACGATTCTAGCTGTCAGAGTGACAGAAGAGCCATTGGGCCCTGAGAAAAGTCTCAGATGGCACCTGCCCTGTAGTCTTTTGCCCTCTGGCAACCAGGATTGCCAAGGCCATTTGCCAGTGTGGCTTCAAGGAACCCAAATGCTCCCCTTGGCATTTGGATCTCACTTGGACTCCAAATGTTATATGGGACTTTGTTCAAGAGATACAGGGAAGCCACATTTTGAGAGGTCAATTCATGAGTCTTTATTAGAAAGCCAGCGACTGTAGGTAGACACGCATCCCCAGAAAACTTGCTGTCTCAAATACACTTAAACACTGCTAGAAAACAGCCATGAGGATAGAAAAGCAAAGAAAGAGCAGAAGAACAATCCTAACAAATGAGATCAACTCCATTGGAGAGCTGAAGTGGGATCCCTGAGGAGAGTCAGCAGTCATGGCTCAAAATGGCGCCTCAGCTGGTCAGGGACTAAATAGGGTCCTGGTCAGGGGACCAGGCCACTAGGAGTTTGAGTCTCATGAGTTCATGGCACAGGACTGGCAGGTCCAGTAACCTATTGTCCAGGTCCCTGTCCCTGCCTCTAGGAATTCACCTTCATCTACTCTGTATTCCTATTTCACTTAACAGATCATAAAGATTCCACCAGAGAATTCTTAGGTCTGGGGAGCACTTGGTAATGTAGCAAGACAAAAAAAACCAAAAACAAACAAACAGAAAATAATAGTTTTTCTACACATTGAGTGCAAATATGCTGCTGGTGCCAGTGATTCACATCTGTAACCCTAACAACTCAGGAGCTTCTCAGGAGACTGCAATCTGAGCATCTCAGTTTGAAGCCAGCCTGGGCAAGAAGATGAGAGGCCATAGTAGAACATGAGGTGTCCCAAATTAGGGAATTTACATCTACATCCAGGGAGAGGGTTAGGGAAATGGAGGATTGGGGTTGGGTTAGAGGTTCTCTCAAGTCAGATCCCATATGGAGGAGAAAAATAGTTGTAGATTTTAGGGGTGGGGAGTTATATGTAGAGATATATTAAGTCTCTTCCCAGCTAGGGTAGGGGACATTGAGGCATAATGAGAGAAAAAGAAAGTCTGTGAGACTTTTATCACCAATTAAACACCATAAAAACTGGAAGTGGAGCTGTAGCTCAAATGGGAGAGTTCTAACCTTCAGTATAAAAGCTCAGGAACAATGTCTAGGCCCTGAGTTCAAGCCCAGGACCCTTAGGTGTCTTCAGGTTCTACATCCTGCCTCTCCCCTTTGGGGTCCCACTCCATCAGAGCACAGGTGACTGCTGAAATCACTATTTTGGGCTAAACTAGTCCCGGCCTGAAAACACTCTTGAGTTTTGTGGTCTCTGCCTACATGAATGGTGCATACGTTATTCAGAGATATTGTTGGTATCTTGTATAAACCCAGCCTTAGCCTCTCTCCTTCAAGTCTTCAAGACTCTTTTTCCTTTCTTCCCCAGACTCCGGCTCTCCAGGCCAGAGGCCCTTCACCATTTGACTGACTTCATCCACGCTCACACGCGTTCAGGACAAGGTAATTACTCAAGGTCCATGGAAGAGTCACCCCAACATGGAACTGGAGTTTCCAGGAGTCTTCCACTTTTCTTCTGTCTGTGGCATCTCAGAGACTTTAGAACTCTCTCACATTGACTGATCCCCATACCCCCTTTAATGAGGAGTGCAGGGATGCCTCCTCCTAATTATTGGTCTCTCTCTACCATCTCTAAACCTAAAGGACACCCTTTGTGGTGGGACAGGCTGCTCCATTGTCCTCTTAAAACATGTTTTCAATTATCTATTCCTAAAGAAATGTCATTGGCTTGTGCATGGACTAATCTTTTTATTATTTTTTATTATATATTTTTATTGTAAAGATACTGTACAGAGGGGTTACAGTTACATGAGTAAGGTAATGAGTACATTTCCTATTGGGCTTTGTTACCTTCTCCTTTGTTTTTCCCCTGCAATCCCTTCCCTCCCCACCTCTTCAATTCTTCTCTACCCCCCACCAAAGTTGTAAAGTTGGTTTTCAACATAGTGTCTTGTACATCTTATTGTTACAATGGGTCAACCTGTGTCCTTATTTCAGTATTTTGTTATTTCCCTTCCCTTCCACAAATTAGAAAAATGCATGTACAAGATGCAGGGCACCAGGGGCTGGGAAGATGGCTCAGTGGTAGAGTGCTTGTCTTGCAAGCATGAGGCCATGGGTTCGATTCCTCAGCACCACATAAACAGAAAAAGCCGAAAGTGGCTCTATGGCTCAAGTAGTAGAGCACTATAGTCCTGAGCTGAAGAGCCGAGGGGCAGTGCCCAAGCCCAGAGTTCAGGCCCCATGACTGGGGAAAAAAAAAAAAAAGATGCAGGGCGCCAGAATCAAATACAGTGAGAAAACAGGGTTATACCATGGGGGAAGAAAATACAAAAGAAACAAAAAAAAATCACATAGTACATTATAAATACAATAAAAACAACAGCAAGAAAGAGAAAATCTCTTGTGTCCCTATCATGGGGTCCATTTTATTTAACATCATCTTATATGGTCATATGTATATAGCTTTTGACCTTTTCTGTTTGTCCTGGACATATAATAGTTATTGCAAATAAGGGAAACCCTGGAATCTATGTTTCTTTGGGCCTAGCTTACTTCACTTAATATAATTTTTTCCAAGTCTTTCCATTTCCTAACAA
>NW_012267225.1:10313221-10327228 GCF_000151885.1 Dipodomys ordii
TGACCAAAGTTTGGTATTTTTGCTCTTGACATTCTGATCAATCCAGACAACTTCCTTCATTGAAACAGCAACTGGTCCAAGGTTCCCTATGCCCAAGGCTGCTTCTCCCTCTGCTCCAGACCCTCCCTCTGTTCATTCTGTTCTGCTCACCAGGTCCTTCTCTGCCATAAAGCATCCTCAAAATCTAAATCCCAACCAAAAAATCCCAGGCCCTCCCAACTAGTCTCCTAGACTTTGACCTTGTGGATGGACCATCCCCATCCCCAACTCTTTCCCCTCCTCTTAGCCCCTCAGCTCCCATTTTCCCCTCCATCTCAGCACACCCCTTCCTCTTCCCTCCCACTGCCTCCCCACACTCCTTCGCTTCCATTTCCCAGCCACTCCCCTTTGGTTCCCCCATCCCCCTCACTCTACCTTCCCATTGCCGCCAGTCACCCACTCCAAGGCCAATGGCCTGCCCCCTTAAATTACATTTCACCTCAGCCAGGTGGCAGGATAGGATGGACCTACTGAGTCCACATCCTCTTGACCTTAAATGAAATGGACTCTATAGAACAAAGACTCTCTCACCTGGCAGGACATCCAACATATCCTAAACTCAACCTTGATTCCTGATGAAAAGGACCACATTTTGAAGTTTGCCAGGGACCATGCTGATAGAGTACGCTAACGAAACCCCTGCTTCCCTCTGGGAGATGAGGCCATTCCAGTGGCAGACCCTAACTGGGATTATCAGGCTGGTGGCAGTGGCTCCGAACCTCTTGAATTCATGGTCATATGCCTGGCAGAAGGTAGGCACCAAACTGCCCACATGAGGGTCAACTTTGTCTGACTTAAGGAAATTGCTCAGGGCCCCCTTGAAAACTCTGCCCTCTTCCTTAACTGCCTCTCAGAGGTGTACTCAGTACACCAACATTGATGTCAACTCCCCTGAGGGTACACCGTTCCTTCACGTCCACTTCCTAAGCAAACCTGCACCTGACATCAGGCGAAAATTACAAAGTTTAGAAAAGGAACCATGGCCCACCAGAGCAAGATACTGGATCTCTTATTTAGTTCTTTTTTTGACTAGGCCTGGGGCTTGAACTCGGGGCCTAGGCACTGTCCCTGAACTTCTTTTGCTCAAGGCTAGCACTCTACCACTTGAGCCACAGTGCCACTTCAGGCTTTTTCTGTGTATGTGGTACTAAGGCTTCATGCATGCTAGGCAAGTACTCTACCACTAAGCTGCATTCCCAGTCATTTAAAGTGTTTAGCAGCTGAGGAGAGGAGGCAAAAGGAGCAGGAGCAGGGACGAGGAGGAGTACCAGGCTAGTTTTCAACTCCTGGATACTGCCATTCAAAACTCTCAGCCAGGAGGGGCGGGGGGGGGGGGGGGGGGGGGGGGGGGAGAAAAATGAGGGAAGCCGTAACAAGTTAGACGAAAAATGCAATCACTACCATATTTATGGAATTGTAACCCCTCTGTACATCACCTTGACAATTAATAAAACCTAGCCAGCCACACCTAAAACTACTGAACCTGGATCTTCCCTCTCACTCACAAAGAGATCATGTCCTTGCTTCAGGTGCAATCAAACAAGACATTGAGCCAAGGAATGTCCAAACCCACGACCTCTTACCAAGGTCAGTCCCAATTGTGGACAATGGGAACACTGGAAAATGGACTTCCGGGTAGCTCATCCTTGCAGCCCACCTAGTTCCCAATCCACACCCGCCCCCCCCCCACTTCCCTTCATCACATGCCCTCATACAGTTCGGGGGCCCGGGTTCCTGGCCCTCAGCCAAACCTTTACATGACTGTTTGGAACTCAGGGTCAAAGGCTTGGTGGCTGGAGACAGTGTTTCTTTCATCCTGGACACTGAACCCTCCTTCTCATTCCTCACCTCCTGGAAGGGATCCTCCACTCCTGCCAACACAACAATTACAGGAGGTCAGAGCGACTCCTTCAGGTCCCTCCACACACCTCCTGTTTCCAGCCACTTTGGAGAGCTCACTGTCACACACTATCTCTCATTATGCCCCAACGTCCCCTGCTCTTGCTGGGAAGAGACCTACTCTCTACACAAGGTATCTCTCCATATACTCCTCGCCCCTAAAAAAATCTACAACTGTTTTTCTCCTTCATATGGGATCAGAGAACCTCCAACCCAGCCCCAATCCTCCATTTCCCGAACCCTCTCCTTGGAGGGGGTTCCTGGCAAGGGCTTAAACCCATTATCCTCTACCTTCTTTCTGCCTCCTTCCTTAACCCCCATCCACTGCCCACACAGCACTGCAATCCTGGAAGTAAAAAAACCTAATGGCTCAGAACCTCTGTAAAACCAACCAAGAAATCACCCCACCTAACTTGTAGTGTCAAACCTTTATAATCTCCTTTCCCACACACCCACTAACTCACTCTTTTGTTTGGTCTTTGACTTAAAGTATCATCCCATTTATCCCTGCCCCCCTCATGACCACTCTTTTGCATTTACCTGGGAGGACCCAGATACAGTGCAGGCCCAAGAGTTAACCAGGCCACTACTCCCTCAAGGATTTAGAGACAGTCGCTGTTGTTTTGGCCAGGTCTTACAAGACCTGGCCTCAGCTTCCTTCTTCATATGTAGATGATCTTCTCCCTTGCAGCCCCTCAACTGATCTAAACCTTAAATACTCCACTCTCCCTCTCAACTCTCTCACCGCCCTGGGGTGTAGAGCCTCCAAAGAAAAAGCCCAGATATGCCAAAAATCGGTCACCTACCTGGGACTTACCATCTCACAACAGGGATAAACCGTACCTTTCAGTAGAGTCCAAGATCTCCTAAACTATCCTCTCCCCAAGCCAAGCAAGAACTCATAGAGCTCCTTGACCTCTTTAACTTCTTCCACATCTGGATCCCCAATTTCTCATTGATAGTACACTTTCTGTTTACAGCCATCAAGGGGTCCCTCAACAAATCCCGACTGTCCCCCCAATGTCTCTCTACCCCTATACATTAACTCAAGTGCTCTCTATCCAAGGGTTTTACTCTAGCCCTCCCTGACACAAACAAACCATTCTTCTTCTTCTTTTTTTTTTTTTTTTTGTCGGTCATAGGGCTTGAACTCTGGGCCTGGGCGCTGTCCCTCAGCTCTTCAGCTCAAGGTGAGCGCTCTACCGCTTGAGCTACAGCGCCACTTTCGGTTTTCTGGTGGTTTATTGGAGATAGGAGTCTCATGGTCTCTCCTGCCCGGGCTGGCTTTGAACCGCAATCCTCAGATCTCAGCCTCCTGAGTAGCTAGGATTACAGGCGTGAGCCACCAGCACCCGGCAACCATTCTTCTTTCTACATACAAAGAAAGGTCAGGCCCTGGCAATTCTATGTGAAAAAGGAGGGGACAAAACCACTTGATATGGCAATACGAGGATGCCCACCCTCCCCTCCCATCTCCAATCCTTGGCAGCAGTGGCACTCATGCCCATAAACTCTCCCTCCACAGCCCTCTCCACATTCTCACTCTCTCACACACTTACTCTCTCACACTCACACTCTCATAAGCCATAGGGCCTTCCTCTCCCTGCCTTGCTCCCGAGTCCAAATTCTCCATTCATATCTCCTTGATCCTTTCCTATCCTTTGAACCCCACCTCCCCCCAACCCTGCCACCCTCCTACCTCCAAAATCAGAGGGGACCTGACCTCATAACAACTGAAAAAGGGGGAATCTGCGCTTTCCTGGGAGAGGAGTTGCTGTTTTATGCTAACCAACCAAGCACTGTGAGACAGAAGAACAAACATTAGACAGCATACAGACCAAAGATGGATCAGACCGCCCCGCCTCCTCCTCTCCATGGAGAGATACTTGGCTGCCTTGGAGCCCCGGGCTTGCCCCTCTCCTGGGTCCACTTATAATTCTGTTAGCTCTATCCATAGGCCCCTGTCTCATTAAATATCTTTCTGAATTCATCCAGGAATGCATGTGAGCGCTCACCTCCCAATGAGTGACCGAGTTCTTCATGTCCATGGGATATCAGCCCCTCAACAAAGAGAAGACCTGGCCTACACAAAACCTTACCAAGACCAACATCTAAAGATTGCTCTGATCAGCAGGAAGCAGCTCAAGAGAGACAAGCACTGACCCCATTCCCGGCCACTCTCCCCAGAACAATTTTTTACCTATTCAAAGGCTCAGTATGAAGGACTCATCCTCACCTCATAGCCCCTGGGTGTAACCATGAGTCCCCACCCTCCCTGGTCGGGAAAAGCCCCTACGTCCCCCAGTGTTGAGAAAAAAAGCATCCTGATATAGACACTTGATTCCCTGCTTGGACTGAATTAAGCCTAACCCTGGCCTTTCCCCTTTGTACAACCTCTGTTCTTACAGTAAAGTTGCTGCCCCTTGCTGTGTCTCAGTAAACAGTTCTTGCCTGTTGAGAGGGAGTCTGGCCTGTCCTTTCTCCTCCATTTTCCTTACAGTGGGAGTACTGAGCAGAACACGGTAGGGTTCCTTTCATCTAGGTAGAAGTTGGTCTGAAGAAGTGTCTGTCTTCTAGGTTTTAAAAAGACTTGGTCTCTGGGCTTTATTTTATGAAGCATGGAGTTGCTATTATTTTGAGCTGGAAGGACTTGATTCTTGGCTTCAATGTATTACACATCTTATGGTCAGAGGTCAGAATAAAGCCATCCATATAACATTTGAAAAGGGCTTAGCTGTAGAGGCACTTTAGGTGTTGTCCTAAACGACAGTTTTAACCAAGTTTCAGAGGTTTCTTGGCCTACTCTGGCCAATGTAGGTTTTTTTTATTGGAGGGGGAGAGTTGAGGGGCAAGGGGGAGGCTGGGTACTGTCTCTCAGCTCTTCAGCTCAGGGCTAGCACTCTACTACTTGAGCCACAGCGCCACTTCTGTTTTTTTGTTTTTTTAATATGGTGCTGAGGAATTGAACTCAGGGCCTCATGCATGCAAGGCAAGCGCTCTACCACTGAGCCACCTTCCCAGCCCTGCCAATGTAGTTTTAAGTTGTAAGTTGTGTTACATATCTTCACTTGATAAAGCACCCCACGCATGTCTAGGGAAGGAAAAGTTTAATGTCAGGAAAGACTGACAGGCTGCCTCTATGGCCATGGAGAACAGCAGCTGCCATTAGGCTGGGGGGTGGGGTGGGCAGTATTATAGGGAGTAAGTCTGCAAGAATGAGGAAATGGGAAACTATATTGTGAGAATGGGAAATTCTGTAGTATGGGGGTTGGCCTTCATGGTTTGGCCAGGTGGCTAGGCCAGATCAGGGCGACCTGAGTTACAGGAAGCAGGTGGAATGTTGGCCACCCCAGGATGATGTCACCACAGACAACACGTTGGCCCTTTCCACCCTGAGCATTGGGAATGCTAAGGGGAGTCTTTAGAAGGAGAATATATTGATGCCTCTAGAAAAGAGGAGGAACAACTGAATTCCAATTCTATAGTAACTCCCGGAATCATTAATATGTCTTGTTCCGTAAGTGGGGTTTAGACATTCAGGTATTACTAGAAACCTATGAGAAAAACACATTCATACCTTCATGTCAGAGGTTGAGTGAATCATTTGATCTTTGGGGTGCTGTCAGCGCTGGTAATAGCATGTTTGGTTTGGTTTTATGCCAGTCTTGGGGCTTGGATGCAGGGCCTGGGTGATGTCCCTGAGCTGCTTTTGCTCAAGGCTCGCATGCTACTACTTGAGCCACAGCTTCACTTCTGGCTTTTGGGGGGTAGTTTCTTCCTAGATAAGAGTCTTACAGACTTTCCTGATGGGGCTGGCTTCAAAGTGCGATTCTCAGATCTCAGCCTCCTGAGTAATTAGGATTACAGGCATGAGCCATAGGCAC
This sequence comes from Dipodomys ordii, assembly GCF_000151885.1. Classification (NCBI taxonomy): domain Eukaryota; kingdom Metazoa; phylum Chordata; class Mammalia; order Rodentia; family Heteromyidae; genus Dipodomys; species Dipodomys ordii. The sequence goes on from NW_012267225.1 coordinate 10,319,044, forward strand.
AGGGCCATATGTTTGTTTTGATAGAGATCCAGAGAAGGCTATCAGGGCAGAAAAATCAGCCCCAGTAGCCAAAAGCAAATGTGTTGATTTATTTCCAACCTCAAGAAAGACCTAACACCTCTCAGATGTTACCAATAGTTTTCTGGTCCAGGCTCAATTAGAGGGAGGCCCCAGGAACCTTTGGAGTTTAAGAACTCCATCTTGGAGGCGCTGACCTTCCACCCTTCAGAGTATAGGACATGCCCTCCTCCAGTGACGTTCCTCTTTACAGAGGTGGCAAAGTCCTGGTGCCTTCGGTTTCCTTTTGTGCGAGTCAGACTTCTACTGTCCTTGCTCTCCACATGGATGACATTCCACTTTCAGGTTACCAGGGCCACCTCAGTTATCTGTATGCTTCTGGGTGTTTTCCTGTATGGGGCACAAAGTTTCTCCCATAGGTAAAGCCTGTACCTAGACTTGCTCCTGTGTAACAGCCCCACTCAACCCTTTGTTGTTCTACATCATCTCAAATTTAGTAATTGACTTAATGGGATTTGTGGGCCAATTTCTTGTATTTGTTTTTAAAAGTTTCCTGTAGATATCTGAAGCTATCTAGCTAATAAAAGTACTCCTGAGTATTTGTCCTTCATTAAACTCAGAACCAATATTTGTGTTTCTTTTTAGAATCTCAGATAACTGACTTGTATGTAACTAATTTTACATTACACCCTAAATCTATGGTCTTGACATAAAGACCCCCAAAAATTAAACGTAAGAATCTCACTATTTTCCTTTACAAATGCATCTGTTAGGATCCATCACGACTACCCCAGGGGACTACACGGAGGCAGGAAGGAACAGGAGAAAGATTATTATAAGGTTTATTAGAGGGTTCATATCTCCCTGGGGACAGAGGGCAATATGGCATCTGCCCCTATCCAGGTGGGTGACTCTGGAGCTAGTCATGTGCGCTGGTAGGTGTGGGGGAGAGAGGGAATAGCCAGCTATATGGAAGGAACTTTATTGGCAGAGAGCTCAGGTCTGGGTGGAGCTGAGGAGTAGAGGTGGGGATAATGCTAACAGCATCTAACTTCAAAATAGAATTAGAACTGAAACTTTCATTTTTAGACCACAGAACTTAACATGTTAGCATATATCGAGGCCAAATTATATTACACTTTTTCCTTTTTAATCGCTCTTCTTTAATGTTTTTCCAGTCTTTTTAGACTACATCCCAAGCAGGAGTTTTCAGGAATACTAATCTTATTATCCATGTCACTCTCAGTTTACAATGTCTACCTGGTAAGGAAAAGAGAAGAGAAATAAAAACATTTTCATTGAATGAGCATAGAATCCCATATGGACTTAAATGGACCACACTTAGATTGATGGTCCCTTGAGCAGGATGAACTGTGTGTTACATCCTGCCAGCTCATCCTCTTTGAGGGTAGATAATGCTGGCCTATTCTATTATTGCAAGTCCTAGGAAGAGCCTATCCCCAGCTCCCAGGGGGACAATCTCTTCTCCTCTGATGTCCCCAGAGAATCCTGAAGGGAACCAACCTTTTCCTTTGTTCCTGTCCTTAAATAAAAATTAAAAGTGGTTTTGGACAGAACAGATGAGTGAAATTTTTGCTTGTACTTAAATTCATGATACTTAGCCTTTTGTAAGAATGGAGAGAATTGTTTTAGAAGATGTTGGAATCCATTTCCTGTATGTATAATGTCCACCAGGAAAAGCATGAGAAAAATGTTTTTTCTATCAAAGTAATTTGCTTATTCTCTGTTAATCTTGTAAGAATTGTTTTTCTGAGGGGTCCTGCTTTGGCCATGGGTAGGTTGGCCCTTGTTAATTACATTTTAGTTACATACATCCTTTTCCTGAGCATTTTAATTAAGGCTTCTGATAGTAGTTCCTTGAATTTTCTTACATCCTGTGTAAGCCACATCCTTTTGCAAACTGTGAACCTGAGCTTAGCCAGTGTGAGCAAAGGGGCGTGGTCTTCTGGGTAAGGGATAAAAAGGGAACAGCCTGCATGCTCTATGTCCTTGCTTGTCAGATTTTTGGCTGATGGCGCACCTTTCTGTAGGAGTAAACTTGGTCTTGCAGAGTTCCTTTAGAGTTATTAGTGTCCTTATTGCTAAGTGATATCACAACATCCTGAACTATTTCTGACAGAAGTTCAAGAGAAAAACATTTTTTAAAAAAAGTATAGCTGGGCACAGGTGGCTCACGTGTGTAATCCTAGCTACTCAGGAGGCTGAGATCTGAGGATCATGGTTCAAAGCCAGCTAACTCCTCAAGATTCTTATTTCCAATAAACCACCAGAAAACCAGAAGTGGTGCTGTGGCCCAAGTGTTAGAGTGCTAGCCTTGAGCTGAAGAGCTCAGGGACAGTGCCCAGGACCAGAGTTCAAGCCTCATGACTGATTAAAAAAAAAAAGAAAAATATTGGTCCATCAATCTTCTGGCTTATAAGTAAATGAATGATACAGATTGGGCTTCTTTTATAGTCACATAGGAGCAAATCAAAGCCTATAGCCTAATCAAAGCCAAATTAGATCCAAACATAAAGGCTGTTTCCTTATCTTAAATGAAACCATTATAGAGAATAATCTCGGTATCCAGAGCAAATTGGATATTGTCCATCTAGACTGTATTGATATGGAATATAGAAAAATCTGGACAAATACTCTACTTTTTTTTTTAACCAAAAAATCCTGAAACAGAAAATGAAGTGATTTTGTTGTTGTTGTTTTGTTTTGTTTTGTTTTTGCCAATCCTGGGGCTTGAATTCTGGTCCTGGGCACTGTCCCCGAGCCTCTCTGTGCTCAAGCTAGCACTCTACCACTTGAGCCACAGAGCCACACTTCTGGCTTTTTCAGCTTATGTGGTACTGAAGAATCAAACCCAAGGCTTCATGCATGCTAGGCAAGCACACTACCATTAGGCCACAATCCCAGCCCAATGGAGATAAATTTGAGAGTCTATGTGGATTAGTCTTGACAAGAAAGTGGCAAATAGGAATCAGAAAGGAAGAAAAGAAAACAAAGAGGAGAAAAAGAAAAAAGAAACCTGAAAAACTCAATCCACCTTTCCTATGTGTGGATGTTCTCAAAGCTGGTGAAAGTTTCTGCCTTCTACTCTGTGTATGTGTGTGTATGTCTGTGTGTGTGTGTGTGTGTGTGTGTGTGTGTCTATAGAGTTGTCAAAGAACTGTCACTGGTTCTGGGTGAGGGTTTCTGAGGTTTCTCTCTTGAAGTAGGAATACTCCACTTAGAGTCTTTAGTCTCAGGACCTTGACTTTGATTGCAGAATAAGAATTTCCAGACAAAGCGCAATAGTAAGAAAGCTTGGCAGAGCTTTATTGAGTAGGCAAGCAGGCAATCAAAATGGCAGAGGCACACTCTGAAGATAAAAAGAGAATTGTGCTCAAAGGGAGACACATGGAACTCTGACATCTGGGCTATCGATGACAAAAGCAGAGCTTGACTTAAAGTTATTCTAGGGTAAGTGATTTTCTTCTCACATCTAACACATTTAATCACTCTTTTTTTATTGTCAAGGTGATGTACAGAGGGGTTTCAGTTACCTAAGTAAGGTAATGAGTGTATTTCTTGTCAACCCTTTCCTCAATTTTCTCCTACTTTTCCTCCTCCCCCGAAGTTGCACAGATCATTTCCAACATGGTCTTGTGAGAATCGCTGTTGCATGGGCGCCTGCCTTTGTCTCGCCATTCTGTTGTTCCCCTTCCCTTCCTTAATCACATTTAATCACTCTTGGTGTTGCACTTCTATTACTTGGGCTCATGATCTTTAAGACTGACCTTCTCGTTAGACTTTGATCATTATGTTTGGGCAATCCTTTGAAGAAAGGATTCATTCCGTCATGTATTTTTTAAGACAGATGTTCATCCTTGAGATAAGTACATGGTGCCAGGAGGAGTCATTCTCCTAAGTATTTGCTTTTCCAGGATACATGTCTTTTTATGATGTCCTTGTTCAGTTTTCAGAGCACATGAATTATTTTGAGCCAGCAGGCAAGGTCAGATGGAGAAAGCTGTTTTGCTCTTTTCTTTTTCCTTATACTAACACTGCAGCTTATGAAGGAGTGTTTAGGTTAAAGCAAAAAAGATAGTGATTCTATATTTCTGAATACAGTGTTTGTTTCTTGATTCCTGGCTGCTGTTTACCATGCTTCATTTCCCCTAATTTACCCTGCCTCAGAATCTCTAGAGTACCTAGAAGAATGTGCTAAGTGTGAGCCAACAAATAGTACCCTGTTTTTCTTTCCAGGACTAGAGTAAGATAAGGATACTTTTCCTCTGCTCCCCAAAGCAGTGTGTAGGCCTCTGTGCTGCTGTGATTTGAAGGGTTTGGAAAAATCTCTGACCAAAATGCCTTCCAAACTTCCCCTCTACCTCAATGTCTAAAACTTCTCTATTTTAGACTTTTTCAGGGCCTGGTGCTAGTGGCTGATGCCTATAATTCTAGTTACTCTGGGGGCTAAGATTTAAAGATCAAAGTTTGAAGCCAGACAAGCAGAAAACTCTGCAAGACTCTTATCTCCAATGAACTGACAAAAAGCTGGAAGTGCAGGTGTGGCTCAAGTGGTAGAGCAAGAGCCTTCAGTAAAAAATGCTGAGCAAGATTGCCAGGCCCAGAGATCAAGTCCAGGTACTGGCAACAACAACAACAACTGGCAACAACAACAACAACAACAGCAACTCCTCTGGGTTTAAGGCATTGAAGTTTCTGAGTTTTGTGCAAACTAGATTTTTCTGGGAGGCTCCATTTTTCTGCAATAGCTCTGCTTTTCCTACCAGATGAATAACTATATCATTTTTGTGTTGCCCTTGAAAAAGTTTCCTAAACCTTAAGCTCTGATGGAGGAGCATAGCTTGGGCCAATATAGGCCAAGGCTAGAATGTAGTTTAGAGCCCGGGCTCAGGCAGAACATTGCCCACTGCCCTTCTATAGATCTTTGTCTCCCTCTGGTGGTAGCTAGCAGAAAAACTCATAGCCAAATACTGCCATGAATTTTTACTCTAGGGGACATGAAGTTTTCTCCTGATAACAGGTTGCCCTGTTGTCATGGCAACTGTTGTGCCTACCAACTGCAGGAGCTGATGGTAAGCCTTCATTTCTGTGCTCAGCCTTGTGGTATAAAACAGACATTTTGAAGACACTGAATACAAGCTTACCTAAGTCGACCCTGAGCAAATTACTTAACATTTGTCAATGAACAAAAGCTACAACACTGGAATAGAGATTATATGAGCTAACTTATCAGAATTACTTAGTTGTATGCCCGACATACTTTTCTTCTTTCTTCTTTCCTTTTATCTCTCTCTTTCTTTTCTTCTTCTTCCTTCTTCATTTCTTCTTCTTTCTTTTTGTCAGTAGTGGGGCTTGAACTCTGGGCCTGGGTACTGTCCCTAAGCTCTTCAGCTCAAGGTGAGTGCTCTATCACCTGAGCCACAGCACCACTTCCAGTTTTCTGGTGGTTTATTGGAGATAAGAGTTTCACGGCTTTTCCTGCCCGGGCTGGCTTTGAACTGTGATCCTCAGATCTCAGCCTCCTGAGTAGCTAGGATTACAGGCATGAGCCACCGATGCCAGCTTCTTCTTTCTTTTGTGCCAGTTCTGGGGCTTGAATTCAGGGCCTGGGCACTGTCCCTGAGCTTTTTGTTTTGTTTTGTTGTTGTTGTTTTGCCCAAGACTAATACTCTACCACCTAAGCCACAACTCCACTTAAGGCTTTTTGGTGGTTAATTGGAGATGAGTCTCACAGACTTTCCGGCCTGGGCTCCATTTGAGTTGTGATCCTTAGATCTCAGCCTCTTGAGTAGCTAGGATTACAGGCCTGAGCCAACAGCGCCCAGCATCACCAATTAGTACTCAAGGACTGGCCAGAGGCCTCCTTCTGGGGGAGACCTCCCTGGGACAGCACCTGTCTCCCATCCAGTAATATTTCCTTTAGTCTGAGTCAGCAGAGGGGCCGTGGTCACAGCTGACAGTGGGGACAGCTGCTTCCCTCATTCCCTTCCAACCTGCCAGTTGGGTGCCACCTAGGAAACCTCCCTCTGACTGGGGCTGGATTATGGAGGAGAAAGACTTCTGAGGTGAGAAAGGAGAGCAACAGCTCAGCTTGCCGGGGTGGGGGGGGGGAGGGGAGACAACCTGAGGGAAGGCAAGAGTCAATGGAGTAGCACATCACAATGTAACACATCAAACTGAAGAAACTCTTGTGGTTTAAAAATGTTTTGTGGGAGGGACTGGGAAGGTGGCTCAGTGGTAGAGTGCTTGCCTTGCATGCATGAAGCCCTGGATTCAATTCCTCAACACCACATAAGCAAAAAAGAAAAAAGCCGGACGTGGTGCTGTGGCTCAAGTGGTAGAGCTTTAGCCTTGAGCTGAAGAGCTTAGGGACAGCACCCAGGCCCAGAGTTCAGGCCCCACGACCGGACCCCCCCAAAAAAAATGTTTTGTGGAAACAAAACATGGTATTTACATTTTGAATTTCATTGACCAGTTGAAGAAGAGGATGGTTGCAGTCTGAATTAGAAGCTTAGAAGATCCAGTGAAAGAAAAAAAAAATCTCAAAACATAAGAATACAAATGAAACTATTGAGAGAACTAATGAAATGCTTGAAGGTTAGTTTGAGAACAACTTACATGTGAATAGTAGAATATCAGAAAGACAAGAGAACCAAGTAGAGGAAAAGCAATCATTTAATAATAATAATGACAATAATAAATCCTTGTCATAAAAATGGTGTAAGTAGAAGGGAAGGGGCTAAGAAAGAGGAATATGAACTGGGCGCTGGTGGCTCATGCCTGTAATCCTAGCTAATTAGGTGGCTGATATCTGAAGATCCTGGCTTGAAGCCAACCTAGGTAGGAAAGTCTGTGAGACTCTTACCTCCAATAAACCACTGAAAAATATTAACAATAAAAAAGCATGAACTTAAGTTGTGGCTTAAGAGGTCCAGCCTAGCCTTGAGCACTTAAGCTTAGGAATGGCATCCAGGTCCTGAGTTCAAGCCCTGGGACTGGCAAAAATAAAGGAGGGAAGGAAGGAAGGAAGGAAAAAATAAATAAAGAAATGAGAAAGAAAGACAGGCAGGCAGAAGAGAAAGGAAAAAGAAAGAGGAATATAGAAGGGTAAATGGACCCAATGTGCATCATATGCATGTATGTAAATAACATGATAAAACCTCGTTGTATAATTACTTTATGCTAATAAAAAGGACTTAATACTTAAGGTGAAACAAGTTCCAGGGTGAATAATAAAACATTTATTTAAGGAACCCTCTAAGATTTCTCTAAAAAAAATGGGGGGAGGGCTAGGAATGTGGCTTAGTGGTAGAGTGCTTGCCTAGCATGCATGAAGCCCTGGGTTTGATGCTCAGTACCACATAAACAGAAAAAGCTGGAAGTGGTGCTGTGGCATAAGTGGTAGAGTGCTAGCCATGAGCAAAAGAAGCTCAGGAACAGCACCCAGGCCCAGAGTTCAAGCCCCATGACAACAACAACAACAAAAATTGCTGGTCGTGGGGCTTGAACTCAGGACCTAGCTACTGTCCATGAGCTTCTCTGTGCTTAAGCCACTTAAGCCACAATACCATTTCTGGCTTTTTCTAGATAGTTTATTAGAGAGAAGAGTCTCAAGGACTTTCTTGCCCTGGCTGGCTTAGAACCATTATCCTCAGATCTCAGCCTTCTGAGTAGGTAGGATTACAGGTGTGAGCCATGGGAGCCTGGTTGGGATTCCTATATTTCAAAAGACAAGAGAAAGTGGTTTATACTCTGGACAAAACAAACAAGTTATTTATTTATTGGCAGTACTAGGTTTGAACTCAGGGCCTCATACTTGCTAGGTGGATGCTCTGCCATTCTGAACCAATGTACATCTTATAAGGGGTATGCTATTTAAAAAGGACAAAAAGCTGGATGTTAATGGCTCATGCTTGTAATCCTAACTACTCAGGAGGCTGAGATGTAGGGATTATGGTTCAAAGCCAGTCTGGGCGAGAAAGTCTGTGAGACTCTTATCGCCAATTAAACCAGAAGTGAAATTGTGGCTCCAAGTGGTAGAGTACTAATTCTAAGCACAAAAGCTCAGGGACAGCACTAGGGTCTAAGTTCAAGAAAGAAAGGAAGAACAAAGAAAGAAAGAAAGAAAGAAAGAAAGAAAGAAAGA
>NW_012267225.1:10328563-10330365 GCF_000151885.1 Dipodomys ordii
GAGTGTGAGGTTCTGCATTTAAGCCCCAGTATAGGTACAACAAAATAAAAGAACCTGACATGAAAATAAAAGAGGCTTATGAGAAAAGCAGAGTTTACCAAGATCATCTAATCAATATAAATCATATCATCCTGAAGCAATGGAGCATCTTAACATATAAACAAAATGATGAGACAGGAAAAGAAGGGAAGGGAGTCAATGAATAATTAAAAAAAACAAAAACAAAAACAAAGAGCAGAGCTGTGGCTCAAGTGCTAGAGTGCCAGCCTGAGCAGAAAGTTCAGGGCCCATGCCCGTGCCATGAATCCAAGCCCCAGGACCCACACAAAAAGAAAACAGCAAACTACAAAAAATTCCTGGATGTGATTAAGGAAGACATAAATAAATAGAAAAATAAGTAAGTAGAAGTCTTGAGAATCAGCTAAGGTGGCGACGGCCATACGCAAAGGGCAGACCGTGGGTAATGCGGTGATACGGTCATGGATGACCACCACATTCTGAGGTATCCCCAGAAGTGGGGGGGACCCCAGGCCCCTAGCCAGTTCCGTTGGACCCTGCCTTCTCTGGCCCACTCACCACCACCCAGGCGGCCTTAGGCCTCCTTGTCCCTTCTCCTCCCCTGTCCCCACCCCAGGGGCCACTGCCTCCCACCATGGCTCTGATGAGAATCCATAAGGAATCAGTGACCTGGCCCAGGGCTTCCTGCCCCTCGCCCGCACACACAGTGTTCAGCAGGCCCTGTTGGAGATGATACGTGCAGATGGCAAGTTACAATAATGGGACCAAATGACAGCTTGTATCAGACTAGAGTGCAAGTCCTGAGCAAAAATGCCAAGCGAGACAATTCATTTCCCACCAGATTACCCCTTCAAACCGCTTAAGGTTGCATTTACAAGAGCATTTAGTACTCAAATATTAACAGTAATGGGAGTGATCTGCCTTGCTAGTCTCTGGCCACTGTGGTCTCCAGCACTAACCATTTCGAAAGTTCTTCTGTCCATCGTGCTTTGCTTCTGTCCATCTGTATCTTAGTCCAGATGGTCCCTCATTGCCCAAGAACGAGAAACACAGGGCAGAATAGCTTGGGAATAGACTCAGAAGTAGGCCAATTAGAGAAAGTATTGGATAACCTCTCTAAATACAGGGGGCCCTCTAACGAGAAAGTCCTTCTGATGTCCATTTGGCTGCTTTGCTGGAGCCCAGCCTCATCTTCTCCACCTTTGACTGACTGATCCAGCAGTGTTAATGTTACACCTATGAGGAACAACAAACTAGAATTATAGTACTTTTGTACCAGCATTGCCTCCCATCAGAGAAGTGTGTGTGTGTGCGACAAGCCAGTCCTCCAAGTGTAACCTAGGTCTGAAACTTCTGAAAAGCTTTCCTTACTGGCAGAACCTGGAGAATGGCAAAGTGGTGTGTAGGAGATTGCTTTTAAGTGGAATCCATTTAAGCTCAAAATGGTAATGAACAGCAAGTTGAAGAACACAGCAATGTTTCTGTATTCATTTGTCTTAAAGAACCCACAACGTAGGTGAAAGTTATGACCAACTAGATTAAGCTACTCATGTTCTGTATGCTCAGGTCTAAGTTTAACTGATCAACATGTAAATGGATTGGAGCTATAAAGTGTGCTGGGCTTTGTTTCCAACTCATATTTCCCTGTCCCTTCAGCCTTTCTCCTTTCATCCTCCAATACCTCTCTCCATATTCTTTGGTTTGTATGTAGTTTCTCAGTTAATATATAGCTAATAGCTCTTATTTTTCTTGTGTTTTTAACTGCTTAGATCTATTTGAATGTA
>NW_012267225.1:10331780-10333229 GCF_000151885.1 Dipodomys ordii
GCTCTACCACTGAGCCATCTTCCCAGCCCCTCATACTTAATTTTTAAATTCACTACAAAGCTACAGCCATTACAACAGTGTATGCTGGCATATTTGGTAGAGTAGGACTGAGGGTCCAGAAACAAACCCTCACATTTTATGGTTAACTGACTTGGAAACAAAGGTTGTCCGTATCATTCAATGGTGACAACAGTCTTTCCAAAAGTAGCTTGGGGACAATTTGATATACGCAGGTAAAAAAAATGCATTTAGACACCTATCTCACACCATGTTAAAAAATTAACTCAAGGCTGGGAATGTGGCTTAGTGGTAGAGTGCTTGCCTAGCATGCACCAAGCCCTGGGTTCCTCAGTACCACATAAACAGATAGAGCCGGAAGTGGCGCTATGGCTCAAGTGGTAGAGTGCTAGCCTTGAGCAAAAAAGAAGCTCAAGAACAACACTCACACCCAGAGTTCAAGCCCCATGACAACAAAAGTAAAAATAAAAACAATAAACTCAAAATGGTCAGACACTGGTGGCTCATGCCTATAATCTTAGCTTCGAAGTAGGCTGAGATCTGAGTATCCCTTTTACATAATACCTATTATCTAATAATAAGCTATAGTCTAATTCCATTGTTTCTTTTGTCTTGACTTTAATCTGGAAACTTTTTTTTTCTGATCCTAGGGCTTGAACTCAGTGCTTTGTGATCACACTTGAAACTCTACTACTTGAGCCAAACCTCCATTTCCAGCTTTTTGCTGGTTAATTGCAGATAAGAGCCTTGTAAATTTGTCTGCTCTGACTGGCTTCAAACCATGAGCCTCAGATTTCAGTCTCTTGAGTATCTAGGGATAGAGGCACAAGCCACTGGCTCCCAGCTCCAGACCAGCTTTTTGCTAGTTATTTTGAAGATGGAATCTCAAAGATTTTTCTGCCTGGTCAGGCGTTGAACTATGATCCTCTTGATGCCAACCTCCTGAGTAGCCAGGATTTCAGGCATGAGCCACTGATGGGCATCTCATGGCCAGGGTTCTAGAGAGTAGCCATTGGTTTTGCAGATTATCTGTGAGAGGAAGTGGCCCTGTCAGCCCAGAGCCTGTGCTCTCCGCAGGTCCTGCTGCTGCTGCTAGCTGCTTGCTTTTCTCAAATGGCGCTGGGTGTCCTGATGAGCAGAACAACCTCCTGGGCACATCAACACCAGACAAAGCCACGTCATGACCAGGCTAGATCGTGATCAAAGCAAGACTGCCCTATAATTGTGTCTGAATCCAGACAAAACACGACCGCTGTCAAAACCACAAAATGCCAAACACATCTCTCTCTGGCTAACATGACTGAAACTGCTTTCTGACCTGTTGTTTTATTCTTGTCTGCCTTTCTTAGGGACAAGATTTAGTAAGATGGCTAGTCATAGACTTACTCCTGTTTCTGAGGGACTCTAGTCCAGAGCAGAGCCCTACTTCCT